>NC_138538.1:48114647-48714647 GCF_964234715.1 Podarcis melisellensis | reverse complement strand
GGCTGAAAATTGGGTGCAGGACTCCGACATCCCCCTCCTCTAGCTGGCAGGCCCGGCGCCTGGGAAGAGGAGATCCATTGCCAAGGTTAAAATCAAAGGGAAAGAACGAGGACCCTGGGAAGTATAAAGCCAGGCCCCTGAAGTGTGTGAAAGGTTACAGTGCCCAGAAGCCAGCAGCCATAATCCTGAAAAATCCGTACTCAGCAGCACCAACGCTGTCCTCGCAGTATGCAGGGAGGGTCAGCCTTGGGGGTGTGGGAAGGAGTTTTTCTGTGCGTGCAGAAGCACACACAATCCAGTTCATAGATTAAAGGCTGGGTTTTGGACTGAGGCATTTCCCCCTCCCCACAAAGTCCCTTTGGATTAAGAGGGCGGGGAAAGACTGCCAGGATGCTTGCCTCTGGGCCTGCCCCTGCTCGGAAGCTGCCGCAACACGTTCGTGGCTCGAGGGCTGTTTCACACTCTCGGTCTTGTGGCGGCGGCGGGTTCGGCTCTCTTCAGGCCGCTCCAGAACTATGTCATCCGTGGTCTTGGGGCTCCCTTGCTCTACCGCCTCTGGTTTGCTCTGGGGAAAAAACAAAACAAGGTCATGAAGAGACAGAGAAAGAAATGCATGGGCCTATTTCCCATTTCTCTGGCACAGATGGTTTCAGGCCAGCAAGGATCTCTATTGCACAAGCTTTTTAAAAATATATATAGCACTTTATTTATACAATAACCCCCCTGAGGTTTGACTGTGGGTCAAAGTGGTCCTCAGCCCCAAGGCAGCAAGGCATCCTTATCCTAATACATTAATTGCAGTGGGTGGAGACTGTGGCTATCATCTGTAACATGCTTACTAGGAAGTAAGTCACAACAGGCACAGGGAAATTTGCTTAAACGGGCACAGGGTTGCACTGTGAGACCAGAGGGCTTGCCTGAAGCTCCTTCATGGACCTCATGGCAGAGCAGATCATATTCTTAGCTACTATGCCGGAGCAAAGGCATATATGATCCAACAAGCTAGGAAAATAAAGGAACACGCTCACCTGGCATGACAAAAAACAGAGATATTAGTAAACATCTGACAGACCACAACCCATGGCTGGTGAACTGTGTTTCACTTGGGGGTTGTAAGTTAGTGCAGGCTGGCACTTTGCTGTAACAGTTCTTGAATCCAGAGCTCTTGGTTCTGGGCTCTCTCTTTCTCACCACACCCAGAGCATACATATCCCACCGCCATCTTCCCTGGACAGAGTCCTTACCCGCATGTCCCAGAAGCTTCGTCTCCCCAACTTGTTGGTGGGTGTGACCGGCTCACCAGCAGCTGCAGTGGGCACAGTGAAATGCGGGGCAGGTGGACACGCTCCTCGACGCCTGCCAGGCGGCGTCAACCCTTTGGTTTCTGACATTGTCCGGCGCAGGCTTCCGACACTCCCTGGAAACTCTGGCTCAGCAGATGGATCAACACACAGTGGGTTGGGCAGCACACGGAACTCCATGAGGGCGTCGCAGAGGGCATGGCGCAGAGCACTGCGCAGCCTTTCGGAGAGCTGCAGCAGGCTGATGTTGCCCTTCTCCCAAATGTCCAGGCGCACCAGAGGACAGAGTGCTTTGGAGGAAAAGCAGCGTCAAGAGGATGTACCTTGGAAAAGGCAAGGGCAATGCTGGTCTCTTACCAGCCAGGCTCCCTAGGCTTCTAGGCAAGCCGATTCAAGCCCAATTACTTTGCCCATCTGATGGCACCGTTCCTAGAGAGCAGACAGAGCCCTGCCTTCTCACCTGGCTGTGACGTGCCAGGCTCAGCCTGGTGCTTAGTGACAGCTGTCAAGCTCTCGAAATCTGCTTCCTGGAGAAAGGATGTGCTCAGCAATGCGGTGGGTGGTCTCACCCAGCGAGTCAATGAGATGGGATTTCCACGGTCGTCCACAAAGGATAGGGCAATGCATGCAATGCCTGCAGGGGGAAAGTCAAAAGGCCACTTGAGTCCCAGAGGCCCAGCCCTCCACTAGCATAGAGCTCCTAGGAGACCACAGCCTCAGGGAACTTGTTACAGACACACAGCCATCCTTTGGAATGCAACTCAGGGTGATTAAAAAAAAAGTAATGTGGAAACAAGTCACAGGTGGGAAGGAGGGGTCGGGGTGGAAGACATGTAGCCAAGGAAGACACCACAATCACGGAGATAGGGAAGAGGCCTGCACTTGCTGGGGATGTGGGTTGCAAGCTGTCATCTGAAGGAAAGGATGCATTCATCACAGGTTCAGCAAAGCCCAACCAGCAAAAGCACCAAGGACAGGACAGGAGACAGATCACATCTCTCTGGGTATCATTTCCTGGTGCAGCAAGCAGCTCAGCCCCTGCACTGTGCCAAGAGGCAGCTCCAGCTTGCACTGCTGTGCAGTGTGATCATGCCAGGAATCCCTCAGAAAAGTGGGAGGTGGAAGTTCCATGGAATAAATGAGGGGGCACCGTTTGGGCTCTTCTAACCTTCCTTCTGACTGCTGATGTGCTGATGTGCTGTGATTAATGCCCAGGGGAGGAGAAAGGGGAAGGCAAGGTGGTTGCACTAGGAATCACACACTGCCAGGGATGACGTCTTACTGACATTTTCATGAAAACATGCAGAAGGATATGCAAGGATTTAAGGGCTCAGGACCTGGACACCATCCCCATCAGCACTGTAGGCTTCTAAATGGAAAACTAACAAGCCACAGGCAGAAGTAGAGAGTCTCCCACTAAGCAGAAGGTGGGCACGACATTGGCAAAGGCACTGTATACATATCATCTCATTCAGAAGATGGCACCCATAGGTCCCTATCTTCAAGGAGGCTCCCAGCATGCACCCTGTCAGCTTTACCTCTGCATGGGGGTCACATGGAAGGAAAATGAATGCTTGCAGTAGTGCCTGCGGAGAAGGGAAGTCTACTCCAGGCTTACAGTAATTGTCCCCACAGATGTAATTCTCCCTGCTCTCAGTGAACATGGCAGCCAGATGAGAACAGAGGGAAAGAAGGAAGGGCGAGCGGCATTAACTGTCTCCCTGCCAATCAGATAATCCCAAGACCAGGTGGTTTCTTACATTCAGCTACCTAAATAGCTACAGAACAGCCACAGCCCGCAACTAGAAAGCTTGCTAACAAAGACACAAGGGATCAAGTGAGCCAATTCCCATGCTACTGAATGAAGCAACTTCCACCTCTAGTACCCTAGGTAAATATGGCACAGATAAAATGTTCTGCCTGGTCCCCAATATGAAAATTACTCAGACCAATTATAAGGGTGTTTACTGTGCATCCCCAAATGCGCACCAGGGTCAGTCATCTCAATCTATCCATCAGCTGATGTCACCAGCTGCAACATCACAGCCTCACGGAGCTCTTCTCCCAGCTCCAAGCTTATGCAAGAGATTTTACTAATCCCAAGGTACAAAACGAGGCGCCACAACAAATAATGCTCCATAAATGTATCCAACTTTTCTGAAACCCACAAGACCTTTCGCTCCCACAACTAAGGAGGCTATGACAGAAGTGAAATTCTCTCTGTGTGTGTGTCTGAAAGCAAATAGCAAATTTGCAACCATTTCTATCTGGAGTCAGTGTGATTTCTTTAACCCGAGTCTCATCTCCAATGGGGGTGGGTCTTCTCATGGCCAAAGCATATGGGTTAGGAAACTACTCAATGGAAAAGATATGGGTGGCTGCACAGAAGGGGGAAAGTGGATGATACAGGAGGCATCAGAGCAGAAGCCAGAACAACAGCAGGCACAAGGTCAAAATGAGGATGGGAGCAGCGCTGGAAAAAGTACAGTGGACCACTGGAATCTACAGAAACTACCTTGAAACTGGGAAGGTGGAAACAGGTGCTGCACAAGATCCAGCATGGAACCTACATGACAGAAGAATGTTCAGACACACTTTGAGGTGATGCGTTACCCACACAACCAGACCACAGTGCAGGTGGGAAATGAGGCAAGTGTATGGCACAATGCAGACACACAGACACACAAACTAACAGTACCCCACCACTGGGAGCTCCCCAACAGTCCATAGGCTGCCAACTGATGCCCACAGTACCTTATGACTCCCCACTTGACGTCTGCCTAGAGCTCATCACTGTGCTCTCACCTAAAAGTCAGTTCATTTTTAGCCCCCCGGTAGATGTTTGATGAGCTCCAATGAGCAGGAGCCACCATGACTGCACAACTCATACGGCCTTTGGGGAGTGTAGCTCACTAATTTATGAACTCCTCTCTACCCTACTACTGGCTGGCACAGCAGTAGACAAAATGGAAGCCGGGGGCCTTAGTCAGCTGACTCACATGGATTAAGCAGCATGTAGATTCAACAGCATCTGGCACCTGGGTAACCTACCTAGGCCAGGCCCACACCCCAGCATGCCACTGTCCTCAGAGAGGGTGCATAGGACCATTTTCTTCTATAGAATTAGGGGGTACAACAGAGACACTTATTACCTTTGCCACCAGTGCCCTGGCCTCCAGGCTTGTTGTACAGATAAAGATCCAGGTCATGGCTGCTGCTGCTACTCTGGTGGAAATAGTGCTGAAAAGGAAGGCAAGAATAGTTAAATCAGACTATTTCCGGGAGCTGCATTTTCATCAACATGGAGAGCTGCCTTTGAGGTCCCTGAAGACCAAAAGTGTGGGTTACATCTCAGTAAATGATATGCAACTCTTATGGCAGAGATTTCCCAGCATAGAACACTGTCATAGACATTGGGATTTCCCCCCAGTCCATTAAAGGATACATAGCACTACATCACACATAACCATAAAAACAGTCCCTGTATGACTGGTCCTCAGCGACTGAGATCAAGCTAGGGGTAGAGATGTTTGAGGCTGCCGGAAATTCTCATCCTAGTTTGTGCCTCTCATTCTATTCCAGAACCCAGCAGGCTATGATGTGTTTATACCTCCATGCCTAGCCTTGTTACCCCTGGGATGCTCGTCATGCCTTTGTCCTTTGCACATATTCCCTTAGTCCTCTACAAGAGACGAACACTGAAGTCACCCCTTGAATAGGCAGCACCAGGCCAGGCACAGGCACCCGTCCTCTCACCTTGAAATGGTTCTCAATGTTGCTGTCTGTGTACTTGGGTGTGTGCAGGAAGATCAGCAGGTTCTGACGCAGGTAGCAGGCTATGGCCGGGAGCCAGGGCAGACACGAGGGGGGCAGAGTGAACTGCAGCACTTCAGTAGGTGGGCTTCCTGGAGGCTGTATGAACTGCACGGAGAAGGACTTGTCAATGGTCTGATACAGCCTGAGCGCATCCAACCCAGAGGCCTGGAGATTTAGCCAAGAAATAAAAGGTGGTCTTGTCCTATTTGAAGCACGGCCTTTACCTCCACATCAGCAGGGGTGAGCTTGCAGTTCCGCACGAGCATGACTGTGATGATGTCCAGGGTGGCTTCATCTAGGCGCCTGCGTAGAACCTTCACTAGCTCATCTGTGATCTCAGGTCCTATAGGAGCAGAAGAGTTGCAGGATGTAGCCTTTGTCTCATACAAGATGTTGAGCCCTCTTACGCTTGAGCCACCCCATACCAAAGCCAGCATGCTCCATTTTTCAACAGCCCACGCAGTCTGTTCCTGAGGGTTACCTTAGCACCTATCCACTCCCTCCTACAATTGCAGCTTTAGCGGCAGAGCAACGGCTTTGCATGCAGAAGGTCCCATGTTCAAACCTGGCATCTCCAGGTAGGGCTAGGAAAGACCCCTGTGTGAAACCCTGGAAATCTGCTGCCAGTCAGTGTAGACAACAGATGGACCAAAGTCTGGGACGGTATAAAAAAAAAGGAAGCTACCTATGTGCCTTTGCAGGTTTCCACCTGCCATTCCTTTTTGCAATTGCTACATTAGTTGTGTTCCAGATCAATGATCTGTGTGTGCTGCACAGTAAACTATGTCACAAGAGAGCAGCCAGGCTTTCCCGCTGACGGCTGTCTGAAGGAAAAGCCAGAAGCAGCAAAACCACAAGGGAAAAGAATGTCAATGGCTTGTTATTAAATTACAGAGGAAACAAAACATTAACACAAGATTCCGGAGAGCTGATGAACTAAAGAATGGGAAGGGAGCAAAAGGCTGCATTTCCCTCTGTTGTTGCAGAAAGGGCTGCAATGCAACATATATTTTTAAAATCCTGTTAAGGTGGGCTTTCCCAACCAGTTGCCCTCCAGATGTTGTTGACTATAATCCCATCAGCAACAGCCAGCAAAGTAGGTGGTAGAAATTGTAGTCCAACGACACAACATTTGGGAGGCACCACCATTTGGGAAAGCCCACCTTAAAGGAGACAGAGTTACTAAATCAAACGTTTGTCTGGTCTTTACACACCTCAGGGGACAGGTAGCTTGATAGTAGCAACAAGATCTCAAGAAGCCTCCCGTCTCTGACTTTATGTTGAATGAATGTGCAACTTACCTGCCGGTGCAACTCCATGAACCACCAGCTGGATATGCCTGTCCACTTGGCTCACCGGGCGGGCCGAGTCCACACTGCGGAAAGAGGCTGTCTCCAAAGAGGAGCGAGAGCCCTATCAAAGGAGAACGGAAGAAATTGAGAAGATGGAGCTGCCTACCAACACTCCTGGAAAGACAGCAGAGAGCACGATGTGTGCAGCCGGCATGTTCGCTCTTGTGCTCTCGGCAGCAAGGGTGCAGGGGTTCCCTGGGAGGAAAAGAGACTCACACTCAGGTCCTCCATGTATATGGGCTCCTGGCTGCGCGAAAGGGCCAGTGAACGGCATGGAAGGCTCTGGGTTTCAGCTTCCCCACCCTTCCCACTGGAAGTGGTCTCAGAGAGTCTGGAGGAGAGAGTAACAAAGAGGAGAAGGTAAAGTAGAAGAAGAAGAAGAGTTTGGATTTGATATCCCGCTTTATCACTACCCGAAGGAGTCTCAAAGAGGCCAACATTCTCCTTTACCTCCCCTCCCCACAACAAACACTCTGGGAGGTAAGTGGGGCTGAGAGACTTCAAAGAAGTGTGACTAGCCCAAGCTGCATGTGGAGGAGCAGAGACGCGAACCCAGTTCACCAGATTACGAGTCTACCGCTCTTAACCACCACACCACACCACCAAGGGCAATGGACTTGAAGGACATTCCAAAAGGAGATACCAGCAGAGCAGATGAAGACACTACAGGTCAAGGTGGTCCCCTTGATTGTGGGGTGCCGTATGACAGAATGGTGAACTTACCGTAAATAGAAAACAGACTTGGTTGAGCGCTCCTGGTAAACAAACATATTCTTCCTGTTCACAACTGAGAAAGCATTGAGCACAGAACGCAGAGCCTGGATGGCTGCAGAGGGGAGAGAGATGGCTTACAAGTTGCAAAGTCTGACCCAAATGCACCACCCACTGCTATCTTCAACAACCAGCACAGCACACGCCCCTCTTCAATTTTATTTCCCAAATATTAATCCAGCCTAATCCTCATAACTACTGCCCATTCTCAACATACCCACTTTTTGAAAAAGATCACTGCAATTTGGTGGCTGTGATAAATATGTACCAAGGGTATCCAGTGGAGAAGTATCAAATCCTTGTATGTTTCAAGCTAAGGTGTTCCTTATCAGGGCATATTTGAGAGGGGGGAAAGTCTCTTTATTGTTTCAAACACCTGAGCTTCTTTTAGATCGTAGCTAGCCTGTATTAGGGTTTTATAACAAAGCTAAAAAGGGAGCTATTTTTAATACAGCTGGTTCTGTGATGAAACCTTACCTCAACGCTAGGATCTCTTCTAATAAATGAACTTGCTCAGATTTTTATACTAAAAGCTTCCCTTCCCCCCAACACAAAGTCACTTCCTGAAAAATTCTCCCACTTCTTACACAAGTTCCCCCTTCTGTGCATTTTATCACCACCGTATTTGTGGCTCCCTCTTCCTGTAAGGAGCTTGTGGCAGAACTACATTGTTTCTAGCCTAACTCAGGCTGCCCTCCACATCATTTGGCTTATCCAGAAGAAGAGGAAGAAGAAGAAGAGTTTGGATTTGATATCCCGCCTTTCACTCCCCTTCAGGAGTCTCAAAGCGGCTAACATTCTCCTTTCCCTTCCTCCCCCACAACAAACACTCTGTGAGGTGAGTGGGGCTGAGAGACTTCAGAGAAGTGTGACTGGCCCAAGTCACCCAGCAGCTGCATGTGGAGGAGCGGAGACACGAACCCGGTTCACCAGATTACGAATCTACCGCTCTTAACCACTACACCACACTGGCTCCAGCCCTCACAACCAAACCTAACAATTAATTTGTATCATCAGTGTACCACAGCTGGGGGCGAAAGGGCAGCATGACAGGACAGAACTCATTGCCCAGGAACAGGGAGTCTGGGGATAGCTCCTCACATGCATCCCCAACAGCCAGAACTCCCTGCATCCATATACTCACCGCGTGCAACACCCATATTGGGCCCCATCTTGAGTCGTGAGTGCACATGGATGGAGGTGCTCCAGACTGCGTCGCAAGCAAAGTGTCCAGGTATGAACTGCATGGTGGCCGCCAGATAGTCATGGGGCTGGTAGCTCTCCTCTCCGGGGTAGTCTGCGCAGCGGGAAATGCAATTCAGCAGGCCAGCCCTCCACAGAGTTCTCTGAAAGCCATCTATACAACACTGAGACTATCACCTCCCCCCTTCCCTCCTTCATGTACAGGTGTGCCACAAGATTAAAAGGCAAACACACACACCTCAAGTACCTTTAAACAGGGAACCTACAGAGCTTGCCCTGAAAAGCAGGACGGTGCATCACCACCCAAGTGGCGACAAAACGGCAAATGAAAAGGATTCATCAGCTGTCACTTCCCCAAGTACTGCCCTGCCACAACGGGCAGAGTAAGAGAGGAATCTCATCCTGTGGTCTGTAGGAAGGCTGCCTCTAATATAACTAGGGCACAGCCAAACTAGTGGGGAAGCAGAGTCTCCAAGTCAGGTGTGGGGAACCCTTGGCCCTGCAGGGGTTGCTGAACTACAGCTGCCATCAGCCCCAGTTAAGGGATGTTGTAGGTTTTGGAAGGCCAAAGGTTTCCTACACCTGCTCTGGGCTCTAAGGCTCAGCACAACGTTCTTGTGGATAAGGATACTGCTTTGCACTCCTACCATCAGGCCCAGTGCGCTGCCGGTAGGTGTACGGCGTCTCACTTTTCCAGATATCCTCCTCGCTCTCAGCAACGAGCAGGGAATTGCAATTATGACTGTCGTGCAGATCCTGTAGCAGCAGCCGCTGTGGACAAAAACGGGCCGCAGAGATGGACTTAATGCTTCCTCACAACAGGAGGCCTGGCTGTAGAAGAAACTGGTGTATCTGCCTTGAAATTCAAGGGCAGTATTTGTCGGCACGATGGTAATCATACCAGAATGTGATGAAGCTGGTACATCCCAGCTTCCTCATTTAAAGTGCCAGCATCTCAGTCCTCATGTTTAAGGTGGAAAGATATCTAAAAGTGCATAGATATGTATGTATGAAGTTTCTCTTCAAAGGCTCCATGAGCAGAAAAGATCTGGGTGTCCAAAGCTGTAGCTGTCAAATATTTTGTAACACATTGGCTAATGAGTGATCTTGCCAAATTCAACTTTTGGAACTTAGTAGGGAGATATTCCTGCTATCAAGGAGTCAGTGTAGGGAGACCGAACGTGCCGGAGTTACCTGATTAACAAGGCGGCAGATCTCACCAACTTTCTTTACCACTGTACGGTGAAGATGCACACATTCCCCTTCCTCATTCTGCGCTGCTTTCACCGCACTCAAGCTGCTGTACAGAAAGGAAAAGGGAGACTGCTCAGAAGAACTTTTGAGAGAGCTCCCACAACAGCAGACGATATGCAAAATATATTTTCCTGCTCAATGGTTAGTAATGAACTGAACACAGTCAACAATGAAAAACTGGGGGGAGAAAAAACAGCATTGGCAAGTTCTTAAAAATGTATGAGTACTGGGGGGAGGGATCTATGACTGGCATGGCCTGGGCTCTTCGCCCTTTCCCAGGATTAGCACGAAACTGGCAGAGGAACAAGGCTAGCTAGCTTCATGTTGGAAAAAGCAAGACAGATTGTACACTTGAAGTCTGGAGAACTCAGAAGCCAGCTAAACAACACAAGGCTAAGATCAGGGGGACTGGGAGAAACTGATTGCAGAGCTTGGGGTAAAAGCCACAGTTGCCATTTCGGGAACCAGAATCCCTGGGTGAGCAGGGCATGGGAAAGGGGACGTTACCGTGTGTGGGAATAGACTTCCACCCGGTCCTGGTGGATTTTGACAATCAGCCAGAAGTCAGGCATGAGAGGGCACTTGGGTTCCAGGTCACTCATTATTGCCTCCTCGCATTCGGAATCACTGCTCCCACCATCATAGCCTAAGAAATGAAAATGCACCGCCTCTGCTGAGTGGCTTGGCCAATCCATCTTTGACAAGAAGAAGCCAAGGGCAGAGAGAGGCTCATGGTGGTTCCCTTGCAGTCCCATCTCCACAAAGTGGATGCACCTGGACCTCAAGGCAAAATAATCCCAGCTGAGCAACTGTCACTCTGCCACAAACCTGCCTCCACCCAACTGAGAACTGACTTAGTGTCTCTTCCACACAAAAAGATGGCCTGGCTCATCCACTCACCTAGGAGATCGGAATCCATACTGCCCTGGCTCGATACCAGGCTCTGTACCCGACTGGGACGCTGCTTCCCACAGCCTGTAAGGAAAGAGAGGTATTGAGAGACTGCTCTGAGGTCTCCTAGGTCCCCCCAACTCTCTCCTTGCTCTGGGGCCAGATTTCAATCTAAGCACTGGCCTTTCCCCCCGCAAACTGTGCATGTACAAGCCCAGGCAACAAGAAAGAAACCCAGGAAGAAAAAGGGGATCAGCATGTCACAAAGCGGTTGGCTTCTTTTTTTTACCCCGTCTGCTGCATGGGTTGTTTGATGTAAGAAACAAAGCAAGATTGACTTCATAAAGAAGCCCGACAGCAAGACACATGGCAGCCTTTTAGAGCTTACAATCTCATGAGCCCAACAGCACTAAAGTGGTTTTGATTACAGAAAAATCAATATTGGAGCATAGTTACAAAGAAAGGCACTTTAATGGACACCCCTAAGAGGGAGAGACTTTGCTATTACAGTCAGGCCTGGGGTGAAAATGCTAACTTGAATAAACACCCGTTCTCTCGCAAGTGTGAAATGGCATATTTTTGTTCAATCTCAATGCACAATTGAAAATATGAGGGAGCAAATGGTGTATTTAAGTAAAAGGCACCAAAAGGCCTCTCAAGAATGATGAAGTAGGTGAAACCAACACACTCCTTGGAACGAGGAAGGCATTTGCATATTAAAAAGGAGCATGGACAAGTACTTGGCACTTCCCCATGTAATCCTTACATTTCTAATCCTATTTCCACAAAAGGGAGACCTGAAAAGCGTTTTTCCTCTGAAGAGAGGCTGATTGACCTGCACACAACAGAATACTGAAACAAAACCTAACAGAGTGGCAATAAAGCCAGCTTAATGAACTGGTAAGGCAGAGAAGTTCCATTATATGGCGTTAAAAGGCAGTCGCTTAATCGCTTTCAGAGGATCATCATGAGCCAAATTCCACACGAAACCTCGGCAATACTCTTCCGATGTATTATATTATATATATATATATCCCTTTTTAAACACTAGCAGATTGGGTGTACAATATTATTACGGGCTTCATATATCTAGGATTGAAACATGAAGAGCTTGAGGAAACTGAGTAGCTTGGCCCCAGGAATTCTTCTTTTCGACCAGTTTCACAGACTGGTTTTGCATGGCTTCTTGTAACGTTATAGAATGTGCTTTTCCTAAATTTCTGTAATTTCTGCAAATTTTGGACAGCACTGGGAAACCATAGGATTTTTATACTACTTGTTGAAATCGGAAAGGGGGCAGGGGGAGCATGAGTAACTTGTTACGCCTATATAACCTAGAGAAGCAGGCCTAGAACACCTTGGGTGAGGGCCATGAGCTATTAGGCCGAAATAAGGGTTATGGCCCCAACAATACGCATGGAGCACAAAGGATCATTATCTGGCCCCAGATACATGAGGGCACTTTCCTTTATTTGCCTCTCCCAAGTATTATTCATCATTATTTATTATATCTATATCCCACTTAATGTTGTAAGCTATTCAAGGTAGCTTACATTTAAAATCATTATACAATGCAGAGTTAATAAAAAAAAAACCTGACCAGCTAAAACAATAGTTTAAAAGACAATGAAGCACATTTAAAATCAAAATCAGTTTTGTCCAGTGGTCAGCATCATCTGCATCTTAATTTTCAAAGGCCTGTCTGAATAAGGTCGCAGCCTACCAGCAGGATAACAAAGAGGGAGCCTCTCTTCGCAGGTGTGGGAACAGCCACAGATATGTCTCTCTCTGGTGCCATCACCAAGCAGGGCCCTGATGTTGATGGGACCAAGAGAAGGTGCTCACCTGAGGATTCAAACATTGGGCAGGTTCCTATAGAGAGATACGTACTTTCAGGTAGCCTGGGCTCAAGCCATATAGGGTTTTATAGATCATAACCAGCACTTTGAAATGTGGAATCCTACCAATTATAGCTCAGCTAAACGGAACTGCTTAAAAGAAAGAAGGTTCTTTTTATCGTATGTGGTGGTCGTGTAGTAAGATTAAAGCTTAACTAGGAAATGATATATAATGAAATGAAAAGGATGTTTAAAATAACTTTTGTAAAATCAAACAAACCCAGAAGTTTTTCTTTGGGGAATTATAGGGACAGAACTACCTAAAATGTATAGAAACTTATTCATGTATGCTACTACAGTGGCGAGAATGTTACTCGCCCCAAAATGGAAAGAAGCAGAAGTCCCAGGAAAAGAAGAATGGATACAAAAACTTAGGGAATACGCAGAAATGGTGAAACTTACCAGAAGAATAAGAAATGAAGATAAATTATAAACAGATAAGACCATTGCCAAGATTATTGTACTAACCTGCAGTTTTTTAAGAGTATATATTTAAAGTAGATGAATAAATGAGCAAATTCAGTTAATTTGGATAGGCAGAGGATATTAAAAATAAATTTAAGGAACCGCAGAAAGAGGGGGAAGAAAGTCAAGTTTTGAAATGTTAAAATGATTGTTAAAATTAGTGAAGTGTACAAAATTAGTGAAATGTATAAACTTGAAAAGTTTTTTTTTTAAAAAGGAACTGCTTAGCAAGTTAATATAATGACCTAATGTTTGTCTAAATCAGCCTTCTATGGCACAATGCCCTCCAGATGTTGTGGATTACAATTTCCATTGGTCATGTGGGCTGGAGTTATGGCCATTGAAGTCCAAACCTCCTTGGAGGGCACCACTTTGGGGCAGGATAAGCTAAAGCAACCCCACACGGCTGAACTCCCCACAGCCCCTGCTCCAAAATTCAGGTGGAGATGCCAGCTCATTTTCCCTACCTGGAGTCACAGAGTCTGCCAGGCTCACTACAGATGGTGTTGCTAAGGGAGATTTCTCACTGTTCCACTTCTCCAAGGAGCACGGCAGAGGCTGTGGCTGGGTCACTGCAGATTCCTCATCCAAGGAGCCACACTCCGAAGTATGGGCTTGATCCGGCTGTGGAACTTCATCTGACAACTGCATCACAGAAAAGAAGTGGTAGAGATCACCAGAATGCAATCCATAACGTGAAGTTCCCAATAATCACCCTTACCAAACAGCATCAATAATCCATCTAAGAAAAAAAAACACATCTCCAGATCACCCTACCAGCTCAGCATGCGCATGGCTACGTACATCCAGGAATTCTTCTGTCTCCTGCTTGTTCTCACTCGCTGGCCATGCCCAGAGACCATGAGCCTCCTCGGGGGGAGGGGAGCAGGGCAAAGAGCCTTCTGTTTTGATGCTGCTTTCACACCTGCCTCCCGTCATGGTGCTCTCAAGCGTTACTGTGGGGCTAGGCCCATCTTTGGGGGCATGTAGGCGACTGATGGAAACATAGTAGAAATCACTGTCTTCAGCGTTGAGCACGTAGCCTGGTAGGGCTATTCTCTGGAACTCCTGCATTAAAAAGAAGAAGAACAGGCTGACTGTCTAGAAACAAGCAAAAGGCAGGTGCGTGCTTCTTAGGCATAAAGCAAGACAGAATGGCTGAGAATGGAGACGCATCAAGGTAGCTTGTGTGTGTGTGTGTGTGTGTGTGTGTGTGTGTGTGTTGCTGGGGGGTGTTGTTTAAGGTTTATGAGCTGAGGGTCAAATGACTGTGGAAAACTGAAGTCATAAGGGGGGAAAACAAATTTATAAAGATTTATAGACTGCTTAGTCTGAAAACTACAAAAGGGCCACATAGCAAAATCATCACTAAAGACACAGATAGATATCATAGAATCTTGGAAGGGACCCCAAGGGTCATCCAGTCCAACCCCCTGCAATGCAGGAAGCTCAGCTAAAGCATCCATGACAGATGGCCATCCAAACTCTGCTTTAAAATCTCCAAGGAAGGAGAGTCCATGACCTCTCGTGGGAGTCTGTTCCACTGCTGAACAGCTCTTACTGCCAGAAAGTTTTTCCGACTGTTTAGTCATAATCTTCTTTCTTGCAATTTGAAGCCATTGGTTCGAGTCTTACCCTCCAGAGCAGGAGAAAACAAGCACGCTCCCTTCTCCATGTGACAGCCCATAAGATATTTGAAGATGGCTATCATATCTCCTCTTTTCTAGGCTAAACATACCCAGCTCCTCCAAGTGCTCCTCACAATGATTAGTTTCCAGACCCTTGATCAGCTTGCACATGTTCCAGCTTATCAACATCCTTCTTAAATTGTGTTGCCCAAAATTGGACACAGTATTCCAAGTGTGGTCTGGCTAAGGCAGAATAGAGTGGTACTATTACTTCCCTTGATCTGGACACTATACTCCTGTTCATGCAGCCTAGAATAGCATTAGCTTTTCTTTTTTTCTTTTTTGCTGCTGCATCATACTGTTGACTCATGTTAAGCTCGTGGTCCACCAAGACCCCAAGATCCTTTTCACATATACTGCTAGTAAGCCAGGTGTTCCTCATCCTACATTTGTGCATCTGGTTCTTCCTGCCTAAGTGTAGAACCTTACATTTGTGCCTACTGAAATTAATTTTGTTAGCTTGCGCCCAGTTCTCCAATCTGTTAAAGTCATTTTTAATTCTGATTCTGTCTTCTGCAGAATTAGCTACCCCTCCCAGTTTGGTGATGAGTTAAACTTTTTTTAAAAGAAGTATATGGTTTCAGTAGGTTTGTTGAAATAAAAAAGCTTTCACCAGGAATGTACAGTAATATAGACAGGGTGTGAGTCTAATATTAATAGCCAGGAAGTTCCAAAGCATGCTAAAGATTTACATTATATGATGCCTGTGAAAGTGCAAGTTCCACAAATCTAAGTGACTAAGTATGGGGCAGCAAAATATATTTATAAAGGTATTTATATACAGCATCCTCCCATAAAATATCAGCGGTGGCTGCTCAAGTAAATTGGCCCCAAGTTGTTAAGTGCTTCATATACAGTGGTGCCCCGCAAGACGAACGCCTCGCAAGACGAAAAACCCGCTAGACGAAAGGGTTTTCCGTTTTGGAGGCGCTTCGTAAAACGAATTCCCCTATGGGGTTGCTTCGCCAGACGAAAAAAATCTTGCATCCCCCTGTGTGTTTTTTTGGCTTTTTTCACCCTTTTCTTAAGCCGCTAAGCCGCTTATCAGCTGTTCCGCTGATAAGCCGCTTAACAGCTGATCGCTGGAAGCCGCTTGACAGCTGTAGCGCTAATCCGCTAAGCTGTCAATGGGCTTGCTTCTCAAGACGAAAAAACCGCTATACGAAGAGCCTCACGGAACGGATTAATTTCGTATTGCAAGGCACCACTGTACCAATAGCTTGAAAGATCACTTACCTCACGAAACTTTTCCAGAGAGCTCTCAGGCCCAAACACGAACTGCAAAGGAACCGTTTCGCAGTGGCAGCTAGGACGGCCTTGAGAACTGTAAACATGGGTAGCCACTCGGCTCAAAGTGCCAGAGGTGATTGTCCGTGAATGGCGCAAGGCAGACACAATCTCGTCATCCAAAAGCCAGCGGATCTGTGACAGTAAAGACAGCAGGCAAGGTGGTCTAGATCCTAAGTAAAGTACAAACCCTGTTGCGGCCTTGCTTTTAGCAAGGTTCACAATGCTGGTGCTTGGTCAGGACACAGTGCTGAGGAGTGGGAGGGATATTAATCTAGTCTCAGAGTAAGTCTCTTTTCCCAAGGGCCAAATGAACTCACCTCTGTCATGGTAGCTTCAACGGCTTGTCTGTGCACTCCAGGAAGATTGGAAAGTGCTGGGTGCCTTGGGGAAAAAAGAATGCAAGGGTCAAGGACAGTGGCTCGCTATTTCTGCACCCCAGCATAACAACATGATGGAGAGGATAAATACCCATCGTCCACAGTGGAGGGCAACCTGTCCAAGGTGTGCATAAGCTCCTCATCGGAGCGGAAGGAGGAAGGCCGCCCTGGGGAACGGGTGAAGGAGACGCTACTCTCAGAGGTGTACCTGTAGCGAGGACAGGGAAAGAGTTACTAGGCTCAGCCCTCGCGTCTTGCCAAGGCCACATGCATGTTGCGGTTTCGAAACTACCCTGGCCCACACTGCAACCCTGGAGTCCCACCTATTGTGATGCAGATCGTTCACCGTTTCGATTTCCAGGGGGAGGGTCAGAACAAAAATGTCGAGGGTCACACACAGGTCCGAGAGGTCAATGGTGTGCAGCGCCTTGCAGCTCTCAAAGCAGCCCAGTACCTCCCCTAGTGAAAGCAACAGATATTACTTGAGTTAGTAAAGGTAAAGGGACCCCTGACCATTAGGTCCAGTCATGGCCAACTCTGGGGTTGCAGCGCTCATCTCGCTTTACTGGCCGAGGGAGCCGGCGTACAGCTTCCGGGTCATGTGGCCAGCATGACCAAGTCGCTTCTGGTGAACCAGAGCAGTGCATGGAAACACCGTTTACCTTTCCGCCGGAGCGGTACCTATTTATCTACTTGCACTTTGACGTGCTTTCGTACTGCTAGGTTGGCAGGAGCAGGGACCCAGCAACGGGAGCTCACCCCATCACAGGGATTCGAACCGCCAACCTTCTGATCGGCAAGTCCTAGGCTCTGTGGTTTAACCCACAGCGCCACCCGCATCCCATTACTTGAGTTAGACAGTGCTAATCTAGCTTCCTTGCCAAGCGCCCAAGGACATTGGGCCTCAGCATATGATCCCTCCCCTCCCCAGCACCCCTTACTTGGAGGCTGAAACCAATCTTCCCTTCCAGCAGCCCATCCACCCTAACTATGCCACCCCCGCACCCCAAACCCCAGGGCTCATTTCCATTCACCTAGGCAGGTGGGCAGCGAGCGAACAGGCATGGAACTGTGCTGGCTGCGCAGCTTCACAGAGCATGTCATGTGCACAAAGAGCGGTGGCATGTCCTGTTCCAGCAGCTCTTGCTCCGCCAGAGAGTCTCCCAGCACGCTGAAGGAGTCCTCGTCCTGGTTAACAGTGTTGGAGTCAGACAGAGAGTCGGCTTCTAGAAATTCGTGGTCCAGCCGTTCCCGATACTCTACTTCCAGTTCAGGGTCACTCTCCGTGCCAATGCCACAGCCGGAAGCATTGCCTTCGAAAAAAGCCAAAGTGCTTTCAAGGAGGGATGGAGCTTTGGGGAAAGGCACCAGGCCTCAAGAATGTTTATCCTGAAAGGGTTAACTACAATCGCACTCACTCTGTGAATAGGGAGACAGATTGGCGTTACAGGAAGCGCTGCCAGCAGAATGCAGGAATGCACAAGAGGCTGGCACTGCTGGCTGGCCAAGTTCCTGAAGTGCCTGAAGCTAGACTGAAAAGCCTTGTGCGTTGTAAAATGTGGGAGTCTTTTATCAGGAATATATCAAGTGGTTTAATTAGAATACATAAAATAAACATATATCGAGATATATGTTCAGTAATAGTAAACATTAGGAGTGTCAAATTATCACCAAACATGATTTATGGGCATAAGGGGGGAAAACATTGAGACAAAATATTGGGTAATTACTTGAGTATGCACTGATAATATGACTGGGTGGTCAGATATAAGTAAATGGATTGATTTTAATTTTTTTAAGAGAGGTGGTAATGAATATTAGTCCGAGCTTAGAATTATCTCTGTGCATTCTCCCATGCAGAAGACAAAGCTGGCCTTTGTAGCTTTCAGTGCAACAGTAAAGGCCTGGCAGTACAACAGGCCGCAAGCAGGACAGCTCAGTGGGTAAGAGCAGAAGACTCTTAATTTCAGGGTTGTGGGACATGGGTTCAAACCCCCATGTTGCGCAAAAAGATTCCTGCATCACAGGGGGCTGGACTACCTGACCCTCATGGTCCCTTCCAATTCTATGATTCTATGAAGCATTGTGCAAACCTCCCTCTGGACAATCCTGCACTCTCTTCTGACAACGTCCCCTCTCTTGGTTGCAAGAATGCTGATAAAGAATCAGGCCCAGGCAATGTAAGGTACCTAGGCTCTAGGTGGCTGGCTGCCAAAGAGGACACTGCATGGTCCTCACCATGGACTGTGGGACAATTTGTGAATGATCACTTGAGAGATCACTTGAGAGATCTTAAACCTCTTAAATTAGAAACAAGCAATTCTAGGAAAGCTGAAACTATACAGCTAGCTCCATGGACTAGAAATCTATGCAAAATATTTGCAGCTTGGGAGTACTGGGGTGCCTCTGAGCCAAAAGGAGGAACTTAATCTTAGCAATTCCTTCGTCTCAACTCTTCCAGAAAGCTCAAAGCTAGGATCCTCCATTGGATCCCCCTGCATTGATAGCAGGGATCTGTAGATGTTGATGGACTCCCAACAAACCTCATGAAGACCCCTTGGCCATGGATGCTGCACTGTGGGGGCCAGGAATATCTGTATGACCACATACCTGCTCTATGGTTTGCTGAGCTCCAGGGGAAAACAGTGCACTGGTCCTCAAGGACTTTTGCACTCTCCCCAGCACATATGCATACATAAAATTTCCTTAGTCCACTTAAGGGTTTGAAAAACAGAAATCCAATGTCACTAGATTACAAGTGCCATGGCATCTCCAATCGTTACAGCAGTCCTGAGAACAGCAGGGTGAGGAAGAGTTTCCCTTACCTTCATCCGCCGCCAGTTCAGTTTCTGAACTTTCCACGTCTTCACTGCCTTTCCTATCTGTATGGTCCCGAGAGGCCTCCTCCTAAAACAGGGACAAGAAGCCACATGCGCAACATGCATCAAGTCTGGGTGCCGCATCCTTCCAAGTTTGGCTCTTTTACAGCCTTCCAGACCCTCTTAAAGGAGCCTCCCTGGGCAAGGAGGCAAAGATAGAAGCATACCCTCCTACCTCTTTTTTGGCAGAAGGAGGGCAGTAGAAGTAATAATGAGGATTGGACGGCACTGGCTTGAAATGCAAGCTGCCAATCTCCAAGAACTTTTCCTAGAATGGGAAGAAGGAACAGTTGGAAACATACTTGGGCCATCAAAGCTACCCTCTCACCTCACCCAGAGGAAGCACATTTCTCCTTACCTGGATGATTCTGTGCAAGTCGGGATGCTCCTGGCAAGGCTGGCTGCTCTTTAGCAGAGAGAGGGGGAACTCTGAACAGCAGCTGGGATTGGGTTCTTGGGGAGGACAGGCCGAAACATGGGACTCTGGCTCACTAAAATCCTCCGTCTCAGCACTGCACAGCAGGTTCAAGGAAGAGTGAAGTCAGTCACAAGCAGCTCTGTCTACTTGTGCTCCCAATAATGGAACCTTAACTCCCCTGCTCCTCAGTCAGAAGCAGCCTACATGCCTCTATTCCCCCATGCATCCTAAGATCCCCAATGGGTCAGAAATACAGTGGTACCTCGGGTTACATATGCTTCAGGTTACATACGCTTCATGTTACAAACTCCGCTAATCCAGAAATAGTACCTTGGGTTAACAACTTTGCTTCCGGATGAGAACAGAAATCATGCTCCAGCAGCACGGCAGCAGCAGGAGGCCCCATTAGCTAAAGTGGTGCTTCAGGTTAAGAACAGTTTCAGGTTAAGAACGGACCTCCGGAACGAATTAAGTACTTAACCCGAGGTACCACTGTAAAGAGTTATGCACAGGAGCATATAGAACTGCTTCATGTGCAAAAAATATATATTGGAAAATGCATTTTCTGGAGCTGGGTCTATGAACTGAACCTCAGCAGAAATCTAGGGCCCTGCTCACAGACTCATTCCACAAGTATAGCCAGTTCTGACCATGAACACACGAGCATAAAATACTGTGTTTGAATCAGTTTTGCTCAGCCTTAAGTGTGGCCAATAAATAGTGTATGCTCTTGGTTCACCTGCATGGGCATTCCAATCCTCTCCTCCTGTCAAAATGAATGAACCAACTAACAAAACAAAACAATTACATATATACCTCTCCCCTCAATGCCTCCTTCAGGCCACACTTTTCAGAGAGCCATTTTATAGCATTTAGAGATGGGAGAAAAATCTCAAAAATGATCTAAATTACGGTTATATCAAACCTGTCTAAAACTAATTTGAGGGAAGTTTAGTCGATTGATTTTTAGAAGAACCTATGTGCTATGAAGGGATTAGGGGAGGATTAATGGATAAATGCCTTAAATGCAGATCAATGTGCATTTATTGATTCAGCCAAACAGAAAGTGTGAGGAAGAAGAACTGGCGGAAGACAGTAATGCAAATAGTGAAGGAAGGTGAGTTGTTGTGCTTGATATGCAATCACTTAAATATGTTTTAATAAGCTGAAAAATAAAACTATGTTCCACTATGCTTGAACTGGGAACCTCTGGTTTAAGGGCTCCCTACAAACCAGTATCTAATCCAACCCTAACTTCTAGGGCAGTGGTGTCCAAACTTTTTTCAAAGGGGCCCAGATTTGATGAAATAAACTGCCACAGGGCTCAGATTAAACCGACCGGCCGGCCAGATAAGACCCCCGAAATGGACTTTGGACATGTCCGTTCTAGGGAATCCTTAAAACTACAGTTTTCCAGTTCAGGGCACTTGGAAAAGAGTGGTTTAATAAATCTCTACTGTAGATAGATGTGCTCAGCCTTCTTACTGATTTATGCATCCACAAACCAGAAAGCTGGAGTGGCTTGCTGCACCACAAGCCTTTCTAAGAACTCACAGAGAACATGAGAGTGTAAAGCTGTTTTTGTTTTAATTTTTGTGAGCCGCCTTGCATTAGGTTCTGGGGAAAAGACAGACAGGCCATCAATCAATCCATCTCACTTGGGGCTTCTTTGGTGAAAGGGGGTGGTGGTGTTTATGTTAGTTTGTGGCTCCTGCTTTCATAGATCTATTCATGGTTGGCATATGGCTTGTCCTTTTCCACATATTATAAATATCAGTTACACCTGTGATATTGTGTTCCTATATCGGTTTTATTAATTGTACTGTTTTAAACTGGCGCAGTGCCTCTCCTTTCTCATTCTAGTTCCATTTGGCTGCCCCATTTTCAGTTTGCAAGGCAAACCTTCCTGCTCTCCTCTATTGTACTACAGAGGCACAAATTCCTTCATTTCTACAGGTTTGCTTGAGTTATCTTCTCCATGTGCAGAGGGATGTGGCAGTCAGCCTGGGATCATTTATACTTCAGGTTACAGAATCTCGTTCTCCTACAAAATATATGTCCTTCCTCATTTTTTGCAGTGACATTTACTGCATTTGCTTTCCTATGCCACTCAGTGAAAGCAACTGGAATAGCTGTTGCCCACGGGAAAAAAATATGAGATTGCTGTTCAAAGAATCAGTTTTTCTGCACCAAGTTATGACTGTAAGTAATCTTTGCCCTTGATAGGTTAAGGAAATACACAAGGACCATCTGATCTGCATAAACATATCCGCACTATATATTGAGATCATTCAAATGTTAAGAGACTCTGCAATTATTTGCTTATTTTGCATAATTTATTCTATTCCTGCAAGCTATGCAAAGCTTTTAAATGCTGCTCCTTGACTGCTGGAAATTCCACGCAGCCCAACTGTGCCCTGTGAGATTTTATCCTGCACTGTTTACACTTCTTTTTTGCAAGCTCATTTTCCACAGGCAAAAAAGAAAAAGCTTAAAAGCTTTTTTTTTTTAATTAAAAAAAAGGTGGGGAAGGTGGTGAAATTCTTTAAATGACGGAATGAGAGATGCAAATTAATTCCTTGAGTATAGCAATTACAAAAATGCACATGAACTGGGTGACCTGGTAATCTGACTCCTTGCCCAACTTCAATCTTGATCCTTATTTGACGGCTTATTTGACTGAAAACAGAAGGCTGGATATTCAATAATTCAACCAAGGCCAATTGACATTATAGACTGACACCTATCCATCCATTCATTTATTGTATAGCTCTGCCTTTCTCCAATGCAGCCCACAAGGCTCACAGCATAAATTAAAACAGACACAACTAAAAACATGCAATAAATAGAAATATTTTAAAAACAAATAAGGAACCCTATTAAAAACAGCTCTGAAAAAGCTTAAACCCATCCCTGATCTAAAGTGTGCACAAGCCCTCTTTGTTGCTTATGTGCATTTGACTTGGTTGTGTTTTTCCCTTCCCCATACAGAGCCTTGCATGGCTCCAGAATCAGAATCCCGCTTGGAACATTAGAGAGGGAGCCATTTTAGTGCGCAGAATGGGACTCTGGCAAACTTCTGACTTTTGGGGGCCATGGATGAAAGAACCTATTAGGCTACAATCCACTACATACAAGACCAGCAGAAGGAAGCCCTGCAAGATACATTCTTCTTCCAACATTGCCAAGGCCACCCCAGAGTTACAATTCATTCTGATCTCTCTATATGGAAGCAGCCATCCCACCTGGAGACAGAGACTAGCACACCCCGCGCTCGGGGGGGCTGCGTCAATTCCCCTTCCAAGCTGGTGGGCAGGTGCTGGTGGCGCTCACAGAAGGATCGCACGTGGTTGCACAGAGTAAGCAGAAAGCTCGTGATGTCTATCTCCTGCAAGAGCTCCTCACAATAATCCATGGCTATGAGCAGATCAGGGCAGCTAATGCTGTGGCCCTGCTGTAGGCTCTGGAACAGCCCTGCAAAGAATCAGAGGATCAGAGAGTTAGCTGGCCCTGCAGATTCACCCAGAAACAGCAACATGGTAAGCAGCAGAAATGATGAATGTGGGGTGGAGTGGGGGAGCAGAATAACACAGCAGGTTTTGCTAGTGGAGGCTGTGGCCCATTTAAATACCACCAAGCCGCCAATCAGGTTCACTCTAAGTATGGGGAACTGCAAGTTTGCCACAGTTGCATGGGCCCCTCCTGGTGCTCCAGAAGGAAGTCAGGCCCAGAGGGGTAACAGAAAAGCCAGCTTCCTCCCACTCTGGGGACAGCAACCCAACCAGAGAATATCTATCCTTTACCTTTCACATAGCACTGATGGGAATGCTCTTGCAGCAAGGTACAGAAACTCAGCAATTCCTTGTGCTTGGCATCTAGCCAGGGAGTGCTGGTGGGGCGCTCCACTGACTGGCTTCTGGAAGACAAAATCATCCAACGTTGACCATCTAGATTCTAGGACAAGGCCCACATTCCTCCCTCACCTTAGTTCTCCCTCCAGATCACACACTCTCCTAAGGCTCTGCCCGCAATACTAGCGCTTGGTCTAATATACATGAGTTTATACATATCCCAAACAGCTGGAAACTGAGTAGTGATTGTCTTTGTACAACCTCGAAGGCCAAGATCTGCCCAACTGCTGTCAAGTTTTCTGTGCCCCTTAGCTCACCTGAAAAAGATGTCCCGCAGAGGCTTATCTAGCCTGGGACTGATCATCTGCTCCCGCAGCAGCTCCAAGGAGCAGCTGTAGACATAGACAGGGCAGCGGGCTCGGCAGCTCTCGCCCAGGTCAAGCTGAGATGTCTGGCGGTTGAAGGAGATACGCCCTTCTCTTCTCGGCACTGCATCTGGATCTCCCGAGTCCAGGCCAATTTCTGTAGAAGGGATACATCTTGGAGGATGAGAAGTAGCCTCAAGCTCACAGCTCAAACAAGAAGGAAATGATGCTCTTTCTATGCACCTTGACATGGCACACTGCATGACTCAGAGCACAGTTGAAATGTGCACCCTTTCCTCTGCCTCAAGGCACTTCAGGTAGTCCTTTACTTCCCCCTGCCCTTCTGCAGCAGAAGGGCATGTGCTCTGCCTGCAGAAGGTATTAATGGATTCCAGCTTTAAAATGATCTTGTGGGCAGGTAGTAGGAAAGACTTTTGCTGGTGACTTGCTAGAGAGCTGCTGGCAGTCACAAGAAACATAGACTGACGTTCACCAGCCTGGTGCCTTGCAGATGTTTTTCGACTACAATCAGCCCCACCCAGCACGTGTAAACATCCCCAATGTCCTCTGGGGTGCGGTTGGGTCTTCACCCAACCCACTCCAGCAAGCCTGTGTCAGGGTTCAAGAGAGACTGACATAAACATGAACATCTTCCCAATGATATGCTTGTGTATGGATCTTAAATTATTCAAGTTTGCGCGCTTGGCTAAAAGTGTATGATCCTGAACACCTACAACCAGAACCTAATGCAACTTCCATTATCTCCTTCACCTCCCGTCTGATTCCAAACACAGGAGACTGCCAGTGGTGCAAGGAAGACCAAAACAAAGTTGTTACCATTGGCTGGTGTAACACTGACGGTTGGAAGCACCCCTGCAGTCTCCAGCTCCTTTTCTCCTTCGGAAAGGGTTGGTTCCTGCTCTTTGGAAGATTTATCTGTCCCCTGAGCCATCAACCTCTGTATGTCTGGAAAAGATGGTAAGAGTTCATTGCACATTATTTGCTGTCATTGCACCCGGCTTCATTCATGGGATATACAGCAACCAACATAGTCAGAACATCGCATCTGCCGTAATCTTCCTACTGTACCACACAAGAAAGTAATCAGGTGGTTCTCTTAAAGAAAACAAAGCAACAAGCTTCTAGTCCTTAAAGAGTGAGAATTTAAACCTGTGGCAGGATTCAGCATCCCTTGGCACAGTCTACAGAATATTGGTGAGCACCTGTCTCATCTCTGTATGACTTCATTTCCTCAGGCAGGTGTCCAATTCCCTTTCTGATATAGTTTGCCTTACCTGGAAATGTGGCTGGGAGGAAGGTGAGGAAAAGATGCTGTGGATTTACCAGCTTGGCATAGCATCGCCACTGGGGGAAGAGGTCCTCAGGTGCTGGTAAGGTCTCATCTCTTGACCCCTCTGCATTGTTTGGAGCCTAAGACAGTAAAGTCAAATTGAACATGGCCATGGCATTTTGACATAGGAACCCTGTTCCTCACCCAGACACACATTTTTGGTAGCAAAGGTAGATAACTCTCTCGTCAGTCATTCATATAGCCCTTTAGATACAAAAACATAATGACTGATTGAGACAGAACTGTTACAACTCAGTCAAGCTACTGGAGCGGATTCGGTTGCCTACTCACTGTTGCCCATGTGCACTGAGATCACCCCAAGAAAGATCTCCTTCAGAAGAGAATAGCAGAAGGAACCTCTCAAGTTCAGGGGGCTCTCTGGGGTCCTTGGCAGTTTGTACAGAGGTCAAGGGGGTGCTGTACCTGTTGTGTAACTGCAGAGGTAGCCCTGTCTTTGCTGCCAACAGAATGGTAGGTGTTGGCTGGATCCCGATGTTCAGGGAGCACAGAGGCCTTGGGAGGCTCTGTTGAGAGGGACGTAAAATGGTCAGAAGCCAGCAGGGGAATGGAGAAAGGCAAAAACAGCTGCATGCATGTCCTCTTACCTTGGACCACTGGGAGCATAAATGGGGTTGGGTGGCCATCTCTGTCCCGCTGCAGCACCTGCTCCATGAAGCTTATATGATCTGTGCCAGATAGCATGATCTCCCTGTCGCTGAGGTCATGCTGGAGGCAGCCATGGAAGAGGCTGAGGAGCATTTCATTGGGCAAGAAGGAAGAGTCCTTTGCGATCCCATCATCCTCTATTATAGGTGGAAAACCAAATATTCGAGCAAACCGATTTTTCTGTTGCCCCAGCCTAGCACAACCATCCACTGTGCATGCAGGTCTGACAGCTTCGTGGGACTAAGTCAGACAAGAGCATCCAACCTCCCTGGCCCAGCTTAAAGCAAGAGGAATGGGGTCTGTAAGGAGTTCCAGTGATTCAAAAAGAAGATCCCTTCCTACTGCTTCATTACATCTCTTGTTCAATGGCAGATATGGCAAGAAGTCCCGTCCCCGCCCAATAATCTTTATTAGTTTTCCGGTTGCATACTCTACATACGCATAATGTGTTGCATTTTACATTTATACTTGCTCCTAAGCACTGACTTCCCTCCTTCCTTCTTCTGGTTTTTTATATCACATATAATTTTATCGCATTATTTTCATCCATTTTGTATATTGTTATTCATTTTCCATATTTGTCCATAGTATATCCATAAACAAATAAATCCTCCTGTTTATACAATTCTTGTTGTATATCTGTATTCATTTACAATTACTGTTACATTAATCTCCTTATACATTTTGCTTATTATTTTCATTATCCATCACTTTCCTTAATCTTTCCCGTTATGAGGTTTATTACCAATTCTAATGGTTTCCCTATTTCATCTTATTTTTCCTATATACAAGTTTTTTTAAGAAAGAGGGACCAGGTCTCCTGCACCATCTGACTGGAAGAAATATACAGGCAACAATCATTTTGCACACATTCAAAGCATGCATGACTGTGCATGCATGCATCACTATGACCCTGGAGGCGGCAGGAAAAGGAGGCAGAATAGGGCAAGGGCGGGGGCATAACAGGGCAGGCTTAGACGTGCTCTGCCATCGTGCGCAATGACCTAGAATGCAACCTCCACGCAAACTGGGGGTTGCCTATATATAAGTGCATATACTTATACATATTATTATGTTGTGTTATACATATATGTAAAAAATGTACATACTGATGATTGTAAGGAAAATACCCTCAAAGTGGTTTACAAACCCAGAAGTGTAGACGGTGGTAATTCAGAAGAAAGGCACACACAGCCTGCATTGCCCAGAGGCACTCTTGGTTAACGCGCTTTGGCTATTCTGGAGACAAGAAGCACTGAGCCCCAGCCATGCCCTTACCCTGGAGAAATGTGCAAAAGTTTCAGGCCTAAGTTGACTTACCTCCTGTCAGCATCAGGAAGGACATTTCAATCTGCTGACACTTTGGCAATAGCTTCATGAGGTCAAACTGGAATGGAATTTCATGTACCCGGGAGCCGCTTCCAGCACCACAAGCTACGGCAAAAAGTAGGAGTATAATCTCTGTCAAGCCACAGGAACAGCCCCATCTCAAAATGCCCAGAAAGCACATGCAAGAGAATCACCTTCGGCAGTAGTGGGCCTTGGATCACATGCTGGGAAGACCCAGTCCTTGTTCTGGCACAGCTGGCTGATATACTCAAAGGCAAGCATGGTATGGATGCACATTAGATCTCGAGGGTAAAGCTGGAAGAGGGATCTGAAGTAAGACGCAGGGCTTGGCAACACAAAGACTTTACCATTTCAGAAATACCACTCCGTTAAGACACAGAGATGCCAAGGATAAACTTGGACCAGGTATACAAATCTTGTCCATATATACTCCAATGGAAGTAAAATTCATGTTCAGATAATTATTTGATGAGAGGGGGGGAAAGCAACTCCTCTCCAAGGAGAAGCAAGTAGTGTCTTCACAACAAACAATAATGG
This sequence comes from Podarcis melisellensis, assembly GCF_964234715.1. Taxonomy (NCBI): domain Eukaryota; kingdom Metazoa; phylum Chordata; class Lepidosauria; order Squamata; family Lacertidae; genus Podarcis; species Podarcis melisellensis. The sequence goes on along the minus strand of NC_138538.1, from coordinate 48,686,924 downwards.
TGGCTGGACAGATCTTCATGACAGAGACTCCTCACCTATAAAGCATCTGGACAGCCCCCCATTCTGGACCCCAAGACCAAAAGCCAGGAAATACCAGCTGTCAGTCATGGTCCCTGCAAGGTAATGGTCCCAGAGGTTGCCTTCCCTTTCCCTCACCACCAACGGAACGTACCGCTTTGGGAATTTTCTGGTAAGACAGGCCATGTAAGTGCCGCCAGCTGTCTGATGAACTATTCACACAGCCACTTTGTGGCTCCACCCAACACTCTGTAACAAGGTTCAGCTCCATGTCCACCTCAATAGCTTCCACCTCTGTATCGTTGTCATCATCTGTGGAGAAACTGGAGAGCAAGCAAAACATTGTGAGCATGGATTGAGCATCAGTGAGTGCTCCTCACACTTCCTTGGCTTCTGCTTATTATTTGCCTGAATTCCCAAAGTATTGAATTGTCCAGGGACTAGTCTTTCCCATCATCTGATGAGCATACCTGGCCAGGCCACTGCGCATAAGCAAAGTCAACATTTAGCCTGTCTTGTGACGCTACTAGCCACAATGGCTGTGATCTGCTTCCAGTGCCAGTCGTGGTATGTCACTGAGTACCAGTTGCAGAGAACCACAAGTGGGCTGAGCACTGCTGCCCTTGTGTGCCTTCCCATAGGCATCTGGTTGGTCACTGTAAGAACAGGATGGCTTTTGGCCTGATCCCTCACAGCTCTTACATTTTTAAGGGGCATAAATGGGTCTTGGGCCTTTGTAGAAAGGAAACTAGGCTGAACTAGGTTGTGCGGAGGGCTGACAAAGTTTTTCTTCCTAGGTAGCCGAAAGGGAGCTTTACACCCAGATGGAATAATCTTTAAAGTTAAGGATAGACGCATGGAGTCTACACTTCTCAGAATGCCTCATCAAGGTAAATGCCTCACAGGTTTCCCAGCTCTCTCTGGATCCTAGACTAAAGGTCTTTTATTTTGGGGGACCCCTGATCTTTAGGTCCAGTCATGACCGACTCTGGGGTTGCGGTGCTCATCTCGCTTTATTGGCCGAGGGAGCCGGCGTGCTGCTTCCAGGTCATGTGGCCAGCATGACTAAGCCGCTTCTGGCGAACCAGAGCAGCGTACGGAAACGCCATTTACCTTCCCGCCGGAGCAGTACCTATTTATCTACTTGCACTTTGACATGCTTTCGAACTGCTAGGTTGGAAGGAGCAGGGACCGAGCAACGGGAGCGCACCCCATTGCAGGGATTTGAACCGCCAACCTTCTGATTGGCAAGTCCTGGGCTCTGTGGTTTAACCCACATTGCCACCCGTGTCCCAGATCCTAGACTAGGCACCCACAAAAAGGAGGCCACTTCCACATTCTTTGGCTTGGCATCAGGGCCATGAAAACAAGTATGCCTTGAATATTTTTAAAGCCTACGTAGCCTTGGAGCGATGAGGTATTAATACAAGAAATACCACACCAAGGGAACACTCAGTGGTTTGGCACATCCGCTTTGTACTTGTTGTGCAGCTGTTATGCATTCCTCTTAGTCTGTTCAGCTGATTTCCACCCCCACATTTTTGCTGGACAACTATGGAGTGCTGTTCAAAGGGAAACTGAGGCAGGCTAATCAACTTCCAGTTACTTCCAGATTCTTTCCCCTGGTTCTTTACATGTACTTTGGAGAACTCTGGGTTCTGGACAAGCACTGTCAATAAAGGCCTTGGAAGAGCTGGCTTCCAGCCCAGATAGACTGGGGCAGTGTTCACACATACATACAGTACTTATTTTGGGGAGCACAATCTGGGGTGCCAGCAAGGCACTTAGCAGAGAAAGTCTTTGAGCTCGCACAACGTGATGATTGCAGCCTGTCTGGGTTGGAAGGACACCCAGGCCCTCCCAACCAGAAGCCCTCTTGTCGCTGTAAGCAGCGGCAGACCAGAAGCAAGGGGTAATGTTTGATATTTGGTAGTTTAATCCACAACCCCAACATTTCCTGGGGACCCTCCAGCTGCACCCAGAAGTCCCTGTTCCTGCAAGCTGCCTGTAGTGGCAGGACTTCTTCCATGACCCCAGGGTTGGCAATCCCTTACCCTCACCTGTCTTTGGTTGAAGTGGAATGTGGAGGGAACAGCACGTATTGGACAATGCAGCTGTGCTTCTCACTGCCGCTCTCTCTTGAGGAGTCACTCTGTGGAAGAACAATCTACGTGAGCCTATCCTGCTGCTGCATCACCTCTCTCCTAAGGCGCGTCTGAGGCTAGGAGAGAAGCAGCCAAGCAGTACAACTTGCCAACATCTGGCCCAGCCAGCACACACTCTGGGCTCAATGGTGTTTTTTTTGGTTTTGGCTTTCCATGGAGGAGGGGGCTAGACAGAACTGGGAGGATGTTCATCAGGCAAATCTTATCAGGAGAACTCCCTGCCCCTCCCTGGGCTGTAACATTGGGAAACTTCTCATTCCCTTCCTCAGAGGCCATGGGAAGAGCATCAGCCGGATGCCATTTCCACCTGCTGACCTTCTTTATTATGGGTGGACTAGCCTTTTGGGGGCTGAGGGCCATGGAATCATGTTTTTAATGACAAGTTTGGGGGGGGGCCTTCAAGCACCATGAAAATCTCTGGGGTGGGTGGGCCAGATGTGGCCTGCAGGTCACGGGGCAGCCACCCTTGTAAACAGGACCAACAGGAAAACTCCTGAGAGAATGGCACACAAAATAGGTTTCGACGTGTCATGGTCAGGGAGTTAACACAGGTGCATTAGGCCTGGCCACAGGTATCTCTGCATCCACCCCATGCCACCCACAGATTGAGATCAGCCCTTACTGGGATCACGATGATGTGGCAACACTGGAGGCAAGAGGAAGGGTATCAAACCAAAGGGGAAGAGCAAACCGTGTTTACCTTCATGGGCAACTCCAGCACCATACTGATAATTCCATCGCCACTGGACGCAAAATGAAAGCCCTCGGACAGACGAACCCTGCACATCCCAGAGGAAAACTATGGCAGGTTACCAGGTTCTTACAACACCCTCACCTGTGTATGCCTCACACTCCAACCCTTCGTAGTCTCTCTCAAAGTAATGCAACCCCCCCCCCCCATCATCAAGAGCTCAGTCACACCCATCTATCCGACACCGGCAGAAATAACCTAAGTAGGACAACTATCCTTCTCAGATTCAGGCTTTGCAATGAAATGGGCACTTACTCTGTGAGAGTGGACAGCAGTTGCGCCACGGCTGTGATGGGCACTGTGGGTACCAGCCCCGACTGCACACACCAGATCCAGCGCTGGTGGTAGAAGTAGCGAGACAAGGAAGCCAGGGTGGAGGAAGCTGTGCGGTTGGCCACCATGGTGAGAGGGCCGGACATGGGGGGATTCTCCAGAGGCAGGAGGCAGGGAACACGATAGTCAGAGGGCAACTTCTCATATCTAGGAAGTGGAGAGAGGAAGTGAACATGACTACAGCTGGGAGGCTGTCGCGTTCGTACTGGCCCCATGGAGAACACTTTTGAGACTTCAGTGAGTCATCTCTGCGCCTTCTCAGCCTGAAGTCCACCACACAAGCCCACCCCAGTGTGCAGAAAAAGAGGCTTGTGTACACAATGGCAAAGACATCACAAAAGAACACACCATGTATTAAGAGAATTTCCTGCAGGCAAAAAAAATCCATTTTAATTAAGGAATTTATGTAGGCTTATTGGAGGGGCATATAATCAGCAGTGCTTCTTAAATTCCACAAAGAATTGGAGTTTTTTTTAAAAGTAAAAACAAATTAAAAACCACAGATTGCATAACACAGGAGAGGGCAGGCATGGATAATAGGACTGTGGAACCTGTAGGAAAAGGATTGGCAAATATGGGAAAGCAGAAGTGGTGGTTTTTTTGAAGAAGGATTGAAAACAAGCCCAGAAGCCTAATCCGATGAGCCTTTCATGCTCAACTTCCATTAAACATTTCAGCTTTCCCACTAAAAATTAATTGTCTAGGGGCAAAAACATCTTTTTAAAGTGAAAAGATCCCCAGAATTACAAAGCATACTCTGCTTTGTTTACCACACCTGCCTGCAACCTTTACAGCCCCTAAGCAGGAAGGGTGTCAAATTCCCACAGCCCAAGCCGGTTAGTCGCCCTCTCTCATAATGTTAAAGAATCCAGGGCTCTCCACCAAGCCTGAAGGGCGAGAGATTCAGTACCTTTACAAACAACTGACAATTAAGTTACATAATCTGCTGCCACATAATGTGGGACTGGCCACAAAAATGGTTGGCTTCAAAAGACAATTAGATAAATTTATGGAGAATAACAGCTACAGTGGTGCCCCGCAAGACGAATGCCTCGCAAGACGGAAAACCCGCAAGACGAAAGGGTTTTCCGTTTGCGAGTTGCTTTGCAAGATGAATTTCCCTATGGGCTTGCTTCGCAAGAAGAAAGCCCATAGGGAAATCTCCGGGGACCTCTTTTAAATGCTGGCGGTGGGGAGCAAAGCCTTCCCCCCCCTCCAGCCTTCAGAAGAGGTCCAGGAAGGCCGGCGGGGGCCGAAAGGCTTTGCTCCCCACCACCAGCATTTTAAAAGCAGTCCGGGTTAGCAGGGAAGCGCTTCCCGCTATCCCGGACGGCTTTTGAAGGCAGGCGGGGGGGAGCAAAGACCTTCGCCCCCCGCCGGCCTTCAGAAGAGGTCCTGGACCCGCCAGCATTTTAAAAAACTCCGGGACAGCGGAGAAGTCCTCTGCTGTCCCGGGGTTTTTTAAAATGCTGGGGGTGGGAAGAAAAGCCCTTGTCCCCCCCCCAGCCTTCAGAAGAGGTCGGGGGACAGACCCCGGACCTGGTCTGAAGGCGGTTTCCATAGGAACGCATTGATTGATTTTCAATGCACTCCTATGGGAAACTGTGCTTCGCAAGATGAAAAACTCGCAAGACAAAAAAAACTTGCGGAACGAATTAATTTCGTCTTGCGAGGCACCACTGTATTTAGTATTAAACCACAGGATCAGAGGCAGCATGCCTCTGCATAGCAGCTGCTGGGCCACAACAGCAAGAGAGCACTGATGTCCTCATACCCTGCTTGTGCTTTTCCCTGTAGGCACTAGGCGGGTCCCTGTGGGAAATAGCTTGCTGACCTAGACCAACAAGTAGTTAACACGGTGTCCTCCAGAGGTTTTGGACTACAACTCCAATCACTCCTGACCATTGGGCATACTGACTGAAGGAAGGGGTGATGGGAGCTGTAGCCCCAAACACCAGGTTAGCTACCTCTGAAGGCTTTTGGGGTCCAGTCCAACTTCTGATACTTACAACCTGCACAGTGGCCAAATCATATGCCAAGGTCTGCCTGCTCCAGGCCTACTGAAGCTCTAAGGTACCGAATGTTCTGCATGTCCTGTCCCTGTTACCTAATCAGGAGCTTCTCCAGAGGCTTGTGCAGCACAATAAGGCAAGGCCTGTCCGAGAGGGTTGGCTGGGCCCCAGGCACAGGAGGAGATTTCGATGGGGAGCTGCTGCCCAGGGCTTTCCGCTTCACTTTTGGTGTTGCCTCTTTGCTCTGGACTCTGTGGGGGAAGCGCAGCTGAAGGATACGATCTCTTAATTCTTCTACTATCTGTTGGGAGAGAAGTAGATGGGCACAAACACTGGAGCAGAACGTTTGCCTGCCCCTTACATATGAACAGCTGCTGTTGTGGAACCTGAATCCCTCATAGCTCCTTGGACCCTGCTGTTCTCTCTGTAGAAGCTGCAACTCTGGCTTCAAAATCCCCCAGGTGTACTGGTCTGTCTTTGTCAGCAATGTTACCTGATGTCCCAAAAACTAAGACATCAGCCCCACGAGGGAATTCCCCATGGAAGCCTCCTTACTTAAAGCAGTCCAGAAAGAGACTACAGCCTGCCTTGTAGATGTCCATCAAGACCTGGATCAGTTCCAGAAATACCATATGCCTAGGCAATTTTAGACAAGTTTGCTGCATTACTGGAGGAGAGTGGGAGGGATGGGCCCTCCAGCTAGCTTTGCCCACCAATATTATTTAGGCCTAGAAACAAGGCTTCTAGTCTATGAAGCCCAAGGAGGACTTCAGATGCTGTTGAATGTACAGGAGAACATATTGCTGAAGGCTTTACTTCCCCCCAAAATACCCACTGAACCGATTCTTGCTGTGTAAATGCAGTTTTGCTAAATGCTTACTATGACCTGAGGAAATCCAGTACTCACTTTGTTCCTGATCTTAGCAAGCGTCCCAATGGGGAACCCCAGACGAAGGACCATGCAGGGAGCTTTGGAAATGATCCGCACCACATAGAATGAAAAGGGAGGCTGATCCTCAGAACTGCAGAATGGAGAACGACAAACAGCAGGTGGAATGAGCATCAACACAAGCACTGACAACTTTTTCTACCTTAGCCCCCAATCTAAGGTGCGGACCTTATACAACATCTCATCCCCAGCTGCCCCACCCCTTTATTAAGTGCCTTACCTGCGCATGAGCTTGACGTAGGAGTAGCCTTCCACAAGCACAAAGCTACTCCAGTCACGCAGCAAGGAAGTCAGCGCCGAGTGCGAGATGCGGCACTGAATAGTGCTGTAGCGGCCATTGTTGCCAGGGGTGTGCAAATGCTTTGGGACTGGCCTGGGAAGTACATCAAAGGGTTACTACTCATGGTCCAGGATAGACTGCTGGTTCCTCATCCTTCTACTCTTGGGCAAAACACACATGTGAGAGCTCTCCCTCAGCCATTTCGATGCCATCAGTAAGAACAAGCAAAACCACAGGCTAAGCCACTTAGCAAGATTTGCACTGTGGCTGGGGTACTTCAGCTATCTCTATGCATGCTCCCCCAACCAAGAGACACACAGCAACCCAGCGTGCACATACATGTCATGCTCCAAGAGGATTACGATGCGGTGCATGTGCAGCCACCTCTGCCAGAAGTTGGCATCCATAGACAGAATGGGCTTCCAATAGGCTGCAAACTGCGAGTGGCAGGAGTCCGAGCTGCTGTGCTGCAACGACAATACCTACAAGAGAGGGAAATAGTACTCTGTTGGTGCCTTTGCCTTTGGTTCTACGGTGGAGTGCAGCACATTCTGCCCCCCCCCCCAAAGCCGTCATGCTAGGTGGTTAAGCACAAGGTTGGTCAAATTATGCCATTCCCCTGAAACAGTTCAAAATCATCTTCATCAGAAGTTACAGACACCAAGGACAAACTCACAAATTGCTGCCATCACTGTGCCTGGGTGCCATAATGAAACTACCTCCCTCTCCTCCCCACAAATCTGCCCTAAGGGTTCCTCCAACTCTCTGGAGCAGATTTGAGGAGGGCACAGGGCATATGTGCAGAGAGGAGAGGGGGAAGCCACATTCAGTTAACTGTAATCCTTGTGCTGATGGAAATAGTTAGTAGAATACCACCCAAAATTTTCTGCTGAGAGAATATGTAGCACCCCATTTGTTTTTAATCAGCAATGAAAAGAGCAGCTCTGAGTGTTCACCTAAGACAGACCCCATGAGGGCCTGACATTATATATGCAATGGTCAAAATGAAGTGCAACAAGCTAGATTGTCAATGCATGGTGCAGAAAACGAGTGTACTTAATGAAAATGCTACATATAAACAGAACAATAAGTGCTAAGAATGGGCTGTGAGGTAAAACCTATAGGGGAAGCTGGAAGAGAGGGCATGTGGAGACAGATGGCTAGCATTAATATGAAAGATGAACAATGGCTCAGAAACTCAAGACAGCTGCCTTGACGCCTCAAGAAGATCAAATAAAGATTAGCTTGCACTGCTTAATCAGGACGCCTTTACTCGTCTGTGGTCTTGGCATTCTGACTGAACTTGTTTTTGGCCATTACATTGGAGCAGATCAAAAGGGGCTTGTGCCTCAGAGGCAGATGTCTGACCTGATCTATGGGGTTCTTAATTTGACAGAGATTAGGCAACACCAAGAGACATAGGTGGTGTTAGTCTCCTAAATTGTGTTCAAGGAAATGGACAGGATATAGTAGCCCTTTCAGCTGACTCAGTTAACTTTGGAACTCTGTTTTTGAATCACAAGTGGCAATGAGGGGAAGCAGCCTGGATTCTCCTTTCTTCTACCTCTGCAGAGCCACTCGACAGGAATGCCCCCTTTCGCCCTTGCTGTTTATGGTTATGGAAACTCCGACTAATTTTAACATGCAACAATAACAAGGTGGAAGGCCTAGGTGTAAATGGCAAAGAGCATGTACTCAGCCTGTTTGCTGACAATAGCCTCATTTTTTCTGAAAAATCCCATCAAAGTCTGACCTGAGATCCAAACAGTCTTGGACCCCCTTCACTCTGCAACTGGTCTTGAAGTGAACTGTGGTAAGTATGTTATGTTATGTATAGGCATACCGCTAGCTGATCAACTACAAAGCACTTGCAGTTTTACTTTGCAGCTCAGGTGCCTAAAGTATCTGGGGACAGTGATCATCTAACTGCTTCAGCAACTCAAAAGGAAAAATTATTACTCACTAGTGAAAGGTGTCAAAACCGACTTACACAGATGGAGCTCTCAATCTCACCTAGTTAGAGAGAATCTCAGCGGTAAAAGCATCTTTGTTACCTCGATTCTTGTTCTTATTCCACATGCTCCCCCCATCTGGTTGGATGATGGAGTGATTAGACAATGGCAAAAGTTGCTTAATGGCTTCATTAAGGGAAGGCAGAGGCCCCTCGTGAGCAAAATCATTACGTATCAAACAAGGAATGGGGTGGAAGGGAGATCCCAAACCTTCAGTTTTATTATGAATCATGCCAGCTCCGATGTAGGAGTGCAAATATCCAGAGTGTGGGGTCAGGTGGGATTACCATGAGGAATTATAACAAATACAGAATAAGCCATCTGTGTCAGCAATGAAAGCATTGCGTTGACTGGGTTTAAACTATTTTGATATGATTGATTCTTGATCAATCCACACCTCTGCATCCCTGTTCCATTTCTCTTTCTTCACAAGTCACGTACACAGCCCAGTTGCTTCACCAGGCAGGCTCCTGGGTCATCAAAGACAATGGGCAGCTTCTTTGATGTAGCTTTTCTGGTATGTTAATCTTAGGATGTTAATCTTAGGGCTAGGAAACAGATCTCACATAAAGGTGATAATGATTGCTGTCCTCCTGGCCATCCTTCTTATCATGTATAATGCTTGTTGTTGCCAAATATTCTCCTTTGTAGTTCTGTTCTTTGTCCACCCCATAAATATGTGTGCTTAATTAGTTTTGGTAGTTTAACTTTGTTCCCACATGGGGTTTGTGGAAACGCTCAGAAGAAATCTGATTGGTTCTTACAAACACTCTGTAAGAAGCACTTTTGTTAATAAAACGACCTAGGCCAGGGGCTGGAAGGAGAGAGAGACAGAGACTATTATATGCACCCTTCCCAGAGTCGTGCTGGTTCAAGCCTCTGTGTGTATTCTTATTAATCAGAGTTCAATCCTTCCCTTACTTTGTGAACGCCTCACTCCGACAATTATCTTATTTAGTAAATGACAATCTGGATGTAGCATTGGTTCTGACTGAAATTCATCCAGATTGCCCCAAGGGCAGAGCGATACCCTTCCCAAAAACTGTCCTTGGCAAAGATGAAAGCAATAGCCAATCCATTGAGTGACCCTGAAAATGTGGCAGAAATGGGCTTTGTTTTTGACCCCCGCTCCACCCATTTACCTTTGTTACCCCTACGCGTTTCACCTGTTTTTCAGATAAAGCTAAACCAATTCAAAGGATGGGACGATAAAGGTCTGTATAGAGCAGCTGTTCTTTTCACCAAAGATCAAACATTAAATGGGAAGTAGCTTTGCACCATGCTGGGACATCTTAGTTACAACTGAAATCAACTTCTCCGAGGTCCATATCTCGGTATGATGTTAAAGTGCTGAGGGGAAGTCCCTAGAGGTCTGACATTATTTGAAAATTACTGCCTTAATGATGGCCAAGACATCAAGTGTTTGATATCCGTGTTGTATACAGGATTTTGCTTCCCAAGTTCTGTGGCACGACTAAGGGCCTATGCAGAGCTTGGGAGGTGGATCCAACATCAAGGGAAATGTTTGGAATGCTGTGTGATCAAAGACAACACTGAAGTTTGTGTCTGCAAAGTTAAGAGAGACCACACTGGAGCTAATATACAGGTGGACGTTATCCTGGTTAAACTGGGTTGCATGAATAACACTGTGTCTGTGCTGTACTGGGAAGGGATGCAGTAAAACTGGCGCCATGTTTCATTTGTGGTGACCTTGATCTGTGGTACTACTCCAAGAAATCACGGATATTCTTAACCAGAGTTTTTCCTGACCCAGGACTTGCCCTTATTTCAGTTTTCTCTTTCACTATGCAAGGCTGGTAGGCAAAGGTATGCTTAATTGCATTAGCTGAAAAATTGACACAATGTCATTGTGTGTTGTGAGGCAAAATAAAGAGAGATAATTTTATATGTGCATGGGGTCTGTTTTTGCATTATCTGGTGAGTCAAGGTGTATCTGCAAGACCCCAGATCTTCACAAAACTTTTTGGTTAGACCTATTACTCAGACATCTGTTCTTTGGGGGTTTGACAAATGTGTTGCACTGAGAGTTCTTACACAGATCTGCATTCCTCTATATTACACATTTATTTTGCAGTTAGAAGTGATTGTGCATGCTAGGTTGAAGCTCTGGTTTCCTTATATGTTTTTACAATTTTTTACCTTTTATTTGTATGCAATTGATCTGGGCTTACTGTATAAAAAATTAAGAAAATGAGCATTTAAAAACAAAGAAACAGAAATTAGCTGCAAAGTTATTGCAAATAATAAGGTTAAAAGGATTGTGAGGAATAGGGTTTATCTTTTGGAATTTTCCCTATTGCAGTAGCCAAATACAAAGGCTACACAGAACAGCACATCAAGCAGCACAGTAAAGGACAGGCAAACAAGAACTGTATTATTTACCTAGTCAACTGATGGTTTCCAGAATATTTGTTTGGTATTTGAATTCAGATTAGATACTCCTGCTGCAAGGTTTCGATGGATTAACCTACGCCTGCAACTGTCATTTTAATAAAGTCTACTGCAGGGGTCGGCAAGCTTTTCTTGCCTCGGGCCTGGTGACAATCGCACAGCGGGCCAAAAGGCAGGGGAGCATGTGCCTGTATGTGTGCAGACAGGCTATTTCCGGTGCACATCCGGGTCAGAGGAGCACTGGAAATAGCATTTGTGCATGTGTAGGAGGCCCCTGTGCATGCCCACAAGCTGTTTCCGGTGCTCCTCCGACCCGGAAGTGGGTCCCCAAACCGTGCAGGTAAGAGCGGGGGGGGGGGGGGTCGCCGCGGACTGGATAAACGAGGGTTTCAGGCCCCCAGGCCAGATGTTGGTGACCCCTGGTCTACTGCTTGCGAAGTGCTGTTGCATAAGAAGCAATGACTCTATATAGTCAAGAACCTACAAACACACACACATCATCTTTAATTGATGGTCTTAAAAAATACACATCTATACAGGTGGACTTGGGATAACTCAGAAGGGAATACCTAAGAAACTGTATGACTAGACACAGTAGAACTGAACGGGTTCATGCAGTACCCTACCAAAGAGATACAACATAATTGAAATATAAAGCTGCAGAATATCATCCACCCCTGAAAGTAGGATGAACAAAATACCCATACTTCCCTCTCCCCCTCGACATGCAAATCAGCATAAGGCAGTCAACTCTAAGAGCTCGGCAGGCAGGCAGGCAGGCAGCTAAATTAGATATAAGAGCTGTGCCTCTATTATCTCAGTCAAGGATCAGAGACAGCAAACAACATACCGGTGTTGTGGATCCTGGAGGAATGTAGAAGAGAGGCACTCCATTTCTAGTGCTTTCAGGGATTGTGAAGTGTTCTGGCACACTGTCAAACGACTGTAGGTGAACCAGCATCTGATCTGTTTGGTTGATGCTGAAAAGACAACATAACCCCTACCAGTGACATTACACCAGTGCATTGTCAATGCTGATCTACCAGAGACAATTACCGTCTCCTATTAATACTTTCCTTACAAGCAGTGATAACTCTTTTGCTCATGTAATGAAATTGTCTTCTGTGCCCAGCCACTGTCCAGCACCAGAGATGGAAAACAATATGTTTAAGAGCAGCAGTAGAAGCACTGCTTCTTAAGAGTGAATACACAGCTTCAAAGAAGAAGAAGATACATACTGCCCATGATGCCTTTGGGAAGGAAATATGGAGAGCCACCACCCCAGTAATAGGGCAGGCGCTAGCAGACTTACCTTTGCAAAGTGTTCCAGAAGCGGCGTATCACAGTTGTGCGGTACAGGCTGGTGATAGGTTTCCGCATGGTGCAGCTGATGTCGTGCAAAATGTCATAGCTGCCCTCCATAGTCACTTCCACCCATGTACTACGTTTAGAAGGGTCCAAGGGCCATGGGGCCACTGCCAAGTATTCAATTCTCATATTGTGCTTCCACAACAGGACTAACTTCACTTCTAGATGAGTGCCACCTATATGCATGCAGTAAGATTGTGAGAACGGGTTATAGTCAGCGTCCCATCTTGCCCCCACCCCCACTGCACTACGCCTTGAGATGGATGTGCATGCATCATTTCTCAAAGAGGCACAGATTCAGGACCTTTAACAGAGCCAACTAAGATCAGGAACACACAATTAAAGTGCTTTTCTGTGAAAGATAACATGGTCAATAATTTTACTTGGCTCATTCACCCCAGATGATAGCAACTATCTCGTTTTTAGACCCCATGGGCCACGGACCACATAGGGAGAGTATAATATTTATTATTTCAACAGACTAACAATCCCAGTGCATTTGAGACAAATTGCATGTTTCTGAATCTAACACAGAAACATCCACTTATCTGCTGTGCATGCTTGAATTTCTTATTCATGCAGCTACATTTGGCAGCAAGTATTCCCTTGAAGAATACTTGGCCTCACAGCACAAAATGTGCTGGGACTCTGGAAAAAGAAGTTTCTATGCACTGCGTGGCCTCTGTTGCATCAGGTTTCTGGTCTCTTTTCTAGCTTTCTACTTTTTTTCACATACTAACAGCCAAAAAAGCTCCATTGTGTCCATATACATAATATATTAGTCAAAATATGGCATGGCACAAGATTTGATGATGAAAAACTCAGCTCCTTGCCCCCTTTTCCTTTAAAAAAAGATATTTTTAGCTTCTATGGAGACAAGATCTTTTTCTTAACAGAACTCCCCCCCCAAAAAAAACCTAGAAAATGGGATTAAGAAAGGGATAGCGAATCTGCAGCCACCCAGATGTTGTTCTATTACAACTCCTATCACCCTTGACCACTGGGGCTGATGGGATCTGTAGTCTACAGTCATCTGTAGGGCCACAGGTTCCCACAGCAGCTTTAAGCTGAGTACAATGTGGCAGGGATGGGGAGAAGATATATACAGTTCCATCATGCTTACAAGCTTTTGCACACTGATGGTGTGTTAAACTGGCCCATAGTCCATGAGTGCCCAATATTTATGCTGATTTATATGAAGTTCTTGGATACATGGATAGACAAACAGAGCCAAGACATTCTGGCAAGCTTCGCCAATGAGCTAGAATGTGAACCTGAGGTCACCACATTCAGACCCAATACTACATCCGTCCCACCACACTAGCTCTTAGGGGGCAGTAAGAAGACCCCTGATGGTACATGGTGGGCTTGAGCTATATTCTGGATAAGGGATGGGGAACATTTCAATCCACATTACCTTCGGGGCAGCTTTCCAGGGATCACTAGTCGTGGGTGGGGGACAGAAACAAAAGCAGCAAATGCGAATTTTACCTTTGTACAGGAGGATAGTTCCTACACACATTCGTACACCCCTGCCCTATCCTTCATCCCAGTAAGCAGGAGGCATAATCAGAGTCCAAGGACACATTCCAGCCAGGCAAAACTCGAAAAACACTCAGCTGTGCAATGCAAGGCTATCGAGGGATGTGGCCAGAGGGCCAAACTGAGGGGATTGGAGGACTCCGTTTGGCCCCCAGAACCTGCTCTGGGTAATGTCCGAATGGGCATCAGATGAACACTGGCCACACTTCACAAAGCAGAGTAAGATTACTGGAAGTCACCTTTTGTGACGTTGACCTCGCGGATACTATAACCCTCTCGCAGCCGGACAGAGATGATACTGATCAGATCAGCATGTACTTCCTTCTCCGTATGCTTCTTCCGCCTCATAGCCAAGGCAGGGTTGCTGCTTGCGGAAACAAGGTGTTCATTGAACAGCCTGTGCTGGGACACTGCAACGACAGTAGACAATTATGCCAGTTATTCCCACCCTTAACATAAGGTCCCAAGGCACTTTGCAAGGGCCTCCAGCAGCTACTAGGAAGAGTCAACCACACAACTGAAATGCTAAGGCTAGAAGTCTAGGATGGAGACAAACTGTACTTGGTAGGATGCTTAAAATAACATGCTTAGAATTGACCACACTTTTCTACTTTAAAAGGAGCAGAATGGAGAAGCCCTGAACTACTGCTGTAATGCAGACCTCTTCAGCATCAGCTGAACCTTAGAATATTTAGTGGAGGGCCTGCCAACAACTTGGTCACCAACAGATTGTCATCTAATAATTTATCAGAAGTGGGTGTTCCCTGTGACAGCACTGACCCACTGGATTTCCCTCCCAGTATGGCAGACACCACATTTGATGAGCTTCAAATGAAGATACATCTGTTCTGACAAGCTTTCCTCAACCCTCAAGATGCTTTTAAAAGTGTGCTGCTACATTTCTGCTTTACTAAGATTTCACTATATTACAGTGGTACCTCAGGTTACATACGCTTCAGGTTACATACGCTTCAGGTTACAGACTCCGCTAACCCAGAAATCGTGCTCCGGTGGCGCAGCAGCAGCGGGAGGCCCCATTAGCTAAAGCGGTGCTTCAGGTTAAGAGCAGTTTCAGGTTAAGTATGGACTGCTGGAACGAATTAAGTACTTAACCTGAGGTACCACTGTATATGGTGCTGTTGCATTTCAGATATGATACGGCTATGGTTTATACATACACACACGCACACACACACACACACACAAATTAATATATTAAATATTAAGTGGTATATAAATGTATGAAACTGCAAAAAGGTCTATGAAACAAAACCGTGCTGTTTTGTTTGATTTTGTTTGGTTCTAGGCCAACTGTTTTTTAAAAATGAGGCAAAGAATAGCTGAGAGCTTCCACAGTCCTGCTTATTCATCCTTCAATCTCATGCAACATCCATCACACCCACTATCTTGCAAAGGTGGCCTACTATGCCTTCACACATCTCAAACATGTTCAAGTTTCTTGGGCCTTTTGCACTAGTGAAGACAGGGTGGGTAAGATGGGGAGTATTTCTGAATTCCATGCAGAATAAGCTCACCACAGTAATACTCAGGGTTCAGTGATTCCCCGCTACGCAGAAAGGAGTACAGCAGAAAAGCTTTGTGGTAGACATTCAGGTCCAAACTAGAAGGCTCCACCTCAGGACACGTGGAGAGGTATGTACCAAACGTTGCCATGGCAATGAACTTCATGAGCTCCACATTGGGAACGTGACCAAAACTGCAATCGTAAGAGTAGACTCCACCCACCTGGGGAAAGAAAATCACATGACGCTTTCCCCTTGAAACAGCTCCTGCCACCTATATTGTAATGAACTCAATTTCAACCCATCCTGCCGAAGTGTATGTCAAAGTGCTGGGTGCACAATGCAAAAAATAAAAATAAAATTCTACAGCTTCAACCCATGCAATTATTTCACTTTGTGCTCCAGAAATGAAGACAACAGCACCTTCCTGTTTGCAACACACAAAGCAATTTTCTCATCAAGCCCATTTCACATTAGTCTACATATACACAATCATCCTGTCTCCCAAATTACAGGAAGAGGATTGGCTTTATATGTGATAATGGGCATTGCAACTCCTAGCTCCTTCTGTATGTATTTCTTCTTGCTTTTAGACGAAGGCCTGAAAAGTAAGGTACTATAGGCCCCTGCTTAGTGGATACCTTGGAGCAATGATCCAGGGAGTTGGGCATGAGAATAAAATTTTAAATGTCTAGCACAGCGGGTAGTGCTGTGGTCTAAACCACAGCCTCCTGGGCTTGCTGATCAGAAGGTCGGTGGTTCGAATCCCCATGACGGGGTGAGCTCCCATTGCTCGATCCCAGCTCCTGCCAGCCTAGCTGTTCAAAAGCATGCCAAAAAAGTTAAAGTAGATAAATAGGTACCACTCCGGCGGGAAGGTAAGCGGTGTTTCTGTGCGCTGCTCTGATTTCGGTGTTCTGTTACACCAGAAGCGGCTCAGTCATGCTGGCCACTTGACCCGGAAAAGCTGTCTGCAGACAAAAGCCGGCTCCTTTGGCCAGTAAAGCAAGATGAGTGCCGTAACCCCAGAGTCGTCTGCGACTAGACTTAACTGTCAGGGGTCCTTTACCTTTACCTTTTAGCAGTTCACTAATTCACCTAGAACAGGGTGCAGGCTGCTGTTTTAAACGGTTAGGAATTTATTTAGTGGGCTGCTTAAAATATGAACTACTTTAGGGAGGATAGTTGCTGACACCTGTCACATCTGAGTAGTTGGGTTTGATTTTTTTTTTAAAAAAGCAGCTTTGGTATTTAAAACCGAAGGCGGCATTACCTCGGTAATAGGCAATGCAAATTCAAATTTCTAAACTTCACTGATTGTTCAAGACAATGTTCTCAAGAAGAAAGGAGAAAGGAGTATAGATGAACTCACTCATTCTTCAACAGTACATAGGCTGAACAATGTTGGGATTCGCAGGATACTGAGTAAGTCTGCAGGCTTCAACAGGCTGATGCAATACTCTGTGAAGTGCTGGGTCAGAGTGACTCAGCAAGAATGTGATTGGCTATCACCTGTTTTAAAAGGAAAGCCTGTTCAACAGTTGGTGTGGTGGTTGTGCTGTGGTGGAGAGTATTCGCTTGCCTTAAGGAGCAGGCACTCTGTATGGACTGTTTTTGTAAATACCAGTATATAGCTCACATTAAAAAGACTGCACTGGGAAAAACCTGGGACTCTGAGCGTTTCTGCTAAAAGCGCCGCGAGGAATTCGCGACAAACAATTGGTGCCAAGACTGGCTGGTGTGGAGGAGCTGTGCTGTGCCACTGCCCTTCCAAGACTAGTGTTACTGCCACTTACTTGGGACATGGCAGCGTCAAGGTGGCAGTGAGGTTGAAGCTTCATGGACACACCTGCAAAGTTATCTGGGGTGTCTGTGCAGGTCTAAACCTTGATGCAACCCTGCACTAGTAGTAAGCAACATCTACATAGCTGTCAGGTCACTGCCCCATCCATTCTTAATTCCCCCCCCCCCCCCGCTGTAAGCAAACAGAAATCCCTCTGCTCAGTGCTCCCCCCCCGGGGGTACTCAAGTGTACGCAGGCCCAGCGCCTCTTTTTTTCCTTGCTAAAAAGTGTGGCACTTACTGTAACAACTTCACACTGATTACCGGCACCTATTTTTCTGGGAGGGGGGAGCATCTCCCCATGTTCTACCATATATTGGGTAAAATTAACAGCATATTAAAAAATCAAGAGTTGACAAAAAAACTGTTTTCTTACTTAGGCTTTTCTTTTCAGTAGCTAGGTGTGCAATCCTATACATGCCTGCTCAAAAGCAAGACCGATATACAGTATTTCAAATGGGATCTACTTGCAGGCCAGTGCAGGGCTGCAACTGGGACTTAATCCTAGGTAAGGATTATAGAATTTCAGCCTCAGCTATCACACAATTGTGTGCCACAAAAATCCATCTGGAATAAGTGTTTCTGCCAGATTCCTAGGCAGCATTACTAGAAGTCCCAGTTCACCTCCTAGCAGGCATTGGGAAAGCAGGTAAATCAAGAAATGCAAGAGGAAACTGTTGCCAAGAGTTATGTGGCAAAGGTAGAGATTTCTGGAATGCTGGGCACCACAGGCAACAGCCTTGTTTTCCCCTGAAGGCTGGCTGGGTCAGCTCTGATCCCAGTGCATGCACAGTAAAGAACTAATGTGCCTGTCACCAGCACACTTCCACAGTACCTGAACAAAGGAACAAGCCACAGTCCCACTGCGCAGTTGGTTGAGCAGAGTCTCACAGACTGCTACATCTGGGACACTGGTGACACCATCTGTGATCACGATAATCCCTGCAAACAAACAAATATTAGCAGTAGATGGGAGAGGGCAGGCATTCTAAAAGGAATCTAAGAGTTAAATCCCAAGGGAGACATGCAATTGATGGATAGGGGTTAGAGAATGGCTACTTTAATTCTAGAGGAGGCATGCAGTAGCTTCCTCAGATTCACAAGAGGATTTATTCTGTGTGTGTGTGTGTGTGTGTGTGTGTGTGTGTAATCATTCCAAAAAAGACCCACAAAATGCATATGTGTCAATTCTGAAAAAAGAAAGGAAAAGTTCTACCTTTCCCCAGGTAGACTGAAAGCTGTAAGAAAAGTTTTGCTACGTTGTTCAGATAGCACCTAGGGAGCAGCCCGAGGCAAGACGATCAAGCGGTAAAGTCCGCTGTAGTGGGAACAACCTTGACTTTCAGAGAAAGAAAGGCCAAGACTCAAAACCTCTTGATTTGTTAGCCCTCGAAAAGTGGATCACCTTTTCAGTCTTGTATACTCTTGGGCAGAGCCAGGCTAAGGCTCCTCTCAGCTCCCTTGGGTCATTCACATGTAACGGATGGCTTTGAAACTTCCGCAACCCCCCTCCCATGCTTTCCCTAGCAATCCCACTTTCAGGAAGACCTTTAAACTAACCTGCACTGGAGTTGGATGGCAGCAGCTGAAGTGCTAGAATCCCCTGCCGAATCATAGTGACAAGTCCGACGTCAGCAGTGACCATAGAGACGCCCAGTTTCCTCCCGGAGGATTCCTGGGGGTCACAAAGATGTTCCTGGTTAAGGGAGGACAGGTCCACCTGCAACAAGACACGTTCTTATGAGCTAAAACTGTGAGCCTTCCCTTCGCTCACCTGCAAGTGCCCAAAGGCCTCTCCTCCAAGTAAAGCCCATTTTTCCCTGCTCTCCCAGGCTCAACAAGTGCATCTTGCACATCTGGTAGACTCCAAAATCAGGTTTATAAAGTGAATGGGGAAAAAATTTCAGGACCACCTTTGCTTAGAATCGTATGACGTGACATTCCCTGGTGTTCTAATCCACAGTCCCCAAAACAGAGGGGAGTTTGGTCTATACCAAAGTGTGCCTGAGGTAGTTGTAGGGAGAAGCAAGTTTTTAATCAAATCAATCAAGTCTCCCTTCACAGAGGGATTGTTTTGAGCAACCTCTGACAGCCCCAACCTGTATTGTTAGTATCCACAGTTACTTTCAGGTTTTTTATTGCAAGATTTCTGCAGGGAAACAATAGCATCAGCAAAAACCTGAAAACCCATCCCAGCACACATGACAGCCCTCAGACAGACACACAAGCTTTTTCATTTGGGAAATCATAGAGTCATCTACTTTTGCCAGTTGCTGATGTCAGCACATGCTTCCAACAATTTCAGGCACAGCCTCTGCCTGAGGCCAACAACCCCACATCCCATCCTACTAAGTTTCAGTTATGTTGATCCTGTGCTTAGAAAGAGCTAACTCTGCTTTCAAAGCAATTGCTCCAGAAGCCACAGGGGAAGCTACCTCTCTATACAACAACTTGTAAGCCAGCTCCAAAAATGAGGGTGGACAGAGGTGTTGCATCTGTCTGTAGCACAGTATAATGAAAGGACAGTTAAGTCATGTGCTCGTGTAAAGGATTCAAGGTACCTTTAATAATAATAAAAACATTTGCGGTTGCTCTCAGGATCTTATCAAAAATCCCTTCTTGCTTCTTAATTCCTCTTCACAAACATGCAGCTAAATCATTTGTTTCAGGTGCAGTGGTGTGCCTGCCAAACAAAACTCTTCTCCAAACAGGCTCATTCTAATTCTCAACAGGAGCTTGAAGAACTTTCCTATTCTCCAGCCAACAATTTGATCTCACAGTAATCTAGCCAGCATTTCTATGGAGCATCTCTGATGAGCATGTGTCTCGCTCCTAACAGGAAGCAATTTTTGCTGCAATGACATTCAATTATGTAAAATATAATGCCTAAGGGAACGTGAGGGCGACACCACCACTTGCCCAGGCATCTCCAAACGTTATACTTATACAGGGCAGGGCAGTCATTTGGTTGGTTATGGGGATGCAATAATCACCTACAGGTGACCAAGCAGGGAAACAGTTGTAAACTGGAAGAGAGAAAAGCTGCTAGTAAATACAATAAACAAATAAGTACCGTACTTTTCCGTGTATAAGTCTAGGGTGTTTTTTTTACTCAAAAATAATGTTTAAAAACAGGGCTCGTCTTATACACGGGCAGTGCATTGTGGGGCCGGGTGATTGGTTGCAGCCCCCAAAATATACATGGAAAAATATGGTAATACCTATCTGCAAGGCTGCACAAGAATCCTACACAAAGGCCATTTCCCTTAAAAAAAGAACAGAAGAAGAAACAACCCACTCTCTCTATGGAAATAACTGGTTCAGGTCTGGTTCATCATTTATGCAAGTCCCAGCCAGCACAGCCAATGGGATACATCCAGAGTGTACCATGCTGGCAACTCTTGGGATGGGTGGCTTCATAGACTGGATGAGCAAATAATACAAAAACTCCCACTCATTCAAAGCAGCAGAAAGTAGTATTCTCACCTGAGTTTTGGGCTCATACTGCTGCTGGAGCATCTCAGCCACTTTGTTTTCAAAGGTGCACAGCCGTGTATAAACCTGCTGCAGGAAGGTCTCTGTTTTGGTCTCATCCAGCAGACAACCCTGGAATAGTACCTGGGCCAGAGACAATGGAAATCCTTATTTGTTCCAAATAAAGTACTCTGCTGCATAGTGAGGCAAGTGGTACACCATCAAAATCTCAGAAAATCTGAACAGTGGATTGCAACAATTCACCAGCAAGCAATTGTTGTTTTTGTTGTTGCTTTTTAAAAAAGGTGAAATTCTACAAATGATGTTTTGAGCCAGAAATTCACAAAATTTTAAGGAGATAAAGGCATCCTACAAAATCTGCTGTAGCATATAGGCAAATTTCAACTAGGTTTCCCAGGACAAATCAGTAAATTATATCTCCTGGAGTTAATTTCCGGCTCAAAATGCATCGAGATATACGACATTGTATATTATGCTAGCAAATCGGTTTTCAAGAATTGTTCCTTTAAATATAACACTGCAGTTGGGACCTGCCATGAAACGTTGCGGAGTGGAATGTTCTTGTTCAGTGTTCCAGCAAGCCAATCACGCTGTATTCCAGGATACTCTTTTTAATTCCCCCTGCTACCTATTTTCCGTATTCCACATCCCCAACCCAGTCAATCCACATTCCCTAAGCATATTGATTCCTCAGGCTGCTTGAGAGGTCTGCCTTGTTGGGGGGGGGGGTCTTCTGAAAGATTTTTTTGGGGGGGGGTACTTCTGCAAGTATTGAGTTTTCCTCAAATCTGCTTGTGTGTGGATGCTGCTGCTGCTGCTGCTGCTTTAGATACACAAGCAAGGGCACTCATGCCTGAACACAGGAGAAAGGCAGAACGATGAAGATGTATATTTTTGCGCCTCTCTTCCCTCTCTTAAAATAGCCATGGGAGTCAACCTGATGTCTGAACTTGAAATGCACGGCTATGTCCTGAAAATGAACGCCAATTTTCATTCAAATATCCCAGTCTTCAAGCAAGCCATTGTGTTACAACTTCTCTCCTCTGGCTGGCTACCTGCCTTAGAAATTGGGTTCATCATGTTTCAGAATTTCAAAATAGCATGTACATTTTACAACCTAATTTTCCCAAGGTTCGTTTTGGTGTTTCAACATTCAGCAGAGTTACCAGGTGACAGATATGGGAAATGAAACCGAAGACTTTCCTTTGCTCGTTGAAGACTTCCACATTTTTGCAGTTTCTCACTTTTGCTACTTTGCACCATGCCAGGAACCTACCGTATTTTTCGCCCTATAGGATGCACTTTCCCCCTCCAAAAATGAAGGGGAGATGTGTGTGCATCCTATGGGCCGAATGCAGGCTTTCGCTGAAGCCTGGAGAGCCCCAGCACCAGCCCCACAAGGTCGGGGGACAGAGGGAGGCGGAACGCCGCCATCCCGCTGTCTCCCGAAGTGGTTTGGAGGCTGACGGCGGGGAGACCCCACCGCCAGCCCCGCAAGCTCCGGGGACAGTGGGGAGGCGCAGCGTCCTATGGGCCGCTGCGTCCTATGGGGCGAAAAATACGGTACATTCTGTGCCAGCTGAATTAAGCACTAGGTATGTTAACAACCTCAAGGCATCTTTTAAAAGAACACTATTATTCTACCCCTAAAGCACTGCATGACTAAGTTAGAAGATGTGCCAGAAATAATATAACCCAGGAATCCAAGCCAGCTATCAGAGTCTCACCTCCACTATCGCCTGCCGCCTTATTCTCTTCTATAGACAAGAGAAGTGGAAAATCATGGGCAGAGAACTATCACAGTAGTCTGGGTAGCCTATTCTTTGATTCACAGACAGTCTGAGAAGTTGGCAAGACCAGTGCACCATGCTGGGATCACTCCCTCTTTGACCCTTACTCTTGTTTCGTGACACGAGTTTAAAAATCAAACCGCCTGACTTTGGGTTGCAACAAGGCAGGAACTGGTAAGAACTGGCTATACTGTACGCACAGAGGTTACCAGTACTTCAAGTTTCCTGATAAACCAGGCATTAACATCAAATATATCACATGGGCATTCTGGGATGTTTTTACCTTTTAACTTCTTGAACCTTGCCCTTTTTTTTAGAAGGTTGAGAGAAACCCCTCCTTGCTCTTCTTTATTCCCCAACATCACAAAACCCCTCCCCCTCTTCTATACAAACCTACAAGACCCAAAATCCTAGAACAAAGGCAAATATTGGCCCATTACAGTAACACCCGTTTCTCCAAACTACTGGATGCTCTGCATCTCATTGCAGCACTTGATGAAACAGTTTAGGTAAAGGATTCCGTTGTCTTCTTGTGCTTCTTGGAGCAGGGATTGCGATCCCACCAAAACAGCTGAGTATTATCCTAATATGTTACTCTTTCCCCTTCCAGGTTTGCTTTTTTTGTTGTCAGCACCTCAATTGGTGATATTCACCAGGGTGTCTTTCTTTCCAGGAGGTTTTTATTCCGATCCCATACTTCATATAAAGATTTCCTAATCACATGGTTTAGAAAACCTTTATGTACCTTTACTTTGTTGTACCATAGGTACGAATGCCAACCATATCTATTATCATGGCCCTCTAAATCTAATAGGTCGGTGTTTTCTAAGGTCAGCCAGTCTTTTAACCATACCAAGCACGAAGCTTCATAATATAAAGTCAGTTCTGGTAAATCAAAACCTCCTCTCTCTTTCTTATCGACTAGTATCTTCATTTTTATCCTTGGCCTTTTCCCCTGCCAGACAAACTTCGCTAAGTTTTTTTGCCAATCCTTAAACTGTCTTATCCCTTTTACCACTGGTATTGCTTGAAATAAAAATAACAGTCTAGGTAATATATTCATTTTTATCACAGAGATTCTGCCTAATAATGACAATTTTAGTCTACTCCATATATCCATATCTTTCTTAATTTCTTTCCATACCACCTCATAGTTGTCCTTGTACAGGTTTATATTTTTTGTTGTCATCCAAATTCCTAAATATTTTATTTTTTTAGCTATCGCGATTCCTGAGTCTACTTGTAATTCTTCCATCTCTTCTTTCTTCAAATTTTTTGCTAGCATTTTCATCTTGTTTTTGTTAAGTTTAAACCCTGATACCTTCCCAAACTCTTCCATTCTTTTTATTGCTTCTTTCACACTTTGTCTTGGTTCTTCCAACGTTAAAACTAGATCATCTGTGAAGGCTCTTAACTTAAATTATTTTCGTCCCACCTTAATGCCTGTGACTTCTGATGATTCTCTTAGCTTCTTATTCAAGACCTCTAGGACTGTAATAAATAGCAAGGGAGACAAAGGGCATCCCTGCCTAGTACCTTTAGTTATCTCAAAGTTATCTGATATGTTGTTATTAATTATTAACTTTGCTTTTTGATCCGAATAAATCGTGCCAATACCTCTCAAAAAATTTTCACCAACTCCTAGTACTTTTAAGTTTTCTTTCATGAAATGCCAGGAAACATTATCGAACGCTTTTTCCGCGTCTATGAACAATAATACTGCATACTGCCTGTTTCTCATTTCTGACTTCAAGATATTCAATTATATTTATCAGGTTTCTTACATTATCCCTTAGTTGCCTCCCCGGCAGAAAGCCTGTTTGGTCCTTGTGTATCACCTTATTTAACACCATTTTTAGTCTATTCGCTAGTATATCCGCAAATAGCTTATAGTCGTTATTCAATAACGAAATTGGTCTGAAATTTTTTACATCTAATATATCCCCCTCTTTCTTCGGGATCAGTATAATATGAGCTTCTTTCCAGAAGTAACTAACGCCTTATTTCGGTGGGGAGGGGTGTTATGTACTGAAGTTCTTACCCTGGGCCAGCAGGGGGATGCTGTAGATAGTTATGCAAATGAAGGATCGAAAGTGACGTTCAGTGATTGGATAGTTTTAGAAAATGGCAACAGTTACATTGTTCTAGAGCTCTATGTAAGCAGGCTGACTGAGCTCCTCAGTTAGTTCTGTTCCACCTTACAAATAAAGAGCTGCTTTGGAAGAATCGCTGTGTCTGATATGTTCGCCCACAGCTTAACAGCGGCTAACAACAATAAAATAGTACAACAGTACAACACAACACTCTAAAATCATTCATTATAAAATTAATTCAAAACAAACCACTGGCAACCATTGGGCCAGAGCTCCGCAAAGATTGCCGAAGGAGGGAGTCAGGCTGTGCCCTGGCCAAAGGCCTGGTGGAACAGCTCTGTCTTGCAGGCCCTGCGGAAAGATGTCAAGTCCCACAGGGCCCTAGTCTCTTGTGACAGAGTGTTCCACCAGAACGGAGCCACAGCCAAAAAAGCCCTGGCTCTGGTTGAGGCCAGCCTAACCTCTCTGTGGCCTGGGACCTTCAAGATGTTTTTATTTGAAGACCGTAAGTTTCTCTGTGGGACATACCAGGAGAGGCGGTCCCGTAGGTACGAGGGTCCTAGGCCGTATAGGGCTTTAAAGGTTAAAACCAGCACCTTAAACCTGATCCTGTACTCCACCGGGAGCCAGTGCAGCTGGTATAGCACCGGGTGAATGTGATCTCGCAGCGAGGACCCCGTAAGGAGTCTCGCTGCAGCATTCTGCATTCCAAAGAAAACTATCTTTGGAAAGATTTTTCCTCCAAAAGAATTTTATTTTTAAAATCTGATTTAAAAAATAAATAAATCCGATTAAAATTTTTAAAAATCTGATATATATATATATATATATTTATTATTTCCACCCTGCTCCCAACCTAGTGTACTTCTGGAACTAGAATTGGGCTAGGAAAAAATGACACAAAGTGGTGGTGTGGTAAAGCAGAGGGAGGGGTTCACTCCATGCTCTTTTTCATTTAAAATAGCAACCTCCTCCCATTCTGTTTCATAGGTTTCATGGATGGCTGACCTGTTGTAGCTAGTTTCCCATTTGTTTTCTAACAGAGAATGCTGGTTTGCTGCAGAATTGGTGCTCCCATGGATTCATGGGGTTGTTGAAAGAACAGTGGAGCACTAAGTCTGTAATGTGAGTGGTTCTTGTTCACTCTTTCCTGGCACAGAAGGAAAACACTGGGGGGAAATCCTCCAATCTAATGGCAGTCAGGAAAGGGGGGCAAAGGAATTAAGTCTTTATTGGTCTTATCTTTTGATTATTATTGTGGAATATAAATTTTATACTGTGAACTACTTTGGACACCGCAGTGGAAAAAATGGCACATGCGTTTTGTATGTAAATAAATGAGGAAGCCAAATAAATTATCAGGCACCATGCAAAAGAAAAATCACTGAACGGGATGAAGAAGTAGCTCTATTACTAAAAAGAAAAGTCATTAATATTGGCTTGCTATTCTGGCATTCTGCAAACACAGGACTATGCATATACTCACAGAACAGCTTTTGACACCTACGCGACAAAAAAACTGCAGCACCCCAACATTTTATTTGCTGTCACTGTCTGCCTTAGGCTCCTAAAATTAGCAACAAGTATACATACAACCTGATACATAAATCAAACAAATCAAGGAAACAAGTGAAAGTAAATATATATCCTAAATCATACACAGCTATCCTGGTAGCTAGAGGGCGAAGCAGGAAGAGCAAACACACAAACACCATTAATCATGAATATACGAGTAAGAAACTGTTGATAATAATTTCCAAGTAATAAATGTGTGAATACTAACAATTTACTAAATGCTGTGGATGTGGACAAAAATGCTGTTCATAATAACTGAACCACTTACAATTGCCACCCAGCTCTAGTAAGAGCAGCCAGGAGTAGGAGAGGCAAAGTCCAACTACACTCGGCACCTCACAATAATCAGAGTTAAGGATATTCAAGCTTTGCGATTGTGCACACAGAAATTCACAAATCAATTGTGTGCACAGAATTTAGCAACTTGAAAATCTCCATATTCGTTTTAAAAGGCAGGTTTCTAATGAAGCTGAAGCACATACATCAAGTAATGTTCGAGAGATAAGACTGCTGATTAATGGATCTCTGTGACCGGGAGTGACAGATGGATAAGTAAATCTTCTGATGAATCTCCACTAGGATACTGTATGTTTGGAATGAAGGGGGGGGGGGTGGAGGAAAAAACTTTTTTTTTCTTTGCACGATGTGATATTAATGACCCTTCACCCCAGATAGAAATAAAATCGCTGCGTTTTTATTAATCACAAGCAGGAATTCAAGAACTGTGTGGGATGGATTATAACAGGAGAGAGGATTGGTGAACAGTGAGAAAGAGGAAAATTTTTATGACGCAGTTAAAAAATGGCGTCTCGCCAAGACAGGCTTGCCGGAGAAAGAAGGACAGGGGGAGGAGAATCAGGATCGTTCGATTGAGAAGGAATGTTGGAACGCAAGCTTGACCTGACAGAGCCTCCTGATTCATTTGATAAGCCTGAGAAAAGTAAAGGACAGACCGAAGATTATTTTTTTTTATGGAAGCGTTGAACAGAGGCTGTCCCTGAGCGATATGATCTTTGAAGAGTACAAAAACCACACAGAGGATGCCTGTTTTCAATCTGCTTGTGAAAATTATCAGAGATTGCAAAGAAAGGAATATACGATAACAACAAGAAGAGAAAGAAAGTAATAAAGGACTATCTGGATTGAACTGGATAGAACTGTCTAATTAAAGCAGTAATATAAGTGATGTTTGGACTTGTTCGGAGTTTTGGACTCGTGCAGAGCTTGATGTATGGGTACCCCCAACAAAATTTTAAATTTGGCTGTATAATTTGGAACTAATGTGATTTGGATAATGTGATGTGATTGGCCTGTTAATAAAAATTTTTTTTTTTAAAAAAAAGGCAGGTTTCCCCCCGACCTTATAGCTGTGAAAAATAAGCTTGAAAATGTGCGGGCCATTCTGGGAGATCTCAGTACGTAAAGGAGAGGCTACAAAGGATTTCTAGTGGTTAGGGGACAACACTCCTGAGTAACTCCTTATGCCCCTTATGACTGGCAGAAGCAGAACAGGTTGCAGTGGTTAGAGTGTTGGACTAGGACCTGGGAGACCAGGGTTCAAATCCCCTCTCAGTGAGGAAGCTCACTGAGTGACCTTGGTCCAGTCACTCTCTTAGCCGAACCTACTTCATTGGGCTGTTGTGAGAATAAAATGGGGAAGTGGGAAACCATGTGTAATACCACCTTTGAGGAAAAGTGGGACAGAAAATGAATAAGAAATAAATTTAAAAGGCTATGCAAAATATGACAAAACATGTGATCCTGTTCAATTTGCAAAGTATATACAGGGTTCATAAAAGCACTGCCAATTTTGACATTTTTTAAAAAAATATGTGCATGGTATAAGATGAAGAGTTAACCAATCTGTAACTCCAGTACCACTGTAATTCAGTATGAATGCACTGCTCAACACAGGTAAAGTTTATCAACAATGGGATTTTTGTCTGTTTGCTGCAGAAATGCACCTTTGTAGAAAGAGCAGCCTTACCCATGCCGTAGGACATAATGTGACATTGAAAACAGATTTTGCAGTGGAATGGGTGTGGGATTAAATGAGAAGACACAGAACTAATCTAATCCTTAGCAAACTAATCTCATTTACAGAACATGATGACTTAATTAAAAAAGAAGACGATGACTTAATAAAAAAAAGGTTTGCCAACAGAAGGACACTTGCTCAGAGCTCCTAATATTCTTCCACCCTAGGGTGTTAATTTATGTCACAGGAGAGTCTGGCTCAAATGTTCAATTGTTTAGACGTGTAATGAAACCTCTCATTATCAGCAGTCTCTCATGTTAACAGCCTCGTGAAACACAAGACATAATACCTACCTGGTGTGTCTGCAGGCCAATGATGGAAGAATATACTTGGATGGTAATGAAGATCTCAGGTTGGTAGATAATGTCCGAGCCTGGGATCCGAAAAGGCTTTAACAACCCCACTAAACACCGGGACAGGGCATAGAACACTTCATCGAAAATTATCTCCCCTGTAGAGTCATCCTGAAGAAGAAAAATGACATAGTATCAAGCTTCTACTGAAGTTGTACCAGAGACAGGAGTTTCCAGCTAACTAACTACCGGCCAGTTGCTAATCTCCCTTTCCTAGGCAAGGTTCTGGAGTGAGTGGTCACAGACCAGATCCAGGCACTTTTGGCAGAAACTGATTTTATGGATCCATTTCAATTGGGGTTTAGGCTTGGTTTTGGCACAAAAACTGACCTCTTTCAAGAGAGAGACAAGGGAAACATGTCCCTGTTAATTGTTCTCGACCTCTCAGCAGCTTTTGATACCATCAACCATGGTATCCTTTTGGAACGACTCTCTGAACTAGGGGTGGGTGGCACCACTTTGCAGTGGTTCTACTTGGATAGTCATTACTTGGGTATTACTTGGGGAATGCTTTTCATCTCCCTGGAACCTTCAACGTGGGGTTCCGCAGGGTTCAATCCTATCCCCCATGTTGTTTAACATCTACATGAAACTGCTAGGTGGGGTTATCTGGAGGTTCTGAGTATACTTGTCAGTAGTATGCTGATGACACTCAGCTATATTTCTCCTTTACACCTGCAGGTGAGGCAGTGGAAGTGCTGAACCAGTGTCTTGTCTTGGTAATGGACTGGATGAGAGCCAACAAACTCAATCCAGATAAGACTGAGGGCACTGTTAGTGGGTGGTTCCCTAGACCAGATGGCTGGGAGGTCACCTGCTCTTGATGTGGTTACACTTGCTCTGAAGGAGCAGGTTCGTAGCTTGGGGTACTCCTGGATCCTTTGCTGTCACTGGAGCCTCAGATGGCCTCAGTAGCCCAGAGTGCCTTCCATCGGCTTTGGATGGTGGCTCAGCTACGCCCCTATCTGGACAGGGATAGCCTAACTACTGTTGTCTATGCTCTGGTAACCTCAAGGTTAGATTACTGCAATGTGTTTTACGTAGGGCTGCCTCTGAAGACGGTTCGGAAACTTCAGCTAGTGCAGAATTCAGCGGCCAGGTTGCTCACCAGAGCAAGATGGTTTGAGCATATCACACTGATCCTGGTCCGACTGCACTGGCTACCAATTAGTTTCTGGGCCCAATTTAAAGTGTTGGTTCTGACCCATATAGCCTTTAACGGCTCTGGACCACAATACCTCAAGGACCAACCCTTTCCATATGAATTTACCGGGATCCTGAGATCATCATCTGAGACTTTCCTTTGTGTGCCTTCTCCTTGAGAGGGTGGCAACACTGTAGAGAGGGCCTTCTCTACAGTGGCTCCCCATCTGTGGAATACTCTCCCCAGGGAAGTTCACCTAGTGCCTTCGTTATACATCTTTAGGTGCCAGGCAAAAATGTTCCTTTTTAGCCAGGCCTTTGGTTGATCTGATTTACATCCTATGCCCTTTTAAAATGTGTGGGGGTTTTTTGGGGGGGCTATTGGGTTGTTGCTTTTATTTTTATTATGTATTTTGTGGTTTTATATCTTGATTTTATTCTGTGAATCGCCCTGAGACCCCCAGGTATAGGGCAGTATATAAATTCAATAAATAATAATAGGAGCATTCCATATGTAATATTCTGGAAACATCTATGAAGTGCTCTCTCTACTAGGAATAAGTCAGGATACCCAGCAGACAAAACTCCTAGGAAAATAGAGCCTGGGAGACTTCTCCAAGACAAAGATATGCTATCGCTGACAAGACGATGAAGAAGCACTTCTAGGGCAAGGATGAGGAAAAAGGATGACAGAAATGCTCAGGGAACACAGGATGAGGAACTAGTACACTTACCACAATCCCCGTAGAAGGGCTCAAATCCAATTCAATCACAAAACGGTACTGGCGCGCAAGGAAAGTGACTTGTGTAGAAGGCACTAGGAGATATGGCCTGGGCTGAACAGGCTCGTCAGGTTGCCAGCTATTTGGAAGGATGCTGAGAATATCCAACTCATTATCTGAATGTACCTTAAAAAAAATGGGGGGGGGGGAATGGAGGCAGGACACAACGAAAGGGTAAAGCTCGGTTATAGATGTATCTTCCTTCCTAGATGCTGTTGCAAACAAAAATTGCCCTTTTCCCTTATGGGGTATCCAAGAGCCCATATAGAGTCCTTACATAGGTTCCCTATTGGTAGGAGAAAATAACAGAGGCCAACCAGAGACTATTGAGAAGCAAAGCAGCTAGTAAGCTTGATCTTTATTGATCTGTTGCAACAGGGTACTCCCCTCACACGCAGGAAAGTAGGAGGACCCAGAAAAATGGTGTGCAAAGGCTTATAAAGACTTTTGAAATTCCCATCCTGTAGATCAAGACCACCCCCAGAAACATCATACATACATCACAGAAGGGGTGTAACCTAAGACCACCCCTCAGATACCTCATACCTACATCACAGAAATTTAAATGTTGTTCATCAGTCCAAAGCTTTCCTACTTTGACTGGCCTAAGAGGTCATCATACAGAAGTAAACTTTACGTGCAGCTTGCTTACCAGTTCAGATTCAGGCACTGCCCAGATCACCTGATGCAAACGACTGAGAAACCAAGCCAGGCGCACGTTGCGTGAAATTCGATAATCCTTTTTCATCAAGAGAAAGACCTGCCCGGCCTCCTCTACCTGCAAGCAACAAAAAAGAACTGTAATCTCACATCTTGATTATTTTGTAAGAAACTCACATGTTGTCTCAAATTGTTCTTTGTCATTATACCGCCGGAACAGGATGGCAAAGATTACATCACTCAACAATTGCTGTAAGATGCTACATGAGCCCAAAGATTAAGATGTACAAAAAATAAAATAAAATGGTATATTTATTTATTAATTATTATTTTCTATTTTATCTATAGAAACATACATCACCCACTCATAAAATATCAAGGCAGTGTACAACAGTACATACAAATACAATAAAATATAAAATAGCATAAAGGTAAAGGTACCCCTGCCCGTACGGGCCAGTCGTGTCCGACTCTAGGGTTGTGCGCCCATCTCACTTAAGAGGCCGGGGGCCAGCGCTGTCTGCAGACACTTCCGGGTCACGTGGCCAGTGTGACAAGCTGCATCTGGCGAGCCAGCGCAGCACACGGAAACGCCGTTTACCTTCCCGCTCGTAAGCGGTCCCTATTTATCTACTTGCACCCGGGGATGCTTTCGAACTGCTAGGTTGGCAGGCGCTGGGACCGAGCAATGGGAGCGCACCCCACTGCGGGGATTCAAACCGCCAACCTGACGATTGGCAAGTCCTAGGCGCTGAGGTTTTACCCACAGCGCCACCCGCGTCCCAAGCAATAAAATAGCATAAAGCAATACAAAATAATCATTATAATGACTGGCAAATCTTGGAGGCAGTGGCATAGCGTGGGCAGCCACAGGGGCAGTTGCTCCGGGTGTAAAACTGTTAGGGGCACAAAAATTCAACACCTGGTGCTGCCTCAATACAGCTACGTGCTTCCATCACTGGGCTCTGTTGAAAACGGCTTCTCCATGCGAACCAGGAATTGATCTCTCATTTTCTTATCTATGTGGCTGTCATCTCCTGGGTGATGCAGACATCCACCCTACCCCTCCATGTGACCCTGGGCACTGGCAATCCATGCTTTGCTTGGGGGTAGTGGATATTAAACAGCTGAATGGGCCTGTCAGCACAAAAAGGTGTTCAAGAGATGTTCCAAAGTTACCAGTAAAGATTCCTGCCAAATCTCTGCAGAAGAGCATTATTACTATTATTAAGAGCATTTGTACTCCTGATCTTCCGCCAAAAGGCTCCCAGAGTGACTTACATACAATCCATTAAAACAAGACTGTCCCTACTTGCAGGCTTACTAACTGGAAAAACCACAACACACTAGGAAAAAGGGGCAGGAAGGAAAGAGGGAAATAAGGTTCCTAGTAAATTAAGAAAGGGAGAGGTTCTTCAGCCCTGCCCTGAATTATTGGCCAACTAAGTTAGTTCTTGGTATGAGCTTTCGTGTGCATGCACACTTCTTCAGATACACTGAAACAGAAGTTTCCAGACCCTTCTATATAGTGAGAAGGTGGGGAGGGGTATTACTCAGAAGGGTGGTGGGAATGCGTGATTGGCAGATAGCTGTGATGAGCCTGTTGACGACTCTTAACGACTGCAATAGGTCTTACAGGAAAAAGCAAGGGGTGAGAAGGTGAAAAATGGATTTGTCATGTATAATGAGATAAGAATCCAAGGTCTTTGTTCAGACCAGGTGTCTCCATGGTTTTAAGTTTGGTGATAAGTTGCAATTCAGCAGCTTCTCTTTCCAGTCTATTTCTGAAATTCCTTTGTAGTAAAACAGCTACTTTGAGATCTTGTATAGAATGTCCTGGGAGATTGAAGTGTTCTCCTACTGGTTTCTCTGTCTTGTGATTCCTGATGAAGCTGCTGAAGAGAAGCTGCTGAATCTGCCCATCACCCATTCCCACCACCC
This sequence comes from Podarcis melisellensis, assembly GCF_964234715.1. Lineage (NCBI taxonomy): Eukaryota > Metazoa > Chordata > Lepidosauria > Squamata > Lacertidae > Podarcis > Podarcis melisellensis. The sequence goes on along the minus strand of NC_138538.1, from coordinate 48,653,847 downwards.
TTCTGAGTAATACCCCTCCCCACCTTCTCACTATATAGAGGGGTCTGGAAACTTCTGTTTCAGTGTATCTGAAGAAGTGTGCATGCACACGAAAGCTCATACCAAGAACTAACTTAGTTGGTCTTTAAGGTGCTACTGGAAGGAATTTTTTTTGTTTTGACTATGGCAGACCAACATGGCTACCTATCTGTAACTGAATTATTGGGACACTCACATGCACAACTTTAAGAGGCAGTGGCTGTTCTGCAACCAGACAAGGGACACTTTATGAGACCTCCTCATGACAGGTGGGAATCACACCAGATTGTGAGGAGAGGAGCAGGAGCAGCCTAGGGTCTATTTTGCTGCTTGGCAAGGAGGCTACCGGAGTCCCCACCCAGAACTGTCCAGTTCCCAAGAGACATAATGTCCCAAAAGGCCCACCCACTCTCCATAGAATGAGACTCATGACTCTGATGCCTGGCTTCTGAGACACAGGGGACAACTAACAGCTGTTCTCTGAATGATCTCAGTGATCAGGCTGGAATATAAGGGTCCAGGTGGTCCTTAAGTTGTCATGGGCTTTGTATTTCATCAAAATAATATTGACACGGGCCCATTTAGCACATGGGCAGCCATTGCAGATGTTTCAGCAGAGGTGTCACATGGAGTCTGCCATCTAGTAGCTGCATTCTGCATTAGCTGAAACTTCTGGACCAAGCAGAAAGTCAGTCCCACACAAAGTGCATTGCAATGCTGAGGTTGCCAATGCATGGACTACAAAAGCCAAGCTAACCTGATTCAGATACGGCTGTATCTAGCATACAAATGAAGCCAGCGAAAGGAAATCCTAACCATAGAAGTCACTTGCACCTCGTATATATAGAGAAATACCCCCATGCTACATACTTGCACCTTCAGAACAGGCAATAAGCAATGTGATGTACCCACAGAGCTTCCATATTTCCAGAATTCAAACTCAGTTTATTGGCCCTCATTCAGTCCACCACTGCACTCATGTACTGGTTCAGTGATTGAAAAGCCACTCCCAATTCAGATGTTATGAAGAAACAGAGCTGTGTGCCATAAGTATACAGTCATACCTTGGTTTTTGAACAGCCTAGTTCTCAATTGTTTTGGCTCCCGGATGATTGAAACCCAGAAGTGACTGTTCCAGTTTTCGAACGTTCTTTTGGAAGCCGAACGTCTGACAGGGCTTCCATGGCAGGAGCTTCCTGAAGCCAATCAGAAGCCATGATTTGGAAGTCAAACGGACTTCCGGAACGGATTCCGTCTGACTTCCAAGGTACAACTGTACTGGTGAAACCATGCTCCAAAACTCTTAATGGCCACTCCATGTATGTGTTAATTAGCAGTGGGACAAAATAGCGCCCTACAGAACCATGTAGCACAACAACCAGGGAGCAATGTCCACTACTATCTGGCAGGAACTGCCACTGTGCAATTTACAATGTGATCCTAGGAGGGTTTAGTTAGTAGTCCCACTGGCAGATTGCTAAAATTAAAGCTTACATTTTCAACAGAATTAGAGAAAGAATAAGACCTGACATTCTTTTATGGAAAATTCCAGTACCATGTGAGAATTCCACATGGACATATATGATAATATTTTCAAGATTTTGTAACTGTAATCAATTGCTTTATTATTTCTCTTTTTCTCAACAGCTGGTTAAGAGTATGTTAAATCACTGGAATTAGTACTGAAGTCTGTGTCGTATGTTCAGTGTACAATGTTGTAAATGATTTATTTCTCTTTAATACTAAAAAAAAAGCTCTAACTACTTCAGTTGAATTTACTCTTAAATTTGTGTGCAAATGCATTATCATCTATTTGGCATGTGGGCCCTTTAAGAGAAACAGCTATGACCCGGAAGGCCTGGAGAGCTGACTCAGGTGTGGCCTGGCTGGAAAAGTTTGTTACTAATCTGTGCAGGCTTTCAGGGCTCTTCAAGAATAAGTTTGCTATGCCATTAACTAACTGAGTTTGTAATGCATTTCTACATAAACTACAGAGGACAAAACACATAGGATTACAGCATGAGAGTTTTTTGGAACTAGAAAGGTTTCATATTTTTACAGCCAACAGGTGATCCAATGAATATATAATATTGTCTACTTTATATTTCTTACATTAATATCAACTTCCCTTGGAATACCTGGTCACTGTTAGAGATAGGAAGAGCAAAAATGGCCAGTTATTCTTATTCAAAAAGCCTGTTTCTCCCTTAATGGCAAATCAAGGCTGTTATCCTTAGACATATGCTCTATTTACCTATTAGGCCTTAATTCTGAGCAAGCATCCATAAGGCTGCTCTGTAGACAAGTGGAGGCGTAGCAAGTCGACTTGAACATTCTACCACATGTGCACTAATAGTACCAAAAAAGTACCAGGGCTGCATGTGGGTAGGTGATGCAGTAACAACAATGGGCATGCAGAGTCCAGCACATCTCCCTACGTCTAAACATTTCCTCTGCCAGAGGCATTTGGCTCTGTTGTTCTCTAAAGGCACCTCTCCGTAGCAAAGGGACTCCCTACTTGTGGCACCCTCGACTGCAAAACTGTTGGGCAAAGTAGGGATGAGCTTTTGATCGAATACACGTGTTCTCATGAAATCTCTTTCAGGTTAGGTGCAATATACAGCAAGACACTTATCCAACACTACTGTACCATGGTGTTTTTTTCCTATGTTACTGGGTTTGTCTTTAAATCATAGGCTGTTTGACGGTTTTGCTTTTGTGACTGCAACGTTAAGTTGCGACTTGTTTCATTCACGGCATGTTTGCAAACTGCCCTGTGGAACGTTTGGTGAAGGGCGGGCTGCAAGCGCAAAACAGATACATAAACACATAGTAAACAAGATCTAGGAGTGGCAGTGAGCCGTTATACGCAATGCAATACGCTCCCTTGCATCCACGCGCTCACTCCACCGACACACATACACAGCGCCCCGAGGCAGGGACTTCCCTTTGCATCCCCGCAAAGCCTCTCGCCCCCTTCGCAGCCCTTGCCTGGGAAGCTCGAGCGTTCTCAAGCAAGCGAGCGAGCGAGCGCGTGCCGCTGCACACGGCCCGGCCCCCCCACGCTCCCCAGCCCCGCGCGCACAGGAAAGCCAGACGCGCTACCTCTGCTTCGGGTCTCTCCGAGGCCGCCATGGCCAGCACTTTCCAACTCCGTGACCTCCGACCTCGTGACGCACCAACCCGGAAGAGGAAGCAGCGCGCGCGCGAATAAGCCGCCGTCCGCGGGAGGCTTTCTTTATATCGCGGTCTCCGGTCTCCGTCACTATGCAGGTGAAATAAGCGGGCGGGGTTGGTGGGTCGGCGGCGTGGGGGGGCTTTTGGGACCGCATCTTTCTAGGGAAATGGCTAGTTCTAGCCCAGTAGCTGAGGAACCTCTCCCTCCCTTAGTTTACGAGGGACCTTATTTTCCTCTTCCTTCCCTGCCCCCTTTCCCTTGCCCCCCCCCCCCATTTTGTAAGCCTCCGGGTAGGGACTGGCTTGTTTTAATGCATTGCCTTTTTGGCAGAAGATCGGGGGGGGGGGTTTACAAATGCTCTTTTCCCAATAATAATAGTGAGAATGCTCTTCTGCAGTGATTGGGCAGGCGTAGCAATCCCTTTTCAGCCCAAGGGCCCGGTTCCCTTTTGCAGGCCTCCCGGGGTGGGGGGCGTGCTTGTGGCGGGTGAGGAAATGGGTGTGATTCTTAACTGTGCGTACTAGAAGCTGCGTGCTAGCCGGATGAAAGTCGGAGTTTCTGCACACGTACCTCGTGTGTCCTCCACCCAGGCAATCAAGAAGCAGTATTGGGAGTTCATTGACTCGTTGCGGCCAGGAGGGCATGGGGGCAGGGTTGATGAGGGGGTGTGCCCAAGGGTAGGTTGGAAGGCTACACATGGTCGTGGTGCCTGAGGTTTCCCACCCCTCCTTTGCGGAAAGCAGCTGCAAAGGTGAATAGGGTTCTTGCATTTTTATAGCTTAATAGGTGTGCAAGGTATCTCAGTAAGTTGCATACAACCCTTTCCTGAAGACGTTCTTCCCTTCAAAAGCAAGAGCATACATGTATAGATGAATTCTTAACAGTAGAAGAGGTAAAGTGAAGAGATTGGGAAAAGTTGAAATTCTCTTCTGTGCAAGTTTTTTAAAAGTGTTGGAGCCTTGCTGTCTTTTACAACTGATTCGTCTTTAGCTAACAGACTATCTGTAGTCTAACAGCTACTTTATTAAAACTGTACAATCATGACTGCTCTCTGAGCAGCAGAGCACAGAGTCTCCAACTCGACTCTGCTTCTATACAGAAGCGAAAGGAAAACAACACTCAGTAACTCCACCCATGGTATCTGAAGAAGTGTGCATGCACACGAAAGCTCATACCAAGAACTAACTTAGTTGGTCTTTAAGGTGCTACTGGAAGGAATTTTGTTTTGTTTTGACTATGGCAGACCAACACGGCTGCCTATCTGTAACTCCACCCAGTTACACTGAGAACTGGCTGAGACTTCCTGCCTCACGCTCAGAGACATCACATGATGTCAACACTGTTGCTGCTCCTCGCAGCTGGTGGGAAATGAGGAATAAGCGCTAGGTTCATCAGCAAACTGATAGCACTATCCCAGAAATTCATAGGGATGGCTTCCAACGGCTTCATGTAAATATTAAATAGCACTGGAGATAAGGATCAAGAAGCAGGAGCAAAGTTTCACTCCCCCATCCCATTCTGCAGAGATCAAGGTGACCAAGGCCGACTCAGTTCTGTGGCCAGGCCTGAATCCATGTTGGAATGGATCTAAATAATCTGCCCTCCCAAGAATGCTTTCAGCTGCCCCATGGCCCGCTTCACCAGCTTCTCTTAAAAAAAGAGGTACTGTATTTGCAACTGGTCAATGCTGGTTGTTCTAATCCAAAGGGTTCTTTAGAAGCAGTTGCACCACTGCCTTGTTCAATGTGGCAGGGACCACCCCCTTTAACCACACTCTGGACCCAACTAATTAGCCGCCCTCTGCTACATTCAGTAATCATCTGCAAATGTGAATAAAAAGCATGTTAGTGGGCTGCTCCAGGTAAAAATGTGCAGTTAAAAAATCATACAGTTCATAACTAACGCCAAGGACCGCAAAGAGCTGTCCCTACTGCAGAACAACAGTTTTAGTTCTATATATCTAAACGGATGTAATTGCATAGTTAATAATGTTCAGTTCACATTGGAAAGTGTTCCTTGTCTGGATTAAAGATCATAATTAACTGTTAATGGTTTACAAAAAGGCAACATTACTATAATACTAGCTCAGAAGACTTGTGAGGGCTTATTGTACACATCTGTCTTTTGTAATCATAATTCTTCTGAGCTGGTAATAAATCTGGTTTCATCTACTGGTTTTAATAAGCCATTCTTCTGAGCTGATATTCTAGAAAGGGTGTCTTTTTGTAAACCATAACAGTAAAATGATGATTACTTCATAGCTTGCTTTGGTTCCCTCAATCCTGAATACTTGCCATGTCACAGGCAAATTTGAATACCACCCATGTCACCTTCTTACAAAATGGCTGGGGCAGGTTCCACGGGGGGGGGGTGCACTAGGACAACCAATCTCAGTGATCACGGGTAGGAGGAGGAGTTACGCTAAGACCAGACCATGTCATTACCGAGGAGGCAGGTTTAGTTGTTGTTTGAGGACTATCCCTGCCTCCGGGTCTGGTCCTGACCGGACAGATACTAGAATCAGCAAGGGATACCCACATGACCTGAAGGTGCTGCTGTGCAATGCCAGGCCAATCATTCATAAGACCACAGCCATCCATGACTTGATCATGGATGGAGGACTTGACCTGGCATGTGTAACAGAGACTTGGTTGGATGAAGCAAATGGGCCTGTCCTTGCCGCTACTTGTCCACTAGGTTTCTCTTATACACAGCAACCCAGGCCTTGTGGGCGGGGAGGGGGGGTTGCAGTGATTTTTAGGAAGTCATTAGTCTGCACCAGGCGTCCTATTGGCAAAACCCAATTTTCTGAGTGCATGTTCTGGAAGTTGGGCAATAGGAACAGTACAGGATTCCTATTGGTGTACCGACCTCCCCTCTGCACCAAGGATTCCCTGCCCGAGCTGCTTCAGGTCGTGGCGGATGTTCTCCTGGAGACACCTAGTTTGGTTGTCCTAGGGGATTTTAACTTCCATGCCGACACGACCTTACAAGGGGCCGCTCGGGACTTCGTGGAAAGCATGGCCCCCATGGGGCTGTCCCTGAATAAGTCTGGCCCAAGCCATAGCCGCGAACATGCCTTGGACCTGGTGTTCACCTCTATGGATGTTGGTGATCTGACACTAAGTAAAAGTGAAACAAAAGAAGTGCCATGGTCAGATCACTTCCTGGTGCAACTGGACTTCTCTGCAACCCTTCCCCTCTGCAGGGATGTAGGACCGATTCGGATAGTCCGCCCCCGCCACTTAATGGATCCAAATGTTTTCCACACAGTTTATTTTCTAATCTCACTTGCTATTAGTCATGTGACGGTTCTTCTAGGGGAGGGGTTGCTAGGTAATATTGTAATAAAAAGAAGAAGCTTTCCCCCTCCTTTCCGTTCCGTTTCAACATACCGACATAGCTGTGATTCTTTGATGTTATCTTCTGTGCAGTCCATTCCATCACTCTTAACTTCTCAGTGGCAGCTGATAAACCCTTTTCTTCACTTGAAGCATGTGCAATTACTTTTATATCAACGATTTTATTTTAATTTGGATCAAGGGCACAACCCTACACTAGGAAAGGTGGGGAACAACCCTATAAATCAGGAACGGTCAGAACCTGACCTACCCTACAAACTTTAATTTGTTAAACTGTCCTCCTTTCAACCATCTGATACAGCTATTAATGATCATATACCAGAGCAACATAGGTTACAAATAAAAGTAATCAGTGCAAGATTACCTCCCCAGATAATCTTTCAAAGATATTTTATCAGTGCAAACAAGCTTTTTGGGAATGCTATTGACATACTTGCACCAAGTATGATGTAGCAAGAGGGATACCCAGTGTTTTCATCCACCAGCAAGGAACAATGCAAAGGCAGTGTTTGAACAGCACCCAAAGGGAACCCTGAAAAGAGGAAATGTTGGGGAAATATCTGTGGCCAATATTTAAGAGTTGCTTCTCTTAAGAGTGAATACAACATCGTGGCAGAGATCCAGAAATTCATCAGCTCCTACCCCGTGCAAGTCTATTATGTTTGTGCACATATCTTTAAGCCCATAGGGTTAAAACAGAGGCACCCAAAAAGAAGGAGCAAACACAAGTGAAATACAAGGAAGGTCATGCACCAGGCACCATGTCTTAAACCTCTGGACTCAGCTGAATCAGAATATCATCATTGCTATGTGGCACAACTTCAGTCTAGCAAGTTTTCTTTTAACACTCTTTACTCTTGCCACACATTTGTCAAATGCTTTGTCAGAGACAATAATCTTTCTATACTAAAAATAATTATAATAATTACTATATTCACTACAGTGGTACCTCACATTAAGTACTTAATTTGTTCCAGAGGTCCGTTCTTAACCTGAAACTGTTCTTAACCTGAAGCACCACTTTAGCTAATGGGGCCTCCGGCTGCTGCCGCGCCGCCAGTGCATGATTTCTGTTCTCATCCTGAAGCAAAGTTCTTAACCCGAGGTACTATTTCTGGGTTAGCGGAGTCTGTAACCTGAAGTGTATGTAACCTGAGCTACCACTGTATATGAAAGCCAAAAGTGGGCCTGTAAACTGAACACTCATTAATTAGAAAATTGGTTATTACTCTTTCCTTTCCAGAGAGAGGAGAAGCAGCTTGAACTATCTCTTGAGGCTCTCATCAGTCAAGTGGCTGACCTGAAGAATTCCTTAGTCGGTTTCATTTACAAGCTGGAAAATGAATATGACCGACTTACCTGGTAAGAGGCTGGGAAGAAAGTTGTGTGGCTACTCTTGATTATTGGTGAGAGCTGTCATTGCAGCATCTATTTCTTTTTTGATATTGGAAAAAACACACACACACACACACACACACACACACACATATAATTACATTATTATCTACTTTACCTCTCTGGCTCTCTAGACCCTATCGAGTTCCTTCCCTCTCACCTCATGGCTTTCAAAATTAACCTTTATATCATAGCATTTTATACGTTTTTCAGTTCTAATTACAGTACGCTCATTACAAAATATCTCAAAATTTAAATAAATATAAAAGGGGTAAAATTTCTCATTACAAATCTTCATATAGCCCTACTAGTGACATTGATTGCTTCACGTATCGCATAATCTTTCACGTATCGTATAAATTTACTCCAATCCTTTTGGAATACTTGATCATGCTGGTTTTGGATTTTCCCCGTCAGCTTCGCCAGTTCCGCAAAGTCTATCATTTTCATCTGCTACTCTTCTTTCGTTGGTACTTCTTGTTGTTTCCATTTTGGGGCTAAAATAATTATTGCCGCTGTTTTTGCATACATAAACAGCCTTTTATCTTCTATTGGTATATCTTCACCCACTATACCCAATAAAAAGGCTTCTGGTTTTTTAACAAAAGTATTTTTAAACATTTTCTTTGACTCATATATCATTTCCTAGAAAGCCTTTACCTCTTTACAAGTCCACCACATATTGTAAAAGATACCTTCCTTTTCTTTGCATTTCCAACACTCATTAGTTCTTGTCCTATACATTTAAGTTTTGATGGTGTTAAATTATTATTATTATTAATAATAATACCCCGCCCATCTGGCTGAGTTTCCCCAGCCACTCTGGGTGGCTCCCAATCGAGTGTTAAAAACAATACAGCATTAAATATTTAAAACTTCCCTAAGCAGGGCTGCCTTCAGATGTCTTTTAAAAATAGGATAGCTGCTTATTTTCTTGACATCTGATGGGAGGGCGTTGCACAGGGTGGGCGCCACTACCAAAAAGGCCCTCTGTCTGGTTCCCTGTAACCTCACTTCTCACAATGAGGGAACCGCCAGAAGGCCCTCAGCGCTGGATCTCCGTATCCAGGCAGAACAATGGAGGTGGAGATGCTCCTTCAGGTATACAGGACCAAGGCCGTTTAGGGCTTTAAAGGTCAGCACCAAAACTTTGAATTGTGCTCGGAAATGTACTGGGAGCCAATGCAAATCTCTCAGGACTGGTGTTATGTGGTCCTGGCGGCCTCTCCCAGTCACCAGTCTAGCTGGATTAATTGCAGTTTCCGAGTCACCTTCTGTGCTGGGCTCGGGGGTTAACCCAAGCTACGCGGTCCAGGTCCGGTCCCGAATCCAAGGGATTCCATGAGGAGTCAGTCCAACATGGCTGGGGTCCTGGGGCAGGTTCTGGCAGCCTTTTATCTCTGACGGGGTAACAGCCGGTCCTGATCCCCCAGTGACTCTCCTCCCTGTTTCGCCCGAAGGCGATCACTCCTGCTGCGAGTACTCAGGTCCCTCCTTCTCTCAGACCTGAGTCTCTGCAGCTCGGGAGATGTCGGTGGGTTACTAGGCCCAGAGGCCGCCTCAGCCTCTCCTGACCCAACTGGTAGTGGAGCAGCTGCACGTGATTGCCCAGCAGAGAGCAAGAGGTAATCCCCGCATCTGGAGCCAGGGCAGGCTCAGGTCCCTGACTCGGTTCAGCTGGTGCTTGTTGCAAGGGAACCTATGCAGACTGAGGCTCTTCAGAATCAGGCCCCAGACTTGGTTCAGATGCCGCCTGAGGCAGAGGATCTGGTGCGGACTGAGACTCCTCCGGTTCCGAGCCTGAGTCCTAGGCCATCACACCTTCAAAGGTAGCCCCATGTAGAGAGCATTGCAGTAGTCCAAGAGGGAGATAACTAGAGCATGCACCACTCTGGCAAGACAGTCCGCGGGTAGGTAGGGTCTCAGCCTGCTTACCAGATGAAGCTGGTAGACAGCCGTCCTGGACACAGAATTAAGCTGTGAGTCCAAAGCTGTGAGTCCAAAATGACTCCCAGGCTGCGCACCTGGTCCTTCAGAGGCACAGTTACCCCATTCAGGATGAGGGAGTCCCCCCACCCGCCTGCCCCCTGTCCCCCAAAAACAGTACTTCTGTCTTATCAGGATTCAACCTCAATCTGTTAACCGCCATCCATCCTTCAACCGCCTCCAGGTACTCACACAGGACATTCACTGCCTTCACTGGTTCTGATTTAAAAGAGAGGTAGAGCTGGGTATTATCCACATACTGATGAACACCGAACCCAAACCCCCTGATGATCTCTCCCAGCGGCTGCATATAGATGTTGAAAAACATGGGGGAGAAGACAGAACCCTGAGGCACCCCACAAGTGAGAGCCCAGGGGTCTGAACACTCATCCCCACCACCACTTTTTAGACAAGGCCCAGGAGGAAGGAGCGGAACCACTGTATAACAGTGCTTCCAGCTCCCAGCCCCTCCAGACAGTCCAGAAGGATATTATGGTCAATGGTGTCAAAGGCCACTGAGAGATCCAGCAGAACTATAATAATAATAATAATAATAATAATAATAATAATAATAATAATAATAATAATTTATTATTTGTACCCCGCCCATCTGGCTGGGTTTCCCCAGCCACTCTGGGCGGCTTCCATAGAAACCAGAAAACACTAAAATATCATACATTAAAAACTTCCCTGAACAGGGCTGCCTTAAGATGTCTTCTGAATGTCAAGTAGTTGTTTATCGTTTTGACATCTGATGGGAGGGCGTTCCACAGGGCGGGCGCCACTACCGAAAAGGCCCTCTGCCTGGTTCCCTGTAGCTTTGCTTCTCGCAATGAGGGAACCGTCAGAAGGCCCTCGGCACTGGACCTCAGCGTCCGGGCAGAACAATGGGGGTGGAGACGCTCCTTCAGGTATACTGGGCCGAGGCCGTTTAGGGCTTTAAAGGTCAACACCAACACTTTGAATTGTGCTCGGAAACGTACTGGGAGCCAATGTAGGTCTTTCAAGACCGGTGTTATGTGGTCTCAGCGGCCGCCCCCAGTCACCAGTCTAGCTGCCGCATGCTGGATTAGCTGTAGTTTCCGAGTCACCTTCAAAGGTAGCCCCACGTAGAGCGCATTGCAGTAGTCCAAGCGGGAGATAACTAGAGCCTGCACCACTCTGGCGAGACAGTCCACGGGCAGGTAGGGTCTCAGCCTGCGTACCAGGTGGAGTTGGTAGACAGCTGCCCTGGATACAGAATTGACCTGCGCCTCCATGGACAGCTGTGAGTCCAAAATGACTCCCAGGCTACGCACCTGGTCCTTCAGGGGCACAGTTACCCTATTCAGGACCAGGGAGTCCTCCACACCAGCCCGCCCCCTGTCCCCCAAAAACAGTACTTCTGTCTTGTCAGGATTCAGCTTCAATCCATTAGCCGCCATCCATCCTCCAACCGCCTCCAGGCACTCATACAGGACCTTCACCGCCTTCACTGGTTCTGATTTGAAAGAGAGGTAGAGCTGGGTATCATCTGCATATTGATGGACACCCAGTCCAAACCCCCTGATGATCTCTCCCAGCGGCTTCATATAGATGTTAAAAAGCATGGGGGAGAGGACGGAACCCTGAGGTACCCCACAAGTGAGGGCCCAAGGGTCTGAACACTCATCCCCCACCACCACTTTCTGAACACGGCCCAGGAGGAAGGAGCGAAACCACTGTATAACAGTGTCCCCAGCTCCCAGCCCCTCTAGACGGTCCAGAAGGATGTTATGGTCGATTGAATCAAAGGCCGCTGAGAGATCCAGCAGAACTAGGAAACAACTCTCACCTTTGTCCCTAGCTCGCCGGAGATCATCAACCAGTGCGACCAAGGCAGTTTCAGTCCCATGATGAGGCCTGAACCCCGATTGGAAGGGATCCAAATGGTCCGCATCCTCCAGGCGTGCCTGGAGTTGTTCAGCAACCACACGCTCAATCACCTTGCCCAAGAATGGAAGATTTGAGACTGGGCGATAGTTGGCCATACTGGCCGGGTCTAAAGATGGTTTTTTAAGAAGCAGTTTAATCACCGCCTCTTTCAGCGGATCTGGGAATGTTCCCTCACAGAGGGAAGCATTCACCACCCCGCAGAGCCCATCGCCCAGCCCTTCCCGGCTTGCTTTTATTAGCCAGGATGGGCAAGGATCAAGGAGACAGGTGGTTGGTTTCACGCGTCCAAGCAGCCTGTCCACATCCTCGGGGGTAACGGATTGAAACTGATTCCATGCTACTTGACCAGACAGGGCTCTAGCACTCTCCCGCCCCAGCCCTGCTCCCACGGTACTGTCTAGCTCCTTCCGAATATGAGTGATTTTATCTGCAAAAAACTTTGCAAAATCGTTGCAGGAGATCTTGGGGTCTTTACAAGGCCCCGGTGGTAAAGGTGGTTCCGTTAAATTGCGGACCACCTGAAAGAGTCTCCTGCTACTATTTTCTGCAGATGCAATAGAGGCGGTGAAGAAAGTCTTCTTCGCCATCGCTATCGCCACTTGGTAGGCTCGACGTTGAGCTCTAACCTGTGTCCGGTCAGATTCGGAGTGAGTTTTCTGCCACCGACGCTCTAGCCGTCTCAGCGATTGTTTCATCGCCCTCAGCTCCGAAGAAAACCACGGGGCTGTCCCTAGCCCACTGGAGATAGAGGGAAGCTTTCATCACCCCACAGAGCCCATCGCCCAGCCCTTCCCAGCTCGCTTTTATTAGCCAGGATGGGCAAGGATCAAGGAGACAGGTGGTCAGTTTCTCTCGTCCGAGCAGCCTGTCCACTTCCTTGGAGGTAACAGATTGGAATTGATCCCATGTAACATGACTATCTCCTGCCAACCTAGCAGTTCAAAAGCACATCAAAGTGCAAGTAGAAAAATAGGTACCACTCTGGTGGGAAGGTAAACGGTGTTTCCATGCGCTGCTCTGGTTCGCCAGAAGCGGCTTAGTCATGCTGGCCACATGACCCGGAAGCTGTACACCGGCTCCCTCGGCCAATAAAGCGAGATGAGCGCCGCAACCCCAGAGTCGGCCACGACTGGACCTAACGGTCAGTGGTCCCTTTACCTTTAACATGACTATACAGGACTCTAGCACTCTCCCGCCCCGGCTCTGCTCCCACAGTGGAGTCTACCTCCTTCCGAATCTAAGCGACTTTATCTGCAAAAAACTTTGCAAAAGCATTGCAGGAGATCTTGGGGTCCCTACCAGGCCCCCGTGATGGTAAATACCATCTATACATCATTTTCATAACATTTTCTTTAAGTGCACTGCATGCAGTAAAGTTAACACCTTCCTTCCTCAACCTTTCCCAAGATTCTAACTGAGTATTATATCCGAAATCTTTAGCCCATTGTATCATCACCCCTTTAACCTCTTCATCTTTAGTATGCGATTTCAATAATAGTTTATACATTTTCGATAATATTTTCCTCTTATCACCCAATAAGTTTATCTCCAGCCTAGATCTTAGTGTACTGAAACCGTTTTTCATTTTACCCTCCTTAAACACATCATTTACCTGATGATATTGCAACCAATCCATCAATAACTCTTTTATTTCTTCAAATGTTTTTTTAATTTTAACTGACTTGCTATCTCTGTCAATAAATCTCTATGCGTGGCCCACTCTCCTTTCATATTTAACTTTTTTTACCATTATTCCTTCTATTGGAGAGAGCCACCAAGTGGTTTTACGTTCCAATAAATTTTTATATCTATTCCACACCTCATAAATTGATTTTCTTATTGTGTGGTTCAGAAATCCTTTATGCACTTTTACTTTGTCATACCATAAATATGCGTGTCATCCATATCTGTTGTCATAGCCCTCCAAATCTAAAAGATCTGTCTAACAAAATCCAATTCCTCAACCAACATAGACAGGACACTTAACAATATATTCTCAAGTCTGGCAGGGAGAAACCACCTCTTTCTTTTGTATCTGTTAGGATTTTGTATTTAATTCTTGGTTGTTTCCCCTGCCAGATAAATTTTGATAATACTTTTTGCCAGTCTTTGAAGTTCCCCACCCTGAACAAAATATTATTCATGACATCCTTTAAGGGTGACATCAGTTGTTCACACAGTTTTTTGTTGTGTTTCGCATTGAGTCCATCCAGTCCTGGTGCTTTACCTATTTTTAATTGTTTTATTGCTGATTTTACTTCCATTATTGTTATTTTTGTATTCAATTGGTCTTTTTTATTTTTCAGAATCTTCGGTAATTTGTTCTGTTTCAAATAGTTTTCTATTTTTTTCTATATTTTCTTTTCCAGCTTTATATAATTCTTTATAAAATCTTAGGAGATTTTTCCTGATTTCTTTCAGGTTTTCTATTATTTTATCTTCTATTTTTAGCTTATTAATAGTATTTTGTCCTGGTTTCCTTTTCAGTTGCCAAACTAATAATTTTCCAGGTTTATTGGCAAATTCAGAATTCCTCTGCCTTAGCATTTTTATTTTCCATTCGACTTCTTGATTAATTAATATTGAAAATTGGGTTTGCAGCATCTTAATATTTTGTTTTATTTGTGTACTTCTTGGTTTCTTGATTCGTTGCTTTTCATTTTCAATTATATGCTTTAATATATCCTCCTTCTTTTCTCTTACTCTTTTCTGAAGGCTATTTTGTTGTATAAAGAAACCTCTCATTACCACTTTGCTTGCATTCCATACCATATCTACTCTGTCTCTTTATTCAAATTCAATTCAAAATACTCTTGGTAAAGTCTCTTGTGCCCTTTGCATAATCTTCTGATCATCTAGTAATCGTTCATTCCTTCTCCATGTAAACTGATTCATCTGTTCTCATTAATTCCATTACAATCGGATTATGATCTGACAGTTATTGCAGCATCTCTGTTAGCTTTGCCAGTTTGTTGGAGCATCCCTTGTCAAATGTGGTAACCCTCTGCATGCTTACCTGGGAGAAATCTAATTGAACCCAATAGTGCTTGTTTCTGAGTAATTATGTGTATATCCAGACTGTTAAAACAGGTATGAAGCAATTTTCTTTCATCCAGCTTTGCTTGTGGCACCCTGTTGAAGACTGTGTGAAATCCCTATAGTTCTGTTTGATGTGATATTTTCCATAAATGTAGAATGAGAGCAATTACCGTATTTTTCGCTCCATAAGACGACTTTTTTCTTTCTAAAAAGTACGGGGAAATGTCTGTGCGTCTTATGGAGGAAATGCGTGGTCCCTGGAGCCAAATTGCCCAGGGGCGAAAAGCAGATCATGCTTTTTTGTGTGAGAAAGGGAAGTGGGTGTTGAAACAAAGCCACTGATCGGCAATCGATCGGGAGGGAGATAAGGCTGCTGGTAAAGGAGGCTGCCTGGGAGGGGGGAGGTAAAAGCCCATGGATCCTCAGGATTTTTCCATTGGGTCACCCCAAATTCACCATCAGATCACATAGCACGTCCAAGGCTACGGCCTGCACCAAAAAAACCATGCACCCACTGTTGATGAGGCCGCAATGGCGCAAAAACGTGGTTACAAAGCACGGATTCACATGGATCCTCAGGATTTATGCATTGGGCTACCCCAAACTCACCGTCAAATCACATGTCTGTGGCCACAGCATGAACCACAAAAATCATACATCTGCTGTTTCGTTCAGAATATTTTTTTTCTTGTTTTCCTCCTCTAAAAGCTAGGTGCGTCTTATGGCCAGGTGCGTCTCATGGAGCGAAAAATATGGTATTTTGTTCAGAATTCATTAGGATTTGGCTAATATCCTGGAACAAGAATGCATTTTTTCTCGTTTTTTAAAATTCATTTTAATTAAGTTTTCCACTTTAACAATCCAATCAAGTCACATTAAATATTCCAAATTATACATATACATATTAAATAGTCTGAATATTCTGCCAAATTATATATTTTTAATAGGACTTCCCATGCTTCAAGTTCGGAGGGTTCTGAACATCTCATACTTCTACTGCTTTTCATAGTCATTTCCGATGGTTCCTCTAATTCTTTCTGTTGTTGACCTTCATTCTTTCACAGCCTCTGAATTGTTCCCACAAGCGAGTTAAAACAAACAATGATGTGTTTCTGTGTGGATTTTATGTCTATGATTCCCCTCTATAAGTTTGCATCATCTCCTCGCACGCTGGTGTTTCTGCCAAATCAACCCAAAAGTCTTTTCGCTGCTGGCAGCCACCATCTTCACTCAGTTCCAATAAAATCAAATCTAAGCGTCTGCTTTTCCCAGACCGGCTGCATCAAACATTAGGCTTTCCAGGGGAGATTTACCAAATCAAACTGGAAACAGAAGTATAATGACATATTAAAGGTTCACCTCCCCCTTTGACTATTTGTAATTCTGCAGCCCGGTCTTGACTTCCAATCATGGCGGATTTCAAGTGCAACACAACTCCCACAGATACCAGGAAACCGTCCAAGTTTTTTTAACGTCTCTCCAGCGGCTAATGAGATTCTGCTTTTGCCTGAAGTCCACACACTGGAGAATCTTTTATCCTCTTCCAAGCAAGTCAAAGATCGAAAGCCTTAATTATATAGTATTATTATTTCCACACAGTTTATATTTTTAGAGCCATATTATATAAACAAATACAAAACTTTCCAATCTCGCTTGTTACAGTTAATGTAAATGGTTCTTCTGGGGGTTTTTTTGCCAAATAATATAATAAAGCAAAATACAGTAATAAGAGAGGCTCCCCTCTTTGTTCCATTCCAACATACCAACTTAAATGTTAGTCCTTCTTCCACTCAGTCTTTTTTGGCACCTCAGTGGCTGGTTAATTAGCAGAGTAATTCCTCCCTCCTCACTCGAAGCATGTCCAAAATTTAAATCCATTTTTCATCTTAAGAAATGGAACTTGATTTGCTCATAGAGACAGCATCCAGGAGAGCTAGACTCTCTTGGGGGCTTTCCATCCAGTGCCCCCAGCCCCTCCTTCCTTCCGAATTTGGGGCTAGTTTGTTGGGCATCCGCGGATGAGACTCTGTCTTCCTGTACCCCTGGGAAGATTTTGGGAGGCTGATTACTCCTATCTCAGCCTCTAATTACCGCATGAGAGCCGGAGCGATGGAATTTTCAGTCATCTTCCATGGCGCCTCAAGTGGAAGTCCAAACAAGAAGGCATTTCAAGTCTCCCATCTTGTCATGGGGCAGAATCCCTCTAGACCAGGCATGGCCAAACTTGGCCCTCCAGCTGTTTTGGGACTACAGTTCCCATCATCCCTGACCACTGGTCCTGTTAGCTAGGGATGATGGGAGTTGTAGTCCCAAAACAGCTGGAGGGCCAAGTTTGGCCATACCTGCTCTAGACAGATACCCACAAATCTCAGAGATATTCCAAGGAGGGGGGGTGGAATCTAGATATTCCACTCTTGGCACAGTGTGTTGTGTTATCTGTTAAAATTAGCAGGGGGTTGTGATAATGCTGCTGGAGCTACTTGCCTTTCTTGTTATGGCATCATGACTACAATACAGTGGTACCTCGGGTTAAGAACTTAATTTGTTCTTGAGGTCCGTTCTTAACCTGAAACCATTCTAAACCTGAGGTACAACTTTAGCTAATGGGGCCTCCCGCTGCCGCCGTGCGATTTTTGTTCTCATTGTGAAGCACAGTTCTTAACCCGAGGTACTATTTCTGGGTTAGCGGAATCTGTAACCTGAAGCGTCTGTAACCCGAGGTACCACTGTACAGCCAGTATGACATAGTGGTAAGAGTGTTGGACTAAGACCTGGGAGACTGGGGTTCTAGTTCCAAATCAGCCATGAAGCTCACTAAACTACCTTGCAGATTTATTGTGAAGACAAAATGGGGCAGGGGGTGGGAACCATGAATGCCACTTTGAGCTCCTTGGAAAAAAGGCGGGATATAAATGTAATAAAATAATTCAACAGTGAAGATTTGAACTTCCCACAGCCAGAGGTAGGGATGCTGTATATGTGTGCCTCATGTCCTTTTCATTTTCCCATCTCTGCCTCAGGCCCTCAGTGTTAGACAGCTTCGCTCTACTCTCAGGTCAGCTGAATACCCTGAATAAAGTGCTAAAACATGAGAAGACTCCACTGCTGCGCAATCAGGTCATAATTCCACTAGTGCTGTCTCCAGATCGTGATGAGGAGATCATGGTAAGGATTTGGCTGATTATTACAATCTATTTTATAGCTACAAGTCATTTCTTGGCTCCAGTGCTGGTGAAAAAGTTGAGTGACAGGTTGGTTAAATGAGAATAGTAGCACCTTCAATACTTAAGTATTATAAATGGCAGAGCACGTAATGGATTGGACTAGATTGCTCATGTTCCAGTTTTTTATTTGGGGGAGTTTTAAAAATGGCATCTCCTACCTGTAGGCTGAAGTTGTACACTTCATTACATCACTTCACTTTGCTGCAAATGTTGACTAAGCCAGAAACCAGTGAGAAAAGAGGATCTTTAGGAAAGCAAGGATGTAACAAATTGACCCTCAGTTCCTTCATGCTCTATTCTATGTTGGCCTCTATCTCCTCCCTTTGCTGATTTCTGCCACAGCCTCATACCTTGCTACTGGAAGAATCTTTTAGCTAGGACTTTGGGTATACTGTACACCAAACACGAGGGTGTCATGCCTCTGCAGTCTAGAAAGGAAGTATGTCACATCTTAGCTTATGGGGCAACTAAATTGCCACAATGGGACATTTGCTCTTCTCCTCACCCATGCTGCCCGCAGAACCGGTGAGGGTGGGAGGAAAAAGGGAGGACCTTCTGTTACGCAAGGAGAAACACTTGTGGTGACAGAAGATTATCCTTAGCTCTACATTGATTACAACCCCTGGATTCCAGAGGCTTGAGTTTGACATTCCTAGGTCATGTCTTAAACAATGTTGCTCAATCAGTTCTCCACAAACTAGTGTTACGCAGCACGTGTCTTCAGATAAACATGAAGAACAGAGTTTGAAGTTTCTCACAGATTACACATTCATTTTATTTTTGCCCTGCTTTTCAGAAAATATTGCCACCAAAGCAGCTTACAGTTCAAATCCACAGAGCGATAAAATTATACCCTTTATATTTTAGACGTGGCAGTCTGTTCTGGCTCCTGTTGGCTGGTGATACAGTCCCAATTTTAGACTCTTCCTTCGTAGATAGCCAGAAGGAGCTACAAAGGTACTCAGCTGCTAGCTGAGGGTAAAGATGCCAACACAGAGAAGTAACTGTTTCTGCTCACCTTCATTGCTTAAACTTTTTATGCATTGGCAATTTAATTGCTAGAATCCTGCTGGCAGGTATCCTGGGCCTAAATTCCCAGGAACAACTGGGTCTTTGTAACCTACATCAGGTCTGTAGGGCCAACTTGGTATTCTGTAGCTTTGCGGCAAAGTATGACTTTGATCACTGATGGTCTGGATGTTCCAGCGGCAGACAGAAGGCCGAGTGCCAGTGTTCAGCCATGAGGTTGTGCCTGATCACCTGAGAACCAAGCCTGATCCTGAAGTAGAGGAGCAAGAGAAGCAGCTGAGCACAGACGCGGCTCGCATTGGTACCGATGCGGCACTGGTAAGGGTTTCAGCTGCTTAAGTATACTCAACTCCTAGGTTTTTGTTGTTAAATATCTCTTGCTGAATATTTATATGTAGGAATCCTGTGGTCTTTTGCATCTCTCTCTACCACCATGTTCTCACATTTAATATTCTGCATCAGAGTTGCAAGTGACCCCAAAAGTTCACTTACTGGAACCCCCTACAGTGCAGGACTCACAGCTTAAAGAAGCTGTGACGGATGGCAATCCAACCTCTGTTATAATGAAGGAGAGACCACCACTTTCTGAGGTAGTCTTTTCCATGGCTTAACAGCTCTATCAGAAAGTTCTTCCTAATTTTTTGTCAGAATCTCCTTTCTTGTAACTTGAACCTATTGGATGCAGTATTTCAGGTGGGGATCTCAGCAGGGCAGAACAGAGTGATGTTATTACTTCCCTTTATCTGAACACTATACTTTTGTTGGTGCAGCCTAGAATTGCATTGGTTGGGGGGTTTATTTGTTTTGTTTTTTGCTACTGCATCAAGCTGTTAACTCATGTTGAGCTTGTAGTCTACTAAGACCGCTAGATCCTTTTCACATGTGCTGCTGTCAAGTCTCTTGTCCCCCATCCTATATTTGTGTGTCTGATTATTCCTGCCTAAGTGCAGAGCCTTACATTTGTCCCTACTGAAATTCATTTTGTTAGTTTTCTATTGTAAATGGCCCTGTGATTCTTGGAGGAAGGATGGTATAGGAATAGCAGCAGCAGCAGTAACAGTAGGAGTTGTTTGGGCTCAGTTCTCCAATCCATTAAGGTCTTCTTAAATCCTGATTCTGTCTTCGGAAGTATTAGCTACCCTTCCCAGTTTGATGTCTTCTGCAAATTTGATTAGCAGACCCTCAATTCCTTCATCCAAGTCACTTATAAAGATGTTGGCAACACTGGGCTCAGGACAGAATCCTGCAGCACCTCACTGGTCAGTCCCCGTCCCGTCCCCCCCGGAAAATGAAGAACAATTAGTGAGCACTCTTTGGGTTTGGTCAATCAACCAGCTACAAATCCACCTAGCAATAACATCATCTAGGCCACATTTTACCAGCTTCTCCACCAGAATATAACGGGAGGTTTTGTTGAAAGTCAAAATTCTGCGGATTTTATCTATATTTTTTATAATTTTATTAAGTGCACCTTTAAAAGTTGGTTTTATTAATATTTTTAATAAATCTTTTATACCATTTTATGTAAAATACTCAAATAGCTTTTTTATTGAGCAGTCTATTAAAGGTTGTAATTTTTTTTTTAAGGCAACACAAATTCCTTGACATGTTTTACTGTGCAAATCTTATCATTACAGAAACAGATCCAAAGCTTAAACAAAATGTGCTCGAACTTATTGGAGAAAATCAACAAAGAAGACCGAGAGTCTGAGAGTGGAGGTATGGCACTGGAGAAGCAGGAGGGACAGCAGAGGTGTTAGAGGGGGTTCACAGTCCAGTAGCCCTAGAAACAGAAATAGTAGAATAACAGCAGCCAAGATTAGCATAATGGTATTAAGACTGTGCTCTATAAATTTTCCTTCGTTGTGCAGGTTTACGGCAGAACAAGCAGACATTCAACCCTGCTGATACCAATGCACTTGTTGCAGCTGTGGCCTTTGGAAAGGGTCTGTCAAACAGACGCCCACCCGGTGTATCAGGGCCTGTACAGTCCGGTCAGCCAGGTGCCAACCCCATCATAGCAGGTGCTTCTGCTATGCAGCAGGTACAAATGTCTGGAGCATCAAGCCAGCCACAGTCCATGCTTGGAGGAGTGCAGATGACACAAGCAGGACAGCCAGGTAAATAAAAGCATTCAGTCATATTGGAGTGTCTCAAATGCAAAAGGAGAGGAAGTGGAATGTACGGGTGTAGCGAATGGGGAGCTATCCTGAGACAAGAGGACTCGGTGCCTGGGGGAATTTAAATGCATATACAGTGGTACCACAGGTTAAGTACTTAATTCATTCCAGAGGTCCGTTCTTTTTTTAAAAATAATTTTTATTATATTTTCCATTTAACAATCCAATCATATCACATTAATTACTCCAAATTATACCAATACATATCATTAAGTCCAAATATTTTGCCAGATTTTAAATTTTTGTTGGGGGTTCCCATGCTTCAAGTTCAGTAAGGGTCCAGTCATCTCATATTTCTGCTGCTTTTGGTGTTCACAAGTCCCATCTTCCGATCTTCTGGTTGTTATCGTTTTTCTTTTTAATCACCTCTGAGTTGTTTCCACAAGCGAGTTGAAGCAAGCATCATTATGTTTCTGTGTGAACTTTGTAAGGCTCTCCCTTTCTTTTCTTTTTAAAGCTGGTAAGTCTTTTATTTGCAGTAAATCATCACACGCTGATCCAAAAGTCCTGCTCGGGCGGCAGGCGCCATTTTTGTCAGATCCGATGAAATAAATTCTAAGCGTCTGCTCATTAATTTTCCCAGACCAGTTGCACCATTAATCAGTCCTTCCAGGGGAGAAATCAAACTTACAATCCAAATATCAAAGCAGTGGCTCGCCTCCCCCTTTGACTGTTAATCTCGCAACATAGTCTATCTCATAATGGCAGATCCCGATTAAGAACTGCGTCACAGGAGAGCCTTTCATTTTTCTTTCCAGATCTTCCGAAAAACAAAGCTTAGTAATAACCTTTAGTTATTATTTTTATTTCCACACAGTTTATTTTCTAATCTCACTTGCTGTCAGTCGTGTGATGGTTCTTCTAGAGGAGGGGTTGTTAGTAATATAATAAAAAGAAGAAGCTTCCCCCCCTTCCGTTCCATTTCAACATACCGACATAGCTGTTATTCTTTGATGTTATCTTCTGTGCAGTCCATTCCATCTCTCTTAACTTCTCAGTGGCAGGCTTAATTAGCAGCTGATAAACCCTTTTCTTCGCTCGAAGCATGTGCAATTACTTTTATATCAAAGATTTTAAGTAATGCACTAGCGTTGCTCTCAGAAGCAGCGTCCGGGAGATCCAGAGCTCACTCGAGGGCTTTCCGTCCAGTGCCCTCACCCCCTCCTTCTTTCGAACTTGGGGGTGATTTATGGGCAACCGCTGCATCTTCCCTTCCCCGGGAAGAATTTTGGGAGGCTGATTTACTCCCATATCAGCCTCTTAATTACCTCGTGTGAGCTGGAGAGATGATATTGTCAGCCATCTTCCAAGGCGCCCCTAGAGGTCCCTCTCCCTAGCGGCCCCCCATTCTTAACCTGAAACTGTTCTTAACCTGAAGCACCACTTTAGCTAATGGGGCCTCCTGTTGCTTTGAATCCTTTCTTTCATTTTGCCCAATTCTGCATAGTCCATTATTTTCGTCTGCCATTCTTCTTTCGTCAGAATTTCTTCTTGTTTCCATTTCTGGGCTAACAATACTCTTGCCACAGTTGTTGCATATAAAAACAATTTAACATCTTGCCTATTAATGTCCTGACCTATAATACCAAGTAAAAATGCTTCTGGTTTTTAAAAAAATCATTTCCCAGAAGTTCTTTACTTTTTTACATTCCCACCACATATGATAAAATGTTCCTTCTTTCTCTTTACATTTCCAACATTTATTATTTGTCTTGTACATTTTAGCTAATTTCCCTGGTGTAATTTACCATCTATACATCATTTTCATCATATTCTCTTTCAAAGCATTCCAGGCTGTAAATTCTATCCTTTCATTCCACAACCTTTCCCATTCTTCAAGCTGTATATTATATCCAAAGTCTTTTGCCCAATGTATCATCTTTCAAATGCCATCCCAACAGTATTTTATACATTTTAGATATTATTTTACATTCATTGTTTAATATTTCTATTTCAAATTTTGATTTCTTTTATCATCAAATCCTTTTTCTTTAAAATAGGTAACCCAGTTTTTACTCATATTTATTGTTTTCACACTCATTGCTTCCAATGGAGATAACCACCACGGTGTTTTACGTTCTGATAAATTTTTATACCTATCCCATACAGTGGTACCGCGAGTTTTTTCGTCTTGCGAATTTTTCGTCTTGCGAAGCACGGATTCCCATAGGAATGCATTGAAAATCAATTAATGCGTTCCTATGGTCAAAAAAAATGCAAACAAAGCCAAATTTGGTACAAAAAGAGTTTATTAAGTGCTCTTTAAAGTCACACATACTGTAAAGAGCAATTCAAAAATTGAAGGAACAATAATTTAAGTTTCTAAACATGACAGAAAAGCATTTAAAAATCACCAAAGTGTACAGTACTGTACATACATTTTCTAAGACTCTGGGGGACAACTCGAAGAAGGTTCCTCTTCCACTCTTTGCTTCTTGCTGAAGAACCTGTCCATGGTCTGCTGCTTCATCCGCCTTTTCAGCACCTCCCTGAAAGACGACATGACCCTCGTATCAAAAGTGTTTGCAAGGTCACGTGTCAGGTCCTTGACAGGGTGGTGCCGCTGTGCAAAAGCCTGCACATCTTTCCACTTCAGGCAAATGTCCCTCAGTTCTTTGGAGGACAGCCGTTCCTCAGTTGCTTCCTCCTCTTCCAGCGAGGCCTGCTCCTGCACAGCCTCTGCCTGCAGTTCGACCAGCTCCTGGGTGGTCAGCTCGTGGTCGTGCTCCTCCACCAGCTCGCTGACGTCCTCCTCTGTGACCTCCAGGCCCATGGTCCTCCCCAAGGAAACAATGTCCTGCACCACTGTTGACTCTGGTGCATCAGAGTCACTTGGTACCACACAGTCCGGCCACAGGCTGTGCCAAGCGCAATTCAAATTTCTCTGGTTGATCCCGTCCCAGGCCGTGGTAATCATCTTCAAGCAGGTGATGATGTCGAAGTGGTCCTTCCAGAATTCCCGCAGGGTGATGTTGGTGCAATCAGTCACCTCGAAGCATCGCCTGAAAAGCTCCTTGGTGTAGAGTTTTTTGAAATTGGCGATGAGCTGCTGATCCATCGGCTGGAGCAGTGGCGTGGTGTTAGGCGGCAGGAACATGATGTTGATGAAGCTGAACTCCTCCAACAAGTCCTCCTCAAGGCCTTTAGGATGAGCAGGAGCATTGTCCATCAGAAGCAAGGCCTTCAGCGGCAGGTCGTTGTCCAGCAGGTACTGTTTGACAGCAGGGCCAAAAGCAAGATTGACCCAGTCCACAAACAGCACACGTGTGACCCAAGCCTTACTGTTGGATCGCCACATGACACTCAGCTGCTCCTTGTCGACCTTGTGTTTCTTGAAGGCCCATGGGTTCTCCGAGTGGTACGCCAGCCGTGGCTTGATCTTCAGGTCGCCGCTTGCATTCACACAGAAGAGCAGGGTCAGACGGTCCTTCATAGGCTTGTGGCCAGGCAACTTGGCCTCCTCCTGAGTGATGAAAGTCCTTTTGGACATCCTCTTCCAAAACAGCCCGGTCTCGTCACAGTTGAAGACCTGCTGTGGAACGTAGCCCTCCATCTTCACAACCTCCAGGAACTCCGCTGCAAAGTCTTCAGCCGCAGGAACATCAGAACTGGCAGCCTCTCCATGCCTGACCACGCTGTGGATTCCAGATCTCGTCTTGAACCGGTCAAACTAGCCTCTGCTTGCCTTGAAGACTTCTGGCTCACCTGAGGTTCCTGGCTGTTGCCGGACGAGGTCTGCGTGCAAGGCCTTGGCCTTCTCACAAATGATGGGCTCAGTCACTGTGGCCCCTGCACGCTGCTTCTCTTCTAACCAGATGAGCAGCAACATCTCCACCTCCTCCAGAACAGCTGGGCGGTTCTTCACGATCCTGGTGACTCCCTTGGCTGCATCAGTCGCAAGGATCTTCTCCCTCATCTTCAGGATGGTCCCAATGGTCAATGGATTCCTCCCGTACTCCCTGGCGAGGTCTGTCACACGCATTCCACAGTCATGCTTCCGGATGATCTCCTTCATTTCCAGCGTAACCTTCTCCTTCTTCCTCTCGCCGGCCTCTGCAGCAGCAGTCTTCTTGGGCCCCATGGCAGCACAGCTCCTACCTTCGCAACCCCCCCCCAAAAAAATCAGTGCTTCACATCCAAAAAATTCAAAAGCACCAAACCTCCTAGAAAACACACAAGCTCCTAGAAAACACACCCACCACACAGAAATCCTAACCCATAAATCTTTTTTTTAACAACAGCAGAGTGCCCCAATGGTCACAAAAAAATCATAAAAATGCAGAAAAAAACACACAAGCTTCCAGATTCTTGCAAACCCCTCCCAAACTATTCCCCCAGCCACCCACCACACAGAAATCCAAACCCAGAATTTTTTTTTAACAACAGCAGAGTGCCCCAATGGTCACAAAAAATCATAAAAATGCAGAAAAAAACACAGAAGCTTCCAGATTCTTGCAAACCCCTCCCCAACACCAAGTCCTTGAATTCCAAAAACCCCAACCCAAAATCCAAAACCCCCCAAAAAAGTTTTAAAAGTTTAACTTACCAAATGGCTGCAAAAGAAGTTTTGGAAAAGCTTCAAAAATCACCAAAGTCTTCAAAAACCTCAAAAAAGGCTACCACACCACGTGCTATGAGTTGCTCCTCAAAGTCAAGTCACAACTGCACCTCTTCAAGCAATGCACCCTGGGTATTAACGGTTTTAAGAAAAAGGAAACAAACTTGCAAGACGTTTTCGTCTTGCGAAGCAAGCCCATAGGGAAATTTGTCTTGCGAAGCAACTCAAAAAATGAAAAACTATTTTGTCTTGCGAGTTTTTCATCTTACGAGGCATTCGTCTTGCGAGGTACCACTGTACTTCATATAAAGATCTTCGAAATATATGATTACCAAACCTTTTGTGGATTTTTGTTTTGTTATAGCACAAATATGCATGCCAACCAAATCTATTATCATAACCTTCTAAATCCAACAAATCTGTATTTTTTAGCAACATCCATTCCTTTAACCAACAGAGGCAAACCACCCCGTAATACAACTGGGACAGCCCATAATATCTTGTGCTGTATTCACCACCCTCTGTAGACACTTCCTATCAGTTGATGTCAAACCAACGTACCACACCGTGATGCAGTGTGAAAGGACACTTTCTATTGTTGACCGGTAGAAGATCATCAAATGTTGATTGACATCGTTCTTTCACATTACTCTGAGGAGATGGAATCTCTGTTGGGCTTTCTTAACCACCTGGGTTGTATTTATTTTCCAAGTAAGGTCTTCACTGAGATAAATTCCTAGGAATTTAAAGGAAGATACTCTCTCCACACAGCCCTCCCCCGATGTACAGTGGGGCTAGTTCTCCTCTCTTCCTCTGAAAGTCCAACACCATCTCCTTTGTTTTACTGATATTAAGGTGCAAGTTGTTCCCTAGGCACCATGTAGATATTTCTTGGACCTCCCCTCTATACGCTGATTTGTCTCCAGCTGTTATTAAACCCATTATGGTGGTGTCATCTGCAAACTTAATAACTGCAGTAGACGGGTCAGATGATATACAATTGTATGTATACAATGAATACAGGTAGGGACTTAGCACACATCCCTGTAGTGTGCCCGTGCTGATTTTTAAGGAATTAGATGTTACATGTCCAATCCTCACTGTTTGTGTCCGATCTATCAAAAAGTATTTAATCCAGTCACAGATGGTAGGAGAAAGGTTCGTGTCAGCCAGCTTTTTAATGAGGATGTCCAGAAGGATTACATTACACACACTCTGGGGGTGGGGATGAAGGGGCAGTTATGATAACCTATATACATATGATTATTTTCAAAGAATTGAGCTCTTAAATGGAGCATGCTGTTGCAGAGGAATTTTGCATTGTGCAAGACTACCATTGGTTACTATACCAGTTCCCACTGCATTCCAGTTGCTAGGGAACAGCAGCAGGAGAAGACTGTTGAGCTTATTTTCTCCTTTGGGCTTCTCAAGAAGTAGATGTTTGGCCACTTTGGGAAACAGGATGCTGGACTAGATCAGCCTTTGGTCTGATCCAGCAAGGCTCTTCTTATGTTTTTATCGATCAAAACAAGATTTTCACAGAGTGAATATGGGAAGGGAATGCAGAAGTAGATGAAATTAAACAGTGAGAGAGGCTATACCTCACTTAGAAAGTGTGTGCAGAGAAGATTCTGACATGAACCCCAGGGAAGAAGTGGGGAGAATGTTCCCACTTATATGTTCATCACTCCTAAAATGTAGACTGTTCTAACACATTGCTAAGCCCAGCTGCTTTCCTCTCTCCAGGTAAAATGCCCAGCGGCATAAAAACCAATATCAAATCAGCTTCAATGCATCCCTACCAAAGGTGAGTAGGAAATATTCTGGCTTGTTGCTGCTTCTGGACATCCTTTCAGACTTCAGCTCACTCTCAACAGCAAGATTACTGACTAAAGTTCTGTCTCCTGAGATAATTACCTTCTCATTGCGATAATTTATTTACATGGCTGCATTTATCACTTGGGACTCAGAAGTGTTCAGTGTGTTCATACAGAATGGCATAGGCATTCCTTTGGGAAGAACACATCTGTTGATGAGCCAGACCTGGATGAGGAGCAGATCTTGACTCTTTTCTACACATATAAATATGAAGCCTGATTGTCTTGGATTGTGCTTTTGTGATTAGAATTGGATGGTGGAGGAGGAGTAGACATGCAAGATGTACTCTTTATGGTTTTTTGTTTAATAAAAATCAGATGTTCTGCTTTGTGTATTCATTTACATATTTATTTAAACGATTACCTCTTGCTCTTGAGCTGAAAGTGCTCCTAGACCAGTTTACAGAGATAGATAGATAGATATAGATATATATATATATATATATATATATATATATATATATATATATATATGCAGGTTTTGGTGTCCTCGGGTGTCTTCCCGTGTAAAAGTTGGGGTGTCTAGGCGACGTTTCGACGAGGTCTCACTCGTCATCTTCAGGCTGGTGCTTTCGGCTTCTTGTTACTGGAGCAGAGCAGGATCTCAGTGTTTGAGTTCCTATAAATACTGTTGAGGGGGTGTGGTGTATAGCCTCCAATGTTCTGGGCAGAGAGGAAGTTCCCAGGCTAGTGTGCCTTTTCTTCTTTTGTTCCTTAATTACTTGAGGGATATCTTGAGTGATTTCTTGAGTGATATCCTGAGTACCACTTAGGTGGGTCATTAGGTGTGGATTAGTTGCTAAAGTCTTTGTGTCTTGACCTCTTGAACTTTGTGAAGAGTTTTTCTGAGAAGATGGCTGTACTGCACTTAGTTGTGCTCTGGCTTGGCTTCGTGTATAGGGGCGAGCTGTGGTTTTGTGGCCTGTGTCAGCCAGATCTGTGTAGGGATTGCAGGGGGGTGCAGCATCCGGAGGTGCCACCATGGTTTGGCTACTGGATGGTGTCTGTAATTTATCTGTGGAGAGGGTCTGGGTTTGGGTCTGGTCCTCCGGATGCTGCACCCCCCTGCAATCCCTACACAGATCTGGCTGACACAGGCCACAAAACCACAGCTCGCCCCTATACACGAAGCCAAGCCAGAGCACAACTAAGTGCAGTACAGCCATCTTCTCAGAAAAACTCTTCACAAAGTTCAAGAGGTCAAGACACAAAGACTTTAGCAACTAATCCACACCTAATGACCCACCTAAGTGGTACTCAGGATATCACTCAAGAAATCACTCAAGATATCCCTCAAGTAATTAAGGAACAAAAGAAGAAAAGGCACACTAGCCTGGGAACTTCCTCTCTGCCCAGAACATTGGAGGCTATACACCACACCCCCTCAACAGTATTTATAGGAACTCAAACACTGAGATCCTGCTCTGCTCCAGTAACAAGAAGCCGAAAGCACCAGCCTGAAGATGACGAGTGAGACCTCGTCGAAACGTCGCCTAGACACCCCAACTTTTACACGGGAAGACACCCGAGGACACCAAAACCTGCATTCCTGTACCCGTGAAAATCTACGAAAGCATATATATATATATATATATGCTTTCGTAGTATATATATATATATATATTGCCCTCAGGCTTACAATCTGACAACATGACACAAAAGGAAAAAGGTACCGTATTTTTCGCCCTATAGGATGCACTTTTCCCCCTCCGAAAATGAAGGGGAAATGTGTGTGCGTCCAATTGGGCGAATGCAGGCTTTCGCTGAAGCCTGGAAAGCGAGAGGGGTCGTGCACACCGACCCCTCTAGCTCTCCAGGCTTCAGGAAGCTATCCGCAAGCCTGCAGAGCCCGGCGGGAACTCCCGCGGGCTCCGAAGGCTTGCGGATAGCTGCCTGCAGCCCGAAGCCCGGGGAGTGCGGCACTGTGCACCCTGGGCTTAGGGCAGCTATCAGCAAGCCTGCAGAGCCTGGCGGGAGTTCCCACCGGGCGCCGCAGGCTTGCAGATAGCTGCCCTAAGCCCGGGGTGCACAGCGGGCTACAGCGCTACACTCCCCGGGCTTCGGATAGCAGCAAGCTCCGGGAACGATGGCAAGGTTGAACGTAACCTCGCCATCGCTCCCAGACCCGTTCTGGGGGCTGGGGTCGGGGGAAGCTGGGGCTCCTCCCACCCCCAGCCCGGCAAGCTCCGGGAGCGATGGCGAGGTTGAGCGCAACCTCGCCTTCGCTCCCGGACCCCCAGCCCCGAGGTTAAAAACAAAGCCAAGACAGCTAGCGGGATACATCCCGCTCGCTGTCATGGCTTCTTTGCTCTTTGGGGCTTGGGGGGGGGGGAAATAATATTTTTTCTTTATTCCCCCCCCCCCCAAAAAATAAGTGCGCCCTATGGGCCGGTGCATAATATACATAAAAGGTAATGGGACCCCTGAACATTAGGTCCAGTCGTGGCCGACTCTGGGGTTGCGGTGCTCATCTCGTTTTATTGGCTGAGGGAGCCGGCCTACAGCTTCCGGGTCATGTGGCCAGCATGACTAAGCTGCTTCTGGGGAGCCAGAGCAGCACACGGAAACGCTGTTTGCCTTCCCGCCGGAGTGGTATCTATTTATCTACTTGCACTTTGACGTGCTTTTGAACTGCTAGGTTGGCAGGAGAAGGGACCCAGCAACGGGAGCTCACCCCGTCGCAGGGATTCGAACCGCCTACCTTCTGATCGGCAAGCCCTAGGCTCTGTGGTTTAACCCACAGCGCCACCCACGTCCCAATAATATACATAGCTGTGTACAAAAATGATTCCCAAACTCCCCCCACGCCAGACCACTTGAAAATTGCTGAGGTCTTGCTGGACCACTTAATGATTTTTCTGCCTATTGTAACAATTGCAATGCACTGTGCTAGATGCTATATTTTTCATTATATTTGTATTGCTTCTTTCGTTTCTTATATAGAGGCGTTTCCCACTTGAGCGTCATTAGCACACACATTCCCATTGACACATGCACTGCAAACGGCAACGGAAGGGGGTGGGGGAATCACCACTTGTGCGTGTCATAGAATGGAACCCTCTTATAAATGGGGATTTCCCCCATTATACATTTTTATTGTATTGCAATTTGAATTATTTGAACTTAAAAGCAATAAAAATACAAATCACAATTAATATGAATATTTATTGCACTGGATGTGTCCACCCCGATCTTCAGTCACAAATTCACAAACACAAAGCAGACTACCAGAATGCTTTCAGATCACACAGTTTGGGAACACCAGGTGTAGATAATCCAACTTGCTTATTTCATTCCAGTTACTGAACTTTGGTTTTGTGGTTGTGGGTTTTGAGAGCCCCTGTGCACAACTCTTTAATGTGCGGTACCGCAACTTTTCGGGTGGCTGCAAGGGCAAATGGCTGCAAACTATGCGGATTACCTGTTTTTTTCTGACACCTTGCTGTGATACATGTTTCCATTATAACATGGTGCCATCCAGTGAAGCTCTCAGATAAAAGTTCAAGAAGTAGGTCTATCCAAAGTCTATCCAAAAGAACATTGGCCACTGCTTTTAGGGAAGAGAGGTGCTGCAGGACAGATGCAATATTTCAAAGAGTTTTCTATAAACATTTCTTAGCTTGGTCCTTGCTTGCTGACTTCAGCACAGTTGGTCCTTGCTTGCTGTTGGTCCTTGCTTGCTGACTTCAGCACAGTTTTCTACATCTGTAGTCTCCCAAGAGGCTTGGTACTTTCATAGAAGAAACACCCCAATGATCTATTCTACCACTCATGATGCATAAAGATGCACACTGCTTGAGTGACGATCCCATCCCTGTAGAGCAGGGGTGTGCAACTTTTGTCAGCCTTCATTTGCTTTTAGGCAATTGGCAGAACAAAGTGTGAATTTTTCCTTTGTACAATAGGCAAGTTTCTACATGCATGCACTCGCCCACACCCACATCCATCCTCCATTCAGGCAAGCAAGAAACATAAATCAGAATCCAAGGACACATTGTAGCCATGCAACAATACTCAAGGAAGGTGCTAAGCAGGTCCACTGAGGGAGGGGCTAGGGCCGAGGAGCAGGTGTAGGCTGGGAAGAGTCCTTAGGACCAGACACAGGGGCATGGAAGGCCACATTTGGTCACTGGCCTGAGGTTACCCATCCCTACAGTAGAGAGTATTTTGCAATATTTGGAGGGGGGTGAATAATGTTTTCATTAATTTTGAAAAAATAATTGTTGCAACACTAAACAACAGATAGCATGGCAAGCCTGAAATTTTATCAAGACAAGTTATGTAATTAGGTGTAATTTGATTACCCTAAAAGATAATGCCACATTTTCCTACCCATGTTGGGTGGATTCCTGCCACAGTCTGAGCAATTTATGTAATCAACAAATTATTATTATTTTATGATGTTAGCCACTCGGCCAGGAAGGGCGGGATACAAAAAATTATTATTATTATTATTATCATCATCATCATCATCATCATCATCATCATCATCATCATCATCCACCTTATACCTGGAGGTCTCTGGGCAGTTCACAGAACAAAATCAAAATATAAAACATCAAAATATATCATCAAAATAAAAACAATAACTCCCCTCCAAAAAACACCACATTTTAAAATGGCATAGGATGTCAATCAAATCAACCAAAGGCCTGGTTAAAAAGGAATGTTTTTGCCTGGCACCTAAAGGTGTATAATGAAGGCGCCAGGTGAACTTCCCTAGTTCATTCCACAGACGGAGCCACTGCAGAGAAGGCCCATTCTCATGTTGCCACCCTCCAGACCTCTTGAGGATGAGGCACATGAAGGAGGGCCTCAGAGGATGATCTCAGGGTCCGGGTAGATTCATATGGAAAGAAGCGGTCCTTGAGGTATTGTGGTCCTGAGCTGTTTAAGGCTTTGTAGGTCAAAACCAGCATTTTGAATTGGGCCCGGAAACTAATTGGTAGCTACAAAGACTTGCCATATGTGATTAAAAGGAATAGAGACTGTGTTTGCCCTTTGCTGCTCTGACTTGACATGATAGTTTCTCAGCCAATGCTATTGGACTATACACTCATACACCAAGAATCAAATGTTCAACCCAACATCAGCTTTCCAATATGCAGTCATCTCCATATGGGCAGCTATCTGTAGAAAGCCTAACCGATCATCATTAGGGTAATCTTGAGCAGGTGGCATCTTAAGGCCAAGTAATAATAATAATAATTTATTATTCATACCCCGCCCATCTGGCTGGGCTTCCGCAGCCACTCTGGGCAGCTTCCAACAAAATATTAAAATATAGTTATGCATCAAACATTAAAAGCTTCCCTAAACAGGGCTGCCTTCAGATGTCTTCTAAAAGTAGTGCTAATGCAGGAGACATTTCAATTCTTTTGTTATCTATCAAGCTTCATTCTTTGAGAACAGCACTTCAGAAAGCTTTGATGATGTCACAAAACCACCACATTGGAAATATGTATCTTTGAAAGCACACCCTCTCCAACAATTAGGATTGACTTCTGTAGATATTTGGGGTAGCCTCACTGGTGTATAGTGCCACCTATGCAGACGTTTTAATGAGGATTCCCTGATTTTTGTAGAAACTAATTTCAATGGTCTGTTGGACAACAAAGCCACCCATATTTCACTTGGTATTGGTACCTCTAGGTCCATCTCCCACAGCATTTTTGTGTACAAAAGATTGCCATATTCTAGGTTTATTATAGCTTTATAAACTGAAGAAACTATGCCTTTAGAGAATGGAGAGAGGTTGACAAATATGTGCTCTACCGCTATTAGGTTCCTGTTTGCTGGAGTGGAAATATCTGGGTTTAACATGAATCTTAACAGCTGATTGAAATGGTACCACAAACCATTTAAGGTGTGCTATGTCACCTGTGAATTTTTTTTGTAGAGGAATACTGTTTGCATAGGGACGCGGGTGGCGCTGTGGGTAAAACCTCAGTGCCTAGGACTTGCTGATCGTAAGGTCGGGGGTTCGTATCCCCGCGGCGGGGTGAGCTCCCGTCTTCGGTCCCAGCTCCTGCCCACCTAGCAGTTCGAAAGCACCCCTAAGTGCAAGTAGATAAATAGGTACCGCTTTATAGCGGGAAGGTAAACGGTGTTTCCATGTGCTGCGCTGGTGCTGGCTCGCCAGAGCAGCTTCGTCACGCTGGCCACGTGACCCGGAAGTGTCTCCAGACAGCGCTGGCCCCCGGCCTCTTAAGTGAGATGGGCGCACAACCCTAGAGTCAGACACAACTGGCCCGTACGGGCAGGGGTACCTGTACCTTTACCGTTTGCATAAAAGTCTTGCAATCTATAAAGGCCCACCTGTTACCAACCATTCTGCAACAATTCTTTTTAATGCTTATTGTCTCCTTGTATTGTGCCTCTTAACCATTGCCTATAAATCTCTCAGAAAAGTTTGCACCTTACGTTATTCTGAAACTATCACCAGAGGTACTGCAAATCACACATGGCTCTTCAATGGCCATTGGACTTTTGCCTACCTCCTTAGCTAGTCAGTGTCTTCCATTCTAAAGGGTATTATGACAATACTAGAGCTAGTGTTAGTATTTTGGAGAATTTCAGGTTTATAATACACCACTTTCCTGCACTAAGAATTACTTGGTCTTGATATGAGACGTACTAACATTTTCTTATTTTGTGCAGACTTTTTGTCTCAGACTGGACACTGTTCCTCCACTCCATGTGTGCCGCCATCAAGACATGCTGCTATTTCAGTGCTTTCACAATGCAGTAATATGAATGCTTCCCAGTGCACAAACTGAGTGTAAAGTTACGGTGGTCCAGGGAGTGCAAAGATCAGAGAGAAGCCAATGTAGCTTTATTGGGAATTAGAGCCTAAGATGACAGGGTTGTGTTAAATATAGGTCTGCTTTGTTTACATGTCACAGATCTCCCAGATTAGTTGTAGGTATTCTGGCTTTACCAGCCTTGCAGAATGTTTCAAAACATTTGAATGCCAATGTCCATAGGATCAATTAAGTAAACTTCATGTACTTGGCTTTCATAACGCCCTCATCCAAAGCTCCTAATTGGAAGAAACAATTATCATAAATCCTGTTGTCATTTGCCAAGCCTCTTAAATAACAAAACATACAGCGGAGCTGCATATTTCAGACAGGGGTGGAATAATGAGAAAAACCTAAGAAATATGAGTGGATTAAAAAAGGTAAAGGTACCCCTGCCCATACGGGCCAGTCGTGTCCGACTCTAGGGTTGTGCGCCCATCTCACTTAAGAGGCCGGGGGCCAGCGCTGTCCGGAGACACTTCCGGGTCACGTGGCCAGTGTGACAAAGCTGCTCTGGCGAGCCAGCACCAGTGCAGCACACGGAAACACCATTTACCTTCCCGCTGGAGAGCGGTCCCTATTTATCTACTTGCACTTTGGGGTGCTTTCGAACTGCTAGGTGGGCAGGAGCTGGGACCGAAAAACGGGAGCTCACCCCGCCGCGGGGATTCGAACCGCCGACCATGCGATCGGCAAGCCCTAGGCACTGAGGTTTTACCCACATTTGTGGATTAGGATTAGTTAAAAGGAACAAACGCCTGAAGACAGATGAAAAAGAAACTTCTTTTATAGATAATTTTATGCAGAGGTGATCCTGTTTGCTGCATTTTGAAGTAAAGACCACTCTTTTCTAATTTTGGAGTCTCTATGATCTAAAAGGCCATAATACTGGTCTTCATTTGTTTACTTTTTAATGCAAATATATAATTTTGAAGCAAATAGCTGACCACAGTATAAGACATCTAATCTGAGTGGTCCTAGTTCAGTTAGAAGTCAGGCTTACATCTACAATTACTATTTATTCTCATGATGAACTACTTCACACATGTCAGCATTTAGTCACACTGAGATCCTTTCACTGTTATTAAAACCTTTTGCTTCAGTGAGTTAAATGATTACATACCAGCTTCAGATTTCTTTGTTATGAATTTCTTCCTGTGAATCATTAATTACTACACTAAGAATACAGATATCTTTGCTTGTCTGGCTGCTTAAAGTTTTATTTAAATGGGGTGGGGGTGGAGAAAGCAGCACCGATTTCAACATAAAACCGTAAGATACCACACTATTTCAATTTGTGAACATTTACTTTATTTCTATATATTCCCTATAATCTCTTCAAAACTGTTATTGATTTAGGAAAATCTTTTTTCTCCTTGTCTCTGAAGTTCCTATGACCCAATCCACATATGTAACTGGCGTGACAGGGACTTACACCAATGTGGCAGAGTTGGAAGGTAGTTTTGCAGATCTGTTCTGAGTTAACTCTGTTGAACAGCTGAAAAATAATAGACAACTGTTGTGGAAGTGAAGGAGTGCCAAGCTAAATGTCCAGTAGCAAACCTGGAGTGGGAAATCTGGGTTGCAGGGTGCAAGGGAAAGCACTATGTGCAGCACATAAGTGGGCATGAGGGTTTTTAAAAATCCTTTTACCATTTGCTGCTTTCACTTTAATCCTCACTCGCCAGTTGCTTTTCCCCATGGTGAGTAAAATTAACCTAGAGTTTGAAATATCTTAGTAGTACTAAATTGCAGCAATGGTAATGAGCAATTGTGGATTCTACGTTAGTTTGCTATTTCCTTCTGTTTATCTGAAGACCACATTTAATCTGCACCTTTGTTGTAGCATTTCTAAACACTCTCTACAGCTTGCATGGACCGTGCGACTCCACAATTGATCTTTGTCATTTCCTTCTGCCTATAAGTCCTCTTTCTGGTGTATTACTGATGTGTCTGTCTGAATCTCTCTGTGTGTCTTGCTGTAGTGGAAGCAGTGATGTCATTCCCTGTTGTTTTTGATGAACAGGTGCAGGACATCACTGTACTGGGCTCTGTGGAAATATAATTAAGGGCAGGACTTTACTAAAATAGCCTGCAGGGGTGCAGTGGAACAGCCTGGGCAAGGGGTTAGGATACTAACAAGTGTGAGACCGGCAACAAAATATTGCAGTTAATCCCTACTCTAAAAAGGAGGGCCCCTCTTCAGGGAACCAACTAGCCAGAAAAAGGAGACTGGTAGGGGATGGTTTTAGGAGCGAGGAAATGAAAAGGGCTCTCTCCAGCCTACCCACCCCTGATTTTCAATGTGGTGCCCAGATCTGGGATCATGAAAAAAAAGCCTAAATTAAAATAAGAATATGACACACATGGACTTGGCATGTAGGTCTTTGACTGCCTGCTGGGGCAAGCTTGCCTAAGTTTAGGCAGAGTGCAATTCATGATCCTGGCTAGATGGCTACCCTTTTGATTGAAAAGATACCAGAGCAGTGTTCCCAATACCACACAGTGAGCCAGTGACAAACAGGAAGATTTTTTAAGATCTCCTGGTGTGCTTGTTTTTGTTTTTCAGGTATGAAGACAAGGAGTAATTGGCTTACTGGGAAGGAAAATGTGCAGGCGATATTCTACCCAATCAAAGAATAGGCCTATTGAAATTAATGGTGTCAACAGAGTCATGTACACTAATTTCCATTAGTCTACTCTGAGTAGAACTAACATTGCATAAACCTTTTGTCTCAACGTATTAAAAAAGGTTTTTATTTGAATAAAATGGAAAATAGGCAGTATTGGCACTTGTCTCGTACAAAACTTCCCATTTTATTTTCTCCCACTCTTCACATTTGCTCATATCTCTTTATTGCCATATCCTGACATCTTCTAAATCTTCTAAATGTCCATATTTCACCCTCTTAGTATGGGTGCTATTGCCAATGTGCTAGGTGTCAAAACTTTTCAATGCTTGTCCCATATATTTAAGCCCACATTAACAATGTAATTTTCTCCATTGCACCATTTTCCCTGTCTACTTATATTTGTTTGCACTGTCTGATTTCCATTCCTCTAAAATACTTTCATCACCCATGTTTCATAATATATTACCAAGCAAGCAATTTCCAGTTCTCTTTTCTTACAAATTTCTCTTCCTATTTTATTCACGCTTGCCTTCCTACCCAACCAAATGAAGTTTGCTATTACTTTTTGCCTTTAATGTTTGACCAGCAGTAACTGGGTGGAATACCCGCTGCTCTTTGTAAAAGTGGCTTTTCCCTGTCACCTTCATCTGTGCATGGTAGGAGTTTATCTTCATTTTGGAGTCTGAGGCCAACACCTCCCTTGTTTTCTGCACACCTTATACTTAAGCCTGACACTGCAACTAGTTGTTGAAGGGGAAGGATTGTTTTTCCAATACGGTTTCTCCATGTTGCGAGGAATAAAAGGGGAGGAATAAAACAGAAGACATTTGCAGCAGCCATACTTTAAAGCATGGGTTCCTTCTTGCTTATCTGAAGAAGGTGCCTTATCCTTGCATCCCCAGATGTTGTAGTTGAACCAAAATTCCTATGAGGGATTTGGATCTGGAATCCTGAGGAAGCCTATTGGAATGGATTCTGAGAAGATGAATATTAGCAATATACCAATATTTGTTATTCTCCTTGGGTGTTTGTACAAATTATTCCCTTTTAGTGCCTAACTACTGGTGGAGTTAAGTCCGGTTATAGCAGAGTAATGTTATGGTACCATAAGTGTGATGCTATACCTCCATGGATCCCTAATGCCAGTATATCTTCAAGTTCTGTTGCCAGAAATAGATAGAAAATCTCCTCCTGTTTACATAACGGAGGAAAGGATTGCACTACTATTAACTGCAAGCAATTTTAGCTCAATTAGAGCAAATGTGTTGGAAAAACTTGAACGAAGGAGCAGTGTCCAGGCAATAATTATTTTATTGACATCTTTGTGTTGTTTTGTACATTAAAAAATAACAATACTGCTGTATTCTACTGGAATCCTAGGAGAGATTTCAAGTGTGATTGTTATACTTCCAAAACTGTTATGCCTCTTTACTCCTACTCCAGCTGAAGTCCCATAAATTGTCTACCAGCTTGTTCCTACCAAATGTGCAGCTTTAAAGTGACTCCCAGAAATCGGACAGCCACTGACCTGTGTTAAACAGGACCAATAAATAAGCTGCATAGAATAATTATTTAAAACATACAAAAATAAATTGCATTAAAGAGAATTGTCAGCATAAGAATAGAAACCAAACGGCAACAACTGCAGATCAGAATTAATATATGGTAAACAAAACCCTGCAGGAATAAATGAGCCAAGCGAAGCTGAAGCCAATTGGATCTTCCCTGTGAGGGCTGTTCTGTAATCAAGGTACCATTAAAGAAAAGAGACAGGTATCCCTTGTGCTCACTCTTAAATCTAATGCCAGTGGACATAGAGCAGGGCCTGTAATATTGAACTTAAGGCTAAAATTGGGGAGAAAGTGGTTAAGGTCTTCTTACCACAGACAAGGGCTTTAAAGGTGTTAAGTTGTGGGTGAACATATCAGACGACACAGCGATTCTTCCAAAGCAGCTCTTTATTTGTAAGCTGGAACAGAACTGAACAGCAAACAGCTCAACCAGCCTGCTTTTATAAGCAGCCGGCTATCAACATTGTAGCAACAACAACCCAGGGTTTCCCGCCTAAAGTAACTGACGTGGACCTGAGTGAAAACTATATACACAATACCCCTGGTGGCCAAGGTGAGAACCTCAATACATAACAAGGACCAGTACTTTGAATTTAGGCCAGAAACAAATTTGGCAGCCAAATAGACAATGTAATGCTGTGGTTTTAAAATCAGAACTATAGGCACCAGTTAAAACCTTTTTAAGCAGCTTAAATGTCCAATTGCCATGGTTGGCAACCTCACAAAGCATACATTATAATAATATAATCAGACACCTAATCTATTGCCAGGGCCAGCACAGAACATTTTGTAACCAGAAACTGGCCCAGCCATGTTTCCACCTCCTTAGTGTTGCTTTCTGCCTTCTTTCTCATTGCCACTTCCTACTACCTGCCTGCTGCTATAAGCACTGGGACCATGTTTCTCCCTTTTCCCCTCCTAGCCAGCCACCCACATCTCCCTGCTTACAAAGCAGCAGTGGCCTGGGCACTAGCTCCCTACGTTGCTCTGGAAGAGGGACTAGATTTGTCAGTAGTGACTGAGGGGCAAAGAGGGAGGGAGAAGCAACAGCAGGTGGGCAGGAAGGAGCAACTGGTGAATTGACATTGGGCGGGTGGCGGGTCCTGTGCACAGTTAAAGAGATCACAAATCTAGTAGATATTCAGGATAACCTCACCAGTGTAAAGTGCCACCTATGCAGAAATTTTAATGAGGATTCCCTGATTTTTGCAGAAACCTATCTCAATGGTCTCTTGGACCACAAAGCCGTCCGTATTTCATTTGGTATATGCACTTCTAGGTCCATCTCCCTTGGCATTTTGGGGTACAAAGGATTGCCATATTCTAGGTTTATTACAGCTTTAAAAATCAAGGAAGGTATACCCTTAGAGAATGGAAAGAGGTTAGCAAAACATGTGCTTGCCTGAGTGGAAGTATCTGGGTTTAACAAGAAACTTAACATCATCATCATCATTATCATCATCATTTATTATTTATATCCTGCCCATCTGTCTGGATTTCCCCAGCCACTCTGGGTGGCTTCCAACAGAATATTAAAAATAGAATCAAACATTAAAAACTTCCCTAAACAGGGCTGCCTTCAGATGTCTTCTAAAAGACAGGTACGGTAGTTGTTTATTTCCTTGACATCTCATGGGAGGGCATTCCACAGGGCGGGCGCCACCACTGAGAAGGCCCTCTGCCTGATTGAAATGGTACCACGACCATTTAAGATTTGGTATGTCCCATATGAATTGTTCTTTTCGTAGAGGAATACCATTTGCATAAAAGTCTATAAAAGCCTGTCTGTTTCCAGCCATTCCAATCTAAGCATTTCCTTGCTTCATTAAAAGATGGATAGTAGCAAAGAGACATCAGAGCAGCCATTTTTTAAAACTTTGTTTTCCAAATATTCAGTGCGGTGCATAGGAAAGGATTTGCAATGGTATGGGTTTTAGCAAGTGAAGAGGGTAGAAAAGGACATGCTTTACATACTGGATCCAAAATTTCTATATCCACCCATTGTTTACCATATTATCTGTGGATCAATGACATCAAATCCTTTAGTTGAAAGGCATTGTAATAAGTTTGCAGGTGTAGGATTCCAACCCCACCAGTTGGAACACTTCCAGATATAATTCTGTAGCCTAGTCATGCTCCCCTCCCTTTGTGTATGACCTTGATTATT
Source organism: Podarcis melisellensis (assembly GCF_964234715.1). NCBI lineage: Eukaryota > Metazoa > Chordata > Lepidosauria > Squamata > Lacertidae > Podarcis > Podarcis melisellensis. Next base: position 48,612,913 of record NC_138538.1, on the reverse strand, counting down.
AAGCACTGCCAAATTTTGAATTATTTGGTTGTAATGATAATTGGCAGCACTTGAAATATAAACAACAATTTTGGAAGGATAGATAACAATCTTTACAGCAGCTATGTGACCTGAACATGATAAATCAGTGGCGTAGCGTGGGGGGTGCAGGGGGGGCCAGCCGCACCGGGCGCAACATCTGGGGGTTAGGGTTAAGGGGCGCATATCCACGGGTTAGGGGGCACAAATCCACGGGTTAGGGGGTGCAAATTACTTGCCTTGCCCCGGGTGCTGACAACCCACGCTACGCCACTGTGATAAATACAGGTATTTCCAAGATCTATGACCCCATTGTACCTGTAAAAGTAAATGTGTGAAGTTTACTTCCTTTGCTGACAGATTTTTAGTTATGGGCACTCTATCTGCCTTGTGGCAGATTTTACAACTGGTCTGTTTTGAGTGATTTATTGATTGATCAGAGTGAGAAATACCCATATACATTATTTCTGATTTAGATTCATTGGTTTTGAATCTGGCCACTTTACCATACTTTCTTAGTTCTTCCATTATTACAGGCATTGCAGCTTTTACTGAATGGTATTGTTGAAAGGAAACAGCAAAGCCCAGCTTCTGTTCTCTTGGTGCCTTGACCTGAGCATCGTCCTTTCTGGAGCTTTAGGATTTAGGTACGCCTTAGCTGCTAGTTCCAGGTCAATGTTTTGCCACATCTTTATTTCAAAATTACTACAAAGGAAGTAATCCTGCATAATGCTGCCTCCGTAATTTGAAGCATTGCCCTCTTGTATTGAGCAAGACATCACATACTTTTTTGTGGTTTCACAACTGGTTCTACGGCGTGTGACATAGTTACTTTAACAAACATGTTTTGAGTGGTACCTTTGCCCCCTCATTGTTTTCACACAGAATAAATTTCTTGGCTTGATCTGCATGTTTCTAAAGCTGCATGAAATAACTGGTATAATGTAATGGTTGAATGGGGGCTATTGGGTGGGATGTTTCCAGCTTTCCTTTCATTTTTATTTTCTTCTCATTTATAGCCTATTCCAAAAGTCACCCACACAATTAACATCAAGAATTCAATTAAATCACAAATTAAAGAACACTTTGCAACTAACTAGTAACCAGCATAGTTCCTAGAGAACAAATGTTATATCGTCTCGTAGCCAAGTGCCAGCCAGCAGCCTCAGTGATGCACCCTAGACCAATTGCAGTTTCTGAATACTCTTCAAATAAAGCCCTATGTGGGACACATCGTGGTAGGCCAACATTGAGTTCACCAGTACTTGGGTCACAGACTCCAGGTTCTTGTTTCCAGAGGTTGCAGCTTGCATAGAAGGGCAAGTCTGAGGAAAGCATTCCTGGCCACAGATATCACCTGTGCATCTGCGCACAGTCCGGTCGAAGAATACCCCCAAGACACAGGTGTGATCTTTCAGGGGAGAAATGGGGAACCTGCCACTCTCAAGATGTTATTAGACTGTAGCTGAACTGTCTCACCTGCATAGCCAGCGGTCAGGAATGATGGGTGTTTTAGTCCACAACATCTGGAGGACCACAGGTTCCCCACCCCTCCTTTAGGAGGTATGCGACTCATAAATCTCAACACAGCCCCAAACTAACTAAATCATTTTCTCTCAGGCTCCCAGTTGAATTATGAGAATAGCATATTTCAGGATTGTTGCAATAAGAGGACAGGAGTACTAATCTTATTACATAATTACTACAAAGATCATCAGGATACCCTATATGAAGCACATTGAATACTTAATTGGTAGGTATATAAATGCTAATACAGTCGTACCTTGGTTCTCAAACGGAATCCATTCTGTTCGACTTCCGAAAACATTTTAAAACCAAGGTGTGGCTTCCAATTGGCTTCCTACACTCAATCAGAAGCCGCCTAAGCCACGTTGGACATTTGGCTTCCAAAAAAAGTTTGCAAACCGGAACACAGCATTGGGGAGCCAAAACGTTTGAAGCACAAGGCGTTGGAAAACCAAGGTACGACTACATATTTGGCAGCTGGCTCTGCTATTGCTATCACAGTTCCCACAGGCCAAGCACTAACTATCTTGTTTGCTTTTTGGACTTGTGTCCATCAGAGTGGTGATGCCATACTTCACAATAATGCCATAGCAATAAACAATAGCAGTCACTTCCTAAGCACCCCCAGCCACTGACAGAGCTACAGGCAACTCTGTGTGAGAGCAGAAAATGAGGGCAAAGCTTGATTTCACAAAGAAACAGCCAGTGTATTGTGTAACCAGAAAATTCACTGCTAGGACAATGCTTCCTCTGTACTTCCAAGATACCCTCCAAATCAGGAGCCTTTTCAGTTCCAGGTCTAAGAGCAGCAAAAAATACAAACCCCTTTCTCTTCATGATTTGCCCCAGAAGGCAGTGCTCAGACATTCCTACTTTTACTTTTCTCAAAGTAAGTATCACAAACAGCACCAGATTTAGGGTGGCGTGGGCAGTTCCTACGCACAGGGCGCCAAGCTAAGGGAGAGCAAAATAGTAATACTGAGAAGATCCATAAAAAAGCAACTGTACCATTATACAGTTACTGTGAAATTAAAAAATATTTGGTGGGGTGGGGCGGGCTTCCTTGCTCAGGGCACCATATTACCAAAGTCCGCCCCTGTCACAAGTCAGCTGTAAAGAATGTTGTAACATATGATAGTCCATGACTTGTAAAATTTGAGAAATGCTTCAAGTCTCTTTCTACGCTGGAACACTACAGAAATCACACCTGCCTCAGAGAGATGGATAATACTGAATTGTTCACTGTCACGGCAAGTGTGCACATAGACTAGAGCTCTAACCCAACTTATTCCTGCTGGATCTTCTTGTAAGTGTGTGCATCAGTGGTGGCAAATGCAAAGTGAAGCCCTGCTGTGACCCCTCCAGACACATTCTGAGCCCTGCTTTGACCTCCAGTTCTTCTCCTTTGTCCCCCAGGCCTCAAGACTGAAGGTGGCAGCAGACCCAGAGGGAAGTCCACATTCGCCCTAGGAGACCTGTTTAGCTGTCAAAAGGCTTTATTACTTCTGATATAGGCCTTCATTGCATCTCATAAAGTTGCCAAGGAGACCTCAGGAGTTCTTTATGATGAATTTCAAGTTGGAGTTTGTCAAGAGCTATTTGGTTTGTACTAATGCTCCAGGAGTGTTAGCACATAGTAATTCCATGGTGAAATATCAAGAATGGGTCACCTTGGGTGACATTAAAGGAGTGAATTTGTTTGCCCATTCTTTCCAGACCTTGAGCTCCGAAAGGGATTTGAGAAATTGTCTAGAGATAGTATAGATAATTTTTGGAATGGTTAGCCTCAGCTATTCCCTGCCCATTTAACGTTCCATTGTTATCCAGAACACTTTTTAAAGAATTAAACAGAAGGGGGGGGGGTATGTGCGTGGTATAGATTGGCCACATCACAATATCATTTCAAAATGGTTACTGCCACACCTCCCTGTGCTGTGGGCCTGTACAATGGGTGGCAAGGTAGCTGAGGCTTCCTATTTACCCGTATTTTTCGCCCTATAGGATGCACTTTTTCCCCTCCAAAAATGAAGGGGAAATGCGTGTGCGTCCTATGGGGCGAATGCAGGCTTTCGCTGAAGCCTGGAGAGCAAGAGGGGTCGATGCGCACAGACCCCTCTCGCTCTCCAGGCTTCAGGAGAGCCGCAGTGCCAGCCCCACAAGGTCGGGGGACAGCGGGGAGGCGGAACGCCGCCATCCCGCTGTCTCCCTATGTGGTTTGGAGGCTGACAGCGGGGAGACGCGTGCTTCTCCCCGCCGCCAGCCCCGCAAGCTCCGGGGACAGCTGGCAGGTGCAGCGCGTCCTCCCGCTGTCCCCGGACCTGATCTGCAGGCGGGCGGCGGGGAGAAGAGCCCTTCTCCCCGCTGCCAGCCTCGCAAGCTCCGGGAACAGCTGGGAGGGGCAGCGCGTCCTCCCGCTCTCCCCGGACCCGATCTGCAGGCGGGCGGCGGGAAGAAGAGCGCTTCTCCCCGCTGCCTGCCCCGCAAGCTCCGGGGACAGCCGGGAGGCGCAGCGCGTCCTCCCGCTATTCCCGGAGGTGATCTGCAGGCGGGCGGTGGGGAGAAGAGCGCTTCTCCACGCTGCCTGCCCCGCAAGCTCCAGGGACAGCTGGGAGGCGCTTCTTCCCGCTGTCCCCGGACCTGGTCTGCAGGCAGGCAGCGGGGTGAAGAGCGCTTCTCCCCGCTGCCGGCCCCACAAGCGCCTTGGTGCGTCCTATGGGCCGGTGCGTCCTATGGGGCAAAAAATACGGTAGATGAATAAATGAATAAGTATCATTGTTGGCTATTGCTCTATCATTTTTATGATAATTTCAAGGAGGCATAGCAGTAGCATCACTTTAACTCTGGCAATACGGCCAAGCCAAGATAATGTGAGCTTGCTCCACTTTTTAATTTTAGAGAAAGCTGATAAAATAATTATTTTGCTTCACAATGTGTAGAAGCAATTTTGATCAAACCATTTTGAGTGACCATCAACTTAAATAGGTAACCCTATATATAGATTATTCCTGCTTCTTGTGGAACTGTGGTGTAGGAGTGAAAATTCTGCCTGCCCCAGGCAAAGATCTTGAAGAAATGTTTGGCAATGTTCCTAATTTTTGCACTGAGGAGAGAGGTCAATGAGAATTAACAGGGACACATTTTCCCTATCTCCCAACAGAGGTCATCATACTGTGTGACCAAAGCAGTTTCTATACCAAAACCAGGCTAAACCCTCAGTTGAAGATCAAGTGAGGTCAAGGTCAAGAAGGTAAAGAACATTAGTTTCTTCCAAGAACACCTGGATCTGGTCTGTGACCACCCACACATGGCCTTGCCCAAGAAGGGGAACATGGCAGCTAGCTGGTAATTACTTAAATTTTCTGGATGGAGGGAGGGTGTATTATGAAACAAAATGTTCAGGTACTCTTTTAAACAGCTACTTAAAGAAGTTTTTTTGGGGGGGTGGAAGTGTGTAGGGGAAGCATGGAAATCCATCTCAGCCATGGCCATTAACTAAAGTGAGTCCACTCAGGGTAAATGCAACCCATTATCATTATCAGCACCTTTTTCTTTGCTGGTCCAATTTGTTTATTGGGGAGGTTCCATTTCAGAGGTGTCCTCTTTATTATCACCTATTCCTCCTGCCTGGACCACAGCAGGGATTGCTCCCAATTTGTTTGGGGCAGGGAGACCATAGTGCAAAGGCAGAGACATCACACTAGTCTGGGCTAATATTGATGAATTACTACTCTGGTGAGTTTAAAAAAATATGTTTGTGTTTTTTCTTGTAGTTATGTTCTTTTCTATTCCATAAAAAGAGCAAAGCAAACTAACAAAAAAACCAAACCAAGAAACTTTCCAGCCATCAGAAATTATGTCTGTTTATTAGTGACCATGGGCTAGCTATAGTAATTCAAAATTATTTCTAGATTCAGTTATCTTTTATTTTTAGTTGTAATCTATAGCAGCACACCAGCAATAGACAACATAATAACCAATACTTTTTTCAAACTTTTATTGTAAGCAACAACACAATTGAATAGATTTTCTTTATTTGAACCATTTTATGTTCCTGAAGCTTTTCTTTTTCCATTCTTTCGGAGGTGGCAGCCATTTTGTGTTAGGCAACACCCCCTGGCAGCAGCCATTTTGTGACTGGCATTGTTGGCATCTTTTTCAAATTCCATGTGTGCCCCCAGATCCAAAAAAGGTTGGTGACAGTGATAAATGAGAATATGTTTTTAGTTTTCAGTTATTGTCCATAATGTCAGAATATACGTGACAGAGGAGATAGCATCCTGAATTGTGTCAGTGTGAAAGCTGGTTAGTTTAATCCTGCTCTTGGGCAACCCAAACCCTGGGACTGTGTCCGAGTGTAGGAGTCAATTATGTTGTTCCCTTAATTTATGACAGAGACCGGCAGCTTACTCACATGGTGTTTATTTACTTTTTAAAATGTGTTTATTATTATTTGCATTTTCAAAAACGGGAACAGGGAGCATATTTAACCCCTCTCCCCCTCTCCTCCCCCTGTCCCACTTACAACTTTGTATACTCACATGGTGTTTCGTTGAGATTGCCTTCAGAATAAATAGTGAGTGAATATAAATAATCATTTACCAAGTAGTACCAGTGTGGACGTTATCACTGGTTGTTTGTACTGTCCTGCCAAGTAGTGAGTTTTATCAATCACTTGTTCGATATCTTATCAGTTTCAGAAGTATGGTACGGTTATCTTCACCATTTAGCAGGACAATGTGTCTTTATTGTTAGATCTGCTTTATGCCTACTTGCTTATGGTTAATATGGGGTGGTAGTGGAGGATAGTCAATATTTTCATCATATAAGTTGGAAGATGAGTTCAATCTTCAAAATTTATAACCATAACTATGCATTGTTTACCTTACAGGGTGAGAATGATCAGCCAAGTGCCCCATTTAGTGTGGCTTTTGGTGCAGCAAATGCTGACAACGTGATGCATAAATGATGTTTCAACTTTAACATTCAAAAGGGAACCCATGTGTGGGATCTCTTTTATTTATTTATTTATTCATTTTATTAAATTTGGAAACCGCCCTTCCTTCAAAGATCACAGGGCAGTTCACCATATAAAAATACAAAATATTTGTTTTCGGAACAGTTCAAAGTACTAATTACCTTTAAAGTCCTAAGTGGCTTAGGACCAGGTTACTTGGAGAACCATCTTCTCCAGTATAAACCTGCCCATATATTAAGATCTTCTCTGCATCCCACCATCTTAGGTAAATTTCTTAGGAATGTGCTAAGGGTTGTCTTCATGGAGGCCCATTTAAACCCCTCTAATGGCTTTTCACTAGTATACATTGTTATTCTGGCAGGACTTTGACCTAATCAGCTGATTATTTTTCACTCTGCTGCATGATTGTTTTTGGTCTTTAGCTCACATTTGGCCAACCTGCTTGCAGGTTTTTCACTTTGCCAATAAATGGTTTGTGCCTAGGTATATTTGGGGCGAAGACAGGAGTGCCTGGCATGCTCTACTCCATGGGGTCACGAAGAGTCAGACACGACTAAACAACTATATTTGGGGCAGTGCTACTGTTTTTCACTTGGTTGATTCATCAAACTTATTCTTAAAGTATGAATGTTGACTGCCCTGGACATTCTTTAGAGATGAAAAGGTGGGATAAAAAACTTTAATAGTTAAAATAATGATGAAAATGTTCCTTAAAAAATAATAATTCCCAGGAGTTGTTAGCAAGCTCCATCCAGATCATGGCTGATCAGAGGGGGTCCTACGGACTTTGAGCTCAACAGGGCTCCTCAGATTTAGACCATTGATGATTTTTAGGCATTTTAAAAAATGTCATAACTTGTATCACGTTTTGGTATGATGTGCCACAAAACATCTCCTCATCTAGAAAAGTGTTACTGATTAATAATAATAATAAATCAAATCGTGTCGCTTCTTGGGGGGGTTTACAACAGTGTGTGTGTTTGTCTTCTTTTGTTTTCCTCATGTTTTATTTTTTTATGAAGGCTTAGGAGCCTCAGAAGCTGGAAATAGCTGGGGCCTCTCATTTTAGTGGGAGTAAATGTTGCCAAAGAAAGCTTCTCTACCGGGAGAAGACCACGGCCTGGTGGCCGGGCGGGGCGGGGGTAATCGCTCCTCTTTTGCTGCCCTGCTCTAAGAGTCCTCCGTTTCCTTCCTGATATTTATTTTAAAAAAACCAAACCAAAAAAACGAGTCACTTGAGTTAGTAGCGTGCGTCACACCTAGCGTAGCTCTCGCCCCCAGGAAGCGAGTAAACATGCATAGGACGGAGCGGCAGAGGTCTTCAAGACCGGACGCCAGGACCTTGAAGCGGGTGCAGCGGGTGCAGGAGGAGCAGCCCTGCCGGCAGCGCTCAGTAGTTCTGCAACAAGTGCACTAAGCACGCTCTGGCCCTCGGGGAGCGCCTGCAGCCAAATCCGAGGGCGAGAGGGAGGCCTCAAAGTCCTCTCCGTCCCCCCCCCCCCACCAACCACCTCCGCCCTCCAGCTTGGCGGCCTCTCCACCCGGCGAGCGCGCCTTCCTACGGGGCGAGCAAGACGACTGGCTCCTCCTCAGTGAGGTAGCTTGTAGTCAGCGCCGCTCTGCCAATCACCGGCAGCGGAGCGCTCGGGGCGGCCCCCTTTAACTCTGGGGTGACTCCGAAGCGGGTCTTCAGAGGAGGAAATAGTAGCCGTGCAAGCAGCTCTCAGGGACGCGCCGGTTCTCTCCTCGTCCTCAGGCGGGTGAGTCGTCGGGCCGCTCTCCGACGGAGGCTGAGGGAGGGCGCTGAGGGGGGCATCTCCCGAGTCCCGAAGGGTCCGGGGACCGGTGTCCGGCTTCATGCGCTTCTGCCTTCCTCCGTTGCCTGCCAGCCCGCCACGCCCTGTTTGCTCGGGCCCCGGCGCTTCGCCTGCCAGGCGTCGGGACGGCAGAGAGCCGCGCCCGGTAGCCCTTTTCTTTGCGGTTTCGCAGACCCGGCGGGGAAAGCGGCTTCCTTCCTTTTGCTTAGCGGCGCCTGACAGAGGCCGCGCAGGGCGTCTCGGCAACTTTTGACAGGAGTAACTCCTGGGCCTCAAGAGAGGCAGGAGCGCCGCTTGCTTAGCTCCCCCGGCCGTGGGCCAAGGAAGCTTCCCTCCCGCCTTTCCCCAGAGACAGCAGCGCCTGCCTTCGGGGTGGAACGAGGAGGGGAAATAATTTTTCCCAGGAGCGGCCGCCAAGGCTCAGCGGCGAGAGGGATGTAAGCGCTGCAGGGTAGTTTCGAGGGGCTCCGCGCTCGTTCTTGCGGAAGGCTAAACCTTGGGGTCGGTTGCTGTGGTAGAGGCCAAAAGGAGGCCTTTAGGTCGCCTCGAGGTTTGAGCGAGGCTTCGGATGCCTCTGAAGGGTGAGGTTCTGGCTTAACTAAAAAGCACAGGAACTGTAGTACAGGGTGAAAGTGGCAAGGCAAGTTAATGTGGGAATCGAGACTTCTGTTAGGGGTGCCTGTAGCTAAGTTTAGCTAATCTCTGTCACTTCTGCTTCTTCTCTCTTAAACACTTGCCTATCCTTTTAGCATTCATGCTTTGCTGTCAAATTTGCTTCCAGAAATGATGGAACTAGTTGCACCTGCAAGAATGAAATTAAGCTGATTCTGTAAGAGAAACCAGTTGCGCCACAAATCCATCCCCTCTTGTGATCCTGTTGCACAAACTCTACTATGTAGCTAATTACATAAATTTGGAATGGGAATAAGAATAAGGAGTAGGTAGAGCAGTTTACAGCCCTCATTCACTTAGGAGAGGAAGATAAATGATGGGTATGACTTGTGACCATCCTCTTCCCTGCCCCTTACTTCCAATGGAGTAGTTTTCTAGTTACCCTATACAGCCTCCACCCAAACCGTGTTCCAAAGAATTAAGTGTAACAGGATTAAATAAGCTTTTACAGTATTTGTGTTTATACAGCAAAACATTGCATTCTGAAGATCTTTCAAACCCAGGAGATTACTAACTGCTTTTAGTTACTTTTCATAGATCTGACAAGTCATGCCACAGGCGCACAGTGTGATGTCACTCAGTAGCTTGGTGCCTTGGATGCCATCTTGGGGAGGTGATCATCTGATGAAATTGGTGCTTGAAAGATTAGGTGCCAGCATCAACCTTCTAAGAATCTTGGCAATTGTGATTTTTAACATGTATTCTATGGTATTCAAAATCATGACTTTAAAAAAAATCAAACTTATTTTTAGGCATAACAGTTCTTCCTGCCTTATAGCTTAAAAACGTTCCTGCTGTGTCCTGCAACACCTGAGATCTTGTGTCTTACTCTCTTACATCATTCCCTGTAACTATTATTTAAAACACAATGAAAAGTAGTTAGTGGATGCCTTGTAGTAACTAGAGAAATAGTGGACTGCTTAACCCTGGCTCTGGTAGCTCTTTTTTTTCTCAGTTAGTGCATGCCAAGTAGCATCTGCTCTAAAACAGGCCCTATACTTGCAAAATAGGAATACTGAAGATGTCTTCTTCTTTGGTGACCCCTTGTCGCTGAATAAGATTGTCTTCCATGAACACAGTCTTACAGTGAGTCTGTAAGTGACTGGAGGAAAATTCTGGATCCACACATCCTTCCACAATGGGGACATAGGTTTCCGGGTGGGAGGCAATCATGGTGAGGGTTTTCCAAATTTGCCTTCCTCTTAGCTCGTTTCTCGGTTTTGCCCTGAGTTTGTGCTTCTTCAAAGTTCGTGACACCTTTGGTAAAGGCTGTTCTCCAACTGGAGAACTCGCAGACCAGTGTTTCCCAGTTATTAGTGCTTATGCTACATTTTTAAAGATTTGCATTGAGAGTGTCTTTAAACCTATTTTGTTGTCCAACAAAAGACTGAAGATGAGAGAAGACAGCAGTGATTTTGTGTGTGTGTGTGTGTGTGTGTGTGTGTGTGCGCGCACACACACACACACACACACACACACAAAAGATCTCCATTCCACTTAAATGCACAGTTAAATAAATGGTTGTCTCCTGTTAAACCCTTCTAGAGTGTCACAGGGTATAGGCCTTAGATCTTCTGGCAAGGAAAGGCCATGAGTTAATAGGAACATAGGTCCATCTAGTTCACTACACTGACTGACAATGGCTTTTCAGAGCTTCAATCCTACTTGGAGATTTCAAGAATTGGACCTGAGACATTTTGCATGCAAAATGTATGCTCTGCTGAGCAAGCCCTTTCCTCTTACATCCGCAGGGGAAGGCTGATGGCTTCTTCAGTGGCTACCAAGCAGCTGTAGGCATTTAAAAGCACCAGACAGGTGCTTTTTGATAATAATTTTTTTTGACAAAGATGTGCGAGACAACATGTTGCATCTAGTTTAGAAGAATGCATGCAAGCTCCCTGATCTGCCTACATGTGCAACTCTTGTTAGATTGGAGTTGAATTTCAAAAGCAAGCTTTGTGATTGCGTATCTTAAAATGTTTTATCCTAGCACACACTGTAAAAATACTGTACCATATTTACTTGAATCTAATGCTCAACTTCGTTGGCCAAATTATGTTGCGAAAATTAAGGTGTGTATTAGATTAGATGATTCATTTACATTTGCCAGCAAGTACTTTTTATGATTTCAAGGTTCTGAAAAATGAGGTGTGCATTAGATCTGAGTAAATACGGTATAACCCCTGCCTGGTGTTGGAGACCCTGTATACTAATTGGAAGAGAAAGGTGTCATCATTAGGCCACTCTCTTCACCATGTCTTGCCCCTATCCAGGAGAGCTGCTGAGCCCTGCTAGGATGTCTGTTCTCTCCCTGTCTGGTGGAGCTTTGATTTTTTGGAAGGGAAGTTGCTCCCTGGCAGAGTAGCTGCTTCCAGATGGTGCCAAGTTCAGTCCAGGTAGGGCTAGAGGTGTTGCCCTCCTTGCCTGAGAGCCATTGCTGCCTGTCAGTGTTGACACTCCTGAGCTAGATGGATCAATGTGTCTGACTCAGTAGAGCTCATCCTATATATAAGGCATTAGGCAGCTTTCTGTGCCCTATTTAAACCAGCCTTTAATTAAAAGCCATGAGAACCAGCATCTTGCATTATTTTTAAGGGAGGGGCCATAGCTCAGTGGGAGAGCATCTGCTTTGCATGCAGAAGGTCCCAGATTCAACCTCTGGCAGCATCTCCAGGTAGGTCCCTATCTGAAGCCTTGAGGAGCTGCTGCCGGTCAGTGTAGACAGTACTGAGCTAGATGGACCAGTAGTCTGACTCAGGAGGAAGCATCCTATGTATTTTTTTCCTTCTAATCCTCCAAAACCTCCTAGCAGTCCCCCCCTTTAATTATTTCATAAAATGCATACACACTGGCTGGTAAACTTAGTGGCCTGCAGCAATTCTGAGGCATCCACTTGCTTGCCACCCAGGACACCTTTACTCAAGACACTGATTTAGGTGGGCACCCTAGATTGTTTCATGGGCACATTTGAACAATGTGCTGTATGAATGAGACAGGTGGGTGCAGCATCAACACTTTCTAATTTTATTGATTTATAGCCCACCTTTTCCTCTGAGGAGCTCAAGGTGGTATGTATAGTCCTCATTTTAACTCTCACAAAACCCTGCAGGGTTGGTTAGGCTAAGAGATGGTGACTCGCCCAATGGTACCCAGTGAAGTGAGTAGAGATTTGAACCACTCGGGTGGAGTTGGCATGCAAAGCAGTTGCTCAATACCATTGACCTACAGCCCTTCCCAACACCTCTGGGAGGCTGTTGGTGGGAGAAGAGCTTACTTCAAACCCTACCTGTGAGCCCAAACTCTGTTCCTGCAACACAAAGGGTTGGACCAGAACAGGCATAGGCAAACTCGGCCCTCCAGATGCTTTGGGACTACAACTCCCATCATCCCTGACCACTGGTTCTGTTAGCTAGGGATAATAGGAGTTGTAGTCCCAAAGCATCTGGAGGGGCAGGTTTGCCTATGCCTGGACTAGATGACGCTTGCTGTACCTTCCAACTCTTCAGTTATATGATTCTAGGTTTGTTTCTGGCTGTGTAGGGTTAAAATTCTGCCATGGCATTGGCAACTTCCAGGAAACCTATGGGTGAGACCAGAGATAAATGCCACATCAGCTCCAAAGGCTTGGTCATATCTTGCATATTTAGAATAGAAATTATGTAAAGTTAGAACTACAGTGGATCCTCCGGATACAAACTTAATTCGTTCTGGAGGTCCGTTCGCACCCCGAAAACACACGCAGCGCAATTGTGTGCTTGTGTGCAAGGCACGCGGAGTGCTTCTGCGCATACATGCGAGGCGAAACCCGGAAGTATACACTTCTGGGTTTGCTGCGTTCACAACCCGAAAGTTACGTTACCCAAAAGTAACGTAATCTGAGGATCCACTGTACTATGTAGATAGTAATTATTTATGTAAAGCATTCTTATATTGCATTTTAGTAATAAAAAAAAAGACTCCCTGGATAGTAGTTTAGAAGTGACAAAACAGTCTCTGCCCTCAGACTTACAATCTAAAAGAAACAAGGAGGGAGCAGCAAAAATTTAAAAATTGGGCAGTGTTTCTTAGTTACAGAATTCTTGTAATGACCTGCCAGAATTTAAAGACTTAAAGGAGCACCTCTTCCTAATTTGTTGAGAAAAATGAAAATGTGATTATATCAGTAACTGCACCAGGCCAATTAGAGACAATATGTCTAAATCCAAAGTGCAGTAATATAAACCCTACCATTGACTTTATTATGACGTGCTGTATACTTATAAATGTCACACTGAATATGCTATCTCTTTTGGGTTACTAGACTTTCTGCCACTCACCCTGATTCACAATAGAACACAGCTAGCTACATAGCTAGGCTGGTTTGGTATTGCATGTATGGTATAGGTTTTATCTCTACATGTCTGTAGCAGCTTCCTTCCAGACGTGGCGATTCTTTCCTTATTGGCTTTCTGCCTTGCCTGTCTTCAGTGTTCTAGGTGAGTGCATGGAATGTACTTGTGGGAAACGCTGCTGTTACTGGCACACTTCCATGCTGGACCAACACCTTACAGTAGTACCTTGGGTTACAAACATCTCGGGTTACAAACACTTTGGGTTACAGACTCTGTTAACCCGGAAGTAGTACATCGGGTTAAGAACTTTACCTTAGGATCAGAACAGAAATCGTGCAGTGGCAGCGGGAGGCCCCATTAGCTAAAGTGGTACCTCAGGTTAAGAACGGTTTCAGGTTAAGAAAGGACCTCCGGCACGAATTAAGTTCATAATTAGAGGTACCACTGTACTTGGGTCAGAGAAGCGTAACTCCAATTCTGTGGAAAGAGCTGCACTGGATTTAGAGTAGTGCCTGTAGTTCCCCTGCACAAGTCACCAAGCCAAGGGGGGCACAATATAATATTAATAGCAATACATTTATTTATATGGGTATTTAACTGAGAAGATTCATTAAAAAAGCAACTGTACCAGAAGGAATTATTGTGAAAATATGAAATATGGGGCGGGGGGGACCAAATTTTGTCCTTGCTCAGGGCGCCTTATTAACAAATTTTGCTGCTGGGAAGAGAAGTTAAATCAAAATCAAGCTTGCATTTAAAATAATTATTATTCACAAATCTTTCCCTGGTTCATCTAATGTTTAGTACCATTAATCACAACCACATAGGTATCAATCTAACTTGGCCGCCACCATTTGCTGTCCCCACCCTACCTGCAGTCTCTGGTGAAACTGATTAAATTGAGGCTGGGTGGGTAAAATTATGTATATAAAATTAAAGTAGCAGTATACAGGTGAAACTCGGAAAATTAGAATATTGTGGAAAAGTTCATTTATTTCAGTAATTCAACTTAAAAGGTGAAACTATTATATGAGATAGACTCATGACATGCAAAGCGAGATATGTCAAGCCTTTATTTGTTATACTTGATGTTTATGGCATACATCAATTACTGCCTCAATGTGGCGTGGCATAGATGCTATCAGCCTGTGGCACTGCTGAGGTGTTATGGAAGACCAGGAAGCTTCAATAGCAGCCTTCAGCTCTTCTGCATTGCTCGGTCTCATGTCTCTCATCTTTCTCTTGGCAATGCCCCATAGATTCTCTATGGGATTCAGGTCAAGCATGTTTGCTGGCCAATCAAGCACAGTAATCCCATGGGATTGTAATCAACATGGGTGTTGGTCCACTGTGCTTCATTAAGTCCAGGGTTAACGTAGCCATCTACCAGGAGATTTTGGAGCACTTCATGGGCTTTATGGGGATGCTGATTTCATCTTCTAGCAGGACTTTGTCACCCGCCCACACTGCCAAAAGACCAAAACCTGGTTCAATGCCAATGGGATTACTGTGCTTGATTGGCCAGCAAACTCGCGAGTTTGGCATTGAACCAGGTTTTGGTGCTTTTGGCAGTGTGGGCGGGTGACAAAGTCCTGCTAGAAGAGGCAGTAATTGATGCAAAAGGGGCCCAAACCAAGTACTGAGTACATATGCATGCTTCTACTTCTCAGAGGTCCAATATTGCTCTATTTGCAGTCCTTGTTTTGCTGATTTCATTTAATATTCTAATTTTCTGAGATTGTTAATTTGGGGTTTTCATCAGATGTACGCCATAAACATCACAAGTATAAAAAATAAAGGCTTGACATATCTCGCTTTGCATGTCATGAGTCTATCTCATATATTAGTTTCACCTTTTAAGTTGAATTACTGAAATAAATGAACTTTTCCACAATATTCTAATTTTCCGAGTTTCACCTGTATATAGTGGTGGTGCAGTTAGATCAGGGATGATGGGAGTTGTAGTCCCAAAACATCTGGAGGGCCAAGTTTGCCTATGCCTGACTTAGGTGCTCCTTTGATTTTGAAATACCTCCCCCCTCCCACCGTGGCAATGGACTTGGAGAGAAAGTAGTGGGCAGCTGAAGCTTTCCCACCCTTCTGTGGCACCTGACATCACCATCTGGAGGTGCATGCCTGGGGAATCATTGGATCTGGACTTCGCACACTATTTCACACACTAATGCCCCCCCCTTTAGAATTCTATCAGTTACATTTTATCTGCACAATCGGAATGAGTTTCTGGAGCCAAATGCTTTTTCTGTGCAGCCTGAGCAGAAGCAGTCACCATTAAGAAAAAGAACTTGGAATAGGCCATTATATGTGGACTGTCCCTGGATCAAGTGACTTTTCTTTAAGAACCAATCACAGTCAGTCCATTGTTTGAAAAATAAGACTTTAGAGCCTTCTTGCCCCAAAATGGCAACTAGACATTCCATTTTGGCAGTTGCAAGCTTGGTTTAAGGAGCCATTTGGCACCTAGCTTATATATCTTTAGTTTTTAACACTGGCTGAAACAAATAGTAAATGGTTCATATAACATGAATATGATTTACAGATTCTAGCATCTTTTTAGAGACTAATTTATGCATGTAAAGTATACAATAAAGTCATGAAATGAGCTACATATGCAATAGTAAGGTATGAATGAATAAGGAGGAAAGGAGCCAGAGTTGCTCCTGTAGTGCCATTTGGTCTAGGGCCAGTCTTGCTACTGCCCATGTCTGCATTGCTATCTAGAAGAAACATAACATGACTGGGGACACTAGGAAGCAGGACTCGAAAATATATTTTCTCTGTGCTAGTGTAAAATTTATTGATGGCTGGGATTTTTCTCTCTCCAGTCTGCTATTAGGCTTGCCATATTTTGAAGATCAAAAAAGGGGACACATTACTGACTTCTACTTTTAACTATCGATCGCTATGATGGCTCTCATTTTACATACACATAAAAGAGCATGTGTCCTGGAAAAAGAGGACATATGGCAATCTTAATATGTGGCTTTGGGGCCTGGTTACCATGATCATGCATTCTCATCAAGCAGACTCATGGATGATTCATGTTACAAGATCATCCCATCAGAGGCTATCCCTGAGTCATGGGTCTATAATGAGTTTGACTTTGGATGTGTGTTAACTTTCATCTGCCTACAGTATTCTAGCTAGTCTGTTTCCTACTGCAGCACTGGAGGACCTCAGATTCCCCATCCCTTCCATAATGGATATTTGTGTATGGAGGGAAAGAGGCATGTTTTGTGGCATTTGCCTGTTCTCGCTCCTTATCTGAAACATTAAGTAGAGAGGCTTATTTACGTACAGCTTGGCTCTCAAGGCTATAAGAGTTTGAACTGCTCAGCAGCAGTTAGTTTCTCTGAATAATTTTGCCTTAGGGCAGGCAGGATCTCTGTCTAAACCAAGCCTGGATTATCACCCAGGAAACGCATGTGACTTTAATTATTGACATTGTCCATGAGTTCTAGCTGGGAGTAGGAGAGAGAGTATAGTTACAAGTGGCTGCCATATCAAGGTGGAGAACTAGTGGAGGTACCGTAGCTATCTAGGACTCTTGAGGTGAAAGCAACCTTGATTGGCTTCTGCTGGTAGAGCCAATGATACTTATTCCTGTTTGTGCTTGGGAATTCCCCCTGATAATTGATGAGAACAATAACTTTCCTTTAGGTGTGACCTTGCAACTTTTCACTTGAGTTGGAGAATACAAAATAATAGTATCCTATTCGTAAAAGGCTGTGAATACTAGCCAAAATTATAATGACCAGGCTGGAGAGGGAAAGTCATGCCTGAAAATGGTGAAGGAGAAATGCATGGCGTGACCCAGGAGTGCTGAATGGTGGCCTCCATTGGAAGTAATTTTGATTTATTTAGTAAATATATCAATTTTAATTTTAGTTCAAGATTCCCATAGGATATGTTACATTTTGAGGTTAGGATGACCTCCTGAGCCTTGGGATGTAAATCTGTTGGGGGTTTTTCAGAGTAATAAGAAGATTGGGAGAGTTGTATGAGAAATTGGGGTCTGGAAAGTTTTCAGTAAATGCATTTCTGTCTCCTTCGTAAATAAATTTTTGTAGGCTTGGTTCCTGAGTGTGTCTATCTGGGAACCACTAATATGAGCCAGATAGCTGCTTAAGGAGGTGTATATTTCCAATGTCATAAGGTTTGTCTGCCTCCTTTGGTGTACATAGTGGGGGGCCATGTCTTGCTAATAAGTACAGTAGACCCTTGGGTTATGTTACTCTTGAGCAACATAAACTTCGGGTTGCGAAAGCGGCAAATCTGGAAGTATTTTTCCGGGTTTCGCCGCTCAAGCATGTGCAGAAGTGCTCTGTCGCGCTGCGCGTGTGCGCAGAAGCGGCGCCTCTGGATATGGATTTTTCGGGGTGCGCACGGACCCCTGGAACAAATTAAATTCATATCCAGAGGGTCCACTGTAGTGGCATGTTAAATCTCAAAGGGGCATGGGGCTTGAATAGACAACTGAGCCACACATAACTCCTGCCTTGCAACCTTCAGGCCTCCCAAATGGCCACTGCAGTTATCTTTTGACCTTAAAGTATTTTTGTAGTTTACTATGGCTGTCTGGACCTGTTGTGGCCCCTTTCTATAGCCTGTTTGGATTTTTAACACAGCCTGCAACACGTTAGAGAACTAAGGGAAGTCTCTTAAGGGCTTATTCTAAGAAATGCCTTGCTATTAAACAGAGGTATCAGCCTTTGGGATATATGATTGGGCTTGTTCAATGGCAGATGTGTGTTTAGTGACCAGATTGATCATTAGGATTTATAGGAGTAATATGTGGGCTTTTGACAACTCTCTGTGTCAGTGTTGCTTTTCCAGGGCTGCCTTTTCCCTATTGCTCTGGATATTTGTGCAGCCCCTTGGCAGGCCAATCATAGGAGCATTCCAGTTCCCTCCCCCATCTCTGCATCAATATGCTATTGAGAGATTCCTCCCTGCTCCCATGTGGGTGGCAGTACCAGGCACAACACTTCTATACAAGACACTAATGTGGGTGCAGGGCTTTGTGTTGTTGGCTATGGAACATCTGTGGGTTGGAGATGCAACAAAGCTATGGGCCTGACAGGATGTATCAGAGAGTTGCCAGGCCCCTGTTTGCAGAGGTGGGTGGAGCTGGAATCCACATACGAAAATTTGCAGCAGTACAAGTAGAGACACAAATGAACTTAATCACAATGTGTGTGTCTAGTTAATCTCTATGGATTCCCACTGGGAAACACATGGTGGATATAATTCCTGTTAAATTATAGCCATGATCCCTTTCATTTGTAGTCACAGCTCAGAGGGATGATTCCCATCCTCCTTGATGGTGTCCTGACCCTTGCTCTTTGATCATCTCACTTGCTTTGTTTTTTGATTTTTTGAGAACCTCGTTGGTTTTTTTACTGAGTAGGAGGATTATCTCAACTGAAGCACTTCTCTCCCCCAGGCCCTGGTTGGGAATCCGTTTTAAGACCCCTCACAGCAACCTGCCAGAATGCAGTTGGGGCAGATTCCTACCTTGGCTGTCCTTCCAGTCTGACCTGATAACTTTGTTATGTAGTGGACAGAGGTGGATGGTACTTGGACAATACAATATGGTCATATTTTGTATGGTAACGGGTTTCTGAGATTTTTGC
The DNA here is from genome assembly GCF_964234715.1 of Podarcis melisellensis. Classification (NCBI taxonomy): domain Eukaryota; kingdom Metazoa; phylum Chordata; class Lepidosauria; order Squamata; family Lacertidae; genus Podarcis; species Podarcis melisellensis. The sequence continues at coordinate 48,593,919 of NC_138538.1, read as the reverse complement.
AGTCCCCCCTGCATTTTCCCATTTACGCAAGGGATAAGGAAGACTGTGCTGTATTTTCTGTCTGACTATACAAAACAGTTGCTCTTAAGGCTACAGTGGGGCTGGGCTGCTGCTGTGTGAGTGGGTGCCGAGCTAAATTCACTCCTTCTCCCAAACAGGCTGAGCAGGTTGGGCCAATACAGGATAGAGGAAGAACAGCAATTCCTGCATCATCTCTGTGCATTGCTGATTTGGCAAGCCTTGGTGCCATGCTTAGGACCTGCCAGACTTGGGACTTAACCTTCAATCATACAATCATCAAGGCATAGGAAAATCTAGCTATTTTAACATATTAATGAGCAGTGCCCATTTCATCAAGGAGAGAAAGTTAAAAGGTACTTCAGGGTCTCTTCATTCACTACTGAGATATAAGCAGTGTTTGGTTCCTCCTCTTGAAAGCTTTCCATTCTGACTGGTAATTAAAAAAACTAAGAAGTGGTGCTTGAATTTTTCATCTCTTCTCTTCTAGTCTCTCTTCCTTTATTTATTTATTAAATTTCTATACCACCCTTCTTCAGAGAATCACAGGGCAGTTTACAATATAAAAACAGAAAAATACGTAACATAGTAACAAACAAAAACAATAACCCTGCCCCCATAGTTTAAAAGGCCTTATACAGTGATCCGTGTGGGATGCACGTTCGCAACCCGCAGTGGTGCGTCTGCGTGCACACGGGTTGCAATTTGGTGCTTCTGCGCATGCGCGACTGCCATAACCTGTAAGTAACCCGTTCCGGTACTTCTGGGTTTCGGCGGTCCATAACCCGAAAAAGCGCAACATGAAGCGTCTGTAACCTGAGGTATGACTGTATAATTTAATTAGTCAAAGAACTGGGAGAAGAGGAATGCTTTCCCTTGGGAGAATATTCCACAGATGGGAGAGTCACTGCAGAAAAGGTGTATGTTGCCTCCCTCCGGACCTCTCATGGAGTAGGCACACAAAGAAGGGCCCTGAATTATGATCTCAGGGTCTGGGTGAGTTCATATAGAGAGAGGCAGTTGTAGAGGCATTGATGTCCTGAACCGTTTAAGACTTTATACTGTAGGTCAAAACCAGCACTTTCAAACTCACTGGAAACTGGGCCTGGAAACTCACTGGCAGCCTGTGCAGTCATGCCAGGATTGGCATAATATGTTCAAATCATCCTGCCCTGGGTGAGCCTTTAGTGTCGCAACTTCTTTTGGATTGTATGCCTGGGGGCAGAGTCTGCCTTATCACAGTCATATGCAAGCCTCTGTGGAGAGAGGAATGCTTTAAATGATTATAGTTTGGAATGCCCATATACTGTGCCTGGATAGTTGTTGTGACCTCCTGTCTCTGGGAAATACAATACAGTGGTACCTTGAGTTACAGACGCTTCAGGTTACAGACTCCGCTAACCCAGAAATAGTACCTCAGGTTAAGAATTTTGCTTAAGGGTGAGAACAGAAATCGTGCAGGGGTGGCGCAGCAGCAGCGGGAGGCCCCATTAGCTAAAGTGGTACCTCAGGTTAAGAACAGTTTCAGGTTAAGAACGGACTTCCAGAACGAATTAAGTTCTTAACCCGAGGTACCACTGTACTGAGAGGTGTGCTTCAGGTGCTGAGAGGAATGCTTAGATTGCCTAGGCAAGAGTCATATTCTACAATAGCCAGTACCTTTTTGCTCTGTGAACTTCCTGGTTCTCATAAAGGTGGTTGTGCTGAATTGTAACCATGTAGATGATGTGTAAGGGTAATATATTCAGAAATGCCCCTTAAGCACCTCTGCAACTCCTTGTCCATCCTCTTTGGCTACGTTTTCCAGCTATTAGAGTATCTTCTCAACTATCATGTTGGAGATTGGAAAGAACAACTACCAATATCAGGCATGGTTTGCTTACCACAATTCTTCTACCTGTGCTTCAATTAAGGGCTTTTCTTTCATCTTCCTGGCTGATTTCCCAATTTAAGGGGAGTGAAGAGTAGAATCTGTGGCTTGTTGGGATGTGTTTCTCTTACCTCTGGGCTTTTCCTGCTCACTAGCTCTCAGCTTCTGCAAGGAACAATGGGTCAGCTACCTCAGAATGTTGTTATCCCTAATTCCCTTGCTATGCCTGTTGTATGATGGGTTTTTGTGCACTTTAGTACTATTTCCCTCTTCCTGCACTAGCAGCCAGTGTCTGGGGCTTACTCTTGGTAAACCTAGTAAGATTATGGGGATTAGCTAGGTTTTACCAGGCATGTGTTAGGCCTTCGTAGCACCTTTCAAACTTGGGTCAGTTGGCAAAGTGGGAGAGAGACATATTTTTCAGGACCTGATTAGAGTTTTTCTTAATTTATTGACCCCGCTTATGAGGCTTGTCAGTATCTTTTGGACTTCCTGCAGCACTTGCTTCTTGCCCCCTGAGTCTTTGGTTGGACTATTTGTATAGGATTGAAGAAGCAAAAGATACCGAACCCTAGCTGCTTGAACATCTGTGGGTGTAACTTGGAAACTATAGGAAAATATGGCTAGAAATGATTAATCAAATCTAGCGTCATTCAATCATTTTATATTTGACTAAACAAACAAATAAATTATTATGATCCCCTTGTAAACATGAGTGTTCCTGGTTGGCTACTGCCCTTCCTGGGTTAACTTTTCCATTTATTCTGCTTATAAGCTTGACTTCTTTATACACTCATTCTGTTAGGCAGAGTGGGGAGTCCATGGTGGAAAAACTATTGCCTTTAATTCCCTGACAGCTTACTACGAACACTGTGGAAAGTGGGGTGGGAGGAGCTCTTGATTACTTTTCTCTCCCTATTGACTTCAATGGGAGAAGCTGAGGTAACTCTGGCTTTACATCAGAGAAATGAGAGGGCCTGGGATTCGGTGTCTGAAGTCTCTCCCCAACTCCCCCCCGCCCCCTAATTTCTGACCTTCTTACTCGTGGAATGGTAGTGGAGCTGTGCCACACTACACTGGTGAGGAACCTCCCCCTCTGTCTGCAGACCTCCTTTGCAATAGAGAAGGAAGTCTTTACAATTATTGTTAATTTAATCAGTCTTAACTATTCATATATCTTTCTAACAATAGATTGTTCACTTGGTTTATGGGTATTTTCCCAAGCTTTGACAGTAATAATCCTGCAGTGATTATGATATGTAGAATCTGGATTTTGTATGGTTATAGGGGTCTAATAAGCAGATCAGAGGGTCTAATGGAATTTCATGAGGCAAACATTCAACCTTTCTTTTCCTCTTTGGTGGGGGTACATCAAAGCGAAGAGTGAGCCTGAAGTTCTAATGAAAACCTTTAAAAATCTCTAGGTGCTATTGCTGTTTGATAATCCTACATTTGTTTCTTTTATTCTTTATTCACTTTTATTTTAAATTGTTCTTTGAACTCTCCAATTTGCAGTCCCTTGTATGATGCAGGCAACTGACCTTATGCCATGGACAGTTGTTCTTGGCAATCACCTTCTTTTTTTTCATACAATCAGTTGTACTACTTTCAACTTTTTAGAGCTTCTCTAGTTGGACCATTAAACTTTCCTTGCTGTCTTTGAACCTACTCCAGACTTTAGGGGCAACAAGCTTTGTGTGTGCATATGTGTTAGTGGACCTGAATTGAAATAACAGATGTGATCTTCTGCAACCTGATACATGGGTTTTGCTGAGGCTGCGCTGTTGGCCATGCAAATATCCTGCAGCCATCTTGGGGTGCAGGAATCAAGCATCTTTTACATGGAGCCAGAAGCAAGAGGATGTTCTGTGAATCAGCACAACCAGCCAATTCCTTAAAATCTTTTAAAAGCTGGGCAAGTAGGGCTTCTATGACAGAACTGGCCTTCACCATTTGAGTCTAGTTGGCATGTGTGTTGATTTCCTAATCTACGGCTTCAGAGAAGGTTTGTTCTGTACCTGCTGGTGAAAGAACATTTTGAAAAAGGCGTTTTCTTTTTCTTGAATAATCCAGGGCTGCCTGTCATTTTGCACCGAGTGGGGGGAGGTGCATTGTGCTGCAGTTCATGCAGAGCATTATTGGGGATGTGCTTGTGACTTGTACAGCATGTGCTTGGAGTGATTCTAAACTACAATTGTAGGATGGGGAAGAGTGGCTGTTATAGAGAGATGCTTGTGCCTGATTAAACAGTTTATTCCTATATCTGTATAGGCATGCATTTTGCTGCAAATGCTTTTTGTGCAGAGCTCAGATGGGCAAGAGGCACAGAATTCCCAAAATCATACTGCCTAATAGCAAGAAGTGTTTAGGATCATGTGATCTCTCATTTTTCAGCTCTGTAGCTGGTCATATGAGGAGGGCCAAGTTGGCAGTTGGAAGATTCTGAGAGGAAGTGATTGGATTGCTTACTTCATTAAAATAGTTGACAGTTCTGTGCAGGATGGGGAGCAGTGCTGTAGAAGCTGTATGTGCTGTATGACTGGACCTGCAGATAATTCAAGTACCATTGGTGTGACTCACTCTTTCTTTCTTGTGCAGAACAGCTGAACTACTGTTGCCATGGACTCACTGGTGAACATGTATCAAGACTTCATAAAGAAAGCAGGTGAGTTTGGCTTATTCAGCCAAAGTGACCCACTGGGGCCTCAAGAAGAGTAGTAGTCAACTTTCTGGCTGCCTTACAGATGCTACCTCCCCTGCCCCAGGTGTAACAAAAGCTTGAGGGTCCCGGTGTGACTCAAACACTTAACTTATCCTGCCCTAGATGCATAGGGCTGCTGATAAAATAACAGAGGGAGTGTTGTTGGGCACAGTGCACACCTCTGAACAGTTCACTTTTCCCTTCAGACCCACGGATTTCTTCGTATCCACTTATGGGCTCACCTTTTCCTATGACGGGCATCTTGCTGGGTTATATCTACTTTGTACTGTCATTGGGGCCACGCATCATGGCCAACCGGAAACCTCTGAACCTCAGGAAGTTCATGATTGTCTATAACTCCTCCATGGTAGCTCTGTCGCTCTACATAGTCTATGAGGTAAGCATCTCCTAGATAGATTAGCTATAGCTTCCATTGGTGGGATGTTGCCGTTACTGCTTGTGGTGCATCCCCAGTGTCTGTTTCAAACTCCTTCCTACCCTGGCATATGTAAAGCTTTATGGGGTTAAGAGGTTTTGGGGTGGGGTGCACCTAATGGATCCTGACAACGGAAACCATTTGTGCAATGGGCCTTTGGTCTGGTTACATTAAGGTGTTAATGTTCATGCAGGGTGTGGTTTTTTTATGAGAATGCTAATTTCCATTTCTCTTTCACTCTTCCTATCAGGAATTGTTCACATGATGACCTAGAAGTGTAGCAAGGCTATGCTTAACAGACAATGTACAAGTTTCTACTAGCTGTAATTTACTTAAATATATCAGCTGGCCATAATCGTGCAACAGTTGTCTAGTGTCTCCATTGTAGCCTTTTATACAGAATGGTATACATGTGACTTGGGAATTGCACAACCCCTTCCCAGTAAATATGTTTTCTCTGTCAGTGTTTATGTGATGGAGTGCATCATGCTTACTGGTATTCCATTTTCTTAAATCTGGCAGGGGTAGCATTACCTGCTCAGGTCAATAGTCAGGAGAATTATCTTAAGAAGTGCCTCTTCTTTAAAAGTGTTAAGTTACAAATTAAGTCTATTGGACTTGCATTGTAGCAGCTGGATGTACAAGGGCATTGCTGGACAAAACTACATACATAAGCTGATTTTTAAAACTATAAATATGGGGAGATAAAGTGTGTGTATATAAGTCAGTATGCAGAATTACATCAGAGTTATTTACAACACCACCTAACCAGGTGGGGATTATTGAAGAAGCAGAGCTAGCACCCCATCCACCTAATTGTTGAGCATGGTGGCTGCAACAGAAGTTGGGGTGGGGTATTGTGGCAGCATGGAGCTGGTGCAGCAATCAGACCCGGATTGGGCCCAGTGCTATTAGCACATGATAGGGGCAGGGCTGTCCCAGCATCCCTGCAAAGCCTTGTTTGGGGGCTTTCTGTAGACTGCTGCCAGCAGCCCTTCTGCCTGCCCATTCAATGGGCAGAAAGAGGAACCCTGTGTCAGCAGTGACACTGGTGTTACTCTGCAGGTGGTGGCTTATGGAGGCTGGCAGCCCTGGATGAAGGGACACCTCTCTAGTATGTATGTGTGTGCGTGCACGCGCGCACGCAACACAGCGCAAAAGGGATTTGGATTGCTGTGACAGCTGAAAATTCCACAGGGTTTTGTTCCAATGGTTGCTCATAGAAGTGCCTAGAAGAGAGATTTGCATGGCAGAGAAGCTGTATGACATGTACCTTGTACAACCTTCCATTTCGGCACTAGCTTGGTAGCCATTGGTGACCTAAGAGTTCTATGCAGATGAATGAATGGACTGCTGGTGGCTGCTAAGGAAGGAAAGCTTGTCCCTCAGCTTTGTCTGTCCTCCTCCAGCCTGTTTGATAGCAAGCTACTTTTATTTATTTTATTTTAATTTTCCTGCTAATAGGATAGTTGCCTGCATTTTAATGTTGAGCATAGAGAAGAAGCTTCTCTTTCTCTTCAGTGAGCATGGAAACGTAGCTGATTAGCCTCTTATAAAACTAGTAACACAAATTTTAGGCAAGTACTTTTTGTGGGTATGTTTACAAAGCTGAGCTGGTGAATGTAGTATCATTGAGAAGTATCTGAATGGTGGCTCCTTGTTGCAGTTCCTTATGTCAGGCTGGTTGACTGGTTACACTTGGAGGTGTGACCCTGTGGACCAATCCCAGAATCCCATGGCCCTTCGGGTAAGTTCTTTCATTCTTTTAACCCCATATCTTGTCTCACATTCCCCCATGTGTGAGAGTGCTCTTGTTGTTTTTTTAATGTAGGCACAAGCTTGGCAAATGTTGCAATTCTGTAGTGGGATTACTTCAAGAGGAGAAATGGGGATTCAGAAAGAAGAAAAAATGAGGGTAGAAAAGTAGGGTGAAGCTTTATGTTTTGATGACTAGGATTTCTGACATTGTTCTTTCTTGGTAGATGGTCCATGTAGCCTGGGTCTTCATCATCTCCAAGTACATTGAACTGCTTGACACAGTAAGTGCTTGTTTTTTGAGGCCTACAGTATCTTGTTTGGAGCAGAAATGGGTATGGCTGACACATTTGTATTGGCCTTAACAACACTTACCAGATGTGGTCAGACAGCCCTACTTATTCTGACATGGATCATTTGTGCAAATTAATGGTGACTAACGTTTATATTCTACTAACACTAGTAGGTATTTCATTGGGATAGGGTGGTTTTTGTTCATTTTCTTACAGTATGTACAGTTGATATTTATTAGCTCACTGAAGATGATTGGATTGTTACTAGTTGGAGTCTGCAATGGTGCTTCCTCTCTTTTATACATTCTGGAGTAATGGCCCACTGGCCAAAATGAAAAGCCCATCTCACTCTAATCTCTTGCTTCCAGGTGATCTTCATCCTAAGAAAGAAGAATGAACAGGTGACCTTCCTGCATGTGTTCCACCATTCAGTGCTTCCCTGGAGCTGGTGGTGGGGTGCCAAATTTGGCCCAGGTGAGATTTAGGGAAGGCATGTTCTCTCTCTCTCTCTCTCTCTCTCTCTCTCTCTCTCTCTCTCTCTCTCTCTCTCTGTGTGTGTATGTGTTTGTGTGTGTGTATGTGTTTGTGTGTGTGTGTAAATTCTGTTAACATTTAATTGATTTTTAATGGGCCTATCTATGCTTTTTGCTGTTTCTATTTTATCTGTATGCCACCTTGAGTCTCTGCATGGTGATGAATTGTTAACTTTTGGAATAAAGTAGAGCTTTTAGAATGGTAAAAGTTAATATAGTATAATTTTTATATCAAAGGTTCTCAACTTTTTGGGTCCTGGGGGCTCATTTGGAAATCTAAATTTGTCGTGGGCACTTCAAAATAGCATTTCACAGAATACTAACTGGAGATGATTAGGAACCCCCCCCCCCAAAAAAAAGCCCCACAAAGACAACAATAACAAACATTTCTGACTTCTTTTACTCTATTACCACCATAACCACCATATTCGTGGTCCCTGATTTTCCAGAAGAATTCCTTTCTGGTCTTGCTATATGTATGTAGGACTTGGTCATATCTCAGCTCTTCCTTTACCATTTGAATTTAACCTTTCTCTTATTTGTTGGCCTGCAGGAGGAATGGGCTCATTTCATGCTTTAGTGAACTCGATAGTACATGTGGTGATGTACTTTTACTACGCGCTGTCAGCTGCAGGGCCTGCTTATCAAAAGTACCTGTGGTGGAAGAAGCACATCACTGCCATTCAACTGGTGAGTAGGAAAGGGAAAGGACCAGGCCACTCATGCCAACAACTCCCAACTTTGGATGGTACAACCAGCCTGGGACATTGGTCTGACTTATTTCCTTTCTCTTGGCAAGAGCTACAGGAACTTATTTAGCAATTGTTTCCTGTGCTAGACTTTCTGTGTTCTCCCTCTCCCAGCTTGAACTACCTGTCCCTAGGGCTGTCTATTTCCTCCCGTGGGTAGGGGAACGGGATATAGCTGCCTTCTTTACTCCATAACTTTCTCTTGCCTCCACCCACAGTTGCAGTTTGTGCTCGTCTCCATCCACATCTCCCAGTACTACTTCATGCCCAGCTGTGACTACCAGTTCCCAATCTTCATCCACCTCATCTGGATTTACGGCGTTATCTTCTTCCTCCTCTTCTCCAACTTCTGGTACCATTCGTACACTAGAGGCAAGCGTCTGCCCAAGGTCATGACACAACCTCAGCAGAATGGCTTTCATGAGAATGGTGCCATTTCTAACGGCAAAACCAAAGCCAACTAGGAGGTGGGTGGGATCAAGGTGTCTCGGACCAACCGAACCCATGTCTGGGCCCATTAGCAAGACCAAGTGCCTAAAGACTGTTGTCTTGCAGTTCCAAGCCACCTTCCCAACTGCTCTGTATCCCTCACACCTGGCCTTCAGCTGTCCCAGGGGAGAGAGGCTGCTTGGGCTGTTGGTGCTGGTTTTAGCCTAAGGTCTTCAAAGTGCCTGTGTCTGCCCTGGGCTGGGCTCCCTCCAGAGCTGGACCAAAGCAGAACTCTGCCAGATGGGACAAACCTTTCCATTTAGTTCTATGTACTCCATGTGATCCAGGTGGGAATTTTGTTCCTCTGCTTTCCCTAAGTTTGTGTTGCCCGCTGTTCATTCTCTTTACCCCATTGGAGCCCTGCCATTCATACTTGAATGTGAGTGGTCCCTTGTTGCTGTGGGTCTGACTCCCCCAGAGAGATCTATTCCTGCTCTGTATGCAGGTGGGGTGCTATAGGCCAAGGGCTTCATTCTTGCTGCCTTGGCTGGCCTCAGTGTTCATCCCTCCACATAACCCCAGTTTTTGGTTGCTCTGATCCCACAACCTTAGCAATAACTCTGGGCTCTTGCTCCCCATGGGTTGATGACCACAGATACTTTTGCTGCACTGAAGCCCAGGGAGAAGGACCTTTTTCCAGCTTGCATGCTGTTGCTCTGTGTGCCTTTTTATTATTATTATTACTGGATCTGCTCCAAGGAGCAGACGCTCCCTGTATTCTAAGCCTTGGGGAGGACTCAGGAGAGGTGCCTCCCTTCTACCTGAGTTTCTCACTTGTATTCACAACAATAAATGGACAGAAAGAGAGTAGTGATTCTTGTTCTTGATTTTCAAGGCTTTGGACCCATGACTGGTCAGGCTTGGGTGAGAAGAACAAACATTTCCATGGGCCATATTGACTATAAAACAGATGTTGACATTCAGTTCCAATGAGGTGCTCCCCTTCAGTCACCTTGTGCCTTAGTTGGGGTTAGTTTAAGGAGTGGGGATAACTGAAAAATTCAGATCAAAAACCTATGAAGTATTGTAGTGGCCACGTTCTGGCTTGCCCAGTGTAGTGTCATGCCTCAGGTGACTTCTGCTAGAGGACCACGACTTGAGCAAAGCTAACTTTGCTCAAAGGTTTTGTGCATTTGTTTCCTAGGCTCCTTTCTTCTCTCCCTGCCAGGCTGAATGCATATTCTCCTTTCCTTACATGGAAAGTTTTAGGCCAGCTGCCTTTCTGTTTTTTACTGATTTATGTTCTTGCCCAAGCTCCAGCTGCTGCGAAATATCTTGTGCCTGAAGAAGCCCTATTCCTTGGTGCTATTTGTCTGTAGCCTGAAAAGTGGCGCTGCTGTTGCTACTGTGTGTCACACCCAAAATAGGCCTGTGTTAGAATTGGCCAACAATGGCAGATATTTGATCTGTGCAGTATCCTATAGATAGTGCTAAATGTGGCTACAAGTGTTGCTGGATAGAATAATCCAAGGCATGGCAGAATGCATATTTTGTTGGAATAAATCTTGCAGAGTGCCTTGGTTACGTAAGTGTCTCTCTCTACCTCAGTGCTAGGGCTAGACTAATACATAACCTGGATTATGTGCCATAAGCAATGCTAGATGTACTACTACAGCTTTTACCATCAGCTATTTTAGCCAGTTTTCAGATAGGATGGTCCTGTTTTAAAAACTTTTAAGCAAAGTTTATTGTTAGTTTGAATTACAAGGTTTTGTAACACTTAAATCTCTCCACTGCTGATCCCTTGCTGTGTCCTGCCTCCTTCCTTCAGTGCATGTGTGAGAAACTTTCAACTAATGCCTATGACAGCATTCTACATTTACACCACTGTTCTGATTTAGTATTTTATTATGATGCAAGGGAATTTAGGGATATACTACTCAGCAATAGTAAAATATGCTTATTCTACTATGCATGCCTGTTCTTGCTGTTCTTTTGCTATGGTTTAACACCTGGTTACTAATAATGAAGGAGGGACACGGGTGGCGCTGTGGGTTAAACCACAGAGCCTACGGCTTGCTGAGCAGAAGGTCGGCGGTTCGAATCCCCGCGATGGGGTGAGCTCCCGTTGCTTGGTCCCTGCTCCTGCCAGCCTAGCAGTTCGAAAGCATGCAGTGCAAGTAGATAAATAGGTACCGCTCCAGCGGGTAGGTAAACACCATTTCTGTGTGCTGCTCTGGTTCATCAGAAGCAGCTTAGTCATGCTGGCCACATGACCTGGAAGCTGTACGCCGGCTCCCTCGGCCAGTAAAGCGAGATGAGCGCCGCAACCCCAGAGTCGTCCACGACTACACCTAACGGTCAGGGGTCCCTTTACTTTAATGAAATGAAGATGGGACAGTGTATTCCAAATGAGACTTTACCTGTATGGCTTTCTATTAGAACTGTTTGGCCTTGCCCAGTCTATTCGCAAATATGGGATAATGAGCTCCGTGGTCTTATGATTAAAAACTATAGGCTGTTCTTATGTGCTCCCTACTGAACAGGCAACAGCATTTACTGCTCAACATATGTATCCTATCTTGACACAAGTGCTCACAGCAGCTTATTCAAATTTGACAAGTGTAAACATTTTGGATAGTATGTCTTCTTGTTAATAGTCCTTATGGAAGCGCCATGCTTCTCTAGTTGTTTTAGAACAGCCACTCCAAACTTGAGTAGTTGCTTCAAGTCTTGTTTAGGATCAGGAACAAAGCACTAGTTTTATATATTATAACAACTGTTTCGTTTGCAAAAAGTCTTCCTCTTAGTGAAGTTTAAGAAAACATCCTCAGTTTTAACTGCAGCCCCAATTTGGCCAGATGAGTTTAACTGGAAGGCAGTACAGCTGAACCAACAATTATTTGATGTTGCCTTTTATCTAGAACATTTAAGTTCTACTAACCACAGCAGCCTGTGTGGCTCAGACTTTCTACCAAGCCAGAACTTGGAACACAAGTTCTGACTTAAGTCTGCCCATTCCAGGGCATAACAGCAATAGTACCTTCATTACAGGTAACGAGTTCTCCATGACAAAGAGCATCTGTAGGGGTCAATGTGGTTACCTATTTTAATTAGTCAATAATATGCACAAGCCCTAGTTTTCATATCTCAGACACAGACCAAGAGACTGCTGTCCATCCCAATTTAGATAAGGCCGCAGAAGCAAATTCCCGTTACTGATGTTAGCTTCTGTTACCATCTGAAGTTGTGACAGAGAGCCATTCTGTATTTCATGGAATCATTGGCAGAAGGAACCTTTTGAGATAATCTACAGATTTCAAATACTATATACCTCCTAAAATACAACAGGAAGTTTAGTTGCAGATATCCTGCAAGTGTTCCTGCTTGTAGGTAGGCTATGGCAGCAAGTCCCATTTAAAAAGAGCTGTGTGTAGCTGATGTGTATAGGATCACACTGTGAGGGGGCACCTAAATTAGCTTTTAAAGTATAAGAAGCTACCCAGTTGTGACGATTTTAATCAAACCATTATCTACACCAGTGACATCCAAGTAGCCAAGTACTGCAGATCCTTTGTTTTTCAAAAGCCAAGTCATGGACCCCCTACCATTGAAAATTTTGATATCTCTGGTAGTTTTTGTTACGCAAATGGAGCTGCGGACCCTCTACCATCCACAGGCCACCAATTGTGAACCACTGATATACACTGACCAGCAGTGGCTCTCTGTAGTTTCAGACAGGCCCTAGCTAGAGATGCATGCACCAATGCATGCAAAACAGATTCTCTACCATGGAGCTGCAACCCATCCTCTGGATTTAATCATTATCTCATCTGTTTATATGCTGGAAGTGACAGGTTACATGTATTAAAATATGCTGTAAAGAGAGATGCACAAGGACTTTAAAACTTCATGGATGCATCTACTTCCTTGGTCTATAGTTAGGAATGAGGCAGACAGAAACATTTCTCACTGTCAGGGCCTGCCTGCACAGCTCAGTTCTTGGTAGTAAACTGCCTTCCACTAATTCAGCTCCAGCTTTTTCGCAGTAAAATACAGGCATTCTTAGTTACTATCATCCCAGGCCCAGAAGCACAACCTCCTTCCAATATCCAATCCTATAAAGTGCACAACAAAGGTAGCCCGTTGCCCTCCCTACTTTCTGATATTGATTCTAGCTAAGTGGCCCATGTTTCCTATCTTCAGCTATGTGCACATATCAAACAGTTTCTACTTCCTGCTACTCTATTAAATAGTTTTAAGTTTTTGGGTGTGGGTGTGGAATCTAAAGAGATGGTGATTGAATCCAATAGGATTCAATCACCAAGTATTATATAGCGCTATGTATACGTTTCACCATACACTGTTTATCCTCAAATCTTACAAAGTTTTAGTACACAGCAGCAAGGATCCTTTTTTAATTGATAAGAACAGTATTTGTATGGGAGAAAGAATATATACTGCAAGCATTGGAACAAGAATACAATCTAGAAACCAGATTATCAGAGTAGCTTGATCCAACTATTCTGCCACAATAAGGTCTTACAGCCCCCATAAATGCTTTTGTAGCCACTTCTTAGCCCTAAAAGGAATTAAACAGCCCTTGGTAGAAAGTGCATGTTGTATCACTGTCAGTAGCCCAGCTACTGATGGGCACCTTAGCTACACCCAAGATGATAATTGCTCATGACTTATTTCCATACACCTTGATGCACAGTACTAGATACCTTATCATTTGTTTACTTCAAAACATTAAAGGCCTCATTTTCAACACACCTCATACTTTGTGTATCTGTTGTCTGTATAGGCTAGGGCTGCATATTCTCTTGGGAAACATCAGAAACACTAGATTTAAGATAAGCACTCTGGTCATCCATCAGTAGTTTATTTGGTTTATTACAAATGATACAGGCCAGATAGCCAGCAACAATTAAATCCACTTTGATATATCAGTCTGTTGCTTTTATCCTATCCTAGATATCAACCCCATGCACCAACCCCATTTCTTAAGTGAGAGTGAAATATTTATTAAATTGTTTAAAATTCTGTACACAAAGCAATAGGTTAGAGAGCGGGCTCAGCGGATGCCTTGATGGATAATGCTACTCTTGGTGCTGCTGTCTTTCTCCTTCTTACGGGCTGGGTCCAGCTCGAAACACCGCCAGAGCCTCAGTGTTTCATCAGCTGCTGCTGATGCCACTGTGGACCCATCTGGACTCATAGTCAGGCTTAGCACTCTGGCTGTGTGACCTGGGGAATATTAAAAACAAAGGTGTGCCATTTCCAGCAGACAAGTGGAAGGAACAATGCATGTGTGGCTGTTTCCATTATATGAAGGCAGCAATACCCACAAATTAGAAATTGGCTAAATCTGGTACTTCAGCCATTTCCATACCATCTATCTGAACTCACCTTTTAACTCTGTGACCTTGGACATGGATGGGTATTTCCATACCACGAGCTGGTTCTGGGCAAAGCCATGACCAGACACAAGTTCTTTGTAGTTTGTAGACCAAAGTACTGCACACACCTGTCAGACATAAAACACTGAGTACCAAGAGTCCAAATACATGCTCATGTATAAATTGAAGAGACTGAGCATCAGCTTAGTATCCAATGCTGAACTGCTCTTTATTTTCCATTGAGAATACTAGGTGAACCTACCTGAGACTGTGCATCCACTGTATTGAGGCAGGTACCCGAGCACACACTCCAGATCCTTATATGCCGGTCACTTGTTCCACCTCCTGTTGCCAGCACATTGGACTGCCATGGACTCCAAGCTACAGCCTAGAAGAAAGGTGTCTTAGGTTAATCTTCCCTATTGCCAGCAACATGTCAAGTGCCTCCTACATAAAGAACTACTTACCTTAACAGCTCCTTGATGCTGCGTGAAAGTCTGCACAGGCTGAAATGATCCACTATCCCCTTGGATGCTTGGCCAGACATTTACCAGGTTATCATTTCCTCCACTGGCCAGATAGCGACCATCAGGTGACCATTTGAGCCCACACACTTCTTGCGTATGGCCAGCAAGTGTTGCTACATGGTGCTCTGCCACACGAACATCATGATGATGAATGTGACCGGTCCGTGACCCACTGTTAAGGGAGGCATAAGATTTAGTATATAAACCCAAACTCAAGTGCTAAGGACAACCAATATCACCTCTTCACTTAGGAAAGGAAAAAAAGTTCCAGAGAAGGCAGTTTTGCTGTACTCCTGCTGTTATATTTATATCCTGCCTTTCCCCCCAGAACCAGGCCTCAAGCATGAATAAAGACAATAAAGTGATACACACATAAAAGATAATAAATGGAAATTAAACAATAATATTAAACTACATAAAAATATTTTTTAAAAACTAGTAGAAACAACAATATTATTAAAAGCCCTTCCTAAAAAACAGTCAGTTCTCAGAAGCCTACTGGAGTAAAAGTCTTCACCTGCCAGCAGAAGGACAAGGAGGGAGCCAGGTCTGGCCTCTAGGGAGGGGGCTCCAAAGTCTGCAAGCAGCCATCAAGAAGCCCCACCCGCATCACCACTAAACATGCTTGTGAGGGTGGCGTGACAGAAGGGCCTTCCTCAAAGATCTCAGAGCATAGCCAGGTTTGTATAGAAGAATACAGTCCTGCAGATAGGCTGAGCCTAAGCAAGTAATGCTCTCATGAATCCCTGTGTCTGGGATTTGGGCCGTACCTGGATAAAATGTGGCTGTTCCAGCTCAGGGAGCTCACACGGGATGAGTGACTGACCATGTTTCGTAGACGCTTCTTCTGCTGGATGTCCCATAACTAGAATCACCACAGACAATAATTAGTACAACCATCTGGCTAAACTCGAGTATTGCCAGGGGGGTTGGAAATGGAGAAGAGTATATACCAAGACAAGCCCACTTTGCCGAAACCATTTAAAATCAATTGGAGAAATGCAACCAAGCCATGGCCCTCAAAGTCATGCCTCAAGGAGGCTCAGTCATGCCTCAACCACGAACATACCCACACTTCAGTAGTTCCCACAACCTGCCGGGTACCTGCTGGTAACTCGTGGCCCCAAAGAGTAACCCCATAACACAGATTTCTGCATTGCAGGGGGTTGGACTAGATGACCCTTGGGTCCCTCCCAGCTCTTAAGATTCTATGAACTTCTGGTAGAGATCATGAGTATCTCTGTAAACCATGCCCCTTGGCAAGTAGTCAAGTCAACAATGCTTAATCAAGTCATTAAAGAGGCATAACCCCTACCTGAACCTCTGCGTTACTTGTGCCAATTGCAAGGTAGTTTCCCTCTTTGATCCAAGACACAGAGGAGATGTAGTCATCTGGGTGTTCCATCTGCATGAGCTGGATTATTTCTCGGGACTCGTAGTTCCACAGATACACTGTTTTATCCAGAGCCACAGCCAGGAAGTTGAGGGCGCTCCAGTCGATGAGGTTCAGATCTAAAACAATAGATGAATCGCCACTAGCCCCTTCCTCCTCTGCACACCTCCCCACCCCCCATTGTAAGGCCTGACATGGCTCTGATTCCTCTAACAACCCCTCCCTCTCCACCCACAGTAGTCAAGGCAAATACCACATGGAGGCATAAGTCTTCTGCAACACGTTACACCATCGCAGAACTGACAGGGATCCTATAAAATACAAGCACTGTAGCTACTTACAGTAGTCGTTGCGGATGTCTGGGGCATCCAGAATACGGTCTGACATGGAGGCTATGTATCTACCATTCTTCCGAGAGGAGCCTGGTGTGTTCTTCTGGCTGTAGAGCACTTTGAGATTGTTCTGGTATCCTGGGGTGGGGAAGAGTGACCATGATTATGCAGCCCAAACCAAAGTCAGCCATGTATTTGCTTCCACTGTAGTAGCTGACATAGATCTAGTTTCAACTCATTTGCCCCAGCTGCTGAAAGGCCTAATAAGTCTTCTAACACATCTGGGTTTTCAGCTAATTCTGTCAAAATGCAAAGCAACTGCGGTAGGCCACCACCACACCATGAACAGATCAAACCATCTGCAAGAGAAGCTTCCTCCTCACAGGTACTGCACTTGAGGTATGCTGCTCTTTCAAGCTAAGGGTGCAACCCTTTGCATACATATGTAGGAGAGAGCTCCACTGAGGAAAATGGAACCTCCAAATAAACATGTACAAGAGCGCACTGCATCAAGGAGGTTAATTCTATTTTTTTTAAAAAAGGAGAACCCTAATTCAAGAAAGGACTTCCCTGCTGCTGTTTCATGTAAAAGGCTATGGGTTCTGGTTGGTGACCCGAACCAGCACAATCCTAATAGCTTGAACAAAATGCAAGCAAACCACCTTGTTTTACTAGCATAATACAGAATTACACAAGCGGCAGCCTATAAACCCGAGTCACTGCTAGGCTGCAGACTGGCAATACTACTTTCCTACCACTCAGGAAGGCATCATTGCCTTGAACCATTCTCACTCTGAAGTCACAGCATAGCAGGGCGAGGGTGCCATCCGCATGAACCGGATTATCAGGAAGCACCACCATAGCATAATAAAATAAAATAATAGTAATCTTTTATTTATATCCCACCCATCTGGCTGGGTTTCCTCAGCTACTCTGGGCGGCTCCCAACAGAACATTAAAAACACAATAAAACATCAAACATTAAAAACTTCCCTAAACAGGGTTGCCTTGAGATGTCTTCTAAAAGTCAGGTGGTTGTTTATTTCCTTGACATCTGGTGGGAGGGCTTTCCACAGGATGAGTGCCACCACCAAGAAGGCCCTCTGCCTGGTTCCCTGTAACCTCACTTCTTGCATGGAGGGAATTGCCAAAAGGCCCTGGGAGCTGGACCTCAGTGTCCGGGTAAAACAATGGCAGTGGAGGCGCTCCTTTAGGTATACTGGGCCAAAGCCATTTAGGGCATCCCTTTAGAATCCTTGCTATTTCTACCATCTAAAAAGACCCTGATGTTGGGAAAGATGGAGGGCACAAGGAGAAGGGGATGACAGAGGACAAGATGGTTGGACAGTGTTCTTGAAGCTACTAAAATGAGTCTGACCAAACTGCAGGAGGCAGTGGAAGACAGGAGTGCCTGTCGTGCTCTGGTTCATGGGGTCACGAAGAGTCGAACACGACTAAACAACAAAAATACCTTCAGTGTCTTTCACCCACAAGGAAAGCATCTGGTCCTACCTTCAGGGGCATTCTGAGGCTTTCCACTCAGTCGCAGGATTTTTGCCTCTTCTACATCAAAGCCATTCAGGTTCATTGCCCAGGCCTTCTGATGCTCCTTGGGTTGGAAAAGCAGTCCCATTAAAAAAATATAAATGAATTAGTAGTTTGTCATACAACAGGAATGGAAAACCTATTATCCCTCCAGATGTTGCTGACCTCAAATTCCCATCAGCCCTAGCCACATGCCATGCTGGCAGGGACTTATGGGAGTTTTGAGTCCCATAACATCTGGAAGGCCAAAGGTTCCCAGCTCCCTTGCTCTCACAGTATAGACAGCTAAGCAATTATATGCCTGCAGGCTGACATGAGCAGTGAGAGCCAAATCAGAGCTGGAAGGTTTGTATGGCATAACATCTTACCTCATTGCCACCCACACAAGCCAATATACTGTAAAGCAGGAAGCAGGTGAAGATTGGTCAATCTTCTGTAATTTTATCCGCTAAACACCACCATCCTAAGATTGGAGATAAGAGTAAAGGGCAGCATTTCCACCCACCCTCACTGGCACTGGAGGGGGGATGAGGAGAAATGCTACCTTTTACCTAAAAACTCTGATCTTGGATGTGATGCTTAACACTAAGATTGGATATACAATCTCTCTGCATGAACTTAAGAGATCCTCTCTAAAGAGCTAGCAGAGGTGCAAGCATGCATGTGTGCTACCTGCTTGTGACAAGGGAAAGAAGAGGCACATGCATTTTCTCTCTTGTGGAATTTGTTTGGTTTGCCCTTCCTACTTGTAGAAAGCAACCCCTGGAAATGTGGACAAGTTTAAATCCAGTCTTTGGGCTGAAATAGGCTCTCCTGCCCTGTATCACATAGCTTGAGTTATTTACTTAGCTACCCATAAATCACAGCCTAGGATTGTGTACTGGTCATTCTTGATTTTGTAGCTAATATGAGCAAAATGGCCTGTATAATAGCTGGGTTTCAGAAATCTAGCATGTATTATCACCTGTCTCTTTACAGCTGCTAACCTACTGTCAGGAAGCCTGCTTTGCCAATTATTAGGTGTCAATATCTCCCTGCACCATTTCTATATGGCTTGCACGAGGAACAGTTCTTTAATATCACAAACTCACCTTCTTGGTGGGAGTATCATCAGAGGACTCCTCTTTTGTCAAGAGGAAGCTGGCCACATCCATTTGCATAGCGCTGCGATTAGGAATGTATCTGTCCCCTCCAGTTTTGTTTGGAGTGTTTTGTGCTTTAGAACCAGACTTGCCTACAAGATGGAGAAACAGCAAAAAATCTATTGCATCTATTGATAGATAAGTTTTGATTCATAGAAAGGAGTACTTCTGTGACTATTCCACAGTGCCATCAAGGGATGTAGTGGAAAGGCCACTCTCAACATCTAGTTGGGGGAAAACCACAGGACAAGCTAATGACATATGCTAGGTCAACCCATAGCCTCAAACATTAAGATGTGTCCTCACCCTCATAAGATACAACAGGAGTCTTACCTGGTGTCTTGGAGGGGGTCTTGCTTGTGCTGTGAGGTCTGTTAGCTGGCTTCATGGGTGAAGGAGCTGTAGCATCTGGGGTATGTCCAGAGCTGGCGGCGGCAGCCTCCTTGGCTTTGCGCTGCCATCGGGCAGGAGGGACATTTGGAATAGGGGCATCTAGCTTCAACAGCCCGTGCAAGTCACTCTCAAACAGGAACTGTGCCATGTGAATAGGGCGCTGTGAGGATAAAGCCAGATAAAATAAACAGCAGCTGCAAACAAAAGGCCAACAGAGACCATGCAATACACATCTGCAGTAGGGTTGGGTGAGCACGCGTGTTATTCCCCATTCCCAGTCAGTTTGGCCTAGCCCTAAGCTAGCAAGTCTAAATTCGGATCAGATGGAGGCTCACACATTTGAATGCTCCTCTATATAGAAAGCTGCGTTTTTCAAGAAAGGCCATATTGCACCCCCTTCCCATCAAAATTTACTTTTCTAAATTCAAAGGAACTCCCGGACTCTGTGCCCCATGCAACAGCATCGACCCATGGGAGTCTCCACCTGAAGACACAGGTTCTGCATCTAAGTGGAAACGACGTAGCAATAAGGAAGTTTCTTCGTACTTTACGACCCCCGGAGGTGCACTGCTTTTATAGGATGCCTTGCGACCCCAGCCGTTTTCAACAGCGGCACTAAAAAGAGTGGCAGGGGTACCTTTCTTTTCTATCTCGGCGTGGTCTACTGCACCACCCATCCACCCAGCCCCGGGAAGCTCCCCGTGCAGGGTGGGCAGCCCCACCCCGGGCCACGCGGCGGAGATGGGGGGCAGGAAAAAGCCCTACAGGCGGCGAGGAGATCGAGGGAAGCCAGGCGGGTGCGGAGAGGCTCCAAGAGCCGACGCAGCGGGCCGCCTGGAGGCAAACAAACCGGACTCACCTTTTTTCTCGATCTGGAGGAAACTCTGCCGAGCCCTTCCGCCATTCACGATTTAAATTCGCCTCTCCGAGCAGCGATTGGCCGTTTCGAACGCGCCGGCCGCCGGGAAGCCTAGGCCAACGGGCAGCCTTCGTCTCTCTCATTGGCTCTCCGACGGCGAGGAGGCGGGGCTCTGCTAGGGCAGGTCTCTGGGTGGGAGCCGTGCGGCTCCATGGATAAAGCAGGGGCGTTTTCCTGAGTGCGGGCGCTTCCCATGATGCCTAGCGGCCGTGGCGGAGTGGGGAGGAGGGAGAGAAGAGGGCAGCGGGGTTGCCATGGTGCCGGACGCCGCAATAACGTTCCAAAATTCCAACCGAGGCTTGGAACCGCACGTCCGCTACGGCTCAGTCGCGAGAGGGCCGCGGAATGTTTCGCGCGTGCGCATCGCCCACCGAGGCATCCCGGGCGGGTGCGTGTGGTGCGGTCAGAGCTCTCCGAAGTCGCTGCTTCCCTAGAGAGCCGCCTGCGTCTGCGGCTGGGGACTCTGAGCCACGTGGTGGAATTCGTAGGGCGGATCCTGCCCAACTCTCCAATTTATACAGGGCCATTCGGGAAAGTGATTGCCTTTGGTCGTCTCTTCTTTCCCCCACCCCCCGGGGGAAAAATGCAACAGGAGAAAGCTGCCTTGTATTGACTCAGGCCGTTGGGCCACCTTGCGCAGTACAGTGGTACCTCGGGTTAAGAACTTAATTCGTCCTGGAGGTCCATTCTTAACCTGAAACTGTTCTTAACCTGAAGCACCAGTTTGGTTAATGGGGCCTCCTGCTGCCGCTGCTGCACAATTTCTGTTCTCATCCTGAAGCAAAGTTCTTAACCCGAGGTAATATTTCTCGGTTAGCGGAGTCTGTAACCTGAAGTGTATGTAACCCGAGGTACCACTGTACTGGTCTACACTACTGGCAGCGGCTCCTCAGAGTTCGAGGACGAAGTGTTTTCCCAGCCCAACGTGAATTCGCAACAATTGAACCAGGGACCTCTTGCACACATCACATGTGCTCTACCACAGGAACGCTTCCTGAGAGCCAGGAGTGGCAACTTGACTAAAATATTGTGGGGGGCTTAGGTAAGCCCCGCCCCACCTAATCAATCACATGATGCAGCACACGCCCACCATTTGAATGGCAGTGCCCATCAACTTGGGAGGAGTGCAAAGGGACCTCAGCCCCTAGGAGTTGGTTCCTGTGCTGAGAGCTCACTAAAGAGATCCTCAGGACAGGCTCCGACTTTTCAACAGGGAATGCCACCCCTCAAAGTTCTGAGTTGCACCACCTATTAAGACAAAGCTGCAAGGATAGTAGCAGAGCTTAGCCAAGATTGTCAAGCCCTGGCACTTATAAATCTGTCTGCCCCTTACCGCCCCTGTAGCAGTGAGGGTTAAATGCTGCATTTGATCTCTAGTACAAGATGTGCTTGACTTCTGACCTTCAAATGCCATCAAGTACTGTAACTACTAGACTAGTAACTAGAGGGTTCCATGCCTGCGGAATAAAAACAACAAAGACTGCTGCGCTTTCAACTCTGGCCTGGGAACCCGACTCTGGCACACCTCAAAAAAACCAGAGTCTTATCCCCAACCTTGAGTAGACTGGGGAAGATTGCAGGCTGCCTTGTTGAGGAAGATCTGAATAACCAGTTGTGCAATGCATGCTGTGATCCACAAATTGCTTCAATCCAGCTGTTTGCATTTAAACTAACAGGCCTTTTGATTTTAACAGTAGACAGACCTGAAGTGCAAGAAAGTCAGTTTGAGCATTAGTGATATGGTTAATTGCTGGGAATAAATGTAAGCTCTTCTGCTTTGCACTAAATTAGCCTCTATGGTTGGAAGTGGGATAATATTGGCCAGGATAGATTGCTCCCAGAATGTTAGGCTTGACACAAACAGACCAATGCTTTTTAAGGTGTTGTGCGGTGCAAGACTGGTTATTTTCAGTGTAAGCAATTTGTAATCTCATGAAGTAAAACCTCTTCAGAGCCAATTGGGATTTTATTCTTTATCTATACTATAATCACCAACACAGACTGTACAAAGCAATATACAGGGAAGAACAAGGTAGTATATACATGTGCCTGAAGGTGAAATGCTAAGCTCAGCCACACCCTTGCATTTTAAGAGGCGTTTGAGCAATGAGTCCCTTTGGAAAGCCCTGTGTGTTATGTTTCAAAACCATCCCATCCTGAATACTCTTGCAAAAACTCCACCTCCTACATATTTCCATGGCTTTGCACTGGGGGGACCACAGTGAGTGTGCTTTTACAAAAGTTGCACTACTAAACATTATTCTATGCACTAATACCTGGTCACAATGCAAATGCCAGTAATTATAGTGACTCCCCTGCTATAGGAGAGTTGTGGCTCGTGATGTAAAATGAAGTCAAAGGCAGAATAGATTAAGTTGATTTTTACAGTGTGGCCTATCAACATGATGTGAGTTACCACATTAAGACTAAGTAGCCACAGATTATATGCATTTCTATGCTCACCACGTATTGCTGTGATTGGCTCTCATAATCGGCATAACATCCCATGCAACGGCCAGTTTACTTCTCCATGTTGTGGAAAGTCCTAAATGGCTTTTTGCAGCTATCTCTGGCTCATGTGCTATAAAAATCAAATGGGTAAATCAGTAGGGTGTAGTTTCTTAGGAATTGCACTGCATTTGGAAATATATATGATGGGCCTTGAGTACCAGTTACCATGTGGGTATATCTCCCAATCAGGTTTTACTCTTATCCCTCAGCCTAATGCAATCAGCTGCTAAGGACAGGAAACAGATTCAATGTGCAGGAATTGGCAAAATGCCTTCCCTGCAGCAGCTGAGAATATCTTCTGCAAAAATCTACAGAACCACATCATCTCTTGTTGCCACCCTCTAATGAGCATGTACAGTCAGCCCACGAGCAGGTAAGACTGGTTTGATATGTGTGTGGCAGACACAGACTCGTCCCCAGAAGTTTCCCATCTTCTTTCCTCTTTTGTGTCAGGAGCCAAAAGCGGTGTGCTGAACAAGGTGAAGATACTTAGCTGGACCTTCAGTTCCGAAGTTATGTGTAGATCATGTTCCAAGGGCAGTGAGAGCGTGTCATGTCCATCATCAGTGGCACCAAAATACTCATTTTCATTATTATTCCCTTGGGGATTGCTAGGACTTGGCACCATGTAGTACAAGTGTGAAGAAGCCTGGGTGTCCCTTTCTGTCTGGTGCAGCTGAGTACTATCTAGGAGAGGGCTATTGCTATGTGTTTCCAAGGGTATCTCAGACAGGACTTCCAGCAGGCAAGTCAAAGGTGTGTCCTCTAAAGTTTTGTTGCAGAAGAAAGCATTCACCTGGAAGATGGGAAGGAAGCAGCATCAGAAACACAAAAATGTCCCTGGGCTTCACCCTCTCCAATCTACAGTGTGAAGGTAAATGTGTACATGCATCTCTGTGTACATGTTAACACTCCTATTACAAAATACCTGGCGGCACATATTTGCCATCCCAACTTCAGACAGAAAATCTCCCTGGGGAGAGGATAGCTGACAGAAGCAACATCAGCATGAGATTTTGTTATGGGAATTAATGCAATTCTGCTGGAAACTATAAGAAATAAGGCAGAGAGAAATGTCAGTTTCATGGTTCTGTATTTATAGCCCTCTTTGTCACTGTTAGATACTCTATTTTGGTGTATTCTGACTCGCCACGTTAAAATGACTCTTAATGCTGCTTCAGACAAAGTATGCTGTCTCTTGAACTTCCACTATGACAACATTTACAAATCACAATTCAGGATTTATAAATCTGCATCAAGAAAAAGACTAATCAAGAAAAAGACCTAACAAGGAAAAGACATGATGTTTTCATGTCAGTTATGAAGCCTTGCAAACTTGAAGCAGGCTCCCATCAAAACAGAACTGAAAGACAGTAAGGCAGCCATACTGTTCACCACCTTTAAAAATGATTACTCTGGTCTCCTGTCCTATCCACCAACAACATTGGTGTTGGTGCCTGTATGGAAGAGGAAGGCCTCACCTGGTGCTTTCCATTGTCCTCGAGGAATCCATCCAGGACATGGTGAAGGTCTGGGATGGGCGGCCAGAGCTTTTGTTTCAGACTGCTTAACAAGGAACAATGAGCATGTGAAATTCGGGGAACCCAGCTGATCTCAATAGAAGCAAATCTGCCTCTATCACAGCCCCATCCCAAAGTGTGTGTTTTTTGTTTTGGTCTTACACAGGGGTCAGCAACCTTTTTCAGCCGTGGGCTGGTCCACTGTCCCTCAGACCATTTGGTGGGCCAGATTATATTGGGGGGGGGGGGAATGAACGAATTCCTATGCCCCACAAATAACCCAGAGACACATTTTAAATAAAAGCACACATTCTACTAATGTAAAAACACCAGGCAGGTCCCAAAAATAACCCAGAGATGCATTTTAAATAAAAGCACACATTCTACTCATAAAAGCACGTTGATTCCCAGACCATCCGTGGGCCGGATTGAGGTGATTGGGCCACATCCGGCCCCCAGGCCTTAGGTTTCCTACCCCTGGTCTTACATCAACCCCAGCCCACCCCAACCCTGAGCAATTTGAAAGAACCCTACTATTGTAGCTAATAGTAGCCTAATCATGGCACCACCGGTGGGGTGAGGTGAGCTTTCAATGTTGAGGGTGATAGCTGGGGAGGGGAGTTAATTCTCCCCAGCTTTAAACCTCCTCCCCCAGTAGAACCTCCTCTGCAATTAGGTTTGAACAAAGTCTACTACTAGACTAGAGCTAATAGAGGGCTTTTTTCATGCCTAATTGCATCAGGGGAGGGACATTTTGCAAATAGGAATGGAAAAAGTCCTCTCTTGGCTCCAATAGGAGACTTTGCTCAAACCTAATTGTTGCAGAATATGTGCATCTGAGTGAACTTCCTGGATGCATGTGTACAAATTTCCTTTCCAGCTGCACTCTAGGAAGATATCTCTGATGTGGGAGGCAGGGGAGCAAAAATGCTTTTTCCCAAGCCTAATTGCTGGTGAAGGTGGGAGTGCGTGTGTTTATTATACATTCATGTGCATGGTTGTGATTATTGTCTGTGCATGGTGTCCATAACAGTTTCTCCAATTTGCAACTAGCTCCCAAAATAAAACTAAGTATTGAAGGTGAATGCTAGATGATGTAAATTTACCTGTGAATGGACAGGAAGATGCAGCCCATCCCCAATACAAGCCCTGCACAGAGCAACAGAGCAGGTGTCACATTTAAGATGGTTGAACCTAGGGAAGATACAAAGGGTGAAGCTGTGTTACCAAACTATGTCAGCTCTTTTCTAAATGCCCATTTGGGCCTCAGGGGATGCAGAGGTACGCATAACCCTAAACGTTTTGTGAATTTAAGTTTGGCCTCTTTGAGGGGCAGTATTTCAATATGAGTAGGAAAATGAGAGTACCCCTAAACATTTCTTTTTAGGAAAAAACACTGCCTGTATCCAACCCTACATTTCTATTTGTGGTCTCTTACCTGAATCAGGTGGGACATCAGTGCACACATGTTCTGACCACACACTCCAGTTCCCTTGGAACTTCTGTCCATCTGGCTGAGCACGAAGCTGAAGGCAGCAGTGGCCCCCGGCTGCCAGATGAATTTCACTGCTGTTTGAGTACTGCACCTGCAGAGTCTGCCCAGAGAATAGCCCCATTAGGTGTGCTTAGCTGGTTAGATTCACATCCAGAACCTAGAGCAGTTGTGCTATCTGGGTCAGAGCTGTGAGACTGCTTTTGCTCTGTATTTGCTGGTCCTCAAGCATCACTCATCTGATCCCAGTACAAACTTCTAACATGGGTTTCTCTCTCACACTCACTCCCCCACTTTGTGAAAGGCTTTGTTTGTGTTGAAAAACTGGAGGATGTAGCATCTTTAAGTCCCTTTGTTTAAACTTTCCCCATCTGGCTGAATGCCTTGAATTCATAAGCCAGATATGGCAGTATGGCATGTGACACTGCCCTTGAAGATGGTCCACAAATTGCAACTAGTGCAAAAAAAAAAAAAAAAGCATCTCTTGGTTTTATCATGAACTTGCCAGAAATCCTGCTGCCAGAAGACAGCTCTACAAGGGTTGAGGGCAATTGTATCAGAAAGTTCACAAACCTCTTTGGAAAAGCCTGGCATGTTGATCAAAGGCTTTTTAATGACAAAATGGAGCAGTGGAATTATAAAAGATAATTGACCTGGGTTGCTTCCAGACAACCTGTTTATTTAGCATTCTCTCTGAATTGTTTACAGCAAGTATCTTCAACCTTATCAGACTCAGGATCCACTTTTAACCCCAAAATGCATTTGAGAACCCATTTCTTAATCTTTTGCCATATATTTGCATGGTGGGAGTGCTCTTGTTGTGACCCACCTTAGATCAGTCCATTTTCAACTAAAGCAGCCTTTCTCAACCTTGAGTCCCCAGATGTTCTTGAACTACAACTCCCCTCATCCCTGACCATTGGCCACACTGGCTAGGAATCATAGGAATTGTAGTTCAACATCTTTGAGAACATTGAGAAAGGCTGAATCGCAGGGTCCTGACCTACCAGTTGAAGATCAGTCATTTACATGGAGGTTAGATGATATTAGCTATTTATTGAATATTCATCCCAATTTGTTTGCAGAGAGGTCAGATGACACTGTATCAAACAACTGTTAGCCCACCCTTTCCACACCAAATTCACTTGAACTGTGCAACTTGATTTTGCCAGTATGTGATTGCATCTCACCCCAAAACGCTGAACAGTCTGGAGGAACTGAGTGAAAGACCAGGGGCACCATAGACTGGAAGATGGAAGTTTGGGCCCTGTTGGGTGAGGCAGGATCAGGTGAGCTCCTTGATATATAATTGGCTACTTCAGAAGAACTGTGTCAGAACCCCATAGCCACTCTATCTGAGCTGCAAAAATAACATGTTCTATAAAAGCTGTTTTATAGGCTTAGCTCTTTTCTGTGGTCTCACATGCCTCAGGACATGTATAAACAGAGATCAGTTTGGTGACTGAACATTCCAACAATGACACACATCCCTTCAGCTTGTGCTTGTCTCCTAGACCAATGGTGATGGCTGGGGGTGGAGCATAATTCATGCTATTGACACTGATTCATTGCCTTTCACTGAACTCATTACATTTTGTCTATAGCTTAAAAGTGAGGAGCCCAGCACGGCACACAGTAATCCAGATGAGGTCCTGGTGCAAAATAAAGTGGAGCTATTGCTTCTCATTTTGGAAACTATGACTCTATTAATGCAGCCTGCAACTGGATTAGCCTTTCTTTCTTTCCTTTCCTTTTTTCAGCTGCTGCCAGGGAGTGTTTCCTGGGGAAAGCTATGTGTTTTTACCAAAGGCACTTCCCTTATTTTTCCAGTTGTGCTCTAGTACTGAAAGGGGGGGAAAGGGTATCTAATGCAACAGATGTGTGGTCCTAATACTCTCTCATGTATTTCTCATACATTTATATATTACCTTCCATTTTGAGATGTCTTGCACTGCATACTGTATCTGATACACCATATGTTCAGCTAATTCTTCCAGTGGTGGTGCCCACTCCAGCTTTAGCACACCTCTGTCTACAGTGACTTGCAGGATGCTTGGTGGAGCAGTGAGTACTGTAATCAGAGGGAGAGAGATGGCTGGTCAAGTCAGCTCAGTTTGCAGAAGCGGCAGAGGCCCAATGCAGTGCAAACAGCACTATACACCGCCTGATGCTCCTGCTCTTCAGGACAGTTTGCTACCCCCAAAATGCAGACTGACAGCAGCCATGGTGCCGTGGCCCAGACATGTTGGAGATTCTTACCAACATGGTGCAGTTGGAATGGCTCTTTCAAGTAGTTGACTTCTTGCTGTCCCTGGCTGAGAATCACCAGGACAGAGATATAACTTGTGTTGCTAGGCTGGAAGGTGCATGTCTGGTTATGGCGGTCATAGTGGGGCTTAATCTCCTCTTCTTTCCCCTCACACTTCTGCCAGGTTTGCATTCTGGAAACCAAGAGTGAGGATGGAGTCAGCTATATCAACAGAAGCTATGTCTACACAGAGGCATTATCTTGCAAACAGGTCATTTGAAGCTCATTTTTTCTTTTTGCATGTATGGTTGGCTCACAAATGCCCGCACACTCCAGTTTCCTCCCAGTCAATAGATTCATTGCTATTTTGGTGCTTGCTGTATGCATTAATGGGCAGAGCCTGATGAAAAATTGTCTCTCCTCTCAATCATTCTTCCTCCTCTGCCTCCACTACCTTTTTATTTCTTACACAGGTACTTGCGTACACATCTTTAAAAAAGAAAGTCCCTGGACATGTTCAAGACCACATAGGCAAAAGTGACCCACCTCATTTCCCTGCTTGGTATGGGGTTGGACTAGATGATATGAATATTTGGGGGCAGCCTTGGGTGACTTCAGAGACAATGCTGATTCAGAGCTTTGCCTATTGTGGACATGTGAGAGTTGAGGGGGAGGCAGGGGTGTTTTGGAGGATGAACGGTGGACACCAGCAATCATAACTACGGCAGCAGGACAGCCCAGGATTTGGGGGCGGGGTGTTGTTGTGTCACCTTGAATTTCTGCTGTTCTCTTCTGCCCAGTACAATATGCTTTGAGAGGGGCCATGTTCTGTGGTCTCCCACTTCCACCAGCAGCGCAATTGGCGTAGGTCAGGAGTGAAGCACTGCAGGCCAATTTCCTCTTGGCAGAACAGAGAGTGAGAGGAACCAGGAGTAAGACAGCATCTTTTAAATACAATGTGGAATTGTCATAAGAATTCTAAGGTGTCATAAATAAAACTTAAGTACATAAACCACATGCCTGAGATATTTCAGACCCCAAATATTTCTCTGCAGAAGGAAAGACTGTGGAAAAACCTTCCCCAATGGTTCTTTTCACTTACAAATCCTTCAAATTCACTCAAAAGAGACACTTTGTTTATGAATAGGGGAGAGGTCTGTGACAATGGTTTCAGAAACTAGGGTACATACTATTTCACAAGATGGCCCCAACTGGCAAAGATAATGCAAGTCAGCAAGCATTATCAGGTATCTTGAGAAACAGGAGACAAGCCAAACTCTCAAATTTATGTTGTAGACCGCCTGTTTCTGTGACGGTTGTATGATGCTTTTGGGTGGTCTTTGGCTAAGGGGTTGTGCAATTTCTAAAGCCTTTAAAAGCTGTTATACACTTTTGTTCTAGGTCCTTACCTTCCTGCAGCGGGACAGGGGTGGGGGACTCTGTTGCAACAGTGAAGAGCTTGCTTGCTTGCTTGCTACTGGTTTCTGCCTCTACCCATTTCTTCCCAAACCAGTCCTCTGCCTCCACACCACCCTGCCTTCATAGACAACACATGGACATCCTCTGCACCCTCACATTAAAGACAGATCCTGGCCTTCACCTGGCCACTGTGGCACACCCAAGATGGATGGCCTTTTCCTCCCTCTCAGTCTGCTCCTCTTTCCTCAGGCCCCTGTTCTTAAAAGGAGCTGCCCAGATCTCCTTTGGGAGGAAGAGTGGGATAGAAATCTAATGAAAAACTTTATTGGGTCAAAATACAGATTACAACAGCAGTGAGATTTACCTTCCTCTGAGGAAGTCAGTGAAGACTCAATTAGATACTCCTATTGCTCTTCATCTCTTATTTTGCAAGGGAGATGTATGCTGTTTTAATTAGTCCAGGTGCTTATTACCTTTCATAATTCAACAAGCATCTCCTGGAAGCATTTCATATATTACCTTTCATAGTTTAATAAGCATTTCTTTTTTGTGATTGGCATATTCTGGTGTTTGCTCTTTATTGTAAAGCAATAAAGCTTTGAAGATTTAACAAGTGCTTCTTGGAAGCATTTCATATTACCTAGTGTAACCACATAAAAACTGGTAGTGTCTGCAGGATCAGCCCAGTAGTCCATCTAACACAGCAACCTGTTCCCATAGTGGCCAACCAGATGCCTGTGGGGAAGCCACAAGCAGGACCTGGGCCAAAGAGGCCTCTCCCCTCCTGTGGTTTCCAGCCACTGCTATTCAGAAGCATTGTTGCCTCCAACTGTGGAGGCAGAGCATAGCCATCATTGACCACCTTACCCGCCATTAATTTGCCTAACCCTCTTTTAAAACCCCCCTTGCATCCTGTGGAAGTGAGTTTAATTGTTTGGGTTAGCTGCCATTGAGGCAATTGGGCATGTGATTGGTTGCTGCAGCAAAGGTTGCTTTGGATTGTCTTTTGCGTGGCAATTGGGTGTACGATTGCTGGCTACTGTTGGCGAGCAGGCAGACAGACGCTTGTTTGCTTTAAACAACTCTGTGCCACCTTCCCCCATTTTCTTAATTTGGAGTCCCTCAAAATAGGGGGCGTCTTATACATGGGGGCGTGTTATACATGGAAAAATATGGTATGTAACTCCTGTAAGAATGCCATTTCCGCAGCTCGAAGTGGTTGAGTGGGCATATATGGGGTATGGCAATCTTGCAAGTAAACTGATCCCAAGCTGCTAAGGGCTTTATAGACTAACAGTAACGCTTTGGACTTGGCCCGGCAGCAAATTGGCTACCAGTGCAGTGGAGGAAACGGACCATTTGGATCCCTTCCAATCAGGATTCAGGCCTCACCATGGGACTGAAACTGCCTTGGTCGCGCTGGTTGATGATCTCCGGCGGGCTAGGGACAAAGGTGAGAGCTGTTTCCTAGTTCTGCTGGATCTCTCAGCGGCCTTTGACACCATCGACCATAACATCCTTCTGGACCGTCTAGAGGGGCTGGGAGCTGGGGGCACTGTCATACAGTGGTTCCGCTCCTTCCTCCTGGGCCGTGTCCAGAAAGTGGTGGTGGGGGGTGAGTGTTCAGACCCCTGGGCTCTCACTTGTGGGGTGCCTCAGGGTTCTGTCCTCTCCCCCATGCTTTTTAATATCTATATGAAGCCGCTGGGAGAGATCATCAGGGGGTTTGGACTGGGTGTTCATCAGTATGCAGATGACACCCAGCTCTACCTCTCCTTTAAATCAGAACCAGTGAAGGCGGTGAAGGTCCTGTGTGAGTGCCTGGAGGCGGTTGGAGGTTGGATGGCGGCTAACAGATTGAGGTTGAATCCTGACAAGACAGAAGTACTGTTTTTGGGGGACAGGAGGCGGGCAGGTGTGGAGGATTCCCTGGTCCTGAATGGGGTAACTGTGCCCCTGAAGGACCAGGTGCGCAGCCTGGGAGTCATTTTGGACTCACAGCTGTCCATGGAGGTGCAGGTTAACTCTGTGTCCAGGGCAGCTGTCTACCAGCTCCACCTGGTACGCAGGCTAAGACCCTACCTCCCCGCGGACTGTCTCGCCAGAGTGGTGCATGCTCTAGTTATCTCACGCTTGGACTACTGCAACGCGCTCTACGTGGGGCTACCTTTGAAGGTGACCCGGAAACTGCAATTAATCCAGAATGCGGCAGCTAGACTGGTGACTGGGAGTGGCCGCCGGGACCACATAACACCGGTTCTGAGAGATCTGCACTGGCTCCCAGTACGTTTCCGAGCACGATTCAAAGTGTTGGTGCTGACCTTTAAAGCCCCAAACGGCCTCGGTCCTGTATACCTGAAGGAGCGTCTCCACCCCCATCGTTCAGCCCGGACACTGAGATCCAGTGCCGAGGGCCTTCTGGCGGTTCCGTCATTGCGAGAAGTGAGGCTACAGGGAACCAGACAGAGGGCCTTCTCGGTAGTGGCGCCCGCCCTGTGGAACGCCCTCCCATCAGATGTCAAAGAGATAAAGAATTACCTGACATTCAGAAAACATCTTAAGGCAGCCCTGTTCAGGGAAGTTTTTAATATGTAATGCGGTACTGTTTTTAACACTGATTGGGAGCCGCCCAGAGTGGCTGGGGAAACTCAGCCAGATGGGCGGGGTATAAATAATAAATTATTATTATTATTATTATTATTATTATTATTATTATTATTATTATTATTATCTCTCTGAGGAGAGTTTCCTGCCAGCAATTGTACCACAGCACTCTGTACTAACTGTAGCTTCTGATTTAAGCACAAGGGAGGCCCCACATAGAGTGCAATATCGAATTCCAGTCTTGAAGTAACCAGTACATTAACTACTGTGACCAAGCTTTCCCAGTCAAGGAATGGTCACACCTGCCATTCCAATTGCAGCTGATAAAAGGCACTTCTAGCCATTGGGGCTACCTGGACTCCCAGTGACAAAGCTAGATTGAGAAGAACCCACAGACTGTGAACTTGCTCCTCCAGGGGGAATGCAACCCCATCCAGGGTAGGCAATTAACATGAGAACCACTCACCCACAGTGCTTTCATCTTGCCAGGATTCAACCTCAACTCCCCCTCGTCCTGTATCCGTTTCACCTCTACATCTAGGCACTAGTCCAAATAAGTTATTATGGAGAAACAGAGCTAGATAGAAAGAATAACTAAACCATGTATCCTAAAGACACTACTGTCTCCAATGTCCCTCATTCTGAGGAAACCAAACCCTGGGTAAGCACCTGAAACAACTTGAAACTCACACTGCTTGGAGATTGGGGTGGCGTGTAACAATATGCAGTCATAGTGCATTGTTCGAAAGTAATGCAACTAAGATCCCCATGACAACTGTTTACCAAACAACAGGACCCTTACCAGGGAGATGGGGTGTCTCTGCTAATACTACTGGAGACCATGGTCCCCAGAGCCCATCAAGAGAGAGGCCATCAGGCTTGGTGCGCACTTGGATGTGGTAGCAGTGCCCAGGGAGCAGGTCTCTGAGGCGGCATGTATGGCTGTTCTTCACTTCCATCTATGAGGGATGGAATCAGGCACATGTAAGGATTAGTGGAAGTAGTTTCCCCCGATAGCTCATCTGTTTGCAAATTGTTTAACAATAAGTGCTCATGAAAATTTAGCAACATTTTACTGCAAATTTCTCCCCTTTTACGCTGCTTCATTTGCATAATACACACATTTTGGCAAAGGTGTTTTCCCTTATCTAATGCATTTTTGTATGCTATTTTCAGTAATATGTGCATTTGCAGGCACATTTTATCCTAGTATTTGTGTTTTTGTACACACTATTTGGCTGGAGAACTGCACTGCAAAATTCAGAGAATTCTGAATTTGGAAGGATGTCTGTGTTTTCATAGGATCATAGAATTGTAGAGTTCAAAGGTTCGTGTAGTGTTGCAGAATGTGCAAAATAAGTAGGCTCACCTATAAATGCAAACCGCATTGAACTGCTCCTTCACCCCTACTTGATAGCCACAGAGCTTGGTGTCCTGCTTAGAGTTTTAGACACAGCCAGTTGCCCTGCAGGTGTCATACACCACAACCTCCCCTGCCCCATATAAGCCATACCCTGGATGGTGGCTCTGTGGAGCCTTCAGCACTGTAAAGAACCTCATAGGCCAAGAAGTCTGCATAGTGGAAAGGTGGGGGGGTCCAGGCTACGTGCAACTGTCGTGCCACTCCAGGCCACACCACTGTTACATTCATTGGTGGAGCAATCAGACCTAAGCATAGATAGACAATTGTGGGGTTTACAAACGTAGATAGAAAACTATGGGATTTACAAACAAAGACAGATGAAGATATAATTTCAACACTTAAGTGGTGCAGTAAATATTACCGTTGTTTCAATCTCTGAAGCAACAGTAAATCCCCAAGTAGTGTTCTAATAAATACATAATATGTGGATTTGTTACATTTCTCCTGTATATGCAGTATATTTACAGTGGAATGCTTCTCTGTGTGGTAGTCACAACTGGGAGTGCAGGAATCTGCAGAGGCAAGCAAGAATGCTGGGGACTTGGCTGCGTCTGCTGCAAGGTTGCTTTCTTGGGACTCCAGCACGCAACAACAAAGCAGCAGAAAGGTGGGCTGCAGTTCTCCAGCTAGCAAGGGCAAGCTCTGGTGGTATGGGACAGGTATGTCAATCTAGGCATCCGCATTCTGGCCGGATGCACTACTTCTTAGCCTCTAGGAAAAGGGCAGCCATATGGACAGAGCCAAATGTAGAAATGAAAGTTTGCAAGAATTTGATGGTGTCACATCCTCAAGTGTGAAACTTAAGTAGGTGTAACTTCATTTCTTATTTATGTGACCTCCACTTTGTCCACCCTTCCCTTTGCCTCTGGCTTTCCTCCTCATGCTCAGATTTTACTGTGAGATCCTTAGAGCAGGCTCTGCTCCCTGATCCACCAGCAAGAGTTGTTTGGCTGGCAGGTGCCAGTGCCCCACCCCTTTGAACTTCCTTCCCAGGGAGATACATATGGCCTCATCCTCAGTACTGTTGGTTGTTGTTTGCCAGGCTGGGGGCTGGATTAGGCAGAGGTGTCCCTTCACCCGGCTGTCCCCCTTTTGCCCTCCAAATGTGTGTGCAGACAGGAAGCTTGCTAATGGTATATCTGTGAGTGGTGGAATCCTGATGCAGTGATGGCTGTACCACTCAACAAGCCCTGCCAGTGGTGGGTGGGATTTAGGACCATGTCCTAAGGATGACACCTGAGATACATATTTTCAGGAGCCATCACATGTTTTGTGATTGTTAAGTGTTTAAAAATTGTTTTTAATGTCATGCCACATTTCCTTGCTTCTCAAATCCGAAGGAAGGCTTACCAACAGACGCCACAGAGAGATCTTGAGAGCGAGTGGTGTGATTACTAATGGTGTCTAACACCTCGACGTGGAGTTCTGCAAAGAGCAGAATATCCTGATGGTTCCTGGGGAAGATGCAGACATGGCGCCAGCCTCCATCACTGTGCTTTGCTGACCGCAGAGTGCATTCTCGGCTTCTGTCTCTGTGGAGATGAAGACAGTGGGCAGTGGGAAACCTCAAGGAGCTGCAGTATTCTTCTACTGGAAACCTTCCAGGCAGCCTGGACTATGGATCATAGCCATGTATAAAAACCTCTCACCCTTTGTATGTATAGAAGAAGCGCCGATATGCCCCATCCACGTGTGCTGGTTCATCCCAAAAGCAAGTGAGATCCTCAAAGGTGCGAGAAAAGCAGAAGATGTCCTGAGCTGTTTTAGCCAATAGATCAGCCTCTGTGTGGGGAGAGAAAAAGAAAGAAAGAAAGAAAGAAAGAAAGAAAGAAAGAAAGAAAGAAAGAAAGAAAGAAAGAGAAGCTTGCATAAGTCTTCAAGCTGAATAGGGCGATAATTGTAACCACAAATACCCAAAGTCATCTGGACTGTGAGATGAGAGGAAGCAAGTGCATGGCAAATAGAACTGTGGTCATAGAGATTAATACAAGTGTTTGTACAAGCACAAGCTGTAAGAAATGGCCAGTAAGTCACCACAGCCTGTCACGGGTTGTGCTTCTCTCCAGGGCTCCAGTCAGCTTGCAATAAGAGTTTTATAGCCATGCTCAAGTCTTTGGGGGTGGGGAAGTTTCAGAAGGGGAGAAGGCACCACTCCTGTAGGGCCTTTCTTCAGTGTGCTAAGAAAATCAAGTAGTGCATGATGTGAAATGCTTCTTCACTTTTGGACAGTTCCAGGCCAGATAGACCAATAGTTTGGCCTACTCTAATGAAACTTCTTATGTTTCTAGGACCCTAACTACACACGATGAAACAAAATAATTTCCCCCCCTTTCCAGTAGCACCTTAGAGACCAACTAAGTTTGTTATTGGTATGAGCTTTCGTGTGCATGCACACTTCTTCAGATACACTTAGTTGGTCTCTAAGGTGCTACTGGAAAGAATTTTTTTTAAAAAATTGTTTTGACTACAGCAGAACAACACAACTACCTACCTGTAACTACACATGATGCTAATGGTTTCTCTAACATTGTTTTTTTAAAAAATTGCAAGTGCCAAGCAGCAATGTTCATTGGGAACACAGCATGCTGGGGTGGTGGTGGTGAAATTTAACCCTTCTCCCCTTAGTGATTACAACAAAATTTCCCCCACTCCATGCTACAGTTAGCCTTGGGAGGGGGGCGGGGCAGAAATCCTGTTTGCCAACACAGGGGTGAGGAAACTATGATAATGGGGAGGGAAGGGATATAAAATCAAATATCCTTATCAAATGCATGATAGAATTTCCAGAAGACACACTGCAGTGGAGAGAAATGTGTCTTAGGCTGTGTACACATCACTGGCTTGAAATGCAACTAGGTGGTTCTTTTTCTCAATTTGGTTCAAAGCAGGTGTGTGGGAAAATGCACCAAAACACAGTATTTATTTCATAACAAACCACAAGAGAGATACGGACTGTGGATAATGTGGGCTTTGCCACTTCCCAAACAAGCAGTGGGAGTATAATGATGACTGCAGAGCAAATGGGGTGAGGGGTGGGGTGGGGGGTTCCTACAGTCTTAGAAGCTGACAAACTAGTTTCTGCTGAGGAGAACGGCTGATGATCTAGATAAAAGTTAGCCACATGAAGGGATCAAATAATGTTGGTTAATTTTGAATTAAGTGGGTGTGGGGTGAGGTGCAAGAAGTTGCTCAATAAAGGTGGGGGGCTGGCTGTGGTTATTCAAAGTGCACCTCCACGCTCTCATTCTTTGGCACCAACCTGAATGTTTGGGTGCAGTTCTCTGAATAAGTACGTACCAGGTAACATGCAAAGACCCCGCCCTGCATCTTGGGGTGGGTGAGTGGTGCAGCCTGCAGTCACTGGCCCTGTTATGACCCCCTTCTGCCGTGAAGCTTAGTGGCTCATTAAAATGCTCCCCCCAACAGTATTAATTTTCTCTATAATGCAAGAATGAGGACCTGTTGTACTCCACCTCCCATTAGTTCAGCCAGCATGGCCAATGTTTAGGACTGATGGGAGTTGTAGTCCAGCACCCTCTGGAGGGCCATCGGTTCCTCATCCCTTCTATAAAGTATTTTCATTTTTGTACACCACACATCCATCTAACAGTACTGATTTTCATAACCCACAAATGCAAACGGTACTGACCCTAAATGTTGTCATTCTGTTTCTGTTTTTTTATGTGAACATCCATTTTGGCAACACAGTTGTTTGAGTGGGTTGGGAAAGGATTAGGGAAAGGGGGAGCTAATGATTACCACCACCCCAAAGTATTTGCTGCCAGGAAGTGTTCACAAACATCCCAAAATAGCCATGTGGTTTTGTGGCAAACTTGGGGCGGGGGGAGCAGCTTCCTGTCCCAGGGAGATAGAACTCCCAGTGAGAGTGGGAGGAAGCAAGATAAGGGAACAAACTACACATTATACGCAAATGCAATGAAAACAATGACTTTAAAAAAAGTAGTCTCAAGACGCTAAGATTTTGAGTGGAGAAGTAACAGGGTTCATTAACCCATCCCCACGAAAATAATTCACTAGCTGCTTTTCCCTCCCACAGTGTTTCAGGAGTGTCTTATAAGGGTAAATATAGTATCTAGAATCCCAGTGAGAAAGGAAAGCAGGAAACTATGGGACATGCATTGACTGGAAACAAAGCAGTATAGATTCACCGTGACACTTTTGCAGGCAGAATCATGGG
The DNA here is from genome assembly GCF_964234715.1 of Podarcis melisellensis. Lineage (NCBI taxonomy): Eukaryota > Metazoa > Chordata > Lepidosauria > Squamata > Lacertidae > Podarcis > Podarcis melisellensis. The sequence continues at coordinate 48,556,067 of NC_138538.1, read as the reverse complement.
TAATGACAAATACACAATAAAAAGGACATCTGGAGGGAGCCCTAATTTTAAAAGATTTGAGAGGGAAACAAAGAAATCAAGGGGATCAATAATTCTGTAGGAACAAACAATGCAAGAAGGTAAAATGAATTATACCATCAGAATTAAGGGTTTGAGAAGTAACACTGCAGAACATAGGATATCTGTGAAATCTGAATACAGTGGTACCTCAGGTTAAGTACTTAATTCGTTCCGGAGGTCCGTACTTAACCTGAAACTGTTCTTAACCTGAAGCACCACTTTAGCTAATGGGGCCTCCTGCTGCCGCTGCGCTGCCAGAGCACGATTTCTGTTCTCATCCTGAAGCAAAGTTCTTAACCTGAAGCACTATTTCTGGGTTAGCAGAGTCTGTAACCTGAAGCGTATGTAACCTGAAGCATATGTAACCTGACGTGTATGTAACCTGAGGTACCGCTGTTCTATATATATTTAGTCAATAATTTCACATCTTACCCTTAAACAATTTAAGGTTTATCATTCACGCTAAGTCAAAGAAGAATTTCTTTAGATTTTTGTTTCTGTCCTTGTAGTATTTCTAACAGTATCATATCCATCAGCAAAAGCTGAAAAGATCTTATGAGCTATTCAAGTTTTGAACATAGACAGGACTCTTGGTCAGTGTCTTTTTTATGTTCCTGTCCCCCCACCCTTGTGCCCCCACAGAAGAAGGGAGGAAACACAACCACGCTATACAAAGGACAGTGAAGAATAAAGGGTGCTGGAAAAACAAACCTGAATTCTAGTTAGATCTTGTTTCTCCCTAATTGAGAGTTGTGGTGAGGAAAATTCTCATCATCTGGAAAGACTGCACTTAATAGCTGATCCTAGTAAAGAACTGCATTGATCTGGACATGAAACAATTTGGCGCTTTTGGTACCCACATTCACTTTGAGCCTTTGTAACCTATTCCATCTTTCCACATACCAATGTTCCTTGCTCTTCTGTTGACTGGTGGCCCTGAATACAGAGGAAACACTTTGGTGGAGGTGTGCAGGTAGATCTCTGAGGCTGTGAATATACCATACATGTTAAGCACACCTCTTTCCCCAAAGAATCCCGGGAACTGTAGTTTATCTCAACAGAGCTACAATTTTCAGCACTTATAGTTCTGTGATCTATAGTTCTCTGTGCTGGGCCTCATCCTGGCATAGGACATGAAAGGGTTTTCTCCTAACCCTCCTTCTGCAGCAGCCAAGGTGGAGCTTGATCCACGAGTATGGAAGAGCTTCATTTATTCCAAAGTTTCCTGATCCCACATGGTACAGTCCAGAGTTATGTTTTAATAAGGGCATGGTGGAGAATAGTTTGAAAAGAGTGTCTTCTTTCATCACTGCATTGTGAGAAGCCTTGCCTGATGACATCTGCATGCCACAGTGATCAAAAGCCTAGAGGGCATTTTTCATCAGAAATTGGAAACCCTAATCCAGGAAAGCTGGTTGTTGTGGTGCTCCCAGAAAGCCCCATCCCACCCCCTCTGCCCAGATGCCCTTCGTCCACAAGAATATTCACCTGCCTGGCTTTCCTAATGAGGTTTCTAGGGCCACAAAAAAGTAACAAAAGCCATGCTTCATCCTCACCTTTCCCCCTAAACCAGAGCTTTCCAAATTGTGTCGTGACACATTAGTGTGTCGGCTGTAGTGTGTAGGTGTGTTCTGCTAATGTACCCCAAGCTCCTCCCAGGGCAGGAAAGGGGCTAGTTTAATCTCCGGTTTGCTAGTAAAACTGAATGACTGTGTTGTGAAATGACGAATGTCTAAAAAGTATGTTACCAACATGAAAAGTTTGGAAAGCTCTGCCCTAAACCATGGACAGTAGTAGCAGTTTGTAATCTTACCTTCATCTGTGATGTAGACACAGTTCAGCACAGGCAAAGAGATGAGCAGGAGTATGGCTAGCAGTGGCCTCACCAAGCACAGAGGAACTGCCATCCTACTAGAAGGTACATCCAGGATCAGACCCAAGTCAAAATTTGTCCCTCCGCACTGCTGGTGTCGACAGTATATGCTCTGGCAGAACATTGGACACATGGATGCATCAGTGGCCTGCACTCCTGCTGAGGTAGCAGACAGGGACTGCTTGGCTTTTTGTTCCAGTGAACGTAAGCTCTGAACCTTTGTTGCTGGACCTGTGCAAGGGAAGCTTATCTGGGAAGTGCCAGGCCAGCTGCTCAGGAAGCCTGGGTAAAGGCCTCCTCCAGTCCTGGGCCCCACCACTTCCCCAGCCTGAAACCACTGCGCCATGGCCTGCAAGAGTGGCAGCATTGGCTGGAGGCTGCTATGATCAGATAGGCAGTATGTCTTGCCCTTGTGGTGGTGGTTCTTAAGGACAGGGCCTTTGGGCAGGAAGCACTGGATGTTGTAGCGGACTGGCAGGAGGTGGCAGTGCTCTCAGAAGAATAGTCTGTGAATGTTGTGGGGTGGGTGCTCCAGGCAAATGAGGGTGGCTCTGGTCTGGGCATTCGAGTGTGGGGTAAGGGAGAAATTGCTCTGTGGTTGCACTTGTTACATGGGAGAGTGGTATTGCACCCTCATGGTGCTTGTAGGCTTCCCAAGGGAGTGGGTAACGCTGTGGTCTAAACCACAAAGTCTCTTGGGCTTGCTGATTGGAAGGTCAGCGGTTCGAATCCACACGATGGGGTGAGCTCCTGTTCCTCTGTCCCAGCTTCTGCCAACCTAGCAGTTCAAAAGCATACCAGTGCAAGTAGATAAATCGGTACCACTGTGGCGGGAAGGTAAAAGGCGTTTCCTTGCACTCTGGTTTCCTGGTGTCCTGTTGTGCCACAAGCGGTTTAGCCATGCTGGCCACATGAGCCAGAAAGCTGTCTGTGAACAAATGCCGGCTCCCTCGGCCTGAAAGCGAGATAAGTGCCATAACCATATAGTCACCTTTGTCTGGACTTAACCGTCCAGGGGTCCTTTGCAGGCTTCCCATAGACATTCTGTTGGACACTGAGAGCAGAATGCTACACTTGATGCACCTTTTTTTCTCAGACCCAGCAAGGGGATGCCAATGTGATTAGCAAGTTTCTGTGACAGATACACACACACACACCACTAGGTGCAGAGAGAGGTGGGTGGCAACTGTTATCAAGACTGTGGCCCTTCCAGCCACAATTCCTGTGATATTCCTCTTCCATGTGTGACAGTTAACATTAAGAAAACAGCTCTTGTTGGAACCAGTGGGAGAAAACAGTCAACAGGCACTCACATCCACAAGTTGTGAGGAGCATCTGGGAATGAGGCCCCAAGCAAATCTTCAAGCAGCGGATGGGTACTGGGACCACCCCTCATTTGCTCCACCACAACATGTAACTCAAGGACCAGATCACTAAAAGGCTGTCACTATTTTGTGGGACGGATTCAAGCACACACCGGAACAAAAGGTTTGTGCAGTTAAAGTGGATTTAAAAACTGTTGCCATAACACTTTAAAAACAAAGGACTCTTTGGATTTAGGAAAGTGATAGGATGACAGGATATTGAAATGTATGGGATGAACAAACAATAGTCAGGAAGACGATAAACACCCCGCAAGCAAATCAGCATGCTTGCTGGATGTCTGCTCATTATAATATAACTGCCTAATAAACAAATAAGAATTAATCCTTTATAAAGCCAGCATTTGGTAGTTTAGTCCTCACAGAGCTACAAATCCCAGCATGCTTAACAAACTAGTTTCCAGGATTCTTTGTGGAGAAGCCATGTGCTATAAACGCATAGTGTGGCCTAACCACCACATAAGCTTTTGCACGCTAATCAGGATAAATGCTGAATAAACAGGTGGTTTGGAGCAACCCATAAAAGCTACTTAAGATACTCCTTTGGCAAAGTACCAAGTTAAAGACAGTGTTTGCTCTTCCTGGCTAAATGAGTAGCAGAATACACTCATGTCTCAATGCATTTGATCCGAGTAAAGTCCACCTGTTACCATAGATATGGCTGCTGGGACAACCATCGCTAAAGTGGACACCACAGAAGAAATTGTTGATTATAGCTAACCAAAGGCTCGAAGATAACAAACTAGAGGTCAAATGTGGGAGAGTGCAAATGTGGTGGAGAGGGTGAGAGAGGTGCTTTTCATTTTATTTCTCAGGCATGAGGAAGTGTGCAACAGATAACAATTCAAGCAGTGAAGAAACTGTAAAGGCTAAAATAATCATACATTACTGAGCACCCAAGGAGAAACTGACGAGCAGGCACCTTTTGCATTGCCCTCTTAGTGCCTGTCAAAGATGCTTCTCTTTTATAACAAGCCTTCCAAGTGTAAATCTTTGGTGTCATTTAGTATCAGTATCAGAACTGAATTGATTTTATATATGCCTTGTTGTTTTAAGAGTGGTTGGGGCAACCCAGCCTGATGGGTAAGAGGATTTATTATTATTAGTGTGTGCATATATAATTTTTATGTATGCAGATGTCAGCTGTTTTTATATATGCAGCTGTTCTGTGCATGTTTTATTGTATTGTAATCACTTTGGAACATTCATAAATGAAATAACAACAACATTCAAAATCTGCACATGTATGCAAGAGAAAAACACTCCACAATTTAAAAGTGATTCTTAAAACGATACCATGAAGGTCTTAACTATATTATTATTATTATTTGTTATATGCAAACTAGGAATAGCAGAGAATTTGATTTAGTTCACATCTAAAGGAGAGCTTACCTATGCAAACCAAAACACAGCCATCCTTAGTGCAAACACGTTATGAAACCCTAACATATTTTTTTTAGAACATAAAACTAACTTTGGGAAATTTTTTAATAGAGAATGAGGAAGATGCCCCAACCCTTCCCTCAGCGACCATTTCTCTACTTCAACTTCCCTCCCTGTGGCTTTTCTCCACACAGAGTTCAAAACATGGATAAACACAAAACTGCCCTCAAGCAATCAAGCAAATGTTTGTAGCAGTGCCTCACTCTTGATACTGCTGGGAAATGCTGATGCAGTTTGTACCAAAACCTGTTTGGAACACTATTTATTTAGTGCTCCATAACAGTTTTTAACTACAGAAAAATGAATTTATTGCTTAAGAGAATCTTCCTTCCCTGCAACATTCTGCATGATTTTTGGTCGCTGCATGTGCGTGGAATAGCGGATCTGCTGTTTCAAGTTTCAATTCTCATAAATTCTGCACATTCCCTTCCATATCCTATAACTGGTTGCCCATGAGCAGAAAGCACTATTTTGTAGATAGCACCAGTATACCAAATACTAATCCCATGGAGCTGAATGTGCCAAATATGGCTGTGGATTTGACAGTCCGAAGATGGCCTACTCAGAAAATCACCATCTTATTTATTTGTAAGTGGAAATATTTGTCACACACATGGTAGCTAAACTAAGATGTCTCATAAAGAAATATAAAAAGAGATTTGAATGACATGGTGGCATGACCTCACAAGGGCTCTCGTGGTTTACTCTCAGGTAACGGAAACACACCACCTGGAATGGTGACATTTTTTCCTGAAGGAGAAGGGATCAGGGATCCATAACTCGCTTGTTGCCTTGGCAACACTTACAGACGCAGAACCCTTTGGGCATATTTCTGTGAACTTGTACCGCCCTGGCAAACTGGGTTAAATCCAAGTTAAGAATAGTTATAGTGGTATTTGATTACTTTGCCAATGAGTTATTTCTTGATTCAGTTGGGCCTCGTTTTTTCACTCCCTTCCCTGTTCTTACCAAAACAGTTTGTCAGCAATGCCTGGAGTGGAGCCAGCATTCCCTGCAGGGCAAAGGCCTACACTGAATTCTCTGGTAAAGAATATGCAAACAGTACTGACTGCTAGTATTTGAAGGGGGGGGGGAACTGCCTCCTACAGCAGAGTGGGAGAAGTAGCCCTTTATGGCTGTTAAAATGGCTGCGAAAGTTACTGAGAGGCACATACAAAAATAAACAGTTTATATTCATTTGTAAGAGGATGGAGGCTAGAGAGTACCTCTTGATTTCTGTTAAAACACAAGGAAGGTTGTCATCACCCCATTTCACAACTTCATCCTTTTTATGCATCCTTTATTATGTACAAATCTAATGCAGAGGCAGCATAGAACCGCTAGAGGCCTATACAGTCATGTACTGCTAATTTTGCACCTGTCTGAAAGCATATGTTCCATGGTTAGATCCACCGCACCGCAAAACTGATTGCTCTCCTCGGTGACATTCCCATTTCCATGCAATGCTAGAATTGCTTCCATGGGATTCTAGGAGAGTTCCAAAGCAACTCTTTGAAGTTCAGCTCCTATTCCCCTACCAATTTCCTTTGTTTCATACACGGGCATTTCCAGACTATCACTATTTTGTGAGTGAGAGTTAACTGTGTATCGGCAAAGTTAAGATTTAAGAATTAAAGTGGATTCGTCACTCTTGCACAAGAAACTCACTTAAAAAACACACGACAAAACCACATACCCCTGCACAAAAACACATTCGCTTTTTTCAGTAAGGAAAGTGGCATGAAAATGCACTAGAAAATGTGTAACAACAATTGCTTGACCTAATAACATATAATCTCCCTGCAAACAAATCAGAATGAATGCTCTATAAACAGCCAATATCATAAAACCTCCCTGAAAACTTTGTGTAAACAAATCAGGATGAAGGCTCAATAAAAAGATTTGGAAACCTTATTCCGTGGCATCCTATAATGACAAGAGACTTGCAGTTCTCAGCCAGCAACTAATCTCACAACATGTGGACTGTGCCAGATCATTGAGGGGACAGTTGTGTCTGCTTCCATGAACAATCCCTGTCCACAATGTTCTGCCCGGTGAAAAAAACTCCTCATGGTATTTGTTGAAAAGCAAATGTTTGGAGAAGCATCCAGGTGACATTATATGCATAGGAAGCTGCCTTATACTAAGGCTGTGTACACACTCCCATTCACTCTGCATCCACTGAGCTCCCACTGCTTATTTGGGAAGTGGTGTACACACATTAGCCAGAATCCAGATCTATCCTGTTGTTGTTTTTTAATAGAATACTGTGTTTCCCCCCCAAACCAGCTTTGATCTGAATTGAGAAAAAGAACCACCTAGCTGTGTTTAAGCCAATAATGTGCACACAATCCAGATTTGATTATTTGTTCATCTAGATCAGTATTTTCTCTTTCAAATTACAGCAGCTCCCCGGGGTCTTAGGAAGATGTATTTCCCATTGCCTGCTATCTGATCCTTCTAACTGAAATGCCTAGGGACTGAACCTAGAACTTTCTAGCATGCATGTGACTGCTCTGAGCTTTGGTCCCTCCTGTCGTATAATGTGTCACTTGAATGCTTGTACACAAGGAGGGCCTTGGTAGATTAAACCAAGGGTATATCCAGTCCTGTGCAATGCTTCTTTTGCATGAACACATTCTATTAAGAAGCAGGCTTAATTGGAATCAGCACACGCACGGGCCTGCTAGACAAGGAGCAGGAGGAAGTTGCCAAAACGGGAGAAAAAGAGGGGAAGTGGAGGAGGACTTGCTCCTGGGACAGGTGTTCAAAGGTGTTACAATTCAGAACATTATGGAGGACTTGCTTAACAAGTTTGTGCAGTGCTTGCACCTGTTCAAAGAAAAGCAGCAGGCTGTGATAAGGAACCCGGGAAAAGTGGGCTATTTTGGAAAGGATATGAGATGAACTGCAAATGGCACAGGCCAATGCTTTTAGCAGCAGCAGCAGATGACATGAAAAGGGTCAATGTGAAAGCATTTAAACCCCTTCCTAGTGGCTGGCTTTGAAAATTGCTACTATCTCCACATTCCTGCCTTGTTCTGCAGAAATGAAGCCTGGAGGAGGGAGTGTAAAGAAGTGTGTTTCCATGCAGGTAGCAGGTAATCTTTGGCTAGGATCTGCCCTCCGCCTTCCTGCGAGGCATGAGATAATGGTTGTGGTGTATGTATGCATGAATATAGATGATGCAGATTCTCTTGCTTTCGTAATGCTTTGTCTTTTTCTCCTCTCCTCTCCTCCCCATGCCAAATTCCAAGACCAAGAGGCACTCTGTTTCAAGTCGAAGGCTGCTCCACATGCAAACCATGTCCTCCATTCATGCATGGGTCCCATACTGTCCATCTTGGAGGCAGGCTGGAATCGGCACATGGCGTTTGTGATATATAGGGCTACTGAGCATAGATGCTCCCCTAGCACAATTTATAGCTGTGTGTCACTTCTCTGAACTCCATATATTTCCTTTACGTTTGGCAGAGTCTTGGATTGTGATGTGTGCTGTCCATGCCCTTCTGGTCAGAGAAGAAGATGGCATGAGGGATGGGTTCATGAAGGATCCTCTGGACCAGCCAAGTTCAGCTATGTTCTGTGCTCTATGTAAAAAGATGGTGGCATGACCATGAGACATATGTACAGGAGGCTTCTATTGCCCTGTTTGGGTCCACAGGTTGGTGGGGTCAGTGCTCAAGTCTCTCATGCTTCCTCAGCCGTCACATCGATCCCTGCATATGTAAAATTCTCAAACAAAGCCATGTTCACATAGGCCTGTCAAAGGAGAAACAGAGTCAAGTTGGGGGGCTACTCCCTTTTACCCCTTCTTTTGTGAGTACATTTTCCTCCAGGTTCTGACTAAAAAAGACAATACAATAACTCATTTTTTAACCTTACACTGCAATCATGCTCAGAGCAAGCCCCAGCCCAACATCTTGGGACAATTGCCTGATATAGGGCCCAGTTCTAAGGACCACCTGCATCCTGCTGAGACCCTACAACAACAGGATATTCTTAGTTGAAGGGTATGGTAAGGGTGCTGGGCCCCCCAATGGTGACACTGGGTTCTGTCATCTGACTGTAAACTCTGCTCACCCACATCTTTACAGCACATAGGCTGAAAGCTCAGGAGGTTTTTATTCAGAGCACAGCAAGAATATCCCTAGATAGTGATACCTTCCGAGCTTCCAGCATGCGGATGAGCTGCACCGATATCTGAGCAAAGGGTGGACGTTCATATGGCCGGTCCCGCCAGCACTGCCGCATTAGCTCATAGCTGCAGGAGAAGGTGAAGAATCAGAATGAAGCTAAATACACAAGGGAAGGGGAACTGCCAAGTTCACTGGACGCTTGGTCTACTGGGCATCTCTATCTCCAGCTCCTCCATCAGCATGCGACAGTGAGGAGATGTAGATACTGAGGCCTAGCATGTCAGTGACCACTGGCAGGAGATTACTGAGTAAATAGGATGTGTGTGTTGGGCAGGGGGAAGGGTTTGCACTTACACTTCGTCATCACAGTTGAGAGGCTTCTCCATGCGGTACCCTTGGGGCAGCTTTTCATAGAGTTCAGCACATGTCATGCCACAGTATGGCGTCCCTCCTAGGAAATCAGACGAGGCACCATATTCACCAGCATCTTGGGGCCACTAGTGGCCGGTGGGGTTCTATAGGTAGGGCTAATTTGCTCTCCTAGCTTCCTAACACTGCACGTTGCTGCTCCCATTGATGAGGGGTGGGAGGGGTGCGGTGCTGGGAGTGCTGAATTAGCTTGGCTGCTGTGCTGAGCATCCCACTGCCTTGCCCCTCCCCTGCCCCACTTGGTAACTGCCAGCGACACACAGTGTTGCAAAACCAGACAAGCAATGTAGCTCCACCTGTGCAACATCACTAGCCACTCCTGCTTGGTGCAATGCACACTTAACACAGCCTTCTGGGTGCTACTGGGACAAAGTTCTCCTAAACCACCCATCTCTGTATGTCCTGTCCTCACCCATACATAATGCAAAGTGCAGCTAGACTGGAAGATGTACAGTAGCAACTATATGGTGAGGTGAATAGATTATGTAGGTTGGTAAGCGTTTTTCTCCCATGATGTTGTTATAGTTAGCCAGCCCATTTGGGGAAAGATCTGCTAAGACTAGGCATGCTCGCATTTTGTGTTTCTCCCCAAAGTGAAGGTTTTTATCTTGGCTGTCCTGTTAGGAAGATTGGTTCAAGGTTGTTTCCATGTTCCTCAACCAAAGTAAGGGTAAGGCACTCTGATATCACTCACAGAGAGGAGGTTGGAGAAATGAAATGAAGAAGTTGTATTGAAGAGTGTGGGGCCAAAATGGGATGCATAGAATAAAGGACAGTGAGGGCAACAGAGACAGAAACTTACCCAGGCTAACTATTTCCCATAAGAGAACTCCAAACGACCACCTGCAAGAGAAAGACAAGTTAGGATATAGGCTGAGGTCGTCCAGGTTTTCCACTCTACTGTAGCAAATTTGCTGCTTTTCTAAGATCATTTTTGTTCTGGCCTGCTACTAATACAGAGAAAAAAAAGAAAATACTGAAGCCAGTAGTTTCCCTTTGTTAATTGTAAGTTATTGTACATTTCCTTCAATATCTCAAAAAACACCAATAGGCTTTTTTTGTAGTATAGCATTCAAATGTATTGCAACTTAATGGATTGATTAAAGAAGTAAAAGACAGAGGATCATTCATACATTCTCCTCCTCATGACATTCCTCTTCATTGCATTTTCTACTTCTACTTGGAACAAAGGGGCCAAGTGAAGGCCCATCTAGCCCAGCACTCTGTTCTCACAATGGCTGATCAAATGCCCATGGGAAGACCACAGGTGGAACCAGAGCACAACATAATATTTATCCTCCATAGATTTGTCTAATCCTCTCTTAAAGCCTTCCATGTTGGCGGCCATCACTACTTTGGTGAGAAGAACTGAAGAAAGTACCACCTGCCACCTGATCACTGTCGTCCAATCTGCAGTTGACCCTGCCACCCTGCCCGCCCACCCATAAATCACTCACACATCACTCTTGGTTGTGTACACACTGTAATTCAGGGACTCAATAGCCATCCAGCGAACTGGCAAACGGCCCTGTGAAAACAAGCATCACTGGGGTTACAGAAGCCCACTTTGAGTAGACCGGCGAACAAAGAGAAGAGAGGGAGCTGGGCTCCACTCAGAGCAGAAGAGAAGCCTGAGGAATGAGGAAGGGGTCCACATGATCGTCTCTATCCAGACTTACCATAGTCTTCTTTACATAGACTTCCTCCCCCCGGGACAAACCAAAGTCGGCAATCTTGGAAGTCAGGTTTTCCCCTACCAGGATGTTCCTGGCAGCCAGGTCTCTGTGGATGAACTAGGGGAGGGCAGGAAACAGCAGTGAGTGACATAGGCAGTGGTAGAGAATTCAGGCATTCATCCTAGTCCATAGCTGCACACAACAGCATCTCATGAGCAATCTTGTGAAACCAAAGCCGTAGGCATCTAAAAATCTTGCCTTACATTTCACCTCCTGTATTGCTTCAGCATTCTCTGGTCCTAACTCAGAGCTGTACTGACATGAAGTTATCCCAGTTCTATCCATGTCAGTACAGCTCTTAGTTAGGACCAGAGAATGCTGAAGCAATACAGGATATAATTGGCATATGATTCCAATACACGTCTACTATTGCAAGCTTGAAGTCAGACACTCAGATGATGGACCTGCCATTCTGTGTATGTGAAACACATTACAAATGGAAAGCACAAACACAGGCCTGCTCTGTCTTTCCCCTCCTTGACTTTGCTTGCTAATTCCCCCCACCCCCAAAAAAGAGAACTGGTTCATGAGCCCAACTAGTGGAGCCAGCTCAGCCCAGCGGTTCCATCGACCAACATGAGCCCAACTGGTGGGAAAAGATGGCTAGGTGGTGAGGACACACAGACCTGTTTTTCACTCAAATACTGCATGCCTTTGGCCACATCAGATGCAAACTGTAAGAGCTGTTGGGATGTGAGGGTCGAGGCTGTCCCATGCTCCCTGGCAAAGGCAGGATCTGTCTCCAGGACTCGGCTCTTGCGCAGAAAATCTAGCAAGTTTCCGTAGGGTGCATATTCAATGGCGATGTACAAGTAACCTGGAAAATTAGGGAAGAGACTGTCAAGTCATGCCCAGACAAACATGTCAGGAAACTTGCTCCGTTAGAAGCAGCAGGGTTGAGAAAGAAAAGACCATAAAAATTATCAGAGATGAACCTGTGATAAGGCACACGATCCTCCTCTGTATGAAGTAATATGGAGAGTGTATGTAAAAATATGCATGGTCATGAAAGATAGTAGACCAGATAGCGTCACTGCAACCACTAGGTGGTGCCAGTGCTTTGACAGGGTTCATCCACACTGCTCCTGAAAACTCCCTTTCCAAATCTGTTTTGTGCACTGTGGCCCTCTGGTGGTTCTGTACCTACGTGGGTTGTTTGCTGCTCTCACATTCTATTGTACCAGGGCCACATTCTCTGCCTATTTGTATTTCAGATCTGAAGTCTTCTTGCTCATTTTAAAACCCTGCCCATGGACCCTTCAAAAGCAGCCCATAAAACCCTCTGACACTCCCTTCTATCACTATTTCCAGCAGAAATAAGGAAAACCCATGTGCTCTGCTTCCTTCCCCTCACCTCCATGTGCTTAAAGGGTATTGTTAGATTGCTACTATGATCTAACTAAACTTATTTTCCAAGCCTGGTTAACAATGTGTTTCAGTGATCACCATCATTATCTCACCCTGCTATCAGCTCTATCAGTCATGCAAGTTGTTTGCTCTTAGTACTTTGCTGCTGTAAAGAAGGCAGAAGCTCCTGGTAGGGAAGCTATCGTGATCTTGAAGGTGATTTTCCCAGGGTGAGGTTAATGCCTGGCATTCTGGGTGCATTGACCCCTGTGATTTCCCCAAATATGAGAAACTCGACTGCATAATTTCCTCCTCTAAAGGAGGAGGAAGATAACAACACTTCTGGGTTTGGTGTTTATGCTGCTTTGCAGTTACAGAAGCAGGCATCAGCGGATCTGCCATTCTTTGCTTTCTGGTGGTAAAACTTTTGCCAGATTGTGACACCTGCTCACAGATGGCGCAATACGTTTTAAGGATCTGTCACTCCCTCACAACAGCAAGCAAACACTAAACTTGGCACCCTAGAATAAGCAGCTCAAGTGTTGGCTCTGATTCCAGTCGCTGCCCCATACTAACCACAGGGAGAGATTAAGGGGAAATGAAATAAGGAAATATTTTGCAAGGTGAAGGAGTGGGAAGAGAGGATGGGGCTTTGGGGCTTTGCACGCTAGAGTGTGTGTTGTTTGGAAGCAGGGTGGGGCCCTCCTCAGTGAATAAAGGAAAAGGTGGTGCAGATGAGCCCAAAGATGGAGGAGCAGGGGAAGAAGTAGTTAGCACTGGAGGGTGCCCTATTGGCAAAGTGTCTCACCCTTGTTCTCGCAGGCTCCCAGCAAGTTGATGATATTGGGATGGTGGCCCAGCTTGCAAAGAACTTCCAGCTCTCCAGCAAAGTCCCGGTGGTCATTCTCAGAGGCAAATTCTGTGGTGGCAAGAACATTTGTTGTACACGTGGCCAAGCCCAGCTTTTTGGTGTGCTACATGCACGTTACAAATATATCTGTATCCTGAATGTGATTGGAAATGAACATTCCTGCATGAACATCTCACAGTTTTACAAGCATACATAACGCCCTTGTTCACATGTAATGCTAAGCAAAACTATCAGTCAGTGTGAACAAACAAATACCGTATTTTCGCCCCATAGGATGCACTGGCCCATAGGACGCACCAAGTTTTTTGGGGGGGAAATAAAGAAAAAAAATTATTTCCCCCCCAGGCGCTTGTGGGGCCGGCAGCGGGGAGAAGCGCTCTTCTCCCCGCCGCCCGCCTGCAGACCAGGTCCGGGGACAGTGGGAAGACGCGCTGTGCCTCCCAGCTGTCCCCGGAGCTTGCGGGGCAGGCAGCGGGGAGAAGCGGGGAGAAGTGCACACCGACCCCTCTCGCTCTCCAGGCTTCAGCAAAAGCCTGCATTCGTCCCATAGGACGCACACACATTTCCCCTTCATTTTTGGAGGGGAAAAAGTGCGTCCTATAGGGCGAAAAATACGGTACTGTGCAGGTTCCCAGAGAGGAGATAATGGACACTTTGTTCCTGCTTGGCCATTCTACTGATGTGTTGTGTGACACTGTGGTTTGGGCTTAGCATGTTATCTGGATCTGGGCTTGTAGTTTAGCTGCCCCAGCAAATCACAAGCTCCAAACCACAAGGCAGGCCTTGGTTATAGCTTGTGGCATGGAATCCTGTGAATTGTAGTTTTAGAGCTGAAAATTGCTAAGTATCTCTGTTTCCCTGCACACTATGGTGCTAGCTACCTGAGATTGGGAATTGCTATGAAACCATTTTAAGTATGTGGTGGAGATATTCTCTATGATTGTGTGCCGTGAGGAGGCCCATTGTCTTGCCTTCTGAACAGGCATATGCGAGGAGTGGCTGCTGTCTTCATTCTCTGAATACTTTGGTGCTTGAGCACCAAAAAAAAGTAGATGCATATGTGTCTGATGGTCAATGCAGTCCCCACCACCAAGAAGGAGGCAAGTATCAGAACAGGTCTGCCAATCACCAATCATTTACACCCTAAGCAGGGCTAGCGAGGGAGAGGTAATGGTCTTCCTGTGTCAAGCATGGGAGTCTGACATCGTGCGGCATCTCACCTTTCAGCATCTTGATGGCTGCATTCATTCTCAGGCCATCTTTCTTGATCATGGCCCGGATGACTTGCCCAAAGTTCCCTTCCCCTATCATGTCCTCAAACTTGATGTCTTCCCACTCCAGGATAGGGTAGCTGAGGGGCTCAGGCTGGGGTTTGGGCCGGCGAGTCAGGGTCAGCGTGCCTGAGTTGAACTGCAAAATGGTCTCTTCCCCCTGTGAGAGGATGAGTTAAGTGGGGAGGTTGGCAGCAGCACTGCAAACCAAGTGGGTCAACAATCTGCTGTCACAAGCATGGTGGAGCATAAGAATTATGAGGGTGGGGAGCCAAGATCAGTGGGAAGAGGCAGGTGGGGCAGGGCAATATCACTCACAGAGCCTGACTGGTAGGTGAATGTACGGCGCCGGTGAAAGAAGTTCTTCTTGATGAGGAAAAGGGCCAGCAGGGCAAAGAGTATGGTCACACAAGTGACGGAGACAGAGCCCACAATGGCCAACAGCAACTGCTGGTCCAGGTTGGATGGAGGCAAGTTCTGGCTCCCCAAGGTGGGCACTTGGCTCAGGGCTCCTGCGGGAAAGAGGGAAGCAGTGCGTTTTGTAACAGTGCCTGGCTCTGCAATGAAGGAGGAGAAGGCAACTGCATGACATGATAGAGATGCAGAACCACTGCCATGAGTGGACTCTATGACTGTTCTGCCTCCCAGGGTAGATCAGTGCTCCAGGCCAAGGTGGCTGCTGCTGGTGTGGTTTGCCAAGAGCCAGTTGCACCTGCATCCTGGCTGGCCTGCATTTTGACTGTAGGAATCAGAGAGGCATCTTCACGCACATTACTTGCCTCCTGTCCCACTCAGACCCCACCCCCTGGGACAGCCAACCAAACTTGCCCCTGGTCCACTCACCATCACCCACGATCTCAACTCTCACAGGCTTGCTCCACTCGCCTGGTACAAAAGAGCTGGCTCGCACCCGGAACTGGTAGAGCGCGCTGGTGTTCAGCCCTGCAATGATCTTAGTGGTATCCCAGCCGTTGTCCGTGTCCATCCACTGTGGCTCACTGGTACCCCCCAGCTGTTGCACCTCCACAATGTACTTGTTGATGCCACCATTGGGGTACTCAGGGGGCAGCCAGGTGAGCTTGACAGTGCTGTCAGCAAGGGGCTCCGCTGAGAGAGACCGTGGGGATGAGGGACCTGGGAGGCAAGTGGTACAGCTGTTGGCTCTGCAATTGTGACCTGTTCCACAACTGCTAGGAATGCAATCTGTGGCTTGGCGGACAGTGCAGTTGTGGACCTATTAGGCATAGGCATGAGAGGACATTGTTCAGCAGAGTTACTACGATGCCAAGAAACAATGAGCAAGGCGTAGGTTTGTCCCTGAGGCACCCCTCAGTTTTCCAGGGCAACACATGTGCTAATGCTTCCTGAGGAGTTTACAGAGGTTCAAAGCCTCTTGGAAGAAAATAGAAATCCCTGCAAAATAGGAAGCACCTTAGAGCCCGCAACACATAACACCATGCCAAGGCAAGTTAATTAGATTTTAGACCTGTCTACCAAGAAGGCAAGAGCATCTGACATAGTACTTGTTCTGTAAGGGATCACCCGGGAGTAAAACCTTGCAGAGGCCACCCACCCCAGAGTCATTGATCCCCAGCCCCGCTCCCTTCTGAGAGTGGCAGATTTCTCCCAGATGGTACATCCCGTTGCCCACCTTTGCTGTCAATCTTGACCTTGTAGAGGTCAGATGGAGGTCCGAGGCTGGTGCAGTGATAGACCAGCACCACCAGACTGTACTCCTTGTTGAATTTAAGGTTTGGAATGTAGGCAGACTGCACAATCATGGAAGTGATGTTTTCCTGATGGACAAGCTCCTTGGCTGCATCATAGAGCTGGACGAGGAACCCAGAGCCCACAGTGTCACCACCGGGCAGGTTCCAGTTCACATGCAATGTGTTGCTCCCTTCAACAAATGAGCGTTCAATCACAGGCTTGGCTGTTGGCTCTGTGTGGAATAGAGAAACAAGAAGCCATCAGCCTGATTCTCTTGCCAACAGCACCGAAGTTAAGTTGTTAACCTGGTTTATTCACATGTTAAGGGTCTTAACACACACTCACCCACCTCAAAGTAAACTTTATACAGTCATATACTGTGACAGAAGGCAGTTGGATCCCTGAGGTGGGAAGAGGTTGGGCTACTCATCTATAGGGCACTGGAATTTTGTTCTCCAACCAGAGGAGGTAGTGGCAGAAACAGGGCACTTAGCTGGTCTCTGTAGAATACCAGAGTAGGTATTTGCACAATCTCTACTGGTTAATCTCTACTGACTGGAAGGATGGCTGAAGAAGACCCACACGGGAACCAGGATATTAGAAACTGTAGGCATCCTTAGCACTACTCATACGCCTACTACAGAATCTACTTCTTTTGATTTGGGCATTCTTCATCTCCCCACTTCCCAGATTTGGCTCACTGAACTTCAGATACTCACCTTGGCACTCTGTTACCATGACAGCGTGAGGACCTGGGTCACCTTCCCCTCCATCTCCAGGGCGTGTTAGCTGAACCTTAACAAGGTAGGCCGTGACAGGTCGCAGGTTCATTAGGGTGATGTTCTGAGCATGGTCAACTGTTGATCAAATATGGGTCTGTTACTGTAGAGTCTCATGCTGAAGGTTATGCTCCATATTTTTGTTTACTGCAGAGAGCCCACTGCGCAGGGCCTTTTGACTGGGATCTGCAGCTCTGTGACCTTTCCTTTCAGACTAATGTCCCCTCCATTTTCTATTATCTGCTGAACAGGGACTGCCTCATATCCACAGAATACATTTAAAGCACATTCAGAATACATGACCTTCTCGGTGGTAGAACCTGCCCTGTGGAATGCCCTCCCATCAGATGTCAAAGAGATAAACAACTATACAACTTTCCGTAGACGTCTGAAGGCAGCCCTATATTGGGAAGTTTTTAATGTCTGGTACATTGCTGTGTTTTGTCAATTTCTGCTGTATGCCACTTAGAATGACTGGGACAACCCAGTTAGATGTGTGGGGTACAATTAATTAATTAAAATTCCCCCAAAGAATCCTGGAAACTGCAGTTTATTAAGGCAGATGAGAATTGTAGCTGAGGTGGTGGTGGTTTGCAATTCCCAGGATCAAGAGTTGTGCCTAACAGCCTGATCTCCTGTTCCTGTTGTAGCATATGCCTGAGAGAATCCTTGTTTCTTCATGATTGGCTGAGCTGAAAATATTTTGCTTCCCTGTTGAGCAGAATCCCCTGGGCCAAGAAGCATTGCTAGTTACTTAAATGACTCAAATGTGCATAAATGCACCATGTCCCTAGCCGAACTAAGATGTTAGATGGCTAGGGCAATGGGTTCTCATGGGCACTGCACTTCATGGTGTGCCCAGCTGTTCTATAAATATAAAACTTTTTATAAAAAGGAAATGAAGGGGGAAGGGCAGGAGATCTGGGGTCCAGCACAAAAGACCCAGAGCTCAGCCTCCTAGATCACCTGCTCACAACACTCCTGTCTGGATCGCTTTCTGTATAGTTGAAAAGAACTGAAGCCAGAGCAGGCACAGGTTTGAGAGAGCCCTGCAGATTTAAGAGAGCATACAAATTTGAGCGACGACTCCATCTGGATTACAGCAAATCCCTTACCTACAATGGATGACCACTGAGAAGTGCCAGTTTGGGGCTTGTACAGGACCTTGATGGAGATGATGGGTCCATCACCTGAGACGCGCCCCACAGGCGATATCACAAGCTGCCGACTCTGCTTGGCCAGAAGCCTGGGAGGGCTTAGTGGCATGGGAGGCACTAAGGAAGGGAACAGCATCAATCACAAGCCAGGCAAACATGAAAGTAGACAAAGGGATTGCACATTTTACCTTTGCCCTTGAGAGAAAGATGACTGCAGCTATTAGGACAGATTTGCACCAGATGTTTCTCATGCAATATTTTCCTGATTGGTACCTGGCACAATCCTAGTTTCTGTCTCTGATTAATGCTCTCCTTCTAGGTTTCTTTGCTTGAAAACTAGCACCACATTTAAAGAGACACCACCTTTAAAGAGACATCAGACCCTCATTTTGCCTGGACAAGAACTGCAGAGTATCTTAGGAGGGGTATTAAATTAAAAACTGTGTGGCAACATTTCAGTAACCGAGTTCTGTACAACCAAAGATGCTTCCTGTGATGATTTTGTAATTCTCAGAAGCTGAGCATGAATATCTCTAACCCTGAAATCTCACCACCTGTACTGTCCTGCTCACCTTTCACAGTGACCTTGAACTTGCCACTGTCCTGCCCACCCGTAGTGGAGACACGGCATTCCCAGAGGCTAGTGTCAGAGAGGACCAGCGGTGGCACTTGAAATTCACAGGTTGTCAAGTCTTTTTCCATGATGGCTTTCAGAGACTGGAGAGGTGAGAAGAGTAGAGTCATATCCTGTCTCAAGTCTTCTGTTTCTGAGTATTTGTGGGGAACCACAGTCCCATGGGATGCAGGTAGGGTTGACAACTGACCTAGCCCCATCCTTACTAGTACCAACATGGAAGGAAATAGATCATATGCAATTATATAAACAGAAGGAAAAGTGGTGTCAGGACAATTGGACTGCTATGCTAAAGCACTCGTGCTTAAGCACCCAAATACTTACATAATTAACATAACCTCTAGTTTGATCCTGATTTATCCTCCTCGCGTGCGAACAGAGGTAGGGTTGCAAAAGCACACAAAGAAACCCAATTTAACACCGTGTGCTTATATATATCTGGGTGTAACCCAATTTAACACCCTGTGCTCATAGATTGATCTGGATGAAAGGGAGCTTACAGAGAGAAAAAGACCGAAGGGTATGAGTAGGGTGAGAGCAAGTTGGGGCTAGAGAGGCAGAGGGAAGAGCAAGCCCAGGTCTCTGGGATGGTACAGGGCCTGATCCAGGACATGATGGTAGCTTACCATGATCACTGTTCCATCAGCCTTGCGCAGTTCAATGTTTTCACGCACAGGGATTGGATTGCCTGTTGCCATGCAGGTAATTACAGGCTGGGAGCCTAAGTTAAACTCCAAGTGAGAGACCAAGTTCTTGATCTGGGGGATCCGATCTTAGCACAGAACACCAGAATAAGGATAAAACATCATTACAATCATAATAAAATAGCATTTTTTAAAAGGGCAATATGATATTTATTCCCTGCCTCCCTTTATTTCTAGGTGGCAGACAACGGCTAACCACTATGCAGCACCCTCTCCCATTCATGTACTCGTTTGGCAGTTCTCTGGCACTGGGCCTGGTTCCTGCCATTCCCAGGATACACATTCCAGAGTGCTTTTACCTGACTTTTCACAGTGCTGTCCATGCCAACCAGATGGGCAAATGCAGCCACTGAACCGGTTACAGGTGCCTCCATTCTGGCAATGACACTCCAGGGCACAGTCAGCACCGTACCTCCCAGAGGAGCAAGCTGGGGAAAGAGCACAGGGATCGCGGGTCAATCTCCTCTGACCATTTCCCAGAGACTGGGGCTGCATACAAGCAATGTGTTTAAGGCACAGTCAAAACACACACTCAGAATTATAGTTGAATAATGGTGCTGGGAATAGTAACTCTATCAAGGGCAAACTTTAATTCCTAAGATTCTTTGGCGAGGGACAGGCTTTGAATGGCCTTTAAAGGCATAGTGTGTGTGCCTGGGTCAAGGATGTCTGGCAGATTTCATGTATGCTGCTTTTAACCCATCTCCCATTGTAGGTTTGCAGGCATGTAAGACCGAAAAGCAGTTTTAAATGTGCTGGCTTCCTTTTTAAAAAATGGATTGGTCACCTCCAGAATGTTATTAATTTTAATGGGGAGATTCAACTGCATCCCAGAAATGTAGGTTTGCAGAAATGAAGTAGATTAAAGTGCTCTGTTGCAACAAACCCACTTTTACAAATAACAGGAAAGGAGACATTTTGCGATTTGGAAAATGACAGGGGCGGGGAGGGGGGAGCGGAATGCACTGAAAAATGTGCATAACAATAGATGGATGGGAAGACGTCTAACCTTCACACAAACAAATCAGGATAAATTCCCACTGTCATATATCCTCCCTACAAACATGTCAGAATGAATGCTCAATAATGGGTAGGCATCATATGAACTTTGCACTGGTTATATGGTGCCCGTTCTTTATTGTACTCTGTGGAAGCAAACCAGGAAGAATGCTAACGAACAGCTCAGTCTGGAGGAGCCTTTTCTCTTTGCTATGGAACTTCCTGCTCAGGAGGACCCCCTTTTTCTTTTGGTTTGTTGGAGCCAAGCAGGAGGGAAATGATTCTAAAGAAACAAAGGGAGGAAGCAGCTCTCTCCTGGATATGAGCCAAACAGAGTCCCAGCAGAGAAAGTAGCCAAAGCTGAATAAAAATACTAAGGAATACTGTGAGTCTGAGATGAAGGGAGGGTTCTTGAACATCTTTTCCATGTGAAGATGTTCAGGAAACAATGTGACTATGCTGTTTGTTGGTAGTAACAACAATGAAACCACAAGTTTGCGCTCTGGTTAAGCGATTTAATGAAATTTGCCTTCCTCGGTACTGTTCCAATATCCATGGTTCCTCCTAGCCACACCTGTAGGAGCTCTTCTTTCCCATGGCTTCATTATGTCTCACTTTCTGAGAGATCACATGACCCCAATGCTCATTACCTTTCTCACAATGATTACAGTGTTGATTTCACATAAGGACTGTTTCCCCACCCCCACCCTGAACCCTCCCTTGTGTGCTGAGAACTGGCACTTATTGTATCAAGAAAAATTCTAGCATTTGAATGAGACTTGGTAAACATTAGTTTTCTCAAGGTAATGCCTTTTCACAAGTAATTTTTACGATGTGAAACATACAAGGGTAAAAACACCCCCTCATGGTAACATTACCCTATCCAAAAGTAACATGTTAATCAGATCTGATGTCACATTACATTAATATACCGTATTTTTCGTCCCATAGGACGCTCTGTCCCATAGGACGCAACTAGTTTTTTGGGGGGGAAATAAAGGAAAAAAAGTTTTCCTTTATTTTCCCCCCAAAACCAGGTTGGGGAAAACAAACCAGGTCGGGGAACAGTGGTATGGCGGCGCTCCGCCTCCCTGCTGTCCCCTGAGCTTGTGAGGCTGGCGCAGGGCTCCCCAGGCTGCAGATGTCTGCCCGGCGCGCGGGGCACTCTGCTTCAGGGCGCCTTGCACACCGGGTGGCAGGCTGCTATCCGCAGCCTAGGGAGCCCTGGGGGAACTCCTGTGGGCTCCCCAGGCTTGCTGATAGCTTCCTGAAGCCTGGAGAGCGAGAGGGGTCGGTGCACACAGACCCCTCTCGCTCTCCAAGCTTCAGCGAAAGCCTGTATTCACCCCATAGGACGCACACAGATTTCCCCTTCATTTTTGGAGGGGGAAAAGTGCGTCCTATAGGGCAAAAATACGGTATATGTATCCCTATTGCTGCTCTGAACACATACAAGAAGTCAGAAGCTTCAGTTTAGCAAGAAATCAATCACATGATGGCCGTGTGGGTGGGGATCTACCACACCCTTCTAAAGAAAGACATGGGTGTTATTCAGCTATGTTTTACTCCAAATAGACCTATTGTAATTAATGGACCAAAGTTAAGTCATTTTTTACTATTTAAAAATACTACATGAAAATTTGATGGTGATGCATGAGAGAGTCTTTATCGTTTCCTCCCCAACTCTGGAGTTTGTTTTCCCTGGAAGCCCAGGCGGCAGAGACTCTGGTTGCTTTCAGACAACCTGTTTGTTGAGCATTCATCCTGATTTGTTTGCACAAAGTTTGTGGGGAGATTAGGTGACGCCCAATATTTATTGAGTGTTTGTTCTGATTTGTTTGCAGGGAGGTTATACAACTTTGAATCAAGCAATCCCAGTGCATTCTCCATCACTTTCCTTAATGCAAAAAGTCTAATACGGTGAGGCCTTCCGGTAAACTATAATTACGCAACCTGAATTTGCTGGTATGGAATTGAATCCCACCCAAAAATAGTGACAATCTGGGAGTGCCCTAAATTTGGCTTCTGCTGATGGGTAAAAACAATTTTACTCTCCTGGTTTTTTATGTTAACTAGTAGCCACCAGTTTGCTTCATTTGGTTGCTCTGTTACTGTTTTATTAATTGGATTATTTTAACATTTGATTTTCTTTCCTCGGTGTGTTTTTATGTATTGCTGGAAACTGCCCTAATGAAGGGTGGCCTACAAGTTTGCACCCTAAGCATTACACGAGGTTTGTTTTTATGCTGCCAAATGTAACATGGAAAGCAAGGGGAAAGGCAGCACAGAGTTTCTTTGGTTCTATGGAACAGACACCATACACTTGCATCTTGTGCCTTTCTAAGTAGGTCAGCTTCCCCCACCTCCCCATCTCATTTATCACCCTGGTGTCCAAAAGTGTCATAGAGTTGGGAGAAAGAAACTGCAGGGGACATACCTGAGCCACACTGAAGACCCCTCCATCCAGTAGCACAGGAACAGCCATAAGGATCAGGCAGACAGAAGGCCAGCCCCTTGCAGCCTTGCTTGTTATGACATTTCTCCTGGCAGTTTCGCCCAAACATGCCTTCCTTACAAGCTGCAAGGCAAGAAGATTATTGTCAGGGATTTGCTGCCACTGTACTGACAAAGCCACACATGTTCACCAACCCTGCACTACATTTGCCAGTGCATTGTTCCTTCCTGTGTCCCTATCTGCACACAATCAGAACAAATCCTACAATGAATCCATAATTCCTCTTTATTGTGATGCCAAGTTTCTCCACTGAGATCTCTGGGTTCAGTCTCAAACCCATGTACCTTTTCTCACACAACACCAGTTGATCCCTCTGCAGATAAGGGACTTGGGACTCGAGATGTGAAGGCTATTTGGGCCTTCTACCCACACTTCATTGCCTAAGGCAGAAGCTTTCAAACTTTTTGAGTCCACGGCTCCCTTGACCAACTACATTCTTTCTGTAGCACCCCTGTGGGGCTCAGGAGCCCAGTTATGTCACCATGTGCCTGTAGAGCTGGCAGCCTCTCCCCCTTTCTTGAACACCCACCCTTGTGGAGTGTTCCCTCAGCCTCCTCTAACTTCTCCTTGGGAGTCCTCTGGGCAGCTGCTGCTGCTGCTGCTGCTCCTGGTTTCTGAGCTGCCCCACCCCCAAAGAGAGGTGCCCCCTCAGACTGCCCCACAGCGGCCTGGGACTTGTCTGTCCATTCCCAACAGCAAGGGCTAGTGGACTGGCTGTCTGGGCTCCCTCACTTGCTTGCTTGCTTACTCCTTGTCCCCTGACCAGCCCCAAAGGCAGGATTTACCTGCAGAGCTTGTAGCCAGGGCTGCTGCAACAAATAGCTGTGCAAGCCTAGGGGAGGCAGAGACACGAGACGGCATCAGAGGAGGGAGGGAAGGAAAGAGGGACAGAGGCCAATGTTGTCTGCGGCACCCCTGACTGTCATTCAAGGCACCCTAGGGTGCCAAGGCACATTGGTTGAAAACCACTGGCCTAAGGAGTCATGCCTAAGTCTGAGGAGCTATTCTTGGGGATTCAACAGAGCATATCTTTCCACCTTAATCAAGAAGGAAATGTGAGCTTTCCCCATCAATTATGATTAGTCCTGACCCCAACCAGGAAACTTTCAAAAGGAAGAATACACTTGCAACCTCTGCACACCAAGGTTTAGGAGACTGAAAACTAATGCTTCTCCCACACCTAAAGACACATTCAAAGGAAGGTTTTGGAAGGGTTAGGAATTGCATCTGATGCACTTCTGGATACTGCGCTGCATGGCTGGAGTAGTGCTTATACCCAACCTGCCTCTTCTTCCTGGGCAGACCATACAACAAAGGGGTTCAGCCAGGTAACATCATTGGCCATGCAGCTCCTGCAACTGGATTCCCAGTTTCAAAGCAGAGGAAAATTTACATGCTTTAGTCATGAGCTCTTCACAGGTACTCTTGTGTGCTTTCCACACAAAGGGCTGACTCTATGCAGGGGCACATCAGTCAGAAATACAGGCAGTGCACTACCAAGGAGTGATGTGGCCCTCATATGGTACATATGGAGATACAGGGTCCAACATCCAACTAGGTTTCAAATGGCAACCATCTATACTCTTTGTGAAGATTTACAAGTGCAGTTCATGGAGCAGAGGCATCTCTTCCTACCAAGACCATGTACACATTGCTTCTAACCTTTTTCACAGCGGGTGCCCATGAAGCCTGGTGGACAGATGCATTCTCCCTCAATATGGTGGCAGATGCCTCCATTCAGGCAGTCGGGACAGTCCTTGTCACAAGAAGAGCCCCATTTCTTGGCTGCACATCCTGGGAGGTTGGGAAGAGACAGACAGACAGACAGACAGACAGACAGACAGATTATTGCCTGAATGCACAGGAGGCCACTGCTTTGATGAAACTAGGCAGGTCTGGTTCTGGTCACTGCCTTGAGTGCCATGACGGAAGAAAGGCAGGATAAAATAATAGAATAAAATTTAAAGAAGATGTGGAAGGAAGCCTGATCTCTGGACAGCAGAAGGCAGCATTAACCACAGTGCAGTCACTAACAGTATCCAACAGCCACTATGCTCAGGGTAAGTTCACACCTATGTGTTCATTACACTCTGGCAGCAACATAAAGTGACGACTCACATATGGGTAAAGAGGCACCACAGAGAAAGCCTTCTTATGATCTCAAACAATCATTTTTAATAGAAGCTGTACATGTTCAGCTGGGAGTCTTTAAATGATGAGACACTGAATCACACCCACCCCATAACAAAGGATGTAAACAGACATTAGTGGGGACGTCCGTGGCTCCTATTGACCTGCATCTCTTCAGTTCTGCACTACCTTACCTCGCACAATCAGCCGGAAGAAGGCACTTGACAAAGGACTGTCCCCAATGAATGTTGCGCTGTAAATCCCACCGTCACTCACGCTGACAGGCGACAGGGTCAGAGTGGACTGGCTCTCCTTCACCTCCCCCTGGTCCTTGGTGTCATAGTAGGTCCCTGCAAATGAAAGTGGCAGAGATGAAGAAAAGCATGAGAGGTGACAACTGAACTCTGAATAAGCCCTAAAGTAAAGGTAAAGGTACCCCTGCCCCTACGGGCCAGTCTTGACAGACTCTGGGGTTGTGCGCCCATCTCACTCAAGAGGCCAGGGGCCAGCGCTGTCCGGAGACACTTCCGGGTCACGTGGCCAGCGTGACATCGCTGCTCTGGCGAGCCAGAGCCGCACACGGAAACGCCGTTTACCTTCCCGCTGGTAAGCGGTCCCTATTTATCTACTTGCACCCGGAGGTGCTTTCGAACTGCTAGGTTGGCAGGCGCTGGGACCGAGCAGCGGGAGCGCACCCCACCGCAGGGATTCGAACCGCCAACCTTTCGATTGGCAAGTCCTAGGCGCTGAGGCTTTAACCCACAGCGCCACCTGCGTCCCCTGAATAAGCCCTACTAAGGCTTAATCCACTCCAGCCTGTGACTGGCCTGGATAGAGCTTAGAGGCTCCTGCAACCTCTAAGGACATCACTGACAGAGCAGTTTGGGTAGGAGAAGAACTGAGGAAGCACAAAGGCATCCAGCTGCAAGCCCACTGGCAGGTCTGGGCCTAGACTGCCAGCTTCGATTGACAAGGATGACTGAGGGCAGGCCTTGTTCCAGGAATGGGGTGGGGAAGCATTGGAGCAGGGGCAGATCTCCCCAAAGCCGTGCAGCTGGGTCACTTGCCATTCCTTTTCCACAAAATGTCTGCATTCTTCCCATGCTTTATCTTGGCAACAAGTACAGCTGGCTGGGATAGGCTGAATGTCTGTGTCACTTTCTCTGGGACGAGGTTGGCTGCAGGGTCAGACAGAAACAGAGAGTGGGTTAGGAAGCAGGACCTGCAATATTTTCTCTTCCCTGATCATCAGAGGGCCATGCTCTGGATTGCCCAGATCTGTCATTCCATCTTTGTCTGGGATTTCCAGAACTTACCTAAACACTTCATCCTGCTCAACATGTATATTTGCCTATTTTACTTTATTTATTTAATGGAATCTGTATACCACTTAATTGGGGGGGGGGGCGCGACTCCAAACGTTTTACTTAAAATAAAAAATACATTAAAATTATTGATAGAAGTCAGATTTGAAGCCAATTTAACCTTAAAAAAATAATAAAGGAGCAGTTAAAACTACACATTATAAAATAAAGTTAAAATATTATATACATGTCATATATAAAATACATGTCAGTTTCACTAATCTGGGAAGGCTTGTCTAAACAAAAAAGTTTTTAATGGCTACAGAAAACAACGCAGCTAAGATGCCTGCCTAATGTCAATGGGCAGGGAGTTCCAGAGTGCAAAGGCCACCAGGCTAAAAGATGAAATCCTTACAAGGGTGGAACAAACTGTGTGTGGCATTTTCTACACATATTGCAAGGGGAAAGGTGAGCATGTAGACTTAGTGGAGGTACTAACTCACAGTGTTTGGAACAATATAATAATAGTAATAATGATAATAATAATAATAATAATAATAATAATAATAATAATAATAATAATAATAATATTGTTTATACCCCGCCCATCTGGCTGGGTTTCCCCAGCCATTCTGGACAGCTTCCAACAAAATATTAAAATACAACAAGTGAGGTGAAAGTTGATGTGCCCATTTTAGGTAATGTTAGGGTTAGGATTGTTCTACATCTTATTGTTAATGTCATCCTTATTCTTCTTTCCAAACCCTCCCTTATGAGCATATCTCCCAAAGTCATGCTTTAAATTGTATCTTTAACAAAGCCTGGATTTCCAGTGGTGTCTTTGTTACGCCTCACCCAAATCAATGTTTATCATACTTCAAAGGCCTTCTAAGATAAGAAAATCTAGTCAATTTTCAGATATTCTTCCTGGGTTCTTTGTTTAAATTATCTGACTGATGTCTCTTTTCCTGGCAATAAGAATCACTCAAATGACTAATGACTGACTAGCACCATAGCATCCAGAAATACCTTTGTAGTAGGATGCCAGGGGAAATGTGTGCCCTTAAGTTCATAGAATTATAGAAATGTAGGAATCTCAACTAAAGCATCCAAGACAGATACCCTATTTACTGCATGGTTAGATCTGTGTATGCCATTCTATGAGTACTAGTAGCAACAGTTATGAAAATCATATACAGTGGTACCTTGGTTCTCAGATGCCTTGGTACTCAAACTTGGAACCCAAACACTGCAAACCCAGAAATAAGTGTTCCAGTTTGCGAACTTTTTCAGAAGCCAAATGTGCTCCATTTTGAGTGCCACACTTCCATTTTGAGTGTTACACTGAGGTTTGTCTGTTTTTGCGGCTCTTTTTTGTTTTGTTTTTGTGACTGTGTGGAAACCAGTTCAGCTAATGAATGATTTATTGTGTGACTGCAGTACATTGTTTATTGCTTTTATGGATCAATGGTCTTGTTAGATAGTAAAATTCATGCTAAATTGCTGTTTTAGGGGTTGTTTTTAAAAGTCTGGAACGGATTAATCCATTTTGAATTACTTTCTATGGGAAAGCGTGCCTTGGTTTTGGAACGCTTTGGTTTTGGAATGGACTTCCGGAACGGATTAAGTTTGAGAACCAAGGTACCACTGTATATAAATCAATAAAATATGTCAGAATCCCTTCCACAGATGTCAGCAGGATTTTTTTTTTCCAGCAAGGGGGCAAAGTAAATACTACAAACAAACAAACAAACAAACAAACAAACAAACAAACAAACAAACCTAGAATTAGAGAACAGGTCTGCCATTTCTGGTAAGTCCAGTGACTAGGAGTGACTCACCCATTGGGGTGGAGCTACAACAATAGCCTCTTGGCAGTGATATCACCAGTGAAGTCATTCTTGTGCAGCCATGCCTTCACAGCAATCTTCCCACTCCCAGTAAGTGGCAATGATGCCCTTTCCATGAGGCTATTGCTGTGGGTCTGCCTGTGCTGGTGACTGAGTGGTGACAAGGCCTAGGTAGACCTGTCTTCAGAGAAATTTCCAGGTCTTCCTCTTTGCTGTGGACCTCCTTTTCATCTATGGGTAGACTGGCCTACAGACATCTTTTTCCACTCACTGTGCTGTTTTTTCTCTAGCTTCTTTCATCCACTCCTCTTTTTAAAACCCAGCCAGAAACCCAGCAAGAGGGGCAGGGTATGAATAAAGTAAAGTAAAGTAAAGTAAAGTAAAGTAAAGTAAAGTAAAGTAAAATACATTGCACTGCTGCAATCAATTTCACACACACAAGCCAACACACATTTATTTGGCTGGGCCTAAAACGAAATGAATTCCCTAGATTGATTAATACTCATTTTTGCTTTTTCCTTGTCCTGGTAAATAAACATATTGCAAGAATGACCCCAGGGTCTGGGTCTGAGGAGGGTATAGAGAGAAGACTCCATTACCTTAGCCTTGGTCTTATCACAATGATGTAAGGACCTAACATTGAGAAAGAATAACTTCAAAGTACATATCACTCCCAGTTCTCAGAAAGTGCAGACTTTCAGCCTTTAGAAACCACATATCTGCATATTATCTTTTCCAGTGTCATGTTGAATCTCTCCCAAGCTTACCATCCACATTGTTGTGCACATAAACCACCCTGGTTTGTTCTGACTCAGTCTGCCCCAAGCAGTATGTGATGCCCACCAGGTCTGCCCGGGAGAAGCCGCTCATTTGTACTGCATGGCTGCTGTTCTTGTACATCTGGAATCTGGACCTGGGGTGGGTCATGACAATTTTATTGTCTCTGTCAATCTGGAGGCTGGCATTTCGCTCACCAGTCACACACGAGAGGTAGAAGTTGGTGTGTGAGGGACTCAAAACGTTGGCCATCAGGGTGATATCCATAATTGCTCCTGCGTCAGAAGAACAAGAGAAGGTGTTATTTTAGGATAGGGAGAGAAAACGATCTCAGCATAATTCACACAATCGAAGCCAGGCCTTGCCTAGGCTCTAGAAGAAGAGCAGGGAACTCTCCCACTGTGAGGGCCAGCTTCACTCAGGTGAAAGTAGCCAGGGACTGCTTATCTGTGACATACTTGTGTTTCCTCTTCATGAAAGTAACATCTGAAGCTATGTGCTTTCTTTCAACGGATATAAACTCCAGTTGTTCCTATTTAACAGGGACATTGTCTCTAGTAAATCCCATCCCTCTGGGAAGAGCCACTGAACGTAGAATCTTTGTTGATAAGTTGAATATGTATACATATACCTAATTGCTTACATCTAATAACAGATATTGTGCGTAGGACTGTTTTTGTGTGTGTGTGTGTGTGTGTGTGCGCGCGCGCATACACACACACACACACAAATTCTTTTAATACAAAGGTACAGTGGATGGTGCTCAACCTCTGTTGCCATTTCAACAACACAGCAGGAAGTTCTTATCTAATATGTTAAAAACAATATTATTATTCCGTCTC
This sequence comes from Podarcis melisellensis, assembly GCF_964234715.1. Classification (NCBI taxonomy): domain Eukaryota; kingdom Metazoa; phylum Chordata; class Lepidosauria; order Squamata; family Lacertidae; genus Podarcis; species Podarcis melisellensis. The sequence continues at coordinate 48,526,115 of NC_138538.1, read as the reverse complement.
GGGACACATACAGTACAGGTTTGAAAACAAATCATTATACCACCACTTAAAATATTTATCCGTGTATTTGTTTGAATTTGGAAAGGAACATAGAGATTGCTTGTATGATGAGATAGCACATTAATAGCCTTTGGGCTATTGTTGTGTCAATTATGACAAAATCCTTACATGTTAAGCATGCCTTCTTCTGTCTACATGTACATACATCACAATATACAAATGTAAACACACCATGTGTCAATCAATGTGTTTGTCACACATTATTTCCAGCATAGAAATCCAGAAATCTTTTCAGGAATAACAATGATGCTATTACCAGAATACTTCTATTACACATTATATATTCTGGAATGCTGCCCTTATATTTGAATTGATCAGATTGTCTCTCTCATTATGCTTGTGTGACCCTGAAGGCTTGCAACTCTTATTAACCTTTCTTAGATATGATGTTCTGATGTCACTTTTCAGAAAACAGCTAATTATATTCTGATGAAACACAGAAGACGTTGCCCTTCTGCTGTTTCATTTCGTTTCATTTCACAGTATGGGTTAACCCTTTTACCTGTGCTATTTTCCCAATGAAAAGTCCACCCTACCCACCTCAGAAGCTATTTCCTGTGTTAGTAAGAAACATGTGAGCATACAGGCTTGAGTATAGCTTCAATGCACAAAATTAGCTAGAGAGCAGGGCTTTAAATAATCCATTTGTGGCCTTTTGGGACTGGATACACACAATAGCTTTTTCCAGGCTATGATGGTATGAGACAGACATGATGTGTCCACTCACTGCAATCTCTCTTATGAGGAAAAGGGATTCATGGGGCATTGCAGTGGTTCAAAACTCTGCAAGATTTATCTGAACAGAGACAACAGAAATGTACATGTAAACCCAAGCCAACAGTGTCTGTACCACCCAATTTTCCCGTAACAACTGTGTTCAGCCATATGGTGGTTCTTTCTATCACCCAAGCATGTGTTTGTAGCACAAATGGCGGTCAGAATGATCTCAAAACACCCATCGCCCATGGAATACCACTGATGGGCATTACCAAAACTGCTTTTCTTCCATTCTCTATTCACTGTGTTCCATGCCTGGATGGAAAAGGTTGGAGATGGCCATGGAATTCAGTCTTTGAGAATACAGACTAACCTGATCTACACCTTCCAGACCAATCTGCAGATCAGAACTTAGTTACCCATCAGCTCTTCACGTTCCCCAAATGCTCCATCAGAGCTCAGCAACAGTATTAGAGTATGTTTAAAGGTGTGAATTTTAAAAGAAAATATGTCTAAGGATGCCTGCAGATGTCCTTTTTATTTCATATTCATGATTATTGGTGATCATGATGCCGTTGGGGCTGTCACACATAATCCTGCTTTCAATACTGTTTTGGCCTGCAGAAGTTTTGGGGTGGTCACCCAGCTTAATTTCCAATCAGTGCATATCCTGCCACTGCCACTGCCTGCTATAACTTTCCCAAACAACAATAATGTGGTAGCATTGGGGAAGCATCACAAAGAACAAACTAGGAAATAGAAAAGAAAAAAAATCCACTGCCGACACACTATTTTTGTGTCCAGAACATGTTGCAGAATACACTCACGATGGAACATTAGCATAGGAGGAGCCCTCAAATATGTATCTAGATGTGGAACTCCATGTAGTTTTTTAAAACTAAAGCAACAACACCACACACATATACGAGAGATTAATGTGAAAATGGGATAGAAAGGACACGAGTGAACTCATGCAAAAAAATGACACAGATCAGAAATTGAATGATTTGTCCATCACTCACCATATGGCTAAGATTTTCCACTCTTAGCTGGGAGAGAGAAAGAGGATGTTGCAGAAACAGCACATAACAGCACCTCTGAAAACGTTTAAATCCCAGACCCACCATTCTGGTGGCACCAGGGGTTCCTCACCCAGAGCCCAATTAAACAGGGCTGACTACTGCTGAGGGTGATCAACCTGATTAAAATACTGGACCTGTTGGTAGCTAATGCAGCATCTACACATGAAGGAACGCAGCACAACAAAGGTGGGTGTTCAGAGAGCTCAGAACAAGATTTCCCCCTTCGTATGCCATTCAAGGATTCTCCCAGCACCGCCTGTAATTGTTTTGGAATTTTCATAGTGGTTCCCCAATTTGCTGAAGAGACAACAGGCTGGCGCATCAGACTACCTACCCTTAACTGGATATACGGTAATGAATACCAGTATAATTCTAGATAGGAGTAGCTTGTGGCTTCCTGTCCAGGAAAGGGGATGGCCACCCCTTTTTATTTATTTATTTAATTACATAATATTTATGACAACGAAAACAAAAAAACCTTGAAGTGGTTTACAAAAAGAATAAAACAATAAAACTAACTTTAAAAAAAATTTTTTTAAAGATAATAAAACATTTAAAAAGTAATTAAAACCAATGATGCCCTAAAAGCAGATTAAAATACATCAACCTTCTACCTGTCTGGAAAGACTTGTCTAAACAACGTATTAAACAACAAAAAAAGAGTACAGCGAAGGCGCAAGCTTGATATCAATAGGTGGGGAGTTCCAAAGATTGGGTGCTGCCACACTAAAAGACTGATTTCTTACAAATGCAGAACAAGTATTATGTGGCACCATTCTACTGACACTATGTCCCGGTTAGTTGGACTCCAATAGTAGTAAGTTCTACCTTGGCACAGAGTTGTAGCCACTAGCTCTGCAACCTTCGCCAAGTTCCATTCTTTCTGCCACCAAAACCAATAGCAACCCACCTCCCACCAACCTGTTAAGGGGGGAAAAGGACTTTACCTGCCAGATGCAAGAAGAGAGTTAAAACACAAAGCCCGCCCAGTCTCATTTTCCTGAGTATACACAGTGTCAGGAGAGCTCAGACATCACGGATCCAGAAAAGGAAAAGATGATGGGGGCATTTGAGGTGTTTTTCATTTGCAGAGTGTGTCCTCTATGCCTGATGCTCCTGTGTCTTCCATTGCTTTGAATGGGTCAGAGTAGCTCGAAGGAAGTTCACACACACCCCATGAGGAAGACAGATTCTGGTTCTCCAGTTTAGAAAATCCCGCTCCTGCTTTCTGAAGTGTATGTTACGAGCCTCAGGAAAAGAAACTCTGGCTGAGTTTTGGTCCACCTGCTTGGGAGATCAGATTGTCCCCTCCAAGGCCCTTCCACCCATTCCAGCGCTTTGTTCCCTGCCACGTGTTGTTGCAGAAGAGATTATGACCTGCCTCTTTCTTCCATGCTTGCTTGGAAAGCCTTCCTGGGGTGCTTCAGCCTGGGGTGCACAAACACACACGCACAAGCAACTTCTGGGCAGTTCAGGAACTGATTAAGAGTGAGAATGGATTGGGCACAGCAAGAGCGGCGAGTCAGTGGGAAGAGCTTTCTTGGCTGGGATTCAGCCAGAGCAGGAATGGAGTCTGTTGGGGGAGGGATGCTTAGAGGCCCTCACAGACAGCACAGCAATGACATGAAATCCTGTTTCCCATGCACCATTTCCTGCTCTCCACCCATTGTTCCTTGCCTGTCTCTTGCTCCTGCAGGAGGAAGCAACGCACTGGGAGGTTGTTGGACTGAGCTCCCAATGGAGAGAGGCTTGAAATGAAGAGACACTCCACTGGTGTTCAGGGTTCAAGAAACTCCCTTTAGTCATGTTTTCCAAATCCAAGGCTAAGAAACAAGCCGCTGCCAGTCTGGGAGAGAAGTGGTTTTCTTTCTGCCTCTTTAGATTCTAGTCAGGAACAACAGTTTACAGTTGCTGAGGAAAGAAGGTATCATGGAGTCCTGAAGTTGATTACAGTGGTACTTCGGGTTACATATGCTTCAGGTTACATACGCTTCAGGTTACAGACTCCAGTAACCCAGAAATAGTGCTTCAGGTTAAGAACTTTGCTTCAGGATGAGAACAGAAATCGTGCTCCGGCAGCGCGGCAGCAGCAGGAGGCCCCATTAGCTAAAGTGGTCTTCAGGTTAAGAACAGTTTCAGGTTAAGAACGGACCTCCGGAACGAATTAAGTATACTTAACCCGAGGTACCACTGTAATCTACAGCCCGGGGAACTGTCCGCCTCTGGAAGTTGTGCATGGCTGTGATTACAGCAGTGCTATCAACTTTTTTTACACACTACAGGAAACCAGAGACATGCAGATCACAATGGATGGGCAGTACTGCCTTAAGTTCTAGCCCATCTTGTTGTGCACAACCATCATTTGTGGATCAGCCAGGTTCACTCACGTACCACAGAGTTATCAATGGGGAGAGGGGGATGCATGACCCTCTTCTGTGCCAAGTCAAACGAACCTGTTAAATATGTAGTTTCCCAACACTCTGTGGGTCAATTCACATGACCAAATAACTATGGTGTCAATATGATCTAAACAGAGGTCAGTACCTGCTGAAGGTTTTATAGGATGATGATAACGGTGGTGATGATTTTGTGGAATTCCCTCCTCACAGAGATGTGTCTGGTAACTTCACTACACCACTTTCTGCAAATGCTGAAGACACACCTTTGAAACCTGTGATGTTTCTGTGACTAATTTTTTTAACTTTTAAAAATATTGAATTTTAAGTTATTGTAACCCATTCTGGGACCTGCTGGTGAAGGGCAGATAATAAATCATCATCATCCCATCCTTCCTCCTGAAGGAGGTCCAAGGTAGCAATAGCAAATTATAAAATAAAATAAAAATCTCTAAAAATATTAAAATCATATATTACCACAGTCTGGAAACATTGCTCCAGATGACCTTGGGTTCAAGTAAAGCAGTAACTGAAATTAATATGACCACCTATGTTCCATACTGTGAGTTCAGCAACACACTGGTGGGAAAAGGCAGACTGCATCCTTTTCACAGTGGGAGGGAAGTGAGGGTTACTACCTGGGTGAGGATGCTATCGTGTGGATGCAACACACATACAAAATATAAAGACACAAGCAGCTTCGACTCCAGAATAAACTCCAGTGTGGATGAGCCCATTATTTGGTAAATATCTCCATTTATGGTTGAAGCCTTGTGGGCAAACTTACTAGACCTGTAATCTTGTGAAATAATATTGAGCTTAACTTTCCCCTTTTGTGACCTGTAGTTCTGCTTCTGTTTAACCCATACACGTGCGACATGACTGCTTCAGGCTGTTCTCAAAGCTGCACATATACACAGATCACAACATGTGAAATGGTGCATGAATGCAGCTGGATTCATGCATGTGTTCATGAAAAATAGGATGAAGCATTGTTTGCATGTGTGTCCTGGGGCTGGTAAAAGGCTACATGGAGCCTAAACATGGTTGCTTGCATTTACAGGGTTGAGGAAGGGTTACTTATGTTTACCCTCCTAGTGCATAATGTTGCTCTGTGGGACCCACTTTTTTTGTTAGTCTACACAGGATTAAGCTTGGGCCAGGAGGGTGGGAGGAGCTAGACAGAGAACAATAGCAGTCGCCTGTTTGGGTAAATAAATATGCTTGGGAGGAAGTCCAATGTTGCTGCCAAACCACCTTTCCTTAACCAATTTCTACCCACCTTCCACCTCCACACTTAAAATGTCCATGTATCAGCAACACAGTCAGGGGCACAGCTTATTTCAAGTGTTGCCCAGAAGATGTGTCCCACTCTGGGTTACACAATGTTAATGTACATGGATGCAGAATTGCAAATACACAGGTATAGCCTACTGACCTCAGTTTTCAAAAGTTCTGGAAGCAAGCACCAATTCACGTGTTCCTACAGTAAAATCAGAAATCACACGAATCCCATCACGTACATTGTCATGTGTGGTGAACTCACATGGAAGGGTTTATGTGCTGAGGAACTGTGAAACATGTGAAGTGCTCCCACGTTGCATTGCATCATGTGCACAGTGGCTCAGGGCTGACGTCCCAGACACTTTCTTTGAGTTGGCTGTGAAACCTAGCTCTTGAGTCTAGGCTGAGAAGTGTGACCATAGTTCAGAACAATTCCCACGCAAAATTTAAGGCCACTTGGAAGAAAGGGAGAAGGGGCTAAGAGGCCTGACAGAAAGTCTGAGAGCACTCTTTATCCTGCTGATAATCTAAAGCAAGCCGGGCCAGGAAGAGGAAAGCCATTCACTGTTTCCGACTATTGACGTGGAGCTCAGGAAAGCGGGTACCCCTGCAGAGCACTGGGTGGGTGAATTACAGCAGGCCTGGACTCCCTCTCACCAGAGCCAGTGTTGCCAGCTGCCTGGGGAGGAGTGCCAAAACAACTCAGCTGCACTCCCTGCGTGGGGCATAGCACCACACTCTTTAAAGAATGGGCCACATGACCAAGAGAAATAAGCAACTAAAACAAATAGCGAGAGAGACAGTACCTAACATGAGGCACACTCCAGCAGTGGCACAAGAAGGGGGTGCACTGGGTGCAGTCCGCCCCAGGTGTCATCACTGAGGGGGGGTGACAAAATGGCAAAAATATGTGTTTTTTAAAATAAAATTTTAAAAATTGGGCTCACGACCTTTTTTTGGAAAAAATAACTCCTGCACCCACCACCTCTTCCACCCACCACCCACCTCTTCCTATGCCACTGGTAGCTAGGCGAGGCAGAGGACACTGGGTGCCACACCGTGGGGCCTGCAGTGTGTGTGAGCAACGCGTCTCTCTTGAAGGGGAGGCAGAAGGCAGACTGCCTGCAAGCTCTGCGCTGCTTTTTCGAGTAGCACAGGGCTTGTGGCTGCCCACTGCGCCCTACAGCTGAGGAGGAGGAGGCTGCAGAGAGGCTCCAAGCAGCGCGCCCTGCCTTGGCTCGCCCCGCCCCTATGGGCAGCTCGCCCCACCCTTGGCTGCAGGATGCATGTGCCACACTGGGCACCCAAGTGGCTAGCTACACCACTGCACCCCAGTGCATGATTACCTGGGGAATAAATACCATAGGGTTGTAGCAGTGGGCATAGTGGGCATAAACATGTAGCCTAAGTAGCATTTGAAAGTTAGAAGGTATTTAGTTAAAACAGAACCCCTTAGGTTCAAAGCAGGAGGACTGGGATTGAGGGTATTTCCAGATGGGAAGTGTCAGTGAGATATTGCAAACAGGTTTCTGGCAACTGTTTTGTTTTTTGTTTTGACTTATTAGAATTTGTCTAGAAGGGGTAAATCCACATGAAATGGGGAAAGAAATACAGGATGGCATTTTGAGGCCAACAGTATGTGGATTCTAAGGATTGCTTGGGAAATTGTATATATTAGTCTAAACTTCATCCAAAAATGTGTTTATTAGAATAAAATTGTTTAAAAGTGCTGGAAAACTTTTATAACTTTTTTTCATTGAAAATTGCAGTGGAAATGTGGAGCAGTGAATTTAAGACTGGAAAAATAGCAACTGAGAGAAACAAATTTGACATTCTTCATCCCAAGATGACACTGCAGAAAACTTGCATGCATGAGGAGCACTGATCCCCCAACAAGTCCCTGTCTGGAAGAAGCACCTTCAGTCTCTGAACAATTCAAGATGAGGTTTTTTAGAACAAAAAAGACAGTATAAACAGGAACTATGATAACTAATTTGTCTAAACTTGCTGATGTGATCAGAATAAGAACTCCTTCCCTGAAACTAAAAATGTCAACAACACACAGGAAAAAACATCAGGAAATACATAGAAACTGGATTGCAATGGATTTTTTTACCCTTCCAAGTAGATGAGATGCTAAAGATAAGTAATTAATCTTAATGAGTAAGCAAGATTATTATGTTTGCAGAACTGGAGATCAATACAGAAAGCACACCAGATGAGGCGCAGATTCATGTCAAATCTGATAGTATTTGGTGGATGATAAAAGAACCATCCTTTTTTTTTTAAAGCAGCAGCTTTAAATACCTCAAAACTGGAGAAGGAGGCACATGTTGGTATTGTTGGGCACCTGAGAAGGTCTACACCCCAACAGGGAACCCACTACCATCCCATGGAGACCCCTAGCTCTACTCCCCTTCCTCCTTCCTATTGCTGCTGCCTGTTAATCTGCCTTCACTTACCTTCTTCCTATGTGTGTTTGTGTGGATTGGGTCCAATGGGAGAGAGCAAGTAAATGGGTGGTGCCAACAGCATTAAGGAAGACGTGGTCCTGTTACATTCCAGTCTAGGAAGATGTGAAAAAAATCAAATGTTTACTTTCTTACAGAACTATTCAAAAGTCTTAGAACACCTTCTCTACTACCCCCCGAGTCCCCAAAGTTCTACCTGGTTTTCACTGAAAGGGGAAATAACATATTAACAAACATATTAACTAACAAATCTTAGATTAAGGTAACTCTCAATCTCAGATTACCTTTCACAGGCCCACTCAGGGAGGCGGTGCACTGAAGGCATCTTGCCTAAGGGAACCCCAAAACTTGGGGCCAGAGCTGCAAATACATTTAAATGAGTTCATTGCATTACTGTACACTGCAGAAGTTGGTGGACAGATTCCATCTGAAGCTTTTTCTGTGAGGGCATCTGGAGACGCTAAATACAAGTAACAGGAGATTTTGTTCAAGTCCAGGGTAATTGACAAATCAGTTAAAGATTAACAAGTTCAAACAATATATATCCAAATTATTAAATAACTCAAATGCGAAATTCATCTTCCAACAAAAAGATGGGGGATGCCACTAAAATAGACATTCCTATAAGGGAAGAGGAAGGTGGTCAAACTACCATCAATGTTTTAAAAAGGGAAGAGGGGAAAGGACAGAAAATATTAAGCCTCTTAGGTCAACATTTGTTTTAGGTAAACTGGAAGAAAGCACTGTTAGATCATTAAATATCTAGAAGAACAAATCATAGTGGATGAATTAAGAAAATCATAAATATGAGGAAAAATGAGGACAATTGAAAATCCTTCTAAGAGCTACTGCAGGCAATCTATTTATTGAGCATTTACCCTGAATTGATTGTGGGGTGTTTACACAACTTTTCAATGCATCTCCACATCACTTTCCTAGCCATAAAAATAATTTCTTTTTAAAAGTTGATTTGTTGTGCTAGGGCAACAGATCACATTAAACCTAAATTTTCATGTATGCATTTGATTTCATCCTGCAGAGTACTGCCAGTCTGGAGATGTTCTGAATGGCCACTTTCCTAGCAGGCAGGCAAAGCTATTCTTCCCCTCTCTCTCCTTGACAACTTATCTCTGATACTGAATTAAATTGTTTCTCTAGGTAAGGTGCCTGCAAATTAACCACCCATTTAGCTTATATAATGACAGTTTTCATTTGCCTCATTTATTTCCTGCTTTCAGGGTTGTTGGGGTTTTTTTTGTAAATGGGCCTTAATACGAATGTTCACTAACTGAGAAGTTATTTTATTTTCTGAGTAATACCTTATCTACAATATGTGAATAATCTGATTGGAGCTTCCTTCCTGGGTTAATATGGGCTTCGGGGTGGGAATTATTTTTGTCAGGATGGGGAAAGCGTAAAAGCACCCTTCCCTACTCTTCTAATACTGTTCAGGGGTACGGGACCTCAGCAGGTATTTAATTGCTTTGACACAATTAACACCATGTGGAGTTCAGCCCTAAGTTTCACTGAAATAGAAATGGGTATCAGAAGTGATACTTAGAGCAGCCTCAGGCTTGGGGCCTGTCTTGCCCTCTGGACTCTCCCCAGACCACACCTCTCATCTGCTCTGCTTCATGCCCTCCTTGAATGTTTTGCTTTCCTGCAATGTGCCCTTGAACTCTAATGTGTGTTTTGCATTGACACTTATGCGTAACCAACAGTACAGGAGAGGCTCAGGGTCATTTTTTTAATGTCATGTGCAAAAATGCTCAAAACAGTCAGCAGAACAGGCATCTGCTGGGTTAATCCCTTAATAAGCACCGCTCCTCTCTTTCCCTTTGGAGAGCACTTCTGTGTAAACATAGGGGCAGCTGCCTTGAAAATATAGTTTTGAAAAACCTGCTTGCAGTCTGACAACAATAGCAGCAAAGGCAGGAACTGACCTCTCCTTGACCTAAGTCTAGATTAAGACACAGAAGGAATCTCAGGGTCTCTCTGGCAGAGTACACACATTTGCCTACGTATTTGAAGGCTAAACTCCAAGGAATAAATGAACAGGAATTGCTTCTCATCATCAAGAAGGCTGCTGCTATAACAACAAAGAAGAAACTGAAATATCTTGCTTGGCTGGTTATTATGAACTGTGTATAGTCACAAAAGCCACATAATGGAGAGGAACTACTAATGGTGCCGTGGGAAGGGAAGGGAGGAGGGAGGCTTGTTGAAGCAGGCAGTTTTTGCATCTCTCCAGGTTGTAAAATTTTTAGCCATTCCCCACAAAGCCAGATTGCTGGGTGCTTCCAGATAGGAAAAAACCTGAATTCCAGATAGGAAAAAACCTGAATTTATTTTCCAGATAGGAAAAAACCTGAATTTATTTAAGGATAATTATGAGAAATCGTGGATTGAAGTCAAAAAAGACTTAGAAATTTGGTCAATTGCTTGTTGGGTCGAATTGCAGTGATAAAGATGAATGTGTTGCCTAGAATGTTATTTTTGTTTCAAACATTGCAAATACTGGACAAGATGGATTGTTTCAAGAAGTGGCAGAAAGAGATATCTAAATTTGTCTGGCAGGGCAAGAAGCCGAGAATAAAATTTAAGATATTAACTGATATAAAAGAAAGGGGCGGATTTGCCCTGCCAGACCTTAAACTTTACTATGAATCAGCAGCTTTCTGCTGGTTGAAAGATTGGCTACTTCTTGAGAACACTGACATTCTGGACTTAGAAGGATTTAACAATATTTTTGGATGGCATGCATATTTATGGTACGACAAGGTTAAAGCTCATAAAGGTTTTAAAAATCATATTGTCAGGAAAGCACTATATAATGTCTGGATTAGATATAAAGACTTGTTGGAAAGTAAAACTCCAAGGTGGTTGTCGCCAATGGAGGCAAAGGCTCCTAAAAAACTTAATATGGAGGCCAATTGGCCGAGATATGGAGAAATTTTGGAACAAGAGGGGGACAAATTGAAACTGCAAAGTTTTGAGAAATTAAAGGGGAAAGTGAGAGATTGGCTTCATTACTATCAAATAATGGAAGTTTCTAAAATGGACAGAAAAATTGGCTTCCAGGTGGAAAAATCAAAATTAGAGACTGAACTGTTAGAACCCAGTACTAAGAATTTAGCAAGAATGTATAATTTGCTGTTGGAATGGAATACACAAGATGAATTGGTTAAATCGGCAATGATTAAGTGGGCACAGGACATTGGTCATGACATTTTGTTTGCTGACTGGGAAAGGTTGTGGACCACCAGTATGAAATTTACGGCATGTAATGCCTTAAGAGAGAATATTATGAAAATGATCTATAGGTGGTACATGACCCCAGTCAAGCTTGCAAAAATTTATCACTTGCCCGATAATAAATGTTGGAAATGTAAAGAAGTTGAAGGAACATTCTTTCACCTTTGGTGGACGTGCCCAAGAATTAAGGCTTTCTGGGAAATGATCTATAATGAATTGAAAACGTACTTAAGTACACTTTCCCTAAGAAACCAGAGGCTTTTCTTCTGGGCATAGTTGGCCAATTGGTGTCAAAGAATGATAGAACTTTCTTTATGTATGCTACAACAGCAGCAAGAATACTCATTGCAAAGTACTGGAAGACGCAAGATCTACCCACCGTGGAAGAATGTCAGATGAAGGTGATTGACTATATGGGACTGGCGGAAATGACGAGCAGAATCCGGGACCAGAGAAGGGATACGGCGGAAGAGGACTGGGGAAAATTTAAAGAATATTTAAAGAAATACTGCAAAATTAATGAATGTTAGAAAGACGCTGGATTATAAATTAAGGGGTTAATTGCGGCAAGGGTAAATTTAAAGAAACGAAATAATATTAAAATTAAGTTAAAAGTATGGGAAGAATTTGCTGACAATTTAATCAGAAATTAGAATACAGAAAGGGGAGGTATGAGGAAGTCGGGAAAGTAAGCTATAAGAAAGAAAAATATGTTTGTATTTTTCTTCTATATTGTCTTTTTACTTTGTTTTCTTTTTATTTGTGTTGTGTATGAATTTGTGAAAATCTGAATAAAAATTTATTTAAAAAAGAAAAAAGAAAAAAAAGGCAGATAGGAGTTTATTGCGAGATTGGTCCTGAAATTGGCGTTGCTCATGTTTTCACACACACACCCTCCCAGAGCCACATACCATCCTCAAAATGCTAGCTTGTACTTTTAAAACCTTTGATCCAGATTTCTGTTTGCCATGGAAAACCCAATAAATAAAAACAACCCATTAAAATCTGCACTCACTGCCGCCGCCGCTGAATACCACCAGCACACTTTTTTGATGTGTGGCTTGTCACATGTGCAGTGACATTCTGATGGGTAGTCTCTATCCCCACACGCAGTGCCAGCTAGATCAGGGTGGCAGTGTGGAGCTGGCCTCCCTGCAGCGATGCCACTACCATACACTAGACAGGGACGGGAGGTGGTGGTGGTGAGGGCGGGGGAGTATTCCTATTGTGTGCCCATGCTGCCCTGAACTAAGCTCCACCCTACAGAATCTTTCAAGCCCTGGTAAGTGGCAGTGATGCTGCTGCCAGAAGGCCACTGCTGAAGTCCAGGGCGCCCTACCAGGACTCCCAACCACAATCCTACTTCAGTTTGCTCCTGAGCACGCACTAGCCATTTTGTTTCTGGTGGCCCAGACAAAATGAGCATTTTCAGCAACTGCTGCATGCTGGAAGTATTTCCAAAATTTAAACAACATACTTTGTAGGAGCTATCCCCATGCAGTGGGTGATTATATCATAGATTATAAGTGCAGCATATACACCGGTCTTTTCTTTTTAAATAAAATAATACAGAAATATTGCACAAAACATCTTTCTTACTCATGAGCAAGCTTAAGTCAGGCAAATACCATGATGGTACAGGTATTAATTAAAAAACCCAAAACAAATAGAAATAGGTATTACTCCCGTCTCCCCCCTAAAGCACAAGCCTCCATTCTGCTCATTGTGAAACATGGTAACAAAGTTTGGTATAACTTTCTCTTGTGCTCTTCATACTTCCTGGGAATTATTTAAGGGTGTGTGTCTAAAGGTACTGAAATACCTTTGCGTGTGCCTAGAACAGAAGAAGGAAATGGAGGGCAGGGAAAACCCCGGGACACATTCCATCAGCCTTCACCCACTCGTGTGGATGGCAAGTGGTAGAATAGCAACCCACATTCATGACTGAAAAATGGGAATGGATAGAAGCTAACATGCCAAATGTTCACATAAAAGAAATGGATCTGAATGATACGTTTACAATATAATATGCAGGGAGTTGGACTAGATGACCCTTGGGGTTCCTTCCAACTATGCAATTCTATGATTCTAGAAGAACCCTTATAGGCCCAAACTCTCACAGCTGCACTCTTTAATAGAGTGTTGGATACCGTCCAAGGCAGATCAAGGAGTCCAGTGTGGTTATGGATCCCTCCAGTGGTAGAAACTAGAAATGCTGAATGTATATAGTGTTTACATTTCTGGTCTTGTGTGTGCATATCAACATTTATGCTACACATTTCACTGTAGTTACTTCTCTCCAGGGAAGCCTGTAAACTGATTCTATTAGATGACAAGGTTAGAGAAATCAGCGTTCTATGCACCACCCCTCACACTACGACTCCCTAGTTTATAAGACTAGTAAGCAGGTATGATATTATGATATGTGTATTGGCATTTTTTCTATTAAAAAAACCAAACTCCTTTCCCCCACTTGAATGTTGGGGTGTGGGTGCTTCCAGTCAAACTGTTTACAGTATTGAGAATTAAGGTTGATTTGTTTCCAGGCAGATTAAATAACACTGGTTATTTAATGAGCATGCATGCTGCTTTGTTTGAGGGGAGGTTAGAAGATACTGTGTAAAAGCATGAGTTATCCAGTGGGCTTCCTTATGTCACTTTATCACAAAAAGTCTGATTTTTTTTGGATAAGCAGATTTGTTGTGAAAGATCAACTTTAACTGTGCAACCTGATAAGTGATTGAATTCCACCTGAATAAAGAAACAAGTGAGCATGTTCCTACTCAACCAAATGTTCAACCTATTCAACCAAATGTTTGGAAGGTGAGGGAATTTCTACTGAGTGGGTCATTTATATTGCTGCTGTGCTCTGTGGTTCAAAGCCCCAGAAAATGATGTGAAGAGGTGGCAGCTTAGTCCACTAGGGCAAATGGGACATGGCCCCAACAACCTCAGTCTGATCTTAGCCTTCCCTCGTCACCCAAGATGTAGGGCATGAATTTTTATGAATTGAAAATATTTCTGTCCTGCCTTTTGACTGCAGTTTTCAAGATGGCTTTATTTATTTATTTATTGTTAAATGTCCTGGGTGAATGACCTCCCCACAAACAGATCAGAACAAACACTCAATTAAGAGCAGAATCCTATAACCTCCACATCATCTTTTGTGCAAGCAAATCAGGATGAACGCTCAATAATGAACAGATTATTTTTACCTGGTGCCTAAAAGACATCAAAGTGGGCATCAGTTAAGTAATGTGAAAAATAAATAATGCAGGGAATGCTTCACCTGTTGAATTTCTGCCACCTGTGCAACAGCTAAAAGCATTGGAGCCCTGCCAGCAGCACAACTGACAACCCCAAGCTAAAAGGTTAAGGTAAAGGGATCCCTGACCATTAGGTCCAGTCGTGTCCAACTCTGGGGTTGCAGCGCTCATCTCACTTTATTGGAGAAGGGATCCAGTGTACAGCTTCCGGGTCATGTGGCCGCTTCTGGCGAACCAGAGCAGCGCATGGAAACGCCGTTTACCTTCCCGCCGGAGCAGTACCTATTTATCTACTTACACTTTGATGTGCTTTCGAACTGCTAGGTTGGCAGGACCCCAAGCTAAAAGGCTGCATCAAATAATCTTTGCTGAAAGAATGCAGAGGGGGTGTGTTTATACATACAGAGAACAGGAACAGATCCTGGCAAAGGGAAGGCTGGTTTGCATTTGGGAGGAAGCAGAAAGACTGGGGCGGGGAGAATTTTCAGCACACTTCCCTTTTCTAAGAAAGAGTCAGGTGGATCACAACCCTAATAATTCTACATTATTGCTAAGAGGAAGTTGGGAGCTTGGCTGCCAGGTGGCTGCAAGAACATAAAGGGCGCTGACAGGTGCCATTGCCCTCTTCACTTCTTCCTGCTTCTGCTAAGGGCAGGAGAAACCTAATATTTTTCCTGTATCCTTTCCAAAGCAGCAGCCAGTCACTCCCACCAATTCTAATTCCTGGCAAACTGATTATATTCCTTGTTCTCCATCACATTTCGAGCTTGCTGTCCTGGGCTCCTTTGGGAGGAAGGGCAGAATAGAAAAGTAAGTAAGTAAGTAAGTTAGTAAGAAAGAAAGCCTACCACAGTCATACCTCTGGTTGCGTTCGCTTCATGTCGCGGACTTTCGGGTTGTGAACGCGGCAAACCCGGAAGTATACACTGCGCGCGCACGCGCAGAAGTGATCTGTCCACTTCGCACAGTGTGCAGAAGCGCTCTATTGCGCTTCTCACACGCGCAGTAGCGGCTGTCTATTTACGGACTTTTACTATTTATGATTGCGTTTGTAAGTAGAGGTACCACTGCATTCTAGTTGGTTTCAGTATGTGTCTTGTGTGTCGTTTGGGGGGGGTGATACCTCATTCTTCACCTTAGGCAGTAAAATATCTTGGGCCAGCCCTGAAGTGGGGTGTCCACAAAGAAGTGATTTCAAAAACACCAAACATACCCAAATCATGTGGCGTGTCTTAATACCTTCGTTTTCGAACAGCTTAGTTCTTAACGTTTTGGCTCCTGAACGCCCCAAACCCAGAAGTGAGTGTTCCAGTTTGTGAACTATTTTTGGAAGCTGAACGTCCGAAGGGGCTTCCGATTGGCTGCAGGAACTTCCTTCAATCAATCAGAAGCCGCGCTTTGGTTTCCGAATGTTTTGGAAGTCAAATGGACTTTCGGAATGGATTCTGTTTGACTTCTAAGGTACGACTGTACTTAGAAACAACCAGGGCTGCTCATACTTTGTTTTGATGAAGTCCCCTGCAGATTATTCTTTGTTACTCTCCAGCCTGATTTTTAGTCTCCTTTCTGGTGTGTGGTTTAAATTAATAATAAACAATTTCTGTTAATTCCCAGAAACACAGTGACAGAAAAATTCAATAACCAACTTGAATGTCATGATTTTGTGGGGCTTTTTTCTTTTTTTAAAATAAAATACATTAAAAATGTAAAAAAAAGAAAGAAAGAAACAACCCTCCATTTTGTACTGGAGGTTCTTTTCCGAGAACTATAGAACAGGCTGCTTCTGCCACTGGCCTGTCAAAATACTAAAGATAAAAACATGGAAAGCAGTTATACAATAAGGGACAACAGGGTAGTTTTAACAGAACCAGAGAACACTCACAGTAAATTGTACTATTGTTAATTAAGGGAACCCGTTTCCTCTCAGACAGCTGGAGAAGCCACCACATCCCTAGACCAGGGGATCCAGCCACAAAGTAATTCCCCACCCATTCCTAATGACACTCTGTGGTCAGCTATTTTGTGAGTGCTCTGTGAACCCTTACAGAGAACACTTCACCCTTGGGGACCCCAGAGGGCAGAGCAAAAGGTGTGAGAGGAATTAAGGGAATGTGCTTCTTGCAACCAGCCTGGGCGGTTCATTTTTTCCTCAAATCCCCACAGCATATAAGACAGGGTGGAGTGTGTTTTATGCTTCCCTTCTTCCACAAAAGTTGGCTCTCCTTTGCACACAGTTTCCTGTTCTCTGCCAGACGGCAGCAGCTTCCTCTACAGCTGGTCTAAAATGGCAGCACTAAAGCAGAAAGCAGGAGCGGGCTATGGGGTGGGGAGAGGAGAGGTTCAACAAAAAAGTCAAATGCTTGGGTGAACTGTACTTTCCCGCCCATATGGCTGTGTTAACACAAACTAGTATAGATGGAACACAGTTGGATGTACACAAAGAAAAAGCACAATACCTTCAGGGTGGAATTCTGCTTGCAGATCACCATGAAATAGCAACATTTGTTTGTAGTGTTAACCCTGCCTGCCGGAAAACCTTCATGGTGTTCAATGGACAGGGCACCTATTTGATATTTTATTATAAGCAGGAACAACCTAGGAGACCCTCACAAGATGTGCAATCTGAATCACACAAGTACAACACAAAAGACATAGGAAGCTTCCAAATACAGAGTCCAGAATATTGATCCATCTGTCTCAGTATTGCCTCTACTGATTGGCAGTAGCTTTCCAGGGTTTCAGGCAATGCGTCTTTGCCAGCCCTACATGCTTGGGTTTGCATCTGAGGCATTATGCATGCAAAACATACAATCCACCACTGAGCTGTAGCCCTTCCAGGAATACTGGCCTCTTCCACACAGAAATACCCTTTGTATATCCTTCAGGATTAATGTGTCATTCAGAATTAATGCAGGCATCCATGTAAACAGTTGTACAAGTTTGCACATGACCGTTATGACTTTGTTTCTTGATCTGTGGGCAAACAGTGCCTACTGGGCACCTCCCTTCCTCCTGTCCTAGGACCAGAGCCTTATTTTGGATCCTACCATGTCCCAAAGACAAGAGGTGCGGATTCCAGTTAATATGTAACTGGCTTCCTTTACCTTTCACCTTTTTCACATTCACCCTCCATTTTCTTCAGCACCTGCCACTCCCACAGTACACAGACCCAGGAAGAGAGAGAGAGCACACACGCAAACTGGCACAATTCCTGAGGTAAATTATTTTTCTGCCTGCAGGGAATATTTGGGGAAGAGTGAGAACATGGCAAAGGGAGTAAACATTTTAAATTGCAGTAACTCTCCCTCATGGCAGGACTCCCTGTGCTGTTTTGGTGTGGGGGTTCTGGCCTGACTCCGGCAGTGCCAAATTGTCTGTGTGGAGGCAGGGGTGAAGTCGTCTTGGGCGTGGTTCAGAATTCAAACGCCAGTCTTCCTCCTTTTTTAGCACAAGATAAGCAATAATACGCTTCTGAGATTTTGTATGCCTTGCATGTAACAGTGTGAACAACTGCTGTTCTCGCCGTGTGTAAATGCAGCCTGCAGAATGAGTGCGGGAATCTAGTCCTGAAAGTTTGGCTGTCTTACAAAGGGCACCTATTAGAATCGGTACAACTGCTGTATCTGTCTAGGCTCTTCTCTTCATTCATTACGATTGCTTTGCTAGTCTTTGAGCTCAGATGCTTGCCATCTGTCCTGTTTCTGTACACTACTTGATTTCCCCGTTTCCTGTTCAGGTCTCTGGCACTTGGCCATTCTCCGTTCCAACCTCAATGTGATCTTTCAATGTTCTACTATTCTTTTTAAGGGCAGAGGGTGCCTCCAGGCTGTTAGTATTTTGCAGGAGGTATTGAAGTCCATTCTCAGACTTTAGGGTCTTATGCACATTTGAGTATTATTTAGCTGTTCGCTTGCTTACAGCCCTGCCCAGTTGGAATTAGACTGGAGTGGTTCACACCTGCACATATTTGAATTTGTGTATCGGGAGTAATTTCAGCCTTTCCCTTTCATACCCTTTTGTGTGCATCCATGCCTTCTAATTTGTTGATTCCATTATATGCCGATTAAGTATTAACAGGGCATGCGCACAGATAATTTTCTGTGCAATTTGTGGTTTTGAAAAATTTCCCTGCCCAGGTAGTGTGCAGAGACACACAGTCAGGCAATTGACGTGTTCCTGAGCTGTGGCTATGCTCCTGAGGCGCTCTTATTAGCTTGCTGGGAAAGAAATGAAAAAAATTGTAAATTCTCAGTGCACTTTTCAGATTGCTGCCAAATACATCTGGTGTAGAATTTTTAAATGTAGTCTGTTTGTGCAGTTTTGTGGTTTGTGCAAATCTGGGGGACCAAAAGGGGCGAAAATAATCCATTCAGGAGTGCATTGGAAATAGTTATGAGGACAGCTGGGAAAGAAATGTACGTACTGAGGAAGTAGTAGGAATGGACAGGCGAGCAACGTGTGACAACTGACTCACTCACCCCCCAAACACAGAAAAATACTTTATGTGACCCCAAGTGAATTCTCCCTATATTGAGTAAACCTGGATTTACCAGTGGGGATGGTGGGGATGCATCAAGTTGTGTGTTGTAAGGTCATACTGCTGTAAACAAAAATTGCCCTTTTCCCTTACGGGGTATCCAAGAGCCCTTATAGAGTCCTTACATAAGTTCCCTATTGGTAGGAGAGAATAACAGAGGCCAACCAGAGAATATTGAGAAGCAAAGCAGCTAGTAAGCTTGATCTTTATTGATCTGTTGCAACAGGGTGCTCCCTTCACACGCAGGAAAGGAGGACCCAGAAAAATGGTGTGCAAAGCCTTATAAAGACTTTTGAAATTCCCATCCTGTAGATCAAGACCACCCCCAGAAACATCATACATACATCACAGAAGGGGTGTAACCTAAGACCACCCCTCAGATACATCACACCTACATCACAAAAAGGCGATCCAAAATAGAAATTTTAATATTGTTTTTCTCCTGTTTTTGTTTATCTCCTGTCTGACAGGTTACTTGATTGGATTTCCTGGGTAGCCAGGAAAAGACAATGGGGAGGCTTTTCCATTTTGACCTTGCAGAGAAAAGATTTAGTCAGTTTAGGAATCAAAATGGTTCCAGGTTGGCCTTCCTGTGCTGATCTATGTATGTGCTTGGTTGGTACACTTATGAACATTACCATATATCTAAGACCATAAAATTCCTATTACAATACACAAATTAAATGGGAATGCAAAAGGCTGCAAACACACAGTAAGCTCCAGCATGCACAAGCTGTTTGTGCAATTCAAGTGCTCTGTTGCCCTTGTGCAACAAATCCACTTTAAAAAACAACAGACCTCTTGAAATTTGAAAAGTGATGATTAGGAAAGAGTGGGATAAATGAATCAAAATGACTGCTCATTGTCATATAACCACTCAATAACAAGTCAGAATGAATGCTCAACAAAGACCAGACTACCGTGTAAGCTTTGTGCAAACGAATCAGAGTGAATGTTGAACAAGCACTTTATCTGGAGGAACTCAAAGCTCATGGTTTTTAGATCTTTTATTCTTCCTTCAGTTTTCCTCTCCAACCTGATGTCTTGGCTTTAACTATGATTCTAATCTGCTAGAATGGACTCCTGATACCAAATTAGTTTCTGAAGGCCAGATATTGCAAAGTCCACCCATACAGTTCATTTCCCCACGTTAACTGCAATACAAAGGAATCTGCATTCACAGCCACGGAGTTGAAAGGCACCAGCATTTCTTAATGATAGAGAAGCACCCTGAAAATTGCTGTGCCATATCCATCCTACCCACATCACCCGCTTCTTACCATGGAGCAGGTCTCCAGGATTCTTGTGTCACCAACTGTGCCATGGCATTCCTCCCTTTCTTTTACAGCTTCCTGAAGCAAAATGAAAGATGCCTGGTATTTCTGGGTCTCCAGCATGCTCTGGGTATGGACTGTTGCATCAGGACATCCCTGCAATATTGACAAGCAGGTAAGCAAGATATACATCTGTATATAGTGAAGAATAATCTGAAAATTCTGCATCCTGGAAGATCTTGATCAGTTTATCTGATTAAAGTTCGGCTGTATGTGATAATCTCCAGATTTTTCAGTTCCACTTCCCACTTTTTAAAAAAAGTTATGCATTCTAATAGCATTCACAATTAAAGCATACACTATTGTAAAAAGTAAAGGTAAAGGTACCCCTGCCCGTACGGGCCAGTCGTGTCCGACTCTAGGGTTGCGTGCTCATCTCGCTCTAGAGGCCGTGAGCCGGCGCCGTCCGAAGACACTTCCGGGTCAGGTGACGAAGTTGCAGCTGGCGAGCCAGCACCAGCGCAGCACACGGAAATGCCGTTTACCTTCCCGCTATAAAGCGGTCCCTATTTATCTACTTGCACTTAAGAGTGCTTTTGAACTGCTAGGTGGGCAGAAGCTGGGACCGAACGATGGGAGCTCACCCCGCCGCGGGGATACGAACCGCCGACCATACGATCGGCAAGTCCTAGGCACTGAGGTTTTACCCACAGCGCCACCCGCGTCCCTATACACTATTGTACAGAGACTTATTCTTCCAATGGTTGTTATTTATATACGATAATGAACACTGTCATGAACTGTGTCCTGTAGCCTGATCCAAGGCTCAGAAGTCAGTGAAAGTGAACTTACTTCCAAGTATGTTTGCACAGGATTGCAATCCTAGTGAAATAACTACTCCAGACATAGCCTGGATTTAACTAAACTGGATCAATATGTGATTTAGCTATTCAGCTTTATCAACACTAATCCCCATACTGATCCCTGCTACTCTAAAGGGCAGATTGGGGAGATTAACAAGGTCAACAGGAGGGCAGCCCTCCTGTTGGTATGCATAATCTCTGCGTAATTGATTTTGCCAGTAGTCCTTTATGCATTTCAAGTATGTCACTAACATATGTGCGGGAAATGTCAGCTTGCTTCAGCTTTAGAGCACTCTAGTTCAAATTTAACACTTAAAAAAAAAAAATTACATGAGATGTTGCAACCTGCAAAACATGGTTATTTGCTAACAGTAGCATGCAAAAGCAGCCTTAAATTTGAGCATCTATATACTTGGCAGTCAGTCCCAACCACTTTTAATTGAGGTGAAGGCAAGCTGCAGAAGCTTTTCT
The DNA here is from genome assembly GCF_964234715.1 of Podarcis melisellensis. NCBI lineage: Eukaryota > Metazoa > Chordata > Lepidosauria > Squamata > Lacertidae > Podarcis > Podarcis melisellensis. The sequence continues at coordinate 48,504,439 of NC_138538.1, read as the reverse complement.
GTCACCCAGTAGCTAAATGATTCTGTTAGGGAAAGATCTCAACCCAAACTAAATAATTGATTTGAATGATGATGCTTGAATGTCTTGAGGTTTCATGCCGGTAGTATGATTCTTCACAGGGATGGGCAGCCTGCAGTGGAAAGAGCCTTCTCCGTGCTCCAAAATCTCTTCCCAGACATATCACCAACCTGGACCTGTCTTTTAACTCATTGATAATGCCCAGACATGGAACATTTATGAGAAACTTCCCTTCTCTGCATTCTCTAAACCTCTCCAGCAATACCATTCCTACTCTCTATCCTGGCCTCTTTTGTAACCTGGGTGCTCTCCACCTCTTGGATTTGAGCAGTTGCAGCATTTCCAGCATGCACTCAAAGAGCTTCCTGGGCTTGAAAAACCTTCACATACTGCTCCTGAAAAACAATAAACTTCAGTATCTGGAACCCTCTGTGTTTCCTGTCTCTGGAAACCTCGTCCATCTGGACCTGCAGGACAATGAGCTGTTATATTCAGCTGAACTTGCTCGGTTACTCGTGCAAAGAATCCACCATGTTGAGCTTCAGGGGAATCCCTGGGTGTACAGTGCCTCCATCACTCCTTCCCAACAGGGACTACAACAAACAGAAGGTGAGTCAAGCAATGGGAAGTGGGTTGTCGAGTGGACAGTACTCAGAAACATGGAGCTCCCGATACTCAGTGTTCAAACCAAAACAAAAAAAAGCAGCAGGTTGCATCCAACTAGAAAGCACTGTGGTTCTCTGGGTATGATAGAAGTTTATAAAAGGGCTAGTTAAAAGAAAAGCAACCCTTCTACCAAGGAAACTGGCAGAGCAGTGGCCTGTCTTCAAGCAGGCTGCTCGCTTGCATATATGGAACTCTATACTGTATGCCCCTGCTTGAGGCGTATAATGGGAAAACATGCACACAGTCTCTGATAATTGGTTTCTAAACAACAACAACAACAACAATTTATTTATACCCTACCCATCTGGCTGAGTTTCCCCAGCCACTCTGGACGGCTCCCAATCAAGTGCTAAAAACAATACAGCATTAAATATTAAAAGCTTCCCTAAACAGGGCTGCCTTCAGATGTCTTTTAAAGAGAAGATAGCTGCTTATTTCCTTCACATCTGAAGGGAGGGCGTTCCACAGGGTGGCTGCCACTACCGAGAAGGCCCTCTGTCTGGTTCCCTGTAACCTCACTTATCGCAATGAGGGAACCGCCAGAAGGCCCTCGGCGCTGGATCTCAGTGTCCGGGATGAACGATGGGGGTGGAGTCGCTCCTTCAGGTATATAGGACCAAGGCTGTTTAGGGCTTTAAAGGTCAGCTCCAACACTTTGAATTGTGCTCGGAAACGTACTGGGATCTCTCATGATTGGTGTTATGTGGTCCCGGCGGCCGCTCCCAGTACCAGTCTAGCTGCCACATTCTGGATTAATTGCAGTTTCCGGGTCACCTTCAAAGGTAGCACCACACAGAGCACATTGCAGTAGTTCAAAGGGGAGATAACTAGAGCATGCACCACTCTGGCAAGACATTCTGCAGGCAGGTAGGGTCTTAGCCTGTGTGCCAGGTGGAGCTGGTAGACAGCCACCCTGGACACAGAATTAACCTGCGCCTCCATGGACAGCTGTGAGTCCAAAATGACTCCCAGGCTGCGCACCTGGTCCCTCAGAGGCACAGTTACCCCATTCAGGACCAGGGAATCCCCCACACCCGCCCGCCCCGTCCCCCAAAAACAGTACTTCTGTCTTGTCAGGATTCAACCTCAATAATAAGATTAAATACTCCTGTAAAAAAAAGAGGATACAAAATAGAACCAATGGAGGGCATGTTTTCAGTGTGTCACTGACTACACCCAATAAGATGTGTTCATGACAAGCTCTCTGCACAACTGCAGTATTTCTGCTTATATTGAGGGAATAGAGGCTTCATATCTGACAAAATGAAGACTGAGGAATAATCCCAGAAAACCAAGTCGATTTAGGCAGTCTCAAACCGGGAGGTGGGCAAAAGGTTTTGCCTCTCATAAAACCACCTAAGATTTGTATTATCTCAATGGAATGAACCTAGGATGGAAAATAAACTGTAATCTCTCAGTGTGAATGGGCACTAACAGCTTTTGTGTCCTCTAGCTGAGCTGATCCATGATTCACGCCTAGAGCTCCAGACTAAAGAGATTAGAACTCTGGACTATCAGGAGCAGGGACACAGAAGAAAAGTGAGGGCCCCTCCGGATGAACATTCAGCTACTGGCAACCTGACATCTAAAAATTACAGTAAGTGAAGGAAGACAGGCCACTTCCAGAGTGTCACCATTTTCAGGTGGGATTGAATTACATACCAGCAGATTCAGGTTTTAATTGATGTAACCCACCCTGGAATCTTAGGGTAAAGGATAGGCAATAACTAAATAAATAAATGCAGGTTGGGAGGTCTTGAACAACAAATGTGCTTCTCCCCAATACTGGACTTTTGTGGTTAGGAAAGTGATGGGAAAATGCACAGGAAAGCATGGCATAACATAGGCGTTCTCAACCTCGGCCCTCCAGATGTTTTGGGCCTACAACTCCCATTATCCCTAGCTAGCAGGACCAGTGGTCAGGGATGATGGGAACTGTAGTCTCAAAACACCTGGAGGGCCGAGGTTGAGGAAGCCTGGCATAACACTTGCTTGACCTAACGACATATAACCTCCTTGCAAACAAAACTGTATGAGTGTTCAAGAAATAACCAATGTCATCAAACCTCAGCAACCTTGGGGCAAACAAATCACGACAAATGCTCAATAAACTGGGGGTCCTTCTGATGAGCTATAACACCCATTTTGTAATTTTTGCATTTGACATTTTTTCTCCACCGAATCCCAGAACCATCACTCGCTGGTGTTCCCCTAGGAGAGCTTTCTGTGAGAATGAATTAGAGTTGCAATCACCAGTGCAAACAGCATGTGTTAGGGAGGCCAATTCCTGCTCATTTTTTGCTGATCCAGGCATACTGAGATGATTTGGCAGGGTTGACAGAGGTATCCCATTCTGATTAAAACCATAAAGGGTAACTCTAAACCCTGGTAATGAAAAATGTTTTTAATGACATGCTTCTTTCTGTGTTTCCTGTTTACCAGCATTGTTGCTCACAACAGTGCTATATGAAAGCAGGAAATCCTTCCTGATGGTGGTGGTGCTTGCAACAGTCATTTACAAATGAGATAATTAGCTGATTCTAGCTACCAGCTTCCACACAGTTATGAGAAGCTTACAATGATGATCCCAAGGCAGGAAAAAAACCTCAAATCAACCTAACCCTAAAAGAGCCAAATCTCTATGAATGCCTTCATCCACAAATGAACAAGGTAGAATTTTAGGCTTTGTTTTGCTCTAGATTAGTTAGCTGGGGCTGGATCTGCAGATTACTCTCAGCAAACTTTCTTCTAGTCACATTGTGCTGTGTTTTATGCCACTATTGTATTAAGCCAATATTAGATAACCTTGTAGAAGGGAAGGATCAGGCACGGAAGGCCAGTGACAGGCTCCACTGTAGTCCCTGATTCAGTGAATGCAATGCTTGCTATACTACTCTGTGTTGACATCAATAACTTCCAATTTCAGCTTGATATGCTTAGCTCAGGAATGGGTGCCATTTGCCAGGGAGAGTGGCTCATATCTCCAATGACCTCTGTCACTGTACTATTTTCATCAAAGGAAGGACATAGAACTATGGTTTCCCCCTGTTCATACCTATTAAGAAAAAAGACAGAGGTGTGCCATGCAATTCAATGCATGCTTACTCACAGGATTTATTCCTGAGTTTTTACATATGTTTGTAGTCAAATATATTTCATGAATGGGAACATGGGTAGTGAGTATTTTAATTATACACCAGCTTTCCCTTCCTTTGCAGCCTCTACTACCACACTTCCCCCTGGAAAAGTTGCTCATAGCTGGCCATACTTCGCTGCATTTGTGCTTTCAGCTATCGCCATCTCCATTGTGATTGCGTTGGTTGCTAAATGCAAATTGTTGCAGAGGAACCGTGCCAGCTACAACCATCAACGGCTGCCTGATTCCCGCTCCATTGGAAGCAGCCATGCTGAGGAAGCTGACATGGATATGGCCTATGGGAGGAACCAAGGCATCCCTAGAGTAGCTGGGTGTCCTGCAGAGGATGATGATGGTTTCATTGAAGATAACTACATTGAACCCAATCAAGGCTTGCAGGAAGAAGAGGAGGAGGAGGTGGCAGAGGAGAAAGAAAATGAATTGGAACCCCATTTCAAACTTTGAGAGGATATCAGGAACCAAGCACCAATTTTTCATATTCTCCAATACCTTATCACCCCATTTTCTAGGAGCTTCCAGTTATCTCTTACTTGTTACAGATTCTCCTACCTGCTCTTTGGCTTCAGACCAATATCTGATCTACAACCCTTAGCTTCTTGCCAACAACTATATTTCCCCCCGTTTTCTGTACACTGAACTGCAGTAGCTTCTCAATACATTTCATTTGTGTAATTTGAGGTTATCCATGGATTACCTCCCACATTATTGTGTACTAGACTGCAGGTTTAGGCTATTGAAAGACAGGCAGAATTTTAATGAACCCAGCCCACTGTGGAAGCAGTTTTTAAGTGTAAAAAACCCCAAATTATGTGGTGGTGTTCTTTAAAGTCCTAGCATACACTTGATCAGATAAATATTCAAGGTACATGAGGAAAAGCTGCATGTAGTAGAGGTGGGGAGAATGGTGAAGAGCAGCTTTTCCCAAACTGATGCCCTCTAGATATTGTTGGACAACTCCTATTGTACCCAAGCTAGTGAAGAGGAAGAGCTGCACTGATCCACAGAAAGAAGCCAGACTAAAAAGTAAAAAGTCCAGACTAGCACACATCATTACAATGTTTATGCATGGCCTCTCTCTAAAACCAGTGTCAATGTCAGGGAACTGACATCTAAAGCGCCGCAGGTGCAAAGGCTCCCTGAGGTTGAGAGAGCAGTAGCAGCGGAAGAGGGAACCAGTAGAGGGCGAGCAAGAACTCCAAGAGAAAGTGAGTCGGAGGGATGGCTCAGAGACGCTTCAAGCGAAACCAGTGGGGAGGTCTCAGGACCTCCTATAGGGACACCCACACCTCGACGGAAACTGTCACGCCGAGAGGCCAGACGACGTGTTTCCGTTAAGGAGCTTTTATGTTGGAAACGTTTCCGAAAGCAGCCACTTTCGGATTCTACTAGTGATTGACGCAGCCATGCTGGAGGGGCTCCGTCACAGGCAGAGGTTTGAAAACCTGATCAAACTCTGAGGGACTTGCATTTTACGCACAAGCAGCTCATCGTCCCATCACAGCAATCCGAAAGTCACCGAAAGCCAGCTTGTGCAGAGAGAAGCATCATGAGCAACCCAGCCGGAACCGGGGGTGCAGGAGCAGCTGGAGGGGGTCCAAGCCTGGAAGAAAGGTACAGAGCGTTGGAGATCCAGTTGGCGCTGCAAACGGCGAGGCTTGAGGAGAGGAGGGCTCAGGATGCAGAAAAGGGAAAGGAGAAAACCACCCCGCTCGCCAGAAAGGTACCAGGATTGGTGCAGAAATTCGGGGGGGATCCCAGGAACTATCATGCCTTTAGAACAGAGATGCAATACGCTCTAAACTTGCAGTTTGATGACTTCCCCGACGAGGAATCGCGAGTGGCGTATGTGATTGGCCATCTCGAATCCGGGGCGAAAGATTGGGTTAGACCCCTGATGGCAGCGAATAATGAGATCTTAAAGGACACGAGGAAGTTTTTTTGTGCCATGGACCTGATGTTTTCCAGCGATATTGAGCAGGGGGTGGTGCGAAGGCAGTTAATGGCTTGCCAGCAAGGAAGCAGATCTGTCCGTGAGTACTGGACTGAATTTACTATGCTGATTCATAAATTGGGGTGGGACCTATCGGCGGAGCCCATCCAAATGCTTTTCGAAGAGGGGCTTTCTTCAACCGTCAAAGATGAGCTTTCCCGGGGGCCCAGGGCGGAGTCTATGGACCAATTAACCAAATCTGCGCTGGCCATAGGAGCGCGCCAGGAGGCGAGGGCTTTGGAAAGGCGGGAAGGGAAAGGAGACCGTTGGAGGGAGTTCCGCATTCCAGACATTCCAGAGCCATCTTTCCCGCCGGCAGAGCCGATGGAAGTTGGAACAGCGCGGGCGCGCGCAGTTTCAAATCCCAGTGAAGGGCGGAAGAAGGAGGGAAAGAGCGCCAAGAGATGTTATCTCTGCCAACAGCCAGGGCACTTTGCCAGAGTCTGCCCACAAAGAAAGGAATGGCAAGGGATGGCAGGAGCTGTTGGGGGAAAGGAAGAGGAAAGCAAGGAGCAAGTAAAAGCCAACGCCTGGCTGCCACCGTCGGGGCACAGCAGCCAGGCCAAAGAGCAATGAAAGTGCCCATGCCAGAACCTCCCAGACCTGCTTTAGTGATAGAGGTGTTACTAGAACTGCCAAACGGACACCCACTAAAGGTCAAGGCGCTTTTGGATTCAGGCAGCTCCTGTAATTTCATGAGTAAGGAGTTTGCAGCTGAGCACCAGATACAGACCATCCCTTTAAGTAACCCCTTGCAGGTGACTACGATTGACGGCAGAGAGCTGTTGGGGGGAGAAGTTAGCCAACAGACTGTCCCGATGATAATGAGAGTGGCAAGGCACACCGAACAGATAGCGTTTAATGTGGCCATCCTGGGAGGAGCGCCCATCATTTTGGGGATGAGCTGGCTGGCGCTACACGATCCGCTAGTGGGCTGGCATCAGAGGGTGGTCTCCTTTGGGTCAGCGCATTGCCTAGAACACTGCAAGGAGGGGAAGGTCTCGGGAGGAGACAGAGTCACCCTAGCGGGGATGGAAGTGATGGGCAAAGGGAAGGTGCCCCCGCAATACGCAGATCTGAGCAACGTATTCAGCGAAAGGGAAGCAGACAAACTGCCACCGCATAGACCCTTTCACTGTCAAATCAACCTACTCCCAGGGGCCCAACTCCCAGTAGGCAAGCTGTACGCCATGTCAGACAGGGAGATGCAGGAGCTGAGGGAGTTCATTGACAAAAACTTGAAGCGAGGTTTCATCAGAGAGTCCCGAGCGGTGGGGGGCAGCCCAGTGTTCTTTGTGGACAAAAAGAACACAGACAAACCGAGACTGGTGTGTGACTTCAGGGCCCTCAATGCAGTGTCGGAGCCCCTGGCTTTCCCTATGCCCCGAATTGACGACATTTTGACCAGAGTAAGGAAGGGAAAGATTTTTACAAAACTGGACCTGCGGGGGGCGTACAATCTGATACGCATAAGGAAGGGAGATGAATGGAAGACCACCATGTTTACCCCTTTGGGAGCCTTTGAATACCTCGTTATGCCCTTCGGTCTACAAGGGGGCTCCGCCTGTTTTCAAGCTTTTATAAACCACGTTCTGGGACCTTTGCTCTACAAGAACTGTGTGGCCTTTTTAGACGACGTGTTGGTGTATTCGGAAGATGAGGAACAGCATGTGAGGGACGTTCGAGAAGTGTTGGGCAGGCTGCAAGCCAACCAGCTGTGGGTGAAACTGGAGAAGTGCCAGTTTCATACCAAGGAGGTGGAATTCCTGGGGTACCGCTTGTCAGACAAGGGATTGGCCATGGATCCAGGCAAGGTTCAAGCGGTACTGGAATGGAAGACACCGAAGACCAAGAAGGACGTGCAAAGATTCTTGGGGTTTGGGAACTTTTATCGGAAGTTCATCAAGAACTTTGCCCACTTGACGGCGCCCATCACCGACTGCCTCAGCAGCAAGAAGAAATTTGTTTGGACGGTGGAGGCGGATCGAGCCTTTGAAGAACTGAAAAGGGCTTTCGCCTCGGAAGAACAACTTCTGCATGTGGATTTACAAAAACCCATGAGAGTGGAAACAGATGCATCCGACCGGGCTATAGGAGCGGTCCTTCTTCAACCGGGGAGGAGTGCGTCGGAGTGGAGACCGTGTGCATTCTTCTCGCGGAAACTGAATAAGTCCGAGAGGAATTACACGGTGTATGACAGGGAACTACTTGCCATTCACGAAGCATTCCGGAGGTGGAGACATTTATTAATTGGGGCACAACACAAGGTGCAAGTGTGCACCGACCACAAAAATTTAGAGTATTGGAGAACAGCTCGAGTGCTCAACCAACGACAAGTGAGATGGGCACAGGAATTCTCCAAATTTAACTTTGAGATTTGTTATGTGCCAGGCCCAGAAAACGTCAGGGCGGATGCGCTCTCACGCAAACCAGAATATTGGGAAGGGGAGGAGGTGATCGAAGAGAGACATGTCATCCCGGAGGACCGCTGGGTGTGTGGGGCGGCGCTGGTGGGGCAACGGGAACTGGTGGAGGAAACGGAAAATGATGAATATGCCCAGGATAAGCTCAGAGGTCTCAGGGGGGAGGGCGAGAGCCCCGGAGGTTTTGAGGAAAGAAATGGGGCATTGTATTACAAAGGGGCACTGTATATACCCGAAGGTGAATTGAGGGGGAGAGTACTCAAGCAGTTGCATGATAGCCCCACGGCGGGACATTTTGGGCAACACAAAACCATGTGGTTGGTTACCAGGGAATTTTGGTGGCCTAAGGTGAGGGAAGATGTAAGGGAGTATGTAAGAGGGTGTGACCAATGTCGGCGAGCCAAAGGGGAAAGAAGGGCGCCGGCAGGGTTATTAGAACCTTTACCCACATCAGAACGGCCTTGGGAAGCGATATCAATAGATTTTATGACGGATCTGCCAAGGTCCAAGGGGAAAACAGCCATCATGGTAGTAGTAGACCTGTTAACTAAGATGTGCCATTTTGTAGCATGCTCACATGCAGTCACAGCGGAAGAAACGGCGAAGTTGTTTGTGGAACATATCTTTAGGTTGCACGGGGCTCCCTCGAGGGTGATCTCAGATCGAGGCAAACAATTTACTTCCAGGTTCTGGAGGAAGCTCATGAGCTTGCTACACGTGGAAGTTAATTTTTCAACTGCCCGGCACCCTGAAACCAACGGGCAGGCGGAAAGGGCAAATGGCATTCTTCAACAATATCTTAGGTGTTATGTCAATGACAGAGAGAACGATTGGGTCGAAAAGTTGGCGTTGGCAGAATTTGCCTACAATAATGCGGAGAATGTGTCCACAGGGATGAGTCCCTTTTTGGCTAATTACGGGTGTCACCCCAGGGCATTTCCAGGGGAAGGAGGGGAGAGATGGAGCGTTCCAGCGGCTGAACATTTTGTAGAAGAGATGGAAGCCATCCATCAGCAGCTCCAGCTCAACTTAGAAAGGGCCAAGGCACAATATAAGAAGCAGGCAGACAAGAACAGAAGGGAAGGTGAAACCATAAGGGTGGGGGATCAAGTGTGGTTGTCAACCCAAGGGTTGCCGTTCAAAGGAGGTTGTAAGAAACTGAGGCCCAGAAGATTGGGACCCTTTGAGGTGATTCAGCAGGTCAACCCGGTAGCTTTCAAACTCCGATTACCCAACCACATGAAATTGCACCCAGTGTTCCACAGGTCGTTACTGTCACCATACAGGGGGGGACGTGAAGGGGAGCACGTCAGGGGACCAGCCTTGGAAGAGAGGGAACGCCGCAACCATGTAGCGGAAATCCTCGATTCCAGGTGGAAGGGTAATCAGGTGGAGTATTTGGTGGCGTGGGAAGGGGAACCGGAGTCAGAAAACACCTGGGTAAGTGCAGAGGAAGTCAATGACGAGGTTTTAACAGAAACGTTCCACCAAAGGTTCCCGAGGAAACCTCAGCCTATAGCAAGGTTTAGGAGGGAGTATTTCGGCACCACCGATGAGGAAGAGGAAATGGAAGGGTTCACGGAGTCGGAGTTGGAAGATGGAGTGGACTCTGATGACGAAGAGTACCTAGAGAGTAGGAACAGCAACAAGTGGAAGGAAGTGTTCGCGACGTCGGAAGATGAGGGAGGTTCTTTCAGGGGTTTTACCTCCTCACCGCCAGTAGGAGAGGAGACGGGAGGGGGTGAAGGGGGCCCTGGAGGGGAGGTGGATGTCAGGGAACTGACATCTAAAGCGCCGCAGGTGCAAAGGCTCCCTGAGGTTGAGAGAGCAGTAGCAGCGGAAGAGGGAACCAGTAGAGGGCGAGCAAGAACTCCAAGAGAAAGTGAGTCGGAGGGATGGCTCAGAGACGCTTCAAGCGAAACCAGTGGGGAGGTCTCAGGACCTCCTATAGGGACACCCACACCTCGACGGAAACTGTCACGCCGAGAGGCCAGACGACGTGTTTCCGTTAAGGAGCTTTTATGTTGGAAACGTTTCCGAAAGCAGCCACTTTCGGATTCTACTAGTGATTGACGCAGCCATGCTGGAGGGGCTCCGTCACAGGCAGAGGTTTGAAAACCTGATCAAACTCTGAGGGACTTGCATTTTACGCACAAGCAGCTCATCGTCCCATCACAGTCAAGTTTCTTAATTTTGTAGTGGTTCCAACGTATTTCAAGATGGAGTGGAAATTGTGAGAAGAGCCTTGCTGTGAGATTTTTGGAAGATATGTTGCCAACATGTGGAAGAGAGATGTACCTAAACAAAGAAGTTATTCTAAGGATAATGCAGGAATGTGCTAGGAGGGACACTTGGTTCATTCACACCTTGCTTGTGGCCAAAGTTTTTTGAGTGTTGCCTGTGATAAGTGATAAGTGCACGTAAAGTGCTGCAGGCAAGCGGCTCTAGGATGCAGCTCTTGCAAACTTTGTAGGAATTAGTTCAAAACAGAAGCAGAATTACAAGGAGCATTGCAGCATCTCACTTTCTGCTGCCACTGGCATCACTCACACCAGCAACACTGCTTGGACTGAGGCAGAGGTGTGTTTTGCTATCTAGGTTTTGTTCCATACCCTGGGCTGCACATTGTACAACCAGTGTATATAATTCCCTTATACAATCTCTTTTATCTGTGTATCAAATGATATTTATGCTTCCAGGTAAGCCATCCACTCTGTGCTTGGTATAATTGAATTGAGAACTGCCCATTGCAGTGGCTTTAGAAATGTAGCAGCAATCCTTCCTCTTACTAATTTCTCATTATTCTTCCTTCTGATTGTAGTTTTCTTCAACTACCTGTTGACCACTGGTAGTTTCATCAAGTGTTCAGCTTTAGAACCTCTCCTGTTTGATGCAAGATGTTCAGATGACAGTACATCATAGGCCCTTCAGATTATGTGGGCATGTACACCTCTTCCCTGAAGCTGTGCTTCTGTCAATATAGCTTTTGGCCAGTACTGAAACCACAATGGTTTCACTACTGGAGAGTCTCCTGTTTCTCATTTCTGCTATCCTTTTCTGGGGATGACGGCAAGGTTGCTTCCATTGCAGAGTTTCTCCCTCCTCCTATGAGAGGGCTTTGTAGCAGGATCAAGCAAAGGAAACAATGGCACATGTTGTAGAATCAGGTATAGCCTCATAAACTCCAAATCCTATGTTAGGAAAAAATCTTGCTCCATTTGCTGTTTCAATTCCTTCCTGATATGGCAGTGTCAACCCAGTGTTGTTTTGGGTGAACTGAATAAGGCTTTGGGATCAGAGAAGGCAATATGTTTCCCAGTAGGCGAACATCACCTTTATTACAGTAACTGTATCAATAAGAAATTGCTCATTTAAGTGATATGAAAGTATTTCTAGGATGAAATACAAGGGAGACTTGAATGGAAATTATCTCCACCAGAATCTGTGCAGTGGTGTGGCTGTTTCATGATTAAATACACTCCAGTGTTTTTAAACAAATGATAATATTGTAAATTTAACCCTGAAAATGGGATCATTTGGGTGTTTATTCTCAAGGTTTATAAGATTGTACAGTGTTTTCCCTTTAGCCAAACAAAACACTGAGCTGCACCTTCTCTTTACTTCTCTACAGCAAGCGGATTCTGTGCAAATACCAAGACTCCACATTATGCCTTAATCAGATATTTCAGCTAGTCGTGCAGTATTGCCAGAATTATTCATAGCAATAAATGACACTCCTCATTTTTAGCTGTTTTCTCCCTGTTTGCTCAGACTTCTGTCCCTCACTGTAGAGTTATGGTTCAGTTTTGCAGCCTCACGTCAGAAGATGAAGAGGTGCTGGAAGCAACCAGCTTGTGTTCAATACAAAAACTGGGATATAAACAAAACAAGGCCTGCAGAAGACATCTATAGCAACACACACAGGCTTCACCCAAAGAAGTCATGAGCTGCAGCTACTTCCATTCCCTGTAAATGTCTACTTCCATCAAGGAAGCAGAAATCTGAGTGACGGACATCATGATTCTCCAGCAAGAAATTGTCCATGTGCAGACAAGAACAGTGGAACTATGCAAAACTTAATTTAAACATCTAAATAAAGTGGGCTGGGTTAGAGGCTTCCTTTTGCTGCAGGATATCTATAAAAATACATGTGAAGCTTTTTTTAAAAAAAAAACTTGAGTCAAAGTAACCCAATTTCATCTAGTTTGACTGGAGCAAATGCATTACCAAAAGAAAGTCAAAAGAGGTAGGATCAATCAAGACATTTTGTTGCCTGAAGCAAAAGACAAGACAGTGGTTCCCCGTTGTTATTTTCAGGTGGGATTAAATCACCTAATGGGAAATTCAGGTTGCACAATTATAGTCGATTAGAAGCTCTTGCACAACAATCATAAAGGTAAAGGTACCCCTGCCCGTACGGGCCAGTCGTGTCCAACTCTAGGGTTGTGCGCTCATCTCATTTAAGAGGCCGGGAGCCAGCGCTGTCCGAAGACACTTCCGGGTCACGTGGCCAGCGTGATGAAGCTGCTCTGGCAAGCATACTTCCCCCAAAGCGTGGACTTTTTGTGGTAAGGAAAATGATGGGGAAATGCACTGGAAGGTGTGGAGTAATACTTTGAAATAACATCACCTTACCTCCTTGCAAACAAACCAGGATGAATGCTCAATAAATAGACATCTTTACTCCAGCACTGGTGATGGGACAGCATCCTCCACCACACCTGAGGGCAGCAGGCTAGTTTAGAGGGCACAGGTCATCAGATGGCCACATGACACATGCAGCTCTAAACAGCTTGGTGCCACTACTCTACCCCCTGGAAACTGCTGACGGGCGTAGCACCCTTACTCAACCTAATGATAGCAGGCTCTGAAAAATGGGACAGAGATTTGTATATACTAATGTATACTAAGAGGCACACATGAAGAAATTGCTACTATAAATGAAAATAGAATATATCTCACCACTGTGGCGTAAAGTCTGATCACGTAATCAAGGTGCCAAGCTTGTGTTTACTACTTATGGGCAACTTCTAAGTTCCCTGTTCTCTCTTCTTATATTCTTTATATTTAAAAGGCTTGGACTGAATAGTCCTTCAAAGACAGGCCTCTTTCAAAAGACTCTAAAGCCAGATGTATGGTCAGCATAAGCCCGCCCCATTTTTCTGATAATGACGCTTCATTTTTCTAACTTCCTGCCATAAGGGGCAGAGGAGTAACAGTTCACTGGCAGAGTACAGGTTTTTTGGCAGAGTACAGGTTTCGCATTCAAAAGGTATCAGCTGAATCCCGAGTAGGGCTGGGTGAAACTGCTCCTAAAACTTTGAAGAACCACGAGCCGCCAATGAAAAAAACCCCAAATAGGCAATGAATTAGGTGGACCAAAGGTCTGGTTTTGTACACGGCAGCTTCCTATGTTTCTACTTGTTACCGAACTTTGCCGGAATAAATTTGCTAGTCTTTAAAATGCCGGGACACTAGCAGAGGGAACTCCCCCTCCACGCGCCCGGGAGGCGTGACTGCTCGCAGCCAGTCGCGCTGATTCAACAGTGCAAAATGGAGCCTCTTAACTCAAACAGGAAACCGGAGAGGAGGCGGCTCTGCTACCAAGATGAGCGAGGTAGAGCGCCTTCCGGAAATGACGCCGCGAGGCGGAAATCGCTCGCGCCCGGTCGAGAGACTGCCCGCTTAGAGGAAGGTGTTGCAATGTTCTGGGCGTTTGCGCGTGAAGCGCCTGCAGGTGAGTGACTGCCTTGGGTGGGGCGGGGGGGGGGGCGAGGCTGGGGAATGGGAGAGAGGCGCCCGCAAAAGAACCCGAAAGGGATAGAAGGAAAAGGATCGGGCCACAAGCAGGCGGTTTCCCGCTTGGCGAAGCGTCTCCTCCTCACGCTGGTGCTTTGCAATTTCCCCGATCTCGACCGGCTCGCTTGCTGAGCCAATTCCCTGGCACATTTCTGTAGGGCAAGTTAAATAGGTTTTTCGTTATTCTCTACGAAAAGAACTCCACACACACTTATGCCAGCACTTGGAAATTAGACCGAAAACACAAGCTGGAAATTAAGCCTGTAATCTTAAATATGATTGCTTGAAATTTAACTCCCATCAAAATCCATATCACATATTTCAGAGAATGTTCCTTAGGTTCGGAGTATTAATGTCAGACCATTGTTCCATCTATCACAAGATCTTCTGCACTGACTGGTAGCAATCCCCTCCCCACTCCAGCCCTACCTGGATAGGACAGGGTTTGAACTTGGGACATTCTGTATACAGAGCTCCTCTTATTATTCGGTGATCACTCATAGCCGAGTAAGATTGTCTTCCATGAACATGGTCTTAACAGTGAGTCCATAAGTGACTGTGGAGGCCAATCCTGGATTCACACATCCACAGTGGGGCCATAGGTTTCTAGGTGGGAAATGAGCATGGTGAGGGTTTGCAAAACATGTCTTCCTCTTAGCTCGTTTCTCCCTTTCATCCTGAGTTTGAGCGTCTTTGAAGTCCATGACAGCAGCTGCCCAGCCACTGAGCTAGGGCTCTTCCCCATTATTTCCCTTTCAGAGGTCTAACATGGGGCAAAGTTCTCTCCCTGCACACCCCCCATATTTTTTCTGGTTCCATTGTTGTAATCTATGCATGGCTTTCATGCTTTTTCCTAGACTGAAGTTCTACACTGTTGCACAAAATGTACCAGTAGCCCATCTCTGCTTGCTAATGTTTGACCAAGTGTTATTCTCTCCAATCCCTTCTCCAGTTCCCTTGTGCTACAGCACTGAAGGCGGTAATTTTATTTCCAGTTCCTTTGGGGGCAGTTCCTGGCTCCCTAATCACAAATCCTTATTTATATTACTGACTGCAGTCCTAGCTATATCTGTTCAGAAGTAAGCTCCATCCAGCAGGACTTATTTTCTAGCTGAGTGCATAGGGTTGTAGTCTTGAGTTACATTTCCACCTCCCTTTCAACAGGTCTGGTGTGGCTCTCTTGGAATTAGTAGGCAAAGAGCTTGCTAGGTTTATTGACACAACATCTAAACCCACCCACCTCCGCCTCATAGCTGGTGCAAGACCCAGTTGGGCCATGCTGATTGTCTCTTGTTCTGTTTGTAGACCGACCAGACAAGATCATGGCAACTCAGAGTTCCACGTCACTGCAGGATTTGATTCGGGAAGATTTTTTGACTTGCAAAATCTGCTATGACCTGTATGTGGTGCCCAAAATCTTGCCATGTCTGCATACCTACTGCCAAAAATGCCTAGAGCCCTTGGTAGAAAATGGGACAATACATTGTCCAGAGTGCCGTCTGCAGTCGGAAGTTCCTGGAGGTTCTGTGGGGCTGAAGACCAATTTCTTCATTAATAGCCTCTTGGAACTGTTCCAGATGAAGCACAACAAGGACCTAGAGTGCACAGTCTGCTCTAGTGCTCAGAAGGTTGTGGCTGCCACTGCCCGTTGCCTGGATTGCAAGGATTTCTTGTGCCAAATATGTTCCCAGGGCCACTGCTGCTCCCGCCTCACTCTGCACCATAAGGTGGTGAACCTGGAAGAGTTCCTTGCTGGGCATTATGACACTGAGGTAAGATTCTTACAGGAATTGTGGTGCCAAGATCACCCACAGGAGGCGCTCCGTTTCTTCTGTGATACCTGCAGCATGTCCATCTGCAGGGATTGTCGCATGCTGGACCATTTCCAGCACAAAGTGGTGTCCATGTCCAGTGCAGTGCAGCGGAAACGACCTTCTGTAGAGCAGTTGATCAAGAGCTTGCAGGGAACAATTACCTGCATCTCTGAACAAGAGAAAGCTGTGGAGGAGGCAATGGACAAACTCAAAGTAGAGAGTGAACGTGTCAAGGAGAAGATCTGCAAGTATGTGGAAGATATCACTACTTACATCTTTGCCCAGAAGGACTGTGCTTTGGCAAAACTGAATGCCTTCCTAACAGAGCAGCTGGAGCGTTTTTGTTTAGCACAGAAGGAGCTGCAGAGTCAGAAGGACAAAGCAATGAACACTCAAGAGTTTTCTCAGCGTATTCTATGTGTTGGGAAGGACTCTGAGATCCTTCACCTGGAAGGAATGATCAGGACTAGAGTTGAGGAGCTTCAGGCGCACAGACTGCCACAACTCCAAAGTCAGATTCCAAAATTAACCATTGCCTGGGATGAACCCCAGCAACTCTCTGAAGCATCAATTTTCAGTCTTGTCTTTCCTGGGGAGCAACCCACAAGAAATGCGCAGCCGTTGGAGCTGGGCAGTGAGTCATTGACATCTCTGGGCGAGGAGAGTGGGGAGGTTACGGGCACTCCTTCTGATTCAGATGAAGACTCCCTCACAAGTGAATCTGACTTTAAAAGCTCTTTTTCCTGCACTGCCTGGAGCAGAAGAGCAGGGTATGCTTTCAGCTTTCAGCTAGATCCATCCCTCACCAAACAAAAGCCTAATATCACTGGGATTGCTGTTGTGCCTCACAGTGGTCAAGTCGTCCTTTTGGATCAGGCAAATGCTGAGATAAAGCAATATAGCGCCTTTGGCCACTTTGAGGGGGTGATTCCTTTGCCTGCATCTAATTCTGTCTTCTGTGGCATCTCTGTGTGTGGAAAAATCCTGGCCTGTTCCTCAGAGACTCATCTTTTTTTCCTGAATCTTGATGGATTATTCCTGCGTAAACTGCAGCTGAGGGGCTCTGAATCGTCCTATCCCCTTGCCTCATATGGAGACTCTTATGTGGCTGTTAGTGAAGGAACTCTCTGTTCCATCTCATTGTATAGCCCATCTGGGGCATGTGTTGGTAGAGTCCAGCCAGACAACTATCATGGGGGGAAATTCCTGTTCATTGCTGTAAATAGCTGGGAGGAGTTTGTTGTTTCAGACTTCATTAAGAAACAAATTGTGGTCATGGAGAAGTCTGGGGTTGTTCTGAATGTGCTTAACCCCTCAACTTCACTGCTGTCCAAGCCATTCAGCATTTGTGTTGATGAAGACAAGAACATTTTTGTGATTGATCAGTTCAAAGTGATACAGTTCTCGCCATATGATAATACTGGGAAGGTTGTGTTCAGTGGCCAGGGTCAGATGGGAAGACCCAGAGTCCTGGCCATTGATAGTAAAAACCTCATTTTAGTGAGGGAAGATGGAAACACTCATGTCTTTTACCTATACGGTAAAATTGAGCTATAGCTCATTAGAGTATGAATCAAGTGCCTAATTCTGAAATTCTGAGCATCTTTCTGGAAACTGAGCATCTTTCTGGAGACTGGCACTATTGTGTTAACTAGATATTGAGATGGGCTTCAGCCTTTACTAGACCCAAGATCAGACCCTGGGTAAGAAATGCTGTTACACTCAGATGAATATGCATTGCTGAAATCTTCTTGGTATTGTTAGAGCCTGACTTGAGAATAACGGCAGTAGATCAAGATCTTACATGTACCTTTAAACCATGCATTACATTCACACAATTACTATGATCTTGTCTTTGTTCAGACCTCTGGAGTCTGCTGCTTCAATGCAGATCTCAGTCGAAGGACCCATGAGAACAGGTGGCCAGACTTTTATTTGGAACCGACATTCCTACCTTCTCTGACATTGTGGTCATGGCAAATTTTGTAGATGCATCAGCAGGCTTGGTCCTTCATTCAATGAGCAATAGACCAGCTATTCCTTTTTTAATCTGATAATTCAAATTCAGACACCAGGGTTAGTGCTGAGGAGGTCTCGGTCCTACCATTATATTTACAAAGACTATGCTTATAACATTCCACTTCCTTCACCTGCTGCTGTGTGGACCAGGAACTATTGTGCCTTGCCATCAGATTGAATTTTTTTGAGAAGGGGCAATGTGAACAAGCAACGTAGCTTCTAGTGTAATTTTAACAGAAACATGCATTCAGTGTGTGATTTGTGGAAATGTGAGTGTGTTTTCACATACATCTTCTCACAAGCATTTAATGCGCTTGCATAATCCCTGAGTACCCATAGAATTGTAGAAATTCAATAATTCTCCTTGCATACATGTTCCTTACTCAATGCCTACTAAATATGCTGTCTTTGCTAGGGCTTGACAACTGTCACTGGCTCCATAAGCAAACGTGGAGGTGCTGAGACCAGGAATATTGTATTCCAAGCTATTTATAGGCACACAGCTCCAGGCCCATGATTTAAGATCCATGCAGATGTCACCTATGAATGGCTATATGCACATGTAGTCGGCACCAAAATCCGTTGTTGGTGAGCTATTGTCTAATCTTCCTGCTGTTCATTTTGGTAGTAAAGTAGTCATCCAGTTCTCTGACTTTCCACATGTATGCCCAAGGATGCACAAATGACTAGTCTTGAAGATGCAGAGCCCAATATCACCTTCTGCAGGCACACGTATTGGAAGGTGGCCTTTCTGCTGCCTTTTAACACAAGGCCAAGATTGTTCCTACAGATCATTCCCTTTTTGACCAAGCTATGCTGTAGATTTCCTTTGATAGCCCTGTGCTTGGGAAAGTTGACTAGACATGTATTTTCTGGGGAAAGGAGACCAAAACCTAAAGAGTAAAGGGATCATATGCTGCCTGCGAATCTAGTTCCTGTTACATCTAGTTATCCTCTGATTAAACAGGAAGGAATTTTATCAGCCTCAACATCCTGCACCTATGCTAGGCCCCTGAGCCTCCCTTCGCTCCATTAGTTTTACAGATACTATGGCATTGTTCAAAGAGCAGTGGCCCAGAGTGCTTCAAAGCTGTTGCAGTCACCAACTGGGCTTCTTACCTTTGTCTTTTGGAGTTGTTGTAGCTTGACTTCATTCCTCTCTTTTTCTGTGCCCTCCCCTTTCCTGGAGCAAGGTTGGGGAACCTGTGGTCCTGCAGAGATTGTTTGGACTCCCAACTCCCATCAGTCCCAGTTAGCATGGCCAATGGTCAGGGATATTTGGAGTATCCATCCAGCAGCATCTGGAGAGCCACAAGTTCCCCATCCGTGTTCTAAGAAATTGGTAACTGTTGAAGGTATGAAGAGGAGTGCAGGTACCTCTCTGCTGAATGCCATCATGCCTCATGAGTAGCCAGGGTCAAGGGTACCCCATTGTGCATTACTTTATTCTTAAGGAGCTGTTAACATTTCTGCAGTATATGCTTTTGATATTAATAAAATTGAATAAATAACCATTTTGTTGTACATTCTCAAGCCATGTGACTTGGAGCTGGTTTGTAGACAGTAGAAAAGTGCAAGTCTCAAGTTGCCTACTAACTTTTCACAAAGAGAGACACTATGTGCCTCTTTTTGCATATTTACTCAGAAGTAAGTCCCAGTGAGATTACTTCTAAGTAGGCATAGAGGTTTTTGCCATGTTGGAAAAATCTTGAAGGATATACATATAGTTTACTGAGTTTTTGCAGTAGGTCCACAGCCTTATATCAAAGCCATGCCTAATCCTTGGAGCATGAAAATGTGTTGTGTCCTTGGCTTTCACCTTTGTGCGATATAAAGAAAGGGAATATGACTTTGAAGCCTTGGATTTGTGGGCTTTTACCTTAAGGTTTAATCACAGATGGTTTCTTTGAGGACATGTGAACACAACTTGGATGGCACTTATAGTGTGGGGGCTGGTAGGGCAGGGGTCATGGGAACATGGCCTGCTTGGGATGCCAACATATTATTCACTAAGGTATCCTAAAGAAATCTGCTATGACAGCACCTGGACCTGAATAATAGGTGCACTTTTAAGTTTGGGCCTTGAACCAGTTTGGTGAATAACTGCATGTAGCCCACACTCCTAGCAACAAACCCACTACAATTTCTATACTTTATTTCACATTGGTTTTCAGTGCACACATGATCAAATGAGATTTAAAAGGGGGAGGGAGACTGACCCAAGCATCATTATTCCCTAGATACAGCACTGTATCCAGGGAGCTGACAGAGGCATTAATAGATGAGACAAATTTATCCTGCTGCATCGTACTGCAGTAGAATAATAAAGGACTGCTTGAGACTTGTATGAGTTAAATCTCTTGCAACTCATTTCCTCTGTAGGTGACCCCACTACCACCATAACATTTCACATATCTCATTTCCTTACATCTCCTGTAAAAGGAACTTGAGATTTTGTATTTGGATTGGAAAAGGAAACATTAACTTGTTCCTAATTTGTATAATTTACTGTTGAGTGCACAATCTGGAGTTGCTTTGTACAGAATACCTAGATTCACCAATTTGCATACTGATGGCATACAGTTGTGTGGTTTGTGTTTGGTATAAGGGCAAATTGTGAAGGTGTAGCCTTCTGCCTTGCTGTAGTATATCATGGGAGACATTGCCATGCTTCTGCTTCTATTGTAAGCCTTTCAGTGATCCTGGCCCTTTAAAAAAATTATATCAGCTGTTGCAAATACTGCCCTTGCTCTGCCTGTTGAGCATCAACTCATTCAGGGCAGAGGCTGTGGATTCTGGGCTCCTTTATAAATCAGGGCTTGGGGCTCACCTCAACTTAAGAATTGATTCAAGCTAAAGAGAGATGGTTACAGTAGTGTGGGGAAACTCAGTTGGGCACAATTGTGGTCACAAAATAAATTGTACCCACTGATTTTTTGTATCCACATGTGAGTCTACTTCAAGACCTTTTGGGAAGGTGCTGTAGATAGAAACTGACAGACAGAGCAAGCCTACTTGGCTGTTAGCTTTGATGATTTCCCTTACAGAGAGGTCTCCTGAGTAAGCAAAGTAGTTATTAATTCCTCATACTCTATGAACTAAGTCCCCCAATGCCAGCTGTATTCGCCACTCATACATTGATGCTCATCTTGTATACACGCACACATTCTTGGTATCAATTTCCATGGTCTTGTTTCTAATCCTGAGTACGCAGGAGCATTCAAGCAAGGAAATGTCACTCCCATCCATGTATCATGCTATCAGGGGCCAGTGCTGGGTAGTAAGGGTGTGTGTGTGCGTGCCTGCCACTGTCTTCACTGTTCTGGCAAGGACAATAAAACTGTTAGGATATATGCTCCATGCAGCTTAGTTATCCCTCAGCCTCCATGTAACTATCCATTCAAAATAGAACTGTATGCATTCCATGATAATGACAATCACATCACACAAAAACAAGGTTTGGGCACCAAATTCCATTTCCATATAATTGCATCATTCATTTTTGTAAAAGTAAGTAGACCTTGGGGCTGCAAAGATAAACATTAAGAGGTTGGGAAAATCAATATAAATTATTTTTTAAAAAAGAAAAAGGTTGGGGTAATGCCTGGTGCCACTTCAGAAATGTTGGGGAAACTAATTAGTGAAACGAACATTTGTGTGTGTGAGAAACACTCTATCCAAATTGAACAGCCTCTAGTACCATTTTCACTGTTGTGCTAGAAAAGCCCTTCTTCGGAACGTCGACTATTTCCACACCTTTATCTCCCAGCACTCAGTAGCGAAAACATCTTTATGTGTTGTGGTCTCTGGCCAACAAGCCCAGGCCGCTATCTTGGCAGCACAGCTCTGCAGCAGAAATTCCGGCACATTGCTGAGTGCAGCACAGGAAGACACATCTGGGCCAGGCTGGTTGTCGTAAAGTGCAAATGCCAGTCCAATATTGAGAGTTCAACCCTGTGGTCAAAGGCGGCGGCAGCCACTAGGCGTTTACTTGAGGGTTAAATGAGATTTGCTGTGCTAGAGGTAGGAGCGAGCCGCCGGTCGGCTGAGATGCGTCCCGAGATGGTGAAGAGGGTGCTGTTGTCCCCAGCGTCCCGGTTCGGAGGCACAGCTGAGCAACAAGAAGTCCACATCAAATAGAGCAGCAGGCTGAGCAGGATGATCGCTCCAGAGGCTGTGAGCACAATGCCACTGACAAACATGCTGGCAAGGGGGCGTTGGGCAGTTGGGTTGCTGCCAACGCTGGTGGTGGAAAGCACAGTGAGGACTGTGCCACACACCAGCAGCACCAGGGATGTCACGAGCAACACCGCACAGTCCGAGGCACCGCCGCTCTTCAGTAGCGCAACTTGCTCTCGGCTGCGAATGCAATTCATGTCCTGGATGGCCGAGCTCAGCAGCTGCTTCAGTAAGACCAAGAGCGCCAGTAGGCAGAGTGTTGTGCCCACTGCCAGCCTCCATTCCCCAGAGCGGCTGCTTGTACTATAGAGCAGTGCAATGCCACCTACCCCACAGGCAAGGATCAGAGCCACTGCTACCCCATAGCAGACAAATGATTTTCTGGGCTCCTGGAACCACCATAGCTCCACATGTTCCTCCAGGATATTCCTCTGGATCCGGCTGGCGTTGGCTGGGGGTCTGGGCACACCCAGCGGCTCTAATTCAGGCATGCTGGACACTGTATTGGCTCCTACATAAAGGTGGGTCGTGCAGATGGAGCTGCCGCTTCAGCTGGCAAGCCTGGATGGGTGTGACATTTCCCAGCAGGAGAGGGCAGCACCCTTCACTTTTTCTTCCTATGTGAGGGAGCAGTGCCAGAGCCAAAAGCCTGCAGCCAGCGTATTACTGTATGCTGTCAGAAGTGCAGCACAGGAGGAATGTAGGACTCCTCTCTCTTGAAGCCAAAAGTGAAAAGCTGCTTCAGCCTTGTAGCTCATTTGCTTCCAAGCTCACGGGGATCCTGGCACATATCTGAAAAAGAAATGACGGCAAAAGGTTACGGATTGAAGATTGCCTCTAGAGAGGGAAGGGACCCACCTCCTTTCCCTTGAAACTCCACTCCCGGAGTTCCAAAGAAAAAAGAGTCATAAGGAAAACGCCACTCCCTCTGGGGTCAGCTAATGTCCATGCAAGTAAAACCTGCTTTTTGTGGGCAGGGCAATAGCCCTGTCCATGCCTTAGGAAAATAAATCAAAATTCTGCACGTTGCCAACCCTAGATCCGCATGCCAAGAAAAGCAGAATTCTGCTTTCATAAGTAAATTGTAATTTGCCCTTGAACTATCCATATGAAAACAAACCAACCATTTGGACAGATTTTTCTCGTTTTGCAGAATCCAAATCATTCTGTCATAGAGAAGCTCCAACACTATACAGGAAATGCAGTTCTCATCTCTGCCTCAGCCTTTACTGATTTTACCATGTGCTGCACACCCATCTTGAGGACAATGTTATCTCCACAGTGCTTAGAATCATTTTGAAAACGATGAATGCTGTTATTCCTCAGGATTCTGAGTTCTATTCTCTGTGTTAACATCTGTGCTGGAGTGAGGCAATTGGGAATGGCACCCAGCTTTGCTTATGACACGAAAAAGAGAGATAGAAAAATAAATAGAATTGGGCCGTTCTTTCATTAGATAATGGTGAAGGGTGAGTAGCCAAAGCAGAAATCCAAGTTTTGTGATTTCTTCCTTTAGTTTATTTTTTCATATTTAAAATATACATATCATATGCTTTTATCATTGGAGACATCCTCCAGTCATATTACTGTCACAGAAACAATGAAAAAACAAAACACCTTATCCAAGACTGTCCAGAACTTTCCAGTCAATGTTAAATAACTGTCAGAAGACTGCTTCCAGGCCCCTCCATATTTGAACAAGGATAGTCTAGACAAATATGCAGCTCTCTCATGTGTAGCTACACTTAATCTGTTTTAGGGCTGTTCTTGCTGTTTCGCATGTACAAAAACCTGCACAGGGTCCTATTGTCTGTGGAGAGAAATAGCAAATGGAGAAATCCACTTTACATGTGTATAGATCAGCACTGGATGCTACTGAACATGGATACATATCTGCTTTCTTGGTCCAGTGCATTTGGTTATGACGTCATTTTGATAGTTGCATGCAACACCTGGTTATGAACAACTCTCTGGATCGGGGCCAAAGATGGCCTTGCATTAAATCCAGAAATGCTAAAATCACAATAATAATCATCTTATTTGTATGCTGCCTTTCCACAAAAGAACCATTTTACAAGAAATAAAAATGAACCACATCTGTAAAGCAACCGTCGTAAGAATAATTCCATAATAGCATAATAAACAACAGCATAACTACAAATCTAAGAACATACAAAACACATTTCAGTACTATAATATAGCAAGATTACATTAGCAACATTATACCTCCTAGCAATACCAAAAATAACAAGGGATCTTGACAGTTTTGCCTTGCTCCTCCATTCACCTCTCCCAAGATGTTGCTCAGAGTCCCTCTCCAGCAGGTTTCCAAAGGCAGGAGGTAGCTGGAAACAGGGGAGAAACTAGTCTTTCTTTCACCCACGTCAAAGACTTGGCAAAAAAACCCAACCCATGCAAGTCTGCATACATATGCTTGCACACATACACACAACCTCAACACATTTGATCTTCAAGGGGCAGAAAAAGTTCTCTTACAGGGGGGGGTCTTTCTTATCGGGTCTATTATAGCAGAGCAGCACAAGATTGTATTGAAATCTTTAAAAAGTTGTACAGTGGTACCTTGGGTTAAGAACTTAATTCGTTCTGGAGGTCCGTTCTTAACCTGAAACTGTTCTTAACCTGAAGCACCACTTTAGCTAATGGGGCCTCCCGCTGCTGCCACGCTGCCACCACGCAATTTCTGTTCTCATCCTGAAGCAAAGTTCTTAACCAGAGGTACTATTTGTGGGTTAGCGGAGTCTGTAACCTGAAGCACCACTGTGGTACCTCAGGTTACAGATGCTTCAGGTTACAGACTCCGCTAACCCAGAAATAGTACCTCGGGTTAAGAACTTTGCTTCAGGATGAGAACAGAAATCATGCTCTGGCGGCGCAGTGGCAGCGGGAGGCCGCATTAGCTAAAGTGGTGCTTCAGGTTAAGAACAGTTTCAGGTTAAGAACGGACCTCCAGAACAAATTGGTAAGATCTTAACCCGAGATACTACTGTATATTGTTGATTCACTTTGCAGTCTAGAAATAGATTAAAGGATTTAGAGGTGTTCGCTTTCCAAACAGTAACATCCTTATAGCTTTTCACAGCAGTGCAGGAAGGTTCGTTAGTACAATAGCACGCCTAATGTAATCCAAAGAAGTCATGACCACCAGGGATTCAAGAAAGTAAAGCCTATATGCAGGAGGAGTAGCACTGATGGCTAAGGAGATTTGGGCTTGAAGAGGCAAAGAGAGAGCTGGGTTTCACATACGATTTTTAAATCATCATACCCTACTTTGTCTGCGAGTTTTTAGTTCATTAGCACTCTGGAGAGAATGTGAGGCAAAGTAGCAACATTTACCGTATATTTTGCTCTATAAGACTCACTTTTTCCCTCCTAAAAAGTAAGGGGAAATGTGTGTGCGTCTTATGGAGCGAATGCAGGCTGCGCAGCTATCCCAGAAGCCAGAACAGCAAGAGGGATTGCTGCTTTCACTGCGTAGCGATCCCTCTTGCTGTTCTGGCTTCTGGGATTCAGAATATTTTTTTTCTTGTTTTCCTCCTCCAAAAACTAGGTGCGTCTTATGGTCTGATGCATCTTATGGAGTGAAAAATACGGTATAGATGATGCAAATGGTTTAAGATGATTGTTAATAAACTGATTTTCAAAACAATCTCCAGCCGTTGTGGCTTTTCAGAGCTGTTCACAATATCCACGGGAAGCAAGTAATTTAAAACTGCAGGCAAAATCACAACATAAAAAAGCAGATAAAACAACAGCGCAAGGTCAAAAGCTTCAAAAGAGTCAGCAAAAATAAAACCAAGGGGCAAACCCACAATGAGAAGTTAGATTTTTGCAGTGTGCCTACACAACTGCAAATGATTACAAGAAGAGAGTAAAGAGGTCAGTAGCAGCTAAAATGTGCAGTAAAATTCTATGCATATTTAGTTCATCTGCGCTTACTCCCAGGTAAGTAGTTACAAGACTGCAACCACAAGGTTGCTTAGGAGCAAAGTTGTGGGAATGGCATGGGGAAGAATACCTTCGTCATGTATCCTACCCTGCTACCATTCAAGTAAGATAAATATTGCTTATGCACGCTTAACACGTAGAAAAGCAAATCAGTTGCTAGAGATTATTAAGCAAGACAAATCAAAGTAGTCCCCAAATACCAGCATTGCTCCTGTACAAATTCTGCCTGCCTCATGAATCTTAGTGGAAGGTTTATGTGCAGAAAATGCAACCAAAGTAAGCAGAAATATGCAATACCTTTCACATGACAGCTTATGAATGTAGGACTACAGTCTGCAGAGTAGGCAGCTGGAAAGTTGTAAGTAGTTAGGTTAGAACTTCTTATCTATAAAAATCAAGAATGTATTGGAAAACAAAAGAGGGAAAGGTGGTATTTTGTATAATACTAGAGTTGGTGATCATTCTGTGAAATAAAGGCACATTTTTTTAAAAAGGCATATCTTCTTGGAAAATACATGCAATATGTGCAAAAATAGCTGGTTCCTTAGATGCTCAGGGTATTTAGCATAACGAATAAATAGTAGAAGCTAGCAATCTTCAGAAAAGTATTAGCAGCCCCAGTTGCTACACTTTTTCAACATCTGACCACAAGGGCTAAATTGATGGACCTCATTAAAGCTACCCCTGCAATAAAGCTTCTTCCCAGTGGATACTTAAAATGAGGCTCCATCTTCCACAGGGCTGATAAAAGATCCTTCTTTGAAGTGATCTTCCACATGGGGGCCTTCGCAATGACATCCCACTTCCAATGAGGATTAGGGTTGCCATATTTCAAAAAGTAAAAACCAGGACACGATGAAGACCCCCAAATCGACCTGCCTAAGATCCAGGACAAAGCGCCGCCTTTTGGAAATTCCCCCCAGATGTCAAATCTGCCTTTGAAATCCCAGTAATGTCTGGGAAAATCTGGACCTATGGCAGCCCTAATGGTGATGGGTCAATGGGCCCTCATAAGCAGCCCCCCCTCCAGGAATTCTAATAGATTCCACTCACTGGTGCTGCAGTCTGGGATCTCCCCTCAGCAAGCTTGCCCCTGGTGCTATAGTGCACCTGTCTTGTAGAGTACCTGCCTTGTCTGTCAAAGCTTAGCTGCATTAGGGCTCCTGGATCAGATCGCCACAACATCCCTCAGCTGAGCTGTGCTCGCCTCTGGTGCTGGCAGCAAGGATAGCGGCAGAGGGCAGGGATCCCACACAGTAATAAAGCCCCATTCACAGCACCAGCCTCACATGGTTCCTCATCAGCATCTGCCTCTTGTCACCAACTGGCTCTCCGGCTTGTTGAACAATAGATCCTTGCGTCAAGGCTGCCTTAACCCTTGAGACGCAAGTCTTTGTCTAGGAAGAACGGAGACCTGGATAGGGTGTTAGGACCTTCTGTGTAGTAAACTCTCCCCCCCCCCCCACTGCTCAGATGCAAACCATTTGTCAGTTGTCTCTACATGTAACCACAAGTAAACACCTTGCTCTTCTGACCAGTGGTGGAGCTACCTGCGGTGTACATTTGGGGGTGTGGCTGGCACGTGTCCCAGGGGGCATAGAGCGCCTCCCGTGGGGTGCGTGGCAGGCAGCGCATGTCCCGGGGGTGCGCAGTGAGCACCGAGCGTCCCAGGGGGGCTGGGTGGCCGCGATGTCACCCCCCTCGGCAC
The DNA here is from genome assembly GCF_964234715.1 of Podarcis melisellensis. NCBI lineage: Eukaryota > Metazoa > Chordata > Lepidosauria > Squamata > Lacertidae > Podarcis > Podarcis melisellensis. Next base: position 48,476,700 of record NC_138538.1, on the reverse strand, counting down.
GGCACCTGGGCCGGACCACTCCTCATGTCCCCACCTTCGTCCGCCAGTGCTCCTGACGTCTCCCTCCAGGGAATCTCCAGGAAATGGCTGTTAAGTATTCCCATATGTAACAGACAGAAATGCTACTGTCCCAAGCAAGTGCATCCCTGCCAAGGCGACCTTGGAATATCTTTGCAGCCTCTACAGCTACAAACTTTGTTTAGAAGGATATTGAAAATGGCAGGAACAGAACGAAAAACAGAGTCATTTTCATGAGTAAATGCAGTGCTTGCTAAATCTGCATGCTGCCCCTTAATCTTCTGAAAGCCACTCAGCTTCTTGCTGTCTACCTTTTGCCTAGGACTGACCTGTATTTTACGTACTGTATAGTATAGTACCATTTGTGACTTTATAGCAGGAGTGGGGAGCCGGTGGCTCTCAGGATGTTGCGCTACAACTCGTGACATCCCACGAGACTGATGGAAATGGCGAGATCCACAGGCTCCCAGTTCCTCTTACAGAGCAGGATAAGGAACCCTTTACAGCCTGAGGGCCACAAGCCAGAGGTGGGCAAGATCAGAAGCAAAAGTAGGTGGGGCCAGAGGCGTATTACCTTTTTAGGATATGTATATTTTTATGTATTTTGTTATGTGAATCATTCAATATGGTTTAACCGTACGTATTCTGTATGTAAACTTCTTTGAGGTGTTTTGGATAGTAAAGCAGTCTATAAATGGAATTTGTTTAAAAAAATTAAAGAGTGGACAGAAAAAGAAATAAGTAGGCCTCATTCCACATATGAGTAGGCCTTATTCCACACATCTCTCCATCTCCCATCCAGACAAACAAAATCAAGCAATCAAGACAGGCCTAGGGCATAGTCCAGCCAAGCCAAAGCACAGAAGGTGTGGGGTAGGACCTATGTGGGGTGTAGCTTAGGGAGAGTCCCAAGGCTGCATTTGGTACCTGGGCCTGAGGTTCCCCGCTCCTGCTATAGAGTATACAGTGATACCTCGGGTTACATACGCTTCAGGTTACACACTCCGCTAACCCAGAAATAGTGCTTCCGGTTAAGAACTTTGCTTCAGGATAAGAACAGAAATTGGGCTCCGGCAGCGCGGTGGCAGCAGGAGGCCCCATTAGCTAAAGTGGTGCTTCACGTTAAGAACAGTTTCAGGTTAAGAATGGACCTCCGGAACGAATTAAGTACTTAACCTGAGCTACCACTGTACAGCAATGTGAATGACTGAAGACAGCCCTTGTGGAGAGGGAGCTTTGCATCCCACTGTCTAAGCTGGCAGAGTTTAAAGCTTCTTGCACGATAAAGCACCAGCTCACTCTCTTACCATTACACGTCTGCGGTGGGAAAATGCCAAACACTGGTAGGAGGATATGCTAAAAGTAGAGCAACACAATGCTATGATGCATTTTCATTACAATTTTTCACTGTAAAAGCTGCCACTTGAAAGTTTTCACAATAAATAAAATCCCTTACCTTCATCCTCTTTTATCCTTTTTTAAAGGGCCTTTTCACAAATACGGTTTCCCTGTACTGCCACTGGTGTAAGGGGGAGAAACTCCCTCACCTTGAGATGCGCATCCCATTGGAAGCAATGCAGCCCAGAGAAATGACACCTGCATATCTTGTCTCTGCATTGCATTCCTTTCAATGGGAGGCACTTCGTATGTGCATCCCAGCCTGAGGGAACGTTTGCCCTGTTGCTTTGGCAACAGAGGCATGTACACTCTTCCTCCGGCATCCACCTTCTTACAGTTTATTCATCCCCTTTTGCCGAGGAATGTAAAAAATGGATGAAAAAGCAAGGCATCGTATCAGAGGGGCCAGAGATCTCCACAAAATGCACCACTACCCTATTTCAGCTCAGCACTAAAGATAACTGCACTTTGGAGAGATCAGTCAGGTATCAGGACTGAACATAAGCAGGAAATGTGGCTCATGGGTCAAAGTGAAGTGAGGTCTAATCATACGAGCATCTTACTGTTAAAATCCACCACTATCTAAGGCTGCAATCATATGCACACTTACTTAGAAGTCAGTAGGAGTTGCCTCGTGAGTAAACTTTTAAACATGCATGGGTCCAGGCTATCTTTAAAAGCCAGTTTAAGCTCTTGTTGCTGCGTCAGTTAAGAGATCTGGAAGATGTTCAGTGAAAGTACTACTACTTTACAGGGAACTAAGGAGATAGCTAAAAATCCCTGCTCCTCTTGAAACAGATCCCCTTTATTTTGGCCAATTGCTTAACATCTAGATCAGTGGTTATTTGAGCCTAGCCTTGGCAGAACCAGGTGGTCAGAGAGGGGAGGGGCCTGATCCAGACACAGCCTGACCGTGTCAGGCCAAGCCTGACAGAGCATGAGATCACTGTTAAAACCATAAGGAGAACAGGCTTCTTCAGGGCACGTTGCCAGCTGAGGCTGCATTGATGCAGAAATCAAAGCTCAGTGATTTGTAGGAAGGCCAGGAGGAGTTGAATAAATTCCCCCACCCTCTCTGTGCATCACACAAGCCTTTCCATTCTACCTGTGTGTGAAGTTTGAACTCCTGGAGGAACAACCGATTGTACCCTGTGGATTCATGGGCAGAGGCATCCAAGTCCATGGTTCCATCCACGTCACTTATATGCCAAGCCGGCAAAAGAGCAGCTGCGTGCTCTAAGCGGTACTTGCCTGGGATCTGTGCTGCTGTTGGCACACGATGGCTTCTAACACACTGCTTGCTGTGTTTTGCTGGATTGCCTGCGGCCAGGAAGGGATTACAGCCAGCTTGGATTCTCAACTATTCAGCATTAACCCATATGGGAAAGGACCTCTTGCACTCCTTCTCATCCCTCCTTGCTTTTAGAACCGTAGAATTGTTGAGTTGGAAGGGACCCCCACAGTCATCTAGTCCAGCCCTCTGCTATGCAGGAATCACAGCTAAGTCTATGGGGCTACTGAACAAGGGCAGACATAGCGGAATTCTTCCAGGCACTTTGAGATCATGATATATTAGAATGGTAGAGTTTGAAGGGACCCTGAGGATCATCTAGTCCAACCCTCTGCAATGCAGGAATCTCAACACACAGTCCCCCATCCAATATGAAACCATACCAGACTCAGCTTAGCTCTGCAAATCTGCTAGCAGTTTCACAGTTGCAACAGATGTTTCCTAGGAAGCCATTATTAAATGAAGTTCAAATAATGGTGGTGTTGGTGATCAGAGGAAGAGAAGCTTTGAGGAAAGACCCCGTCTCCTTTCCACACATCCTCATATCCTGAAGGTATCTGAGCAAAAGGCAGCACACCAGTCCCTCAGGAATGCCCCTAAATATAGTTGCAGGCTAACAAGGGACGAGCAGCGTGTATGCGTGGAATTTGAAGAGCTTTCAATCCCACGCCAAGCCTTGACTGAAAGGGAAGATGACAGTATGTAGTGGAGACAACCAGGTAATTGCTGGAAGGGACATCAGCTTCACTCACCTAAAGCTGATTCTTCACAGAAGATGCTGTATCAAGTCTTGTTTCTTTTGCCTAAGCTCTTGGACTTGCCAGGATGCTGGTATCGTCTTTTCCTGCTATTATACTTGACGGATGGGACAATTTTCAGGTTGTGGCCCGAGGATAAAATTAAAATAAATCTTCTTCCCTCCCTGCCTGCGTCTACCTGTCAAGCAACAGGTGCAAGTCCCACCTCCTTCCTCCGCCTGTCCTAGCCCAGGTGCCGCATCTGATAGGCTCGTAGCATACACTGACCTTTGCCCAGGCAGGTACATTCTCCAGAAGGGTGGGGATGGAGAGACAACCTGCTGTTGTCCTTGGAAGCATTCCAGCCTGGTGACTGTGTGCTTGAGGGAAGCGGAAATAAGAAGGCTGATGGAGCAAGGGAAGCAGGAGGATATACAATACAGGCAGAGGTAAGCAAATACAGGTTGAAAGAGTTCTATGTTAACCCTCACCAGACAAGCTCCTTGCCAGACGGGTTCACATTTCCACCCCCTAAGGAGCAGCGCAGTCACATTCTTGACTTTTGCTAAGGGGCAGCAGAGAGGCATGGGGCCATTTAGGATGCAGGGTGGTGCCAGGAAAGAAACACAGCCATTCTGCATTTTTGTGCACCCGTCAGGAAGGTAGGAATCTTCATCAGACTTCTTGAAAAGAGAGCTTTTCTTTTAGCCTAAAGCAAAGCATTTTATTGGCCTTTGGGATAAAAAGTTCTTACTGGGCAGCATCTTCTGAAGGCCTTGGTGCAGGCATAGGCAAACCCGACCCTCCAGGTGTTTTTGGGACTACAACTCCCATCATCCCTGACCACTAGTCCCTTTGCTAGGGATGATGGGAGTTGTAGTCCCAAAACATTTGGAAGGCTGAGTTTGCCTATGCCTGCCTTAGTGTCTAAGTAGCAATGGTATGACTAGGTTAGTATACTATAATCATTTCTAAAAGAGTAGGGACTTGTGGGAATATTGGCTAATGAATGGATCAGACTTTGACTGATGGGCAGCAAACCCCTTACACCCTCAAAGCCTTTCCTCCCATGATGGTTTCATCAAAATAAAGTAAGTGAATAAACAAGATACAGTGGTACCTCGGGTTAAGTACTTAATTCGTTCCGGAGGTCTGTTCTTAACCTGAAACTGCTCTTAACCTGAAGCACCACTTTAGCTAATGGGGCCTCCTGCTGCCACCACGCCACCGGAGCACGATTTCTGTTCTCATCCTGAAGCAAAGTTCTTAACCTGAGGTACTATTTCTGGGTTAGCGGAGTCTGTAACCTGAAGCATATGTAACCTGAAGCGTATGTAACCCGAGGTACCACTGTACTTGGTTTTTGGATTAACAAAATAGAGAGACTATGAACCATCTCTCTCTGCCCCCCTTCTATCCATTAACTTAAGGTTCCCAAAACCTTTCAATACAGAGGTATATTTAAGTAAAAAACATTCAGTTTTTTGGGGGAATAAGATTGCATATGATATTTTCTAAGACTTGTAAATGCATTGCATTTCATGGGATTGAAGGCTTGACTGAATACATATTTTTATCTCAATACTCCAGTGCTGCCTGTACTTCATTATTGTGGGGGTCGAGAAAGCTTATGATATGTGGTATTGTCATTTCCATTTGATAGAGAAATGTGATAGAAAGAGAACCATGTATATGGTCACCCAGCAAGCTCACGTCAGAGTTCAGCATACCCAACACACGGTCAAGCAAAGTGCCACCTGGGTTTTGAGTGCTAAAAGATTTGTGGTTGATGGTGACAACAGCAGTCTAGGATTGCTTTTCTTCCTTTTTCTCCCCTACCTTGCCATCACATACCACAAGGCCTGTCTTCCATTGGCTTCACATTTCCTACCTACCTCGTTACTGACAAAAAGTCACAATTCCAGGTTATGCGATTTCTAAATCATGCTGAGTTATTGGATTCTGTTACTCTTCCCTCTCTTCATTTATTGTGTCTTCCCTTACCCGAGTGTAATACAATAGCACATATTCCTTTCCTATAAATGACAATGGTCATATCTTCAGTTGGAAGGATTTTTTGAACTTCTGGTAGGCTTCTTGCAACATAAACTGTCTGGTGTAATGCCTGATTATGTGCATGACAATTCACATTTCCTTCTATAAATCTGTGGTACTAATTCTCACCCTAACCCTATCTTCAACACCTTTCTTCTGGTTGACTACCAATTTGCACAACTGTATACAGTATAATACTTATATTACTCTAGAGATACTGTCTGATTTAAACAGGTATGTTTCAGCAGGAGACAATGCTGCTGATACCATGTGTGAATTGATTCCTGTTAAAAACATGCAAGTTTTATTTGGAAAACGCTGGGTGAAATATGAAGACTAAGTGTGCACTGGAATGCAAAGCATGGTTTTCATAGCTATGTTGACACAAAGAAAAATGCTAACATACCTTCTTGTAAAAAAAGAAAAGAAAAACCTTACCTTGTGATGCAGGCATGACATGAGCACAAAGGATTGTTATGCTGCCTCAGAATCCAAGACATGACTGTAAACATAGCTAAAACATCCAATAAAATCTACATTGCCATTCTGCCTCTGTTCCATGAACTTCCTCTGGTCTAGGAGTAATCTTCCAGCAAGTGCTAGACTCCAAAAGTCCCTTGGTGAGATGGTTTGTCAGCAGTGGGTTGTTCAGCAATCTTCTCTGATCAGGACAACATCCTTATGGCATGTTCTCTATTTACATCTTCTGAAGTGCCTGTGTGTGCGTGCACCATGGGGAAAACTTCTCACCTGAGGGCAGCATTGCACCATTGTGGAGCAAAGACTTAACTATTAAGGAGTGTTTTAAGCACCTGTCAGAGGAAGATCACTCCTAGCTACCTACTAATTATCAAGAAAAAGATTGAGTCACATCCGCTGCCATTGCTGGAAGAATTAGTGATGGACATACGGAAGAACATGGGATATGAATGATTTAGGTATTGTAGGCATGCATATTATTAATTAGTTCATAGAAAGCATTACATGTAGCTTACTCTGAAGAGCACCTGCCTTGTTAAGGACTCTGCTGATCTTCTAAAAAAGTTTCTAAAGCAGTTATAGCAACTACCCATAACATAGGTTATTGGGGAATTTCAGAAGGCTTTTGATTCATAAGTGCAAATAATTAAGAGAATAGTGAAACTACTTGACCCAGGGTGCTGCAGAGTCTTGTTCTGAGAAGGCAGGGAGGAATAACTTGAAGGGTATAGCTTATCATCAGCGCACCATAAATTGCTGAAGTGCTTTTGCTTTGTTGCCTCATGGAGGACAGAAAACAAATGGTTGTGTTGTGAAAAGGATACGTTACTAAGGAGATTAGATTACAGAACAGTCAGTGTTGGTATCCGAAAAGCAGAAGGCATATTATTGTTGCAAACACAGTCAGCCAGTTTTATTGCATTTTCACTGGCTGTCAATATGCTTCCAACTTCCATTCAAGGCCCTGATGCTTACCTATCAAGTCACCTTACCTACCAACTCAAGCATATCATGGCAAGCATCAGTTGCACCAAGCTGGAATTCCCCAAGGTCCCTCTCTATTGACATTTGGTGTGCGCATGCACATGTGCCTACATATGTAAATATATTTCTGTTTAGCCCTCAGTTCAGCCGACAGGTTTGTTGGTTTGTTTAATTAGATATGTTTATTTTGTGCTTTGCAGATTTTGTGTAACTGGTGTATTTTAACACACAACGCTCTTTGTACAAATGATTTAAATAAATATATTTATCATTACTATCTAACACTCATGGGGATAGTGGGTCCCTTCTTTTCCTTAGTATCTCCCATTTAGCATTATTCACACACTGTCGAAACGTTTATCACATTTGTGTTAATAGTTAGTTAGCAAGATATATTTGAGAAGAGAGATATAGGGGTGAGGGGGAAGGATTGAGGACTCCTAGGTTGGGTGTGTGAGTGAGAGAGATACTGCTCAAGTAAGTAGGTTCACACCTGCAGTCAGCCATGCACAGACTTACTGTTCTGCAAATAGCTGGAAAAGCAACTCAGAACAGAGCGATGGATCTGCCACAGAGTGTACCAACAGGTCTCAGGTTCATCAATCAAAGTTTTGCTGCCAATGGGGAAAGATGCAGGCAATCATTTATTTCCCAGACTAGCTCAGAGGACAGAGAATGTGTAGAGTTGAGACTTTCTTGCATCAGTGCTAGGCACAAGGGTCCTGTCTCCAACAGGATTTTTGCTTTGAGTTGAAACAGAGCTATGCTGTGCGGTAGAGATATGGCCTCACCTATGAGCAGCCAGCTTTCTCCCTGGTGCTCTGCATGTTTTTTCACTTGTTTCTCCTGTTTGGAGACTTGCAACGTATTAGCAAGAGGCAGACAAATCTGGTATGACCTGTTTATTGTTTCCTTTCCCTATCCAGAATCAGAGGTGCTAAAACAAAAACAAAGAACCCAAAGGGTCAGGGTAGGAGTGGGTCCTTGCTCTAGAGATGCAGAGAAGATTAGCTAAGTTTGGATGCCTTCTGCACGCGTCAATGTGATTGTCCACCGCTGCTTCTGTCCAGTTCTAGCATTGGAAGTTTCGAACCTGATGTAGGTCGAACTGCAAGAGCTTTTTCCTGCCCTTGCATTTGGTCTTGGAGGTACTTGATTTCCAACCGCTGCATTTCAATGATCCTCTCCGTTTCCTCCTCTGGATTCAACCGTAGGATGGTTGGAGTGTGCCGTTCAGGGGAGGGAGCTGGAGGAAATGGAAAAATCACATTGCTTGGTTGTAACTGTAGAAAATACCCCAAAGAGATGAGCCAGGATGAGGGTTAGCCATGAACACAACAGAAAGGACAAAAGGAAAACAGGGGTTGGAATTATTGGGCAATTTCCAAGGTCTACAGCAAAGAACAAGGCCCACTGACAGTTCCTGGACACTTCACTACACTCCTGGACACTACCTGCCCCCTCTCTAAGCAGTAAGGAAGCAGTGAGATGAGCTAAAGAACCTCTGCATGTTTTTATCCTCTCTACCTCTCTCTAGGAGGTGTTTGGCTAACTTAGGGAGCAGGGGCTCACGAAGAGCATCTTGTTCAATCCTCCTTGAAGAAAAGTAGAACTGAAACTTAGGTTTCTGCTTTGCTCACAACCAGTTGTTTTGCAAAGACAACTGTTACTGTGTTAATCCCAGAGCAATATGACTATAAAGTACGTAAGGTGCCTTTTTTAATTGGATCAGCATCCACAACAGCAGCAGAACACAATCTTTTAGATAATACAAAATACCAAAGTGAGTCTAGAACATGAGGGACTTACACATGCCAGCCAACTTTTGATCAACCCCTCCCACTGGCAATACAGCACCACCAACAGCTGCATGTTGCCCTTGGGAACAAAACAGTTGCCTACCCCTGTTCTAGGGAAAAGGAAAGAAAAAGAAATGGAAACATTGTCTGGGAAAGAGCAGAAGGGGAAAGTGAGCTGAATAACAACTCGGTTACCTAGGGATTGTGCTGGTTGCTTCTTGCGTTTCATAAGGAGCCCCAAGGTTGACTGGAGGTCAAGAACTTGAGTACGGGTGACCTTCAGTTCTCTCCGCAGCTCATTTATTTCCTTGATGAGGCTCACATTTTCCTACAGAAACAAGATGTAGCATAGCTAAGGTGATAGGAAATTTACTGTCTATACACCAAAAATATATTGCTGACATTGTGGGAAAGCATACTGATATGCAGAACAAGACCAAGAGCTAAACAAAGCAGATGCTTTGGGGTATAAAAGAATGGAGGATGCCTCTTGTGTTCTCCATATTTGCCAGGTATGCACTGCCTATATATTAAAATAAAACAGGGGTTCTCCTGAGCTCTGCAGAGCCAATTTAGGGGGGCACATGGGAAAGCCCAGTTGTGCCAGCAGAAGTTCTTGTGTAGGGCTTCTGCTGATGGGACTCATTAGGTGAATCCCACCCACAGTACTTTTCAAATCCACATTTGAAATTCATTATTTAAACTGAAATTTCTGGACCTTCTGGACCTGGGAATGGAGCAAATAGTACTTTTTTCTTATAGCGGTTTAGAAGAGTGGACCTGCCCACTTTCCCTCACAGTGCTAGTACCTGCATGATGCGCACATAGTCTGCACGATGTACCTCGCCTTCTTTTATCACCTTCTTTTTCAGTGTTGCCAGGTTGCGCTCAAGATGCTCTCGCTGCCGTGTGTACTCTTGATGCAAGTCTGTGTCAACGCCAACAATTTCCACCTGATGGAGCAAATGAAGTGAGCTCAAAGGAAATATGGTGGGTATGTGCTGCTGAGAGAGAAGAACTTTCACTTACCATATCTGCCTTCTGCACATACTTTTCATAGATATCCCGGATGCTCTCCTTCAGTTTCTTGGGTTCCTGGATGAGGCCTACACAGTTGTGAAGATCTGTTTTAAATCGCTTGACAAGTGCTTCCATGTCTCGTTCCTGCAGTCAGAGGAACACCAAAGCTTGATGCAGCAGAATACATTGCCTGTTGGTGAGGCTTCCTTGCTCTGGCTCAAATTACATCTCACAAATTGTCTGTGGGACAAATACTGGCCAGAGGTTACCCAACCTATTGGGACAGTGGTAGTGAAATAATGTGAAAGCCTGAAATGAAATTGTTGTTTTACACATGCAAGTCATCAAGTCATGGACAGGCATGTGCGGAGTCACCTATTAAATTATTACATTAGAGCAGCCCCAACACATTTGTCATTACCATGCTTTAATGTGAAATTTAAAACTAGATTCAGTGGAAGAAAATTTCAATTACCATTACAGAATCATAAAGATGGAAGGAAACTTTAGAGCTCATCTTAGTCTTTATATGACACCCTAAAGAAGGACCAGTTATAATTTGGTGTACCACTTTTTTCAGCTGCCATTTGACACACCTTTTGCATCTCTTTGTGCATCTCCCGGTCTGTGGCTTTCAGTTTTAGCCGTAGCTCTGATATGTTCAGTTCCAGTTGTGTGTTCTGCTTGTGGAAACGTTCCAGCTCTCCTTCCATCTGCACAGATGCATGAGAAGAGGAGAGGTTTTAAAGGAGGCCTGTGGCCTGCTATGGTCTTCAAGCTGGCCCAGCTTCAGGGCTGGAAGTGGGCTGCCTAATCTGCTTCTCACCTCCTGGATCTGCTCCTTCATAGCTTTGATATCATTCTCACGCGGCTCTATTTGCTTCTTCAACTCCTTTATTTTATAATCTAGTACAAATTTGAACTTCTCCAGTTCCTGGTTTTTTTTCTTTAGATCGTAAATTCGCTTCTCCTGGGATAAATAAAATAGAGACATAAGGTGAGCGGTATCTAAAGAGACAGAGGGATCTCTTACAACTTCAGCCCTATATCAGTGGAGTCAAGAGACAATGTGTGGGACTGTGGCATATGAGGAGGAAAAAGGAAAAGTGCCACAAATACCAGAGAAGGGATAATGAATTCTAAGCTCCATCCTTCAGACTGGGAGGCAGACACAGAGAGGCATTGCTTAGTGGGTCAGAGCCTTTGTAGATTTGGACAACAAAATCCAGCTGGGGGTAAAGGGGTGGGAAAGGAGCATAGATCCAAGCACCTCACCTTGTCTTGAATGGTTTCATCTCTTTCTTGAATCTCTCTCTTCAGCCCCTGGATGTCCTTCTCTAAGGCTTTAATGATTCCTTGCAACTTTTGCTGCTCCACCTTCATTGCCTCAATGTCACTGCAGCGCTCTTCAATCTCTTTCTGCAGACTGTTGAACTAGAGAAAAAAGCACAAGGTATCTTTCAGTCTGAAGCCAGTGTCTCACCCAGTTCCATGAGAACTGCTGACAGGAATCAGTGAAAGCTGCATGGTGGGCATCTCCATATCTCTGTACAGCTGTTGCCTTCAGGAAGCAGAGTTTATCATGGCCCATCAACTGATGGACAGTGAGTTCAAACCTGCAGGATTGGCTGTGCAACCAAATCTCTAATGGGAATCTCGGTCAAACAGCTGATTCTTGCAGAAAGGAGCTTTGCCAACCCTATACTGGGTGCTTGGAAAATGCTGAGCATGCCAAGCACTTTACACAGAACTTCCCAAACACCTAATAGGCAGCTGGATATTGGGAAGCGCTGCATAAGGGAGTTGGACAGGTGGGTGGGATGACCCACCTGTCAATCATCTGACAATTATAGAAAACAGGCATGCAAGGCCCATTTGTACAATTAACATTTAATTTGGCCCTTTGCTAGCATTCCAGCCTTTAGATAAAACCTTGCATTTTAGGAAATAATTTTACATTAGATGTAAAATAGATTTTTGTTGACATTTCTGTGACACTGTTTCAATAGACAGTTGGGTATTAAAATTTGTGTTGCTTTTTATAATTTTGTTATCTATTTTATTGTCATTTTGTTGGCAGAGAAAGTGGTATATACATCTTGAAGTAAATGATCACAAACCTGAAGTCTGATAGCCTGAAACAGGCGAGCATACCTTCTTCCTCATGATTCCTGTCTCCCCTTTTAGCCGCAAATTTGATTCTCTTTCCTCACGAAGTCGCCTCTCATACTTAATTTTTATGTCCTGGATTTCTCGATCCTCATCTTCTTCAATTTGTTTCTTAGTTTCCTCAAATTCTCGGAGCTGAGTTCTTGATTCATCTTGAGCCTGAAAGTTAGAAAGGAGAAAGGTAAAAAGGAGGAATTAAAGGAGCCGAACTGTTAAGGGACCAGACTGAAATGATTGCCTGGGAGAGGCAAGACCATGGGCTAGTTTGGAGATGAGGCAGATTGACACAAGCTCTCCGGGGATGACAATGCAGCAACATGATGTTACAGTGCTGGAGGCTTAATTACATGTTACAAAAGCACTGAATGACCCAGTTCATAAATTACTGGTGGGTAAGTGGATCTGATCAGTGCACCAGATTTTTACCTCCACCAACCTTGCAGGTGAACTCTGACAGGTGGGCAAGTCTGGATATAAAAAAGTATATGTATGGAAAGGTGAATGATAGAAACATCCAGCTACTTATGTCACTCTGAGTACAGTAAGGATGAAAAAATGAGAATTTGGAGCTGTCATTGACTTCAGCCAGAAAGGACAGGTGAAAAGGGTTGAGCATAATCTACTTGAAGAGTACTTTAAACTAGAATCTCTGTAGTTGTGAAATTGCTTAGTAGGATCCCTCTCCAGTAGAGTGGCTCTTTTTTTTGGGGGGGGGGTAGTGTTATTGGAATGTTGTTTTTATTTTGATTATATATTTTGTGGTTTTTGTGTTGATCTTTTCTGTGAACCGGCCTGAGACCTCCGGGTATAGGGCAGTATATAAATCCAATAAATAACCTGCCATATACAAGCTTCAATATACAAGCTTCTGGACAATGATTAAAGAATAGTGTTCCTTTTGTTTTAGGTTCCGTATTTTTCGCTCTACAAGATGCACCAGACCATAATACGCACCTAGTTTTTGGAAGAAGAAAATATGAAAAAAATATTCTGAATCCCAGAAGCCAGGACAACAAGCAGGATCACTGTGCAGTGATCCCACTTGCTGTCCTGGCTTATGGGATAGCCGTGCGTAGCCTCTCCTGGCCTTCATCCCCTGCCCAGGAGAGGCTGTGCGCGGCTAAGGCTCCCCCAAGAGAAGCACTCCCTTTAAAGAGCGCACGGAGTGTGTGTGTGGCTCTTGGGGGCTTTTCCCCAAGGAGGGAGAAGGGCAACCCGAAGAGCCCCGAAGAGCCGCAGACACGCTCCACGCGGCTCTTTAAAGGGAACGCTGAGCAGAGCTTCCCGCCTGCATTCGCTCCATAAGACGCTTTCCCCTTACTTTTTAGGAGGGGGAAAGTGTGTTTTATAGAGCGAAAAATACGGTATGAATGTTGTCATACAGAGACTTTTTGTTGGTGTGGTTTACTTTTACTTTTTGAAATATGGCAATCCTATCTAAGCCAGAAACAGGTCAGCCTGCCTAGGGGTTTTATCTGTCAGAACTGTAAGTTAAACGCACTAACATGTGGCACTCAGGGAAGAAGAAGACTGGAAAGATCTGTGTTTGGGATGGGTGATGGTTGCCTAATCAGGAGAGGCAAGGACAAAAGTGTACACAGATCAGAGCTCAACTTCAGAGCACAGCTAGTGGAAGTCAGAAGAGCGATGAAGGGCTGAATCAGGAGTAACTTCAAGCATAGTAGAATTGTGCCCATCCTTAAAAATAAATAAAAATGAAACCATCACAGCTCATACCTCTTCCAGCTGAGTGGTTTTCTCAAGCAGCTTTGCCTCATAATATTCTGTCAGCTCCTCCAGCGCCTGGTTTTTGTGCTCTTCCATTTCATGAAGCTGCTTCTCATAGTCCTCCTGCATGCGTTGGGATTTCATCTGAAGCTCCTGGTACTTCTCAAACTCTAGCAGAAGCTTCTGGTTATTGCCAGATTCTGACCCAAAGACAGAGTAAAAAAGAAATTAATGTGTGGGGTGGGGGATGTATTACAGAGTAAGGTATGTCTTGTCCTCTCCCAGTTATCCTTAGTCTTAGGGAGCTGTTTTAGACCCACATCTTGGTGCCTGCTCACATCTCTCTCCTCTAGCTCATACTATTCCTCGATCACTAGCTTTGAAGCCCCATTTGCACACTCTTTACAGGTGCATCTACATCAGAACTCCATACTCAGTAGTTCTGGCTCTTTAGGCACAAAAGAAAATACTGGGGGATTAACTTCTGTATGCCATCCTCCCAAAAGTGGGAATGATGTGACGTGCATAATGCTGTGCAGATGCTAAGATGATATAGACTACTCCACTTGTGGTGGATTTGCAATGGCAGTAATATACTGATGGCCATGGAAGAAGTGTGCAGTAAAACCTTGTTTCTTGGTGGCTTGCAGAGATAAGATGCTTTAAAAAGGTATCTCCAGTTTTCAGAAAGTTACCTACCTTACTATGCCCTGCGTATCTATTGCCCCTTTATGTTCTTCTTTATTAGGTTTGCTCATTTCTTCCTGCCTTTATTGGCAGGGAGATATAATTATAATTAAAAAGATGAGTTAATTCCAGTTACATTCAAGCAAATTATTGTCAATATGCCTATGTACTCAGTCCTCTAAGTTGCCCCTTTGCCATGACCGACAAACACTCAGCACGGGAAAGGTTTTCTTTCTTCATCTTTCACCATAGGGACTGAAGCCCTTTCTCACAGTCTGGAGGAAAGTGTGACTTAAAGTCCTCCTAACCTAGGTCTTGCACCTCTCTTGCCTGCTTCTCTGTTAGTTCTGCAACTTGTTCCTGGTGCTGTGCTTCCTGCTTTTCTTTATCTGCTTTCAAAACCTGAAATACATAGAGATGAGAATTACACCTGAAACTAGGCATACCAACCTTCAAATCCCTCAGGTGACTGCATGATGGGAAAAAGAAGACACAATAATGCTGAGAGTTGTAGTTATTGCTGGACCCTCACCTGGTTTTTGGTTTTCAGTGATTCCATTTCCTGGATGAATTTCTCAGTTAGTTCTTTAATTTTTTCATTATAATTCATGTCCTTGAGGCGCAGCTGGTACTCATTTTCCATCTTCAGTTCCTCTACACGTGTTTTTAGTTCTAACATTATCTGAGTCTGCAGGGTAAGGAATCATAAGAAAATAAATTGGTGGCAAAACATTCAGATATGCAAATTAAATAAAAATCTACTGTACACAGTATCTTGCCATATCTATATTTTAGGGCTGTTTCATATGTTAAATTTGTCATGGATACACACAAGGCATTTCAGGTGGAATTCAAAATGGTGGCCTTCAAATCGTTCCATTAGTGCAAGCATTCTAGCACGCCAGGCAGAACAATGCCCCCTCTCTTCCCCCGGAATGCTATTCTGGGGGTTCTCCCAACCCCCACCAAGCCCATTTCAAGCAGGTGGGGGAAGAAGCCCTACTGCGCAAGCAAAAGTCCTTGCACAGGGCTTCCACTGATGGGTGCCAGGTGAATCCTGCCCTTCACGTTTATCTGAAAAACTATCATATATAAAGACAGCATATATTGTATCTGGCCATATATATGCATTTCCTATAACATGTGAAGTAGGTTTCAGGACAGGGAGCAATGTAGCTCATGAGCTACATTTTAAGTGTACGTTTGATTCTTGTATTATAAGGCTAATTCAAACCTGCTGTCACCTCTCTACTAGGGCCATGATATGTACTGGGTAAGTGCTGCCCCCATGGAGATAAAACGCATTTGGGTTAGTTGATACGTCGTCTTCTGATGTGTTCTTTTCCCACTTCAAAACTCATCCGTACTGACCTTCTCTTCCATGTCTGTTCTAGTGATCAATACTTCATCAGAGTATGGCACATCTCTCTCCCTTTTCAACCCCCGCCCTTCTTTGTCATAAACTTTCCAGATAAATATACAGCCATCCTCTGCAGATGTTAGTAAGAACTGATCATCAGCTGTTATGGACATCTGTGGAGAAAAAAAGGCATAGTGAACTCCAATAAAACACAATTGGAGAGTCAGAGAAAAGAAAGGGCAGTTGGCAGAATCAGAAGAAGATGCTCCGGTTGGATTAATAAGGAACAATTATTTTTAAAATATATCCATCTCTTTGCCTCTAGTGATATCTCTTCTCTTCTTCTCCACTTTCCCCATTATGCTCCAAGCATTCCCCTTGCCATTTGTCAGGCTGTTGTCCATTCCTCAGAATCCATTTAATTAACAACTTGTCCTTGTTTTCAGTGGCTTTTCCATTCGCTCTCATTATCAATCTCAGTCTTATCTTTTTAATGAGGCACAGTAGTAGACTGATTTTAAACATGACACCAAGAAGCACAGTCACCCTCACACCCTTGCTCTCAACATTACTGGAACCTATGGTGAAAGTATAAGTGATAAACAAGCCTTCTGGATGAAATAACATTTTAAAAATAGTACTGTACAGCAACAATGTTGTAAATGTTGCACTCCAGTGTCTGAGAAGTTAGCAACCCAGAGAGATTTCCCCTACACTCTCCCAGCTACATACACTCAGCTACATACACTCAGCTTGGAAGAGAATGAGGCTGATGGGTGTACTGTTTAGGTAGAACTCATTCTCATTATTTTCCCCATTACTGTGATTAGAGACTCTGTTGTCTATTGTCATTCTTATTAAGCTACTTTGACACACAATAAATATATCATATTTAGATATGCCCATTTGTGGCTCATTGCGTTATTTAAGGTGTGCCTCCTTTCATTATTTGTTGCTGCAGACTCAGAAAAAGAAGGGATAAATAAAGGCTTGGCAATTAAGTTGACCTGGAGACTGACTTGGCCTTTACCTTGGTGACTGGACCAGCATGGGCTTGGTATTCATTGTATTCCTTGTGCACAGGTAGTGGGTATTTCATGGACCGAATGGTCCCTGCAGAGGTTCCGGCGAACACCATGCGTCCAGAATGAGATACCACTATGAAAGTGTAGGCAACTTCAAAAGTGGGCACTTCTCGCAGTATCTGAAAGAAAGGACACCCACCGTGCTTTTAGCAAGTCACTCAGCAAGGATTAAATTTGCACTGGAAAGTGGCAGAGGATACACAACTCCATCATTTGTTCTCTCCACTGTGAATGTCCTGTTATCCTCTCAACGCCTCAAGAGTCATGAATTCCCCTCTCAACTTCATAACTGGGAAGAAACCCACAATTTTTGGCAACCAAGGCAAGGTATAGATTCCATAGATGGCTATACTCTTATAGAGAAGAAGGAGGAAACTATGAACACAACTGTCACTACATGGGATAGGCAACCACTGGTGTTAAAAGCTGGAGGGGGGGATGGGACTGCAAGCCACAGCTACTGGCGGAGGAAGAGGAGTGCGGGGGGAGTGCAACGCCCCCAGCAGTGCAATCCCAGTAGGGTGCCATTGCGGCTGCCCCCCCTGCCCCAGCTGGGCACCCCGCCCCTGCAGGCGGTGTGCCCTGCCCCCACCTGCTCTCCGCCCCCCATTGCTGGAGTATGAAGCTCCGCCACTGGCTACAGCACTGGGTTCACTGAGCTTCACTTTCTTCTGCATTGTTTGCTGCACTTTGATCAGCTCCATAAGTGTCCGCACATGAGCTCACCGCAGAATCACAGATCTCCTTGATGCTATGATCAGATCCGACAGCAAATATGACTTTTGCATCGGGTGATATTGCCACTCCATTGTAGCTGCAGGACTTGAGCACACACTCGGATTCTCTCTTGCCATTCTGGAGGTTCCATTCATATACTGCCCCATCTGTGCCACAGGAGACCAGTTTATAGTCATCCATGCTCCACGCCACTGCGCGTACCTGGAGGGGCGAGTGAGAATATATATAGAATGCTCAGGCAATCCTTACTTAGGCACAAGAGACAGGTTGCTGCTTGGTACTGTGCCTGTTTACTTGGTGTCATTGCATCAAACCTTTTACATAAGAAACTCACAGAACACAGCCCCTTTTCACCCTGTGTCCTTTGTGCTCACAGTTTACCTGTAAGCAGTTAAGATAAAGATTCCCATTATAATCCAGCAGGTCAGGCTAAGAGGGTCTGGAATTATGTTCATGAACTGAATTCCGAGTTATAACAGCTTACACATTTGGTCTCCAAACACATCATAGCTAATAGCCAGTGGCAAGGAAAGGCCTGCAGATTACCATCTGTCCTTGTTGCTCCTCAGGTTTTGTCCTCCCCTGCTCAAAGTTCTATGCCTTTTTTGACAAATCAATAAAAAGTGAATAACAAAAAACAGGCTCTGTAGTTTTTGAACCCATACATATTTCTAATAACTCAGTTAAAAAGGTATTCACTTCATTTTCACATTCACCTTGCTCTCGTGTATATTGTAGTAACTTAAAAATGTTTATAAATACTGGAGTCAATTATAAAATTATTTATGAAACTCTCCCAAATTATAATAAATTATCTGCCTAGTTGCCTGGAGGCAATTCTCATCACATAAGAGTGGCTGTTTACAAACTTGCTTTATTCTGTTTAACCTTTTCCCTTATCGCTAATAAGTCTTATCTCATTCCATCCCAGATAGTTCCCTTGCTTTCCTTAGCAAAGCTTCAGCTTCTTTCACTATAAATTGGAATCACGAGCACAAAATGGTGAGATAAGAGGGCACTGAACTGCTGTAGGTAATCATGGGTGGAACTTATGGAGCTATCTCAAAACATTTCATGAGCTTGGAATTTACCTATTTGTGATCACTAGGGCATCAAAGCAGGGCTGATGACAGTTCCAGAGGAATCCACTTGCTCCTTAAAATTCATTGGGTCAAAGTTCTTAAATTCAGGGTATTTCAAGTCTTTTTTGCACTGATATTTGGGAGGCCAATTACAGCAAGGGAGGTTGGAGGGAATGTCGTCTCCACAGTCATTTAACAGGTTGTTGGCAATTCAGTAAACAAACATTAAATAATATATCTGTTTTCTTGATAAGCCGAGCCCAGACAAACAAAAGTACTTTTAAGCCCTACTATTTCAGCAAGAGAAATTTAAGCACATTCCTATTAAAATCTGTAGTACCGTAAGTCCCACTGAGTTCAGTTGGTCTTACTCCCAGCTACGTGTGTATAGGATTACAAAGTACTGTAAAAATGCTGGCTTTCTTTTAACCTAAGCTATTTCACATAACAGAGGAGAAAGCTGATTCCACTCTTCGTAAAAAGTGATCCAAATTATATCTGCACTGCCAGAGAACTATACTCAGGAGCACCTTGGAGTATTTTTAATCCTTCACTCCTATTCTTTAGTTTCTAGTGCCTTTGTAATAAAAAAAAATAATTCAATCATAGGCAGAGCCTCAAAACCAGCTTCTTGAGAAATCCTGTTCTTTTGGCATTTCAAATATATTCAGTTTAATGTACTATTTTACTTGTATTGTAGGTATCACTTACTGACCTTCCCATTGTGTCCTTTCAAGTTAATGATGTTTTCAAAACTTATGGCAGAATAAATGTGAATCACATTTCCATTTACTGCTGCAAACAGATGACCTCCTGTACTGAAGGCACACTGTAGACAGAAGCAGGAGACAGCATGAAGCAATGAGACTTCACATAGGTAACCTCTTTGTGAAGGTACCAGATATCCATAATTTGGAGGCCATGCAGAAAACAGCCTCTAATCATCCTTCATCACAACCAGATGCATCTGTTGTCAGAGAGTGGTATTCTACTATTTTGTGCTCCTCCTTTGGCTCCAGATTTTGTCTGGGAAAGTGACCTATTAAGGACGTACCAAACTAGGACAAAGTTACTTGAGGGTCCCACTGAACTCTATTGAAATGGAAAAGGGAGTGTCCGCACACTATACAGTGGATGTATACCTTTGGGTAACGTAACTTTAGGGTTGTGAACACGGCAAACTCGGAAATGTATACTTCCAGGTTTCGCTGCGCGTGCATGCGCAGAAGTGCTCTACACACCGTGTGTGTGCAGAAGCGCTCAATCGCGCTGCGTGTGCAGAAGGTAGCCTCTGGCTACAAAGATTTCAGGATACAGCCGGGCCTCCGGAACGGATCCCATTCGTAACTGGAGGTACCACTCTATACTGGCATAAGACCTTCTGAAATGCTTAAATGTTGAATCTTCCTTCAAATCCTAGCCTAATTGATTCGCAACAGAGAACCCTGAGACTTCAGGTGTCTGTACAAGAAGTATCCTAAACTCTACCTAACTCGAAGACTCTCCTTATTCCATAGGAAGAAGGCAATAGTCTTTTTGTATGTACCTGGAAATCACCCTTTTGGAATCACACCCTACTCTGTATTCCAGCAGAATGTGGGGAAATTCCTCTGGCATATTTGAGCAAAATCTCCCCCAGAAATTGTGTTCTGGTATGGGTTATTTCCTGAACACAGAAAAATAGTCTGTCAATGTGTAGGGAGAGACCTGTTCCAAGCAAACGTGGTAACACAACTTACTAGTCATAAAATGCCTGTGCCACCACCCAATCTGGTGTTCCCCATTCAAGCTCCTCCACCAGTTCTTTCCCCTGCACTGCTCACCTCTCTGCACCCTCGTACAGTGAAGTCCTTGAAAGTTCGGATGTCATCAATAAGCAGATTCATAAGTCGGAGTTTGTCAGCAAAACCAACCAACACATACAGCCCACTAGGGTGAAGGGAAAGTGCATATGCCTCTTCTTGGTATTCCTTGTACAGGTCCAGTGTGCTGCAGCAAGAGCAACCATTGCAATCAAAGCACAGACCACGCTTCTGTGCAACTAAGTTGTACCCAGTGCTATTTTTGGTCACAGTTCCCCCAAGAAGGTCAAATGCTGGGCAACAGTGAACAAAGGGGAACACAGACAACTTGACACCTTTATACCAGTCCCTTTCAATGCATACATCAGGGCAGCAAAAATATTTTTTCACATGACAGGCAGTTCATACTGTCAGGCAACCAATTTAATTCAGCATCACATGAGAATCAATTTATAACCAGAAATAACAATAAAATTGCCATTTTTAAAACCTAAAGTTGATAAAATAGGCTTTCTAATTTTGATAGCTCCAGATTTTTAATGATTTTTTCTGCATTTAGAACTAGGGTTATGCTTCTATTACATACACAGGAGTCCCATGAAAAAGTACAATTATGTATCTGAACCTTGCCTATCAACTGATTTCTAGAGCAACCACCCTCTCTTAATATTATTTTGTTCTCTGAGTAAATATAAGCAGTTTCTATTTATCAGAATAGGATTGAGACTTGCCCTGATGATTGCCTGGGGCTCTGTAGTGAATTGCCACTCACTCATGGTCTGAGTACAATTCATAGTCTGAGTACAAATCAAAAGGCTGTGCAACAGATCAT
This sequence comes from Podarcis melisellensis, assembly GCF_964234715.1. Classification (NCBI taxonomy): domain Eukaryota; kingdom Metazoa; phylum Chordata; class Lepidosauria; order Squamata; family Lacertidae; genus Podarcis; species Podarcis melisellensis. The sequence goes on along the minus strand of NC_138538.1, from coordinate 48,455,435 downwards.
GTCCCCTTACTTGTTTTCATAATTCCAGATGCGGACAGATTTGTCCAGTGAACAGGTAGCAACGAGGGGCTTGCGAATGCAGGTATCCAAGCCAGTAATGGAAGAAGAATGTATTGGGTGGTTCAGGTATTCAAAGTGAGCTGTCTCCCCCTAGTGAAATATCACAAACATGTTAGCTAGAGCTGCTCATGTGATGGTGTAACACCAGGCAACACTGAACTTCTCTCCATAGCAAAAAGGAGGCATTTGATATGTACTAAATTTATCAAAGCACTGGAAAGTCTAGTGACAAATAGGGCATTTGTAGAGAAGTAAACCAGTGACTATAGAAAAGTACTCTGAAGAGGTCCAAACAGAAACAGCCACTACTGGAAATTTGACTGGAGAACAGACCTTACAAATCTTGGGGAGATTTTCCGCAAGAGGTATTTAAGATAGCTGAAATGTGTCCTTGCTGTCTCGCAGGAGAACATGAGATTTTGAAAAATACACTGAAACAGAAGTTACCAGACCCAGTTTCAGTGTATCTGAAGAAGTGTGCATGCACACGAAAGCTCATACCAAGAACTAACTTAGTTGGTCTTTAAGGTGCTACTGGAAGGAATATTTTTGTTTTGACTATGGCAGACCAACACGGCTACCTATCTGTAACTGGAACAATGACATTTTGAATTGTTTTGATGACGATTGCACCAACACGTCTATGCACCAGGGCAAAGGAGGTTGCAACAGGAAAGGCTGCCACTCTCTATATCCATAAATTGATACTGGCTATGGTCCAGATGGAAATACCAATGAAAGGCCTAAGTGCCGTGAGTTGTGTGGTCATGATATTGCTGCATGGTTATTGGTGCTTTCAATGTGAAGTTGCTATAGGAGTTATTCAGTGGTGATATCATGACTGGTGAAGGAACTGTGCAATTGAGAGTATTCTTTATGTTGCTGGTTCTCCTTTTTTAAGGGTTGCTGAGTAATTGATTTGATGCAGTCATATTACCAAACTGTCTTGGTTTCTTGTTTTTGTTCTGTTCTTTGCAGCACAAGAATATAAAATTACTTTGAACACCACATTTCCAAGTTGTTGCTCAGAACACAGTGCTCTTAATGAACTCACCTTGCTTATCTCAGCTGCTGATATGGAGAGGAGATAGAGCTGATTCTTAGTTGTGCTGATCAGAAGTGTTTCCTCTGCAGGACTGAAGGCAATACACACAACATCCTGTTTGTCTGACTGGTTTGGATCATTGCTGCACTGGTCTTGTGGAATCTATGAAATAAAGCAGCTTAGTTAACCACTTTCCTAGATACATACTTTCTAGTCCGGTTTTGCAGCAGAGTAATAGATAATATTCCATAAACAATGGCAGCAAGATTATCTTAATAAAGATTTTCACCTTTAAAAGCACAGAGCCAAAATGGCACATGGACCAAAAATGGGCAGTTCCAGGGCAGAGAGGGCTTAGTCCATAACCTAAATTGCCTTAACCCCAATTCTGACCCCTGTGCTCACAATGTTATGCTGGTAAAATAGGGGATATAAAAGAAAATTTTGAAATGAACATAATATCCACCCCTACCTTACATTGTCAAACGCTCTTCAGCCCTTGTGTTTTGAGGGATCATAGAATCTTAGAGTTGGAAGAGACCCAAGGGTCATCTAGTCCAACCCCCTGCAATGCAAGAATCTCTGCTGAAGCATCCATGACAGATGGCCATCCAACCCCTGCTTAAAAACGTCCAAGGAAGGAGACCTCTTGTGGGGGTCTGTTCCACTGCTGAACAGCTCTCACCATCAGCCTGGGCAGTGGAGCAGAAGAAATAGTGGGGCAGCGATGTCCTTCCAGCAGCAGCAGGATTAAGTGGTGGTGGTGAGGTTGGGGAAGCATTGGGTTTGTGCCATTGGCCCTGCAGATAGGTACACACCTACAAGGGTATTTCCACCATGGAGCTCTCCCAACCTCACTGCTGCCACCTAGCGTCATCCTGATGATCTCATCACTGCAGCTGCTGCAAGGATTTCCCCACCCCATGATTCATAAGGGCTAATGAAGATTACAGTCAACACAATCTCTTATTCAAGGCTCTTTCTTAGCTCATCAGAACCCTCTGTAGGGTGGAGGGGGCTGGAGCTGGGGATGGAGAATGGGCTGTTTAGCTGGAACCATGTACTCCATTTTTGCTACTATGACTCAGCAACATTCTCTTCCATCTATGAGCTCCAGTGAAGGGTGGGGGCAGGCTCCATGCAGCCCACAAGCTCACTACTGCTACAATGATAATTCAGACGGCATAGGGTGGGCAAATAACAAGGTCTGCTGCAGCAATAACCTGCAGGACTGGCAATCAATTAAACAAGCAGAGCAGGGAACAAGTACAGCAAGGTGGGATGATAGTGGTGGCTGCAAGATGCAAACAGCAACCTGGGTGTGTGAGAGCAGCCAACTGGAATGTGAATGCTTCCCCTGATTGCCTTTGGCATCTGTAGGTGTGTGAGGACTTTCTCCAGCAGTTCTCACAATATCATATCCAAAGCCTGAACCTGAGGCCTCCTGTATGCAAGACTTGTGATGCACCACAAGGTAGGGTTTGTCATTTAGCCACCTTGGATCTCATTGATATGGCTGGGTCTGTTGGTTGGGGATCAGCAAATGCCTCATCATGTGTTTGTCTCCTACCTGCGGCTGGGGTTGAGTGGTGTCTGGCGCAGTGTGGGTTCTACTTCTGCTGAATCTCCTCCTTTTGCCTCCAACATTTATATTGTTGGTGAGCTATGCGATAAATCAAGCATTCCATGTCTCAGACATCTTACCTACCCGTATCTCTCGGCTTTCTCTGTAACCTTCCTTCTCATCTGACTTTTCAAACAGTAGAACAATCCCGGGACCAGCTGAACAAGCAAATCCCTTGGAATATGCAGCAATAGCAGAGACCCGAGGTAAAAATGCTTGCTGCTGTGCTTCGGTTTCACAAACCACCTCAGTGGAAATCTCAGGGGAATTGTGAGCAGGAAACTCAATAAGGCTTTAAAAAGAAATCAATCAATCAATCAATCAATCAGGAACAAACAGAGAAGTCTAACAAGTTCCACATGTCAGTTGCACGAGGCATAAAAAAATGATTGTTGTTCATTTTAAACTTGTTTTTTTCCATTTCAGAGACACCACATAGTCCTAGTATCAACATAAAGTTTCCCTTATCTGAAATTTTGTACACATATATTAGGACATACGTCTCATTGAACTTGGTATAACATTTCGAAGTCAGCATGCTGAAGGGTTTAGGGAAGATACTAAAGCTGTGCACACACTCACATTTACTCTGCATTCAGTGCACTCTCACTACTGGTTTCTGAAGCCATGTCCATGCAATGTTAGCCACAATCGACCTCTGTCCTGTAGTTGTTTGTGAAATACTGTGTTTTCATGTTTCTTGCCTCAATCCAGTGTCAATCTGGATTGAATGCACCCATGAATGCACCATGTCCCCCTCTGCCCACTGATGTGGGCAGACGGCATGTGACTTGGAAACACATCCAACTGTACTGAGGTATACAAGGGCATGCCTATGCAATTCAACATGCAGCAGAGGGGCAATGACCTTGCTGCATTTTGAGCCAGTAATGTATACAAAGCCTAACACTCCAATCCTAAGCATGCTTCTTAAATTTAATTAGCACTTTACACAAGCTTTTAAACAATATCTTATAAATTTCAGTTATTCATCCTCCAACAAGTGTGGCAGATCATGATTAGTCCCATATGACAGTGGGACAAACGGTACAATCCTGTGCATGTCTATGCAGAAGTTAAGTCCCACTGCGTTCAATGGGACTCACATTCTGGAAAGTATGTATAAAATGGGTGGACAACCTTTTCAAGCCTGAGAGCTGCCTCAGAGGCAATAACTTTTCTCAGAGAGGCAATACAGTCATGACCATGATACCATTTGTAGATCATAGTAAAACACATTATCTGCTGGAGCACATTGACCACTCTAGTGTCAATAGTTTGAAGGCAGTCTCACCTCTCTGAATCCTGCTGTGGTTCCTCCTTATCTACTTCAGAGACTATCTCTTTGCGCTCAATACTTGTCTCCCAGCGAAGATCACCGGAGTCAAATAAGTAGATCTTGCCTGTGTCAGTGCCCACAATCACCTTCTCTTCAGAAAGCCAGGCATGAGACAGGTAGTTTTGAGGTTCCCCTCGCAAGAAGTTGGTCTGTTTTAAGGTTCCTTCTGTGTATCTAAATAGCTTAAAAATGCCATATCCTGTAACACAGACTTGGGTGTTATCCTGTGGATTGAAGCTCACCTGGAAAGGAAAGCAACATATAATAAATGATTACTTGATAAGCAACATGAACAATTGATTAAAAAAATTAAGAGCAAAGGTCACCAGAGTGTTACAATATAAAATGTGTAAAAATAAAGGAAACAAACAGGAACAAAAATAATAAATATTTAAACATAATACTTCAGAAAAAAGGCCTCCATGATAAAACAAGGAGTAGGGAATTTGTCTCGCCCTTCTGTGTAACTGCACAGTTCTGCCTAAGCAACCTAAATAAGAAACTTGACTCTAGCTAGGAGCCACGTTTAGGACACACAGTTTGTGAAATAAATAAGGATGTTACACTGCAGTACAATTCTCAACCACTTGTTGAGACAAGAGAAAATGGAGTGCGCCTTCAGGGGTGAAGTCAAACTGCTGTGTTAACAGCACTGAAGTGACCTCCCCAGGGCACAAGCCTGGACAGTGTGTATGGAGGTCCTGGGCTGCCCAAACAAGATCCCCTTCTTGGTCTTACTGATGTGGTTCAAAGAAAAGCAGAGCAATACGTTTGGCACCAGCCTGGCTGAAGGAGTTGCCAGAATGAGAAGCACAAAGTGCCATACAACCATCTTAGAGACTCCACCCTGGATTTGTGTAGGGTTTACTCCTTAGCCTTTTCTTCACCCAAAAATACCACCCAAAAGGCAGCAGAGGTTTAAGATCTCCTAGATGGGCTACTTTCCCAGGTTGACAAATCCCATCTGCCCCTCATTTCCCTCTACAGCATGTGCAGAAAACACATTATTGACTGTAGGACCCACTATTGGTCTCATCTGCTCTAACCTGTCTTCACATACAGAGGAAGCTCCTACCTGACCAAGCTTTTGAGATCCATCACCTGGTTTAGCCAGCCAGTTGAAGACATTTCCCAGGGCGTGGCTGCTATGACATGCTGACGGCTTCTAGGAGCCAGAGGTGACAGGGTGGGGACCAAAGGTAGACAAACTACCTCAGAAGGAGCACAATATGTTCCCCACCAGAAGTACTACCCCTCCCCTGACACTCCATACACCTTAACCACCAGGGTCAAGAAAAAGACAAAAGTATAATTGCAGAGCTGCAATGCTTATATACCCATTCAATCATGCAAGTTCTGTGTCTCAGACGTATATGTAAATGTGTGAATGTGAACAGAAGATCTGAGATTTCACACTGAGTCTATCTCCATATGGCAACTTTTCTCACTGAGGTCTCCAATGGTGGAGGCAGAGCCTCTCTCTTTGAGGCAATGACAAGTGGTGATAATTACCTCATGTACCCAAGTACTATACTGCTGCATGTGGTGCTTCTCTTCTATGTTACCTGATAAAGAGGATTGTTCTGGACATCAACCTTGATAATTGCCATTGTTCTTTGCTTTTCCCACATCCAGTAGGCAAGGTTTGATTCTGGAGGTCCTGTCTGTGCCACTAGATATTTGGAATCAGGGGAAAAAGCTACACTAATAAATTCTTGGACCGCAAAATCAAAACTGTTCAAGATCTTCCGCTTCTTGCATGGGACAGATGACAGTTCATAGATTGTGATGGTAGGTTTATCCTGCAGTATCTCTGAAATAGCCAGATAGCGTCGATTTGGACTAATTGCCAGGGCTAGCATCCCTTGGCTCTTTTCTGAGCCTATAAAGCACAGAGAAAAAGCTTATGTGAGCTTCATGTAGGAACATTACATTTTCAGGAGCCAAGTCCAATATCAAGGTTGCCCATGTGGGCTTCAACATTTTTCAAAGACTTCAGAAAATAACTACATATTACTGAGATGATTATAGAGATGATAATCCAGGAAACTGAAATCCCAATAATTTCATTGTTGTAGAGACACTGGCTCAGTTCACACATAACATTAAGCCAAACTATGTATTAGCATAGTTGAATCTATGTATTAGCATGAATGTGTGACCATGCAGGTTCTCAGAGAGGGGATTGCAGTCACTTTTCTCCTTTACTAAAACAAGCCAAGCTTCAAACATTGGTTTACAAACTTGGCTTGTTTCAATAAACAATAACATGACAGGTGGCCATTCAACCTCTGCTTAAAAACCTCACTCAGGTTCATTCACAGGATACTAAACCATAGTTTCCTGAACATCTGTTTTGTTTATTTATGACATTTTAATACCACTTAATATAATCAATATCTAAGCAGTTTATACAAAAACATTCCAAGGATACTCAGATGAATTGGTCAGCAATGCTTGAATGTAAGAATGAATGAATCTCTAAAATATACACCTAATGGGAAGTTGTATTTTAAAACAGCATAAACAAGAAGCGAAAATGTTTATCTTTCACCTAAATCTAGACAGAACATAACAATGGGCAGAAGCCACTTTGCAACCAAGTGTCAGATCTGTAAACGACATTCTTGTGAAAGCATATAAAAACAAATACTGTAATTATTTTTTGGAAACCATGAGGCAGTGTAAACTGAGTTTTCTACCAGCTTCAACCATGCTTTCCAACTTTAATGTGATATGTGGGTTCCGAGCCTGAATCTTTAACACTGCAACTATTTAAACCCAGGTGGCTACTTTATTAGTAAGAAATAGCACAAGTATCATGTCTAAAATCTGAAAGGGAAGGGTCAGCAGCTAGGAATGCAGACAAGGCCTTGCCTATTTAGAAGACTGATATTTTAGGTGGGTAGCTGCACCTTCCCACTTCCTTTCCTAAATTTCAGCCTTGGCAGTGAAGGGACATGGGAGAGCGGGGTGGGGAGGAGGAAGAGGAGGAAGCTGATTTACCTGGGATGAACTTCTGCCATTTCTGCTCAATGTGATATTTCACACAGCTATTCCCCGCAGGGTACACTATGATCTGTTCATCGAAGAAGCAAATATTATTTGCCACCCGAGACTGGAAGCCAAAGATGTGGAGGGCTTGCGCCACAATCACCGACATGGCGCCAGAGATTCAGCAAACTTTGCTGGAAAAGGAGAAAGAAACGTCAGGAAGATTTCCCAGGTGGGGTTGTCGTGCTCCTTCCCCCAACAGGCGCCCAGGGATGGGGCCCCGACCCGCCAAGTCGTTTTGCTTGCTGGTCCCGGGTCTTGCTCTTCCCTAACTACCCAGACCACCTCTCTCCTTAAGGTAAAAAGAGCAGAAAAAAGGAAGTCGAGGCTGGTTGCTATGGAGACGGCGTCCTGGTCGCATGGCGAGCGGGCGGGGGAGGTGGGGCACTCTAACCGGAAGGGGAAATACACGGAAACCGGAAGTAGCTTTGTGCCGTTCCGCGTGGTTTCTGAACCAGCGTCTGGCTGGAGTCGTGGAAGGGGCCTCCAGAAGAGGAGTCGTGGTAAGACCAAGTCTATAGTCGTACGGTTTACGTGGGAGTAAGCGCTATTGAATACAGCGGGGGCTCCTTCCGAGCAGGATTATAACACGCGAGGCGGTTTCTAGGCAGGGAAGAAGCCCCAGGTTCGGCTTAATGCAACGTTAGGAATGTTTTGGGGGGCAGGTGGAAGTTCAACAGGTGAAACATTCCCGGAATTTAAATGTATGCCGTTTCTCCGTCTTTTACCAGCCTGGCCGCGAGGAGGCGGGGAAGCAATACCAATCTCTCCAGTGGAGAAATTGAAGGTGGAGCGCACTTTCTGTGTCCCCCCCCCCGGTTCTTCGTGTAGCTCGGTGGATTCGAGGCGCCCCAAAGCACAGTGTGCAATGCGTCACGTAGAGATGGAGGAGGGCTTCTCGTCATCGGGTTCGGAAGAGTCTCTTGTCACTGACCGAGAGGTAAGTTTAGTGCTGTGATCATGCTGTGCTGGAGTGTGGGCAGGATGCTTGTTATGGCTGGTGATGTTTAGCTCATTTCTCTGTAGCCTGCCGTGGAGGGCTACACTTCATTTCTTACAAAGGTTGTAGACAGGACTATATTAATATAATAGCAATACCTTAAAAAATAAAATTTATATAGGGCATTTCCCTATATAAATATCTTTACTTGCATGTAGAAGCAACACGGGGGCAGCAGAGCTAATCCATGTTAGCTAGAGCTGCTCATGTGATGGTGTAACACCAGGCAACACTGAACGTCTCTCCATAGTGAATTATGTAGAGAGCTTCCACAACCCATTTCATGGGTTCATCATACATCACATACATTTTTTGGTGTTTTAAGTAATAGCCCTATATTATTGTTCATATTGTAAGTAAGCAGCTGAGGTGGAAAGAATAGCAGCTTGCCTAGTTGGTTTATGACTAGAGTGAAATTTGAGTTAGTAGCTTACCGACTCACACTCCTAGCCACCAATGCCTGTTCACAGTAGCACGTCAGAGTACAGTGTCAATTCAGCATCGAAAGCAAAGCATGCTTACATAGGGCAGATAGAGAGCTGCTTTGTCTAATCACTTGCAATTTGAGCGCTTAATTTTAGGTTTCCTCTCACTTGTGCTCCTGTGTGTTTTTTTCTTACTTTTTCCAAGGTTTCTATTATTAAGGGTTTGGGGTGGGTGAGCTAACATCCTTCTGTTTCAGCAATCTGGGATGGTGCTGATTTTATAACTTTTCTTCCATATAGCTCCAAGACGCATTTTCTAAAGGTTCAATCAAGCCAGGCCTAAACGTTGTGCTAGAGGGACAGCCGAAAGCTTTCAACAACGTGGTGAGTGCTGTACGAACATGACCTTTGTGGGATTAATTTGTGTGGGCAGATTGAGCTTCTTGTGGATGGGTATACCATTTAGCCAGAATAAAATTGTTCAGCCACTCAGTTCAGTCTGTCTGATGAACTAAACCTTTAAACTGAATTCCTGGCATCTACAATCCTCTTCATTTTTTGGAATGGCTTGGGCTTATTTATCTGCATGCTTGATGAATCTCACCTTTTAGATTGGGCATCATCCACCACTTACATGGTAATTTGGTTCTTTACTGATTTGGACCACCAAGACATGCTGGAGGTGGGGCAAGAAAAGAAGTTGACACTTATTTGACTACACTCTATCAAAATAAGAGTGGTACCATGTTCTGCAGGCTGATAAAACCCCTTAAGCTATTCAGTTTCTTTCAGATTTAGAAGAGAAATTCTGTACGTGTTGTCATTGTTAAGACTGAAGCACTAGGAGGAGTTTGAGGCTCAAAAACCTCCGGCATCTGTTTTGATAGAGAGCAGAAGACAATGCATCTTTTTGGGGTGGGAGTAATAAGGACATGGTCTGTTTGGGGAGAAGAGATTCCTAGTTCTGCATTGGTTGGCATGTTATCATGTAGAAGATTTTGGGTTGCATTTAATGCACATTGAATATGCTCTTTTCTAGGATGGATTGAAGCAGTGCTTGTCTGAATTCCAGAAACACCTGGACTGGATTGAAAGGCTTGATGTTACCTCTCATTTGGAAACAAGTGCCACAAATGCAGCTTCTAGTCAAACACTTGACAAAGATGATGTTGACCCCGAGGATGACTTCAAGAGAGAGATGAGCTTGTAAGTCTGTGTATAGGAAGTAGAGCTGCTTCTTATCAGCCTGGTGTGTTGAGCTTTTAGCTTTTTTCAGCCATATGCACAATGGAACAATATGTTAGTAGTTCAAGAGTTTTTTATTGTCCAATGGAAAAAGTAACAATTTACTAATGGTCCAATGGCTGCTTGCATATAACATCTTAATACATTATCCTGTGTTTCCAGCTATCGTCAAGCCCAAGCATCTGTTTTAGAAGCTTTGCCTCGGCTGCATAAGTTCAAAATCCCAACTAGGCGGCCTGATGACTATTTTGCAGAGATGGCAAAATCTGATCAGCAGATGCAGAAGGTAAGGTGCATGGTTCCTCTTCTTTTCTCATCTGGCTGCTATAATGGATATGTTAACAGTTGCTGGTCATATACAAAATTGTGGCTCATTGGGTCTGGTATTTTGATGGTGCCTCATCGTAATGCATCAGCAAAAGGAGAAAAAGAGCTCTAGCAAAGTTCTTCTCAGTGCATAATGCTACAGTCATGAATTGTTAATTAAAAATTTGTTAATAAAAAGCTTGCTTGTGGGCATTTTCAGTTTGTACTGAACTCTTAAGAAAGAGGCACTATAATGAAGATTGATTTTGTGTGGAACATAATGCTGCTGTCACATACAATGTTGGGTATGGGGCAAATGTGTAGTTTAGGGAAACAGGTCTTGCAGACTCAGTTGGGACCTGTGCCAGGCCTAGGGGTCAGAGGTTCCCATCCCTGCTGCATATTGTCTTGGGCCTTCAGAATAAAGAATTAGCCTTGGATTCTGTAGCAGTTATTTGGCAGCAATATGTCCTTATCAAGCTCTTTAGAGAACTGTCAATTTTTTTTCTGTATTAACAAAATGATGCATCTAAGGCCATGGCTGCATTTTGAGGCATTAATAGTGAATTTGTGCGTCTGCTCTTGCCTCTCCCTTTGGTCATTTTGTATCCAAGAAATAATGGTGGGTTATGAGTTTCTGGTATGATGCTTTTTCTTGTCTTGTGTGACCTTGCTGGAGAAAGATGGCAACTTTTGCCCAACAGTTATAGAGTCGGTGTAGTCCTAAACAGTTGAAGCAATTGTCGAAATTCACGTTTAGGAGTGCAGCACACCCTAAGCTGCTTTGGTTTTTATTTCTGAAATTAAAAAGAGCATCATTGCCACAAACAAGCAGATTTTCATAGTCACAAATTCAGGGAACCTGCCTTCATCTGCATAAAAAGCACATCGGTTGCTCTCTCTCAATTAGATTCGGCATAAGCTGAAGAGTAAACAAGAAGCAATGGAAAAGTCTGAAAGAGCCAAACAGCTCCGTGCCCTGAGAAAATATGGCAAAAAGGTGAGAAAAATGGTGTCAAAAACAGAAGCCCCCTTGGAATGGAGGAAGCGGGAAAGACACACCCATTGTTTTGATTGGCAGTCTCAGCACTGGAATTATTGGGCAGAAATATCTAGAAATATCATGAACAGGACTCCTAGGGTGTGGGAAGGATACATCTGTGTGCAAAAAAGGGGAGCATTTTGGAAAGGACTGGGGAATAGTGGAAGGAAAGGCTCACTTTTTATTTCTTGTTGGTAGGTCCAAACTGAGGTGCTGCAGAAGAGGCAGAAGGAGAAATCCACAATGCTGAATGCAATCAAGAAATACCAGAAAGGTGAGGCACTCCACTCCCACTTTATCCTTCACTACTCCCCCCAACCCTTTCTACAGCAGTAGAAAATTGTAGCCCTCTTCAGGCATTCCACTTGCATGTAAAAGCAACATGAGAGAGGGGATAAGTATGCTCAGCTCCATCACAGTCCCTCCACAACTTGGGAGGGCACACTTCTGAAGCAGACAGCTTCCTGGGTTGTGGAAGCTCCCTGCATGATTCAGAGCCCTGCTGTTGCTGTGTTGCTTTTGCATGCAAGTAGAATACCTAAAGGAAGGCTTATGTGTAGTCCATGTTGCAAGAACTTGGTTTGTGGAAAAGCTTGTTGATACCTCCAGCCACTGCTGCATAGAAAATATAGAAATTATAATCTAGTACTTGAGAGTCTAAATCAGGGGTCAGCAAACTTTTTTGGCAGGGGGCCGGTCCACTGTCCCTCAGACCTTGTGGGAGGCTGGACTAGATTTTTTTTTTTAAATGAACAAATTCCTATGCCCCACAAATAACCCAGAGATGCATTTTAAATAAAAAAACACATTCTACTCCTGTAAAAACATGCTGATTCCCATGCTGATTTAGAAGGTGATTGGGCCAGATCCGGCCCCCAGGCCTACTCATGGTCTAGATGCTGCACAATATTCCTGTGCATAGATATACCCCTTTGGGTGATAAAGCAAGCCTTCCTGCAGTGTTGGTCCTGGAGTTTCTTTTCTGGCTTGGCATGCAGCTCATTTATTCTGTCTTTTATGCAGGTCTTTCGGACAAGCTGGACTTCTTGGAAGGTGAAAAAGCACCAGCAACTCAGGGAAAGAAGGCAGGGGCTGGAGGCCAGCATAAAAATAAAGGGTAAGGCCTGTGAAGTGCCGGGATGTCTACTAAAACTTGCATTTCTTTTGCTTTACCATGAATAAGTCTTTTATTGGATCAGTTTTGTTTTGTTTCGTGTTTAAGTTCTAAGTCCTTCTAATAACAAAAGTTGATCCATTAGCAGAGCACTGGAGGGGGGAGCGAGGCGGCAGCGATGGGGTTGGATTGGCCAAAGGTGTTCCTCTGCCCAGCTCTCTCAGCTAAAGCAGCCTCCTGCTAGCTGATGGCAGATGGCAACTGAGTGGCATGTCATTCCACTGATGTGGCACCACCCCTTTCATTTGCAAATGCATGTGCACAAGTGTTGTCAGTGAGGTGCCTGCTGGTGACAGTCACTGAAATTCTCCAAAACGGTGTTTTGGAGGTGGGGAGGGGCTGAGCTGGCCAGTTGGATCCCAAGTTGATCTCACTGCCATTACACCGACACCATTGGAGCCCAAGATAAAAATTTAACTTCTTTCATTCCTAACACCTAAGACTAATGCTCTCAGGGTGCTTGATTGCTACAGCAAAACTAGCTTAGTAAGACCGAACGGTCTGAGACCTACAGCCTGTTGTTGTTCGGGTGCACAGAAAAAGCAAACTGACTACTGGCTTCCAGTGTTTCTGTTTGATGCTGAATGAGTAGTCTTTGCCATTAGGTGTCTGGCAAAGTGGGAAGCGGGTTGTGAAGTGTCAGGATGGGGTGTGGGGTGCTCCTTAAAATAATGGTTTACTGAAGTTGGAATAATTCCTTTTGAGGGCAGGGAGAGAAAGATAACAATGTGTGCTGAGGAGCCGGACAGTTTTTGGGGGGAGAGATGGTTAAGTACCCAGCCATAATTAGCTGGTTGTTTTTCTTTCAGACCGAGTGCCAAACGACGCTACAAGAATCAGAAGTTTGGTTTTGGTGGCAAGAAGAAAGGGTCAAAATGGAACACTCGAGAAAGTCACAATGATACGTCCAACTTCCGTGCTAGTGTGGCCCACCACAAGGGTCCTGGGAAAGCAGGGAAAAAGGGTGCCAATGTGAGTATCTGCCATGAATTGTTTTTATTTAGACATTTAATGTTAATGAACAGAAGTGGCTTATAATAAATTACCAATGCATTCATATAATTTCGAGGGATTTTAATCAGGCTACGTTTCTTATGGTTTAGAGTGGGCTCTTAGTATTTATTTATGGCTGCTGTTCATATTGTGGGTGTGTGTTTGAGTTTTACTTACATTGCATTATATATTGCTATCTTCTTTTTTAGTGAACTTTGTAAGGCAGGGTATAAATTCATTAAATTTGTAAGTGCATAAATTAAATGATTAAAATTTATCAGGGTGTCTTCTGCTGGCATAAATAAAAATTAGCTAACAGCTGCCAACTGGGAAAATCGTGCTGTAATCTGGCTGCTAGTGGAGCATTTGCTGAGCTGGTTCACACCTCACATTAAGCCACAGTAACAAGTAAACCATGGCGTTCTGTGAATGAGCAACAAGCAGGACTGTTCAGTCACTCTGCCCTGCCTGGACCCAGAAAAGCAACCCACAAGGCTTGGCTTGCCGTTACATGTGAACCAGCCCATTGTGGTACACAGCTCCCCTTCTTCCTCCCTGCCATCACCCTTTCCCTTGTACAGTATAGCTAAGGTAGTAAAATGATAACATCCAACTTGTATCTCATTTTAGAAGAGGCCTGGCAAGAAGGTGAGGCAGAAAATGAAGAACCGTTCCCGATAACGAGAAAAATGGGTGACCTTCTTCGCGAAGTGTGACTCCCTACGGAACGTTGGGCATGAAGTGATGCTGACCTGGACAACATAGCCGTTCAGATTGCCATTCAGAGTCAGCAAGTGGTACTGCCTGACACTGGGTGTACGCACCCATCGTACATAAATAACAAGCAGATGCTTCTGGTTGCCTATATTTCATACTGATTTGTTCTTTCTTGATCCTCCTTGTGCAAGATTGTGAATTAAAAAGTCTTGATAGCTTGATCATCCGTGTCAGGTTGGGAGAGATCCTTTCTGGTTTGCACTGGGTCTCACTAAATCCTTCAAATTTTTTTGGTACCTCATACATAACATCATCCTGTGTGCTCCTCCTTGTCACCCAGCAGTGGTGCATGCAGAGTACTAAGCAACAGCTTTTGTATTTCTGCCACTTTATGACTTTCTTTGCTAAGGGCATTGGGTCCTCCTCTTCCATTCAACAGCAGAAGCTGGTGGTTCACCAGCAAACAATCACATGAACTACTGTTGCTGCTCATACCACAACTTCTGGTTGAGAAACAGATTGTCCTATCCACCCACTATAAAAACTGATGACAAAATGAATATGGTGGCAGAAAGAATAGCAGGCAGTTTCAGGTCAGGTTTATTGTAATATTAAATGTTCACATAACACAGGACTTTCCTATACCCACTGCCTTGCACCCTGTGTCAGGCCTCTGTCTTATGCTTTGCAATAATGAAAAGATGGAGACCATGGAAGTCTGGAAGCCTAAATTTATGTCTACAGTCCTTCCCTTAAAGTCCTGCAATGCTGTGTTCCTTTATCGCTTATCTTTTGTCATCCCCTTCAGGCGCCACATAGCAGCCATATATCTGGTGATTTCAGTGCTCCGACTTGGGAAGTATAGCCTGTTGTCATTCCGGTTTACACTGATCTGTGAAGGAGAATATTACCATAGTATAAGAACATTTGGCATAAGGGAGGAGCTAGGATTTGAATATTTTCCCCAAACTATCTCCCCATCTGGTGAAATGTCTAGATTCTGATAGCCAACCAGGTACTCCCTACAAACGTTCAAAGCTTTCTCCATAGCTATAACAGCTTAAAATTATTTTCCTGTAAAGTCTGGAGTCTTAAAATTCCAGGCAACTACACACACTTCCCCAAAAGCTCCTTAAAAACCCACTTACCAAAGGTGAGGAAAACCAGCCGATTTCTTGGCTTTCTGTTTGTGGTTCTGTGTATTTCTTGTTTGGTTCAAGTGCAGCATGATGAATTAGTTTCAGGAACTTAGCTATAGGGTTAAAGCATTGGCAATGAGACTTGCTTAGTGTAGACTGGGTGCAAGGCACTTAGATTGCACTGAAATTTTTAGATGTGATGATGCTACAGTGCTTTATTAAATGCTTATACACTATCAATTTCAATGTTTGTTCTGCTTGCATAACTTATTAGCTTGCACCTGAAGTTTTTACATACATCATTTATTTCACAATGCATATGCTGCCTTTCATGGTTAATTCTCTCAAGCTGGCTTGCATCAAAACAACTACAAAACGATACAACAAAATCATATACCAATAATGCCCACCACCAACCCCCTCAAAAAATGTTAGAGGAGTTGAACATGCTGTTGGTTCCTGCTGTGAATGAGGAAGGACAGCTGCTTTGCCTGTTCTGTGAGCAGCATTGCAAAAAAAGTCGGTATCTTTCGTTCTGTGTGTGTCAAATATCTAAAAACACTGGCAAACCTAGTAAAAATGCAATTGAATTTTCTTTGTATTTAATGACAAGGTCATAGGATAGGATAGCCCACCCTTTGGCAACCTGATGCCCTCTAGATGCTTGGGACCACAACTTCCATCAGCCCCAGCCAGTACAATTGTCCTGGTTGGAGCTGATGAAGAGTTGCCATTCAAAACAGCTGGAGGGCATGAGCTTTGTGAAGGCTGGGATAGCAGGTACTAAATCCTTCTGAAGAACACACTCTTAGCTTGTGTTATGGCTTTGTCTTGTTTCTCTCATTTTCACTTGGGCCTAAATTACGTAACGAAAGTGGCATTTGCTTACCATCTTGTTTCCTAATATTTCCAGTAAGTCTTGTACCCTGGCCCTAATTCTAGATTTCCAGGCACTGCTCTTCTGCACAGAGTATAGCAACTGCATGCTGATGCCTGTGCTGCCATGCTCTCGCTCTGTAGATGCATGACAGGAGAATGAAGCTTGGAAAAGATTTTCAGTGAAGTTCACATCTTCTCTAAGGCAGACAGGAGGCCTGCATTGTTCTGGTAAAATGGGATGACTGCAGTATTTTGTATAAAGAGGTTGCAGAAAACCTCATTTCCTAAAGACATGTCCTCTTGGCTGCTCTACATTTTACCCTTCCAAAAAGGTTAGCTGTCACTGGCCTTAAGTTAACTTCATTGTTGTCCCAAAAGGCTTAACTATATTTGCTGGCAAGAATTCAAGTTACAAAAAGGCCACAAACCAGTGTCCATCCTGAAACCACTATCTTGGATAAAGGCATTTCAACATAACAAGCACCATTTAGGTCTCTCAGAAGCCTTAGAAAGGTAAAGAATTAAAAAGATGAAATGGGAACTAATCTAGTGAAATAATATTAAGTTGGAAGTCAAATTTGATAGTATCACTGTGTGGCTAGGTAAGTTGGGGTTTGTTGCTTTGAATATTGAAGCTTGTGCTTTTAAATATTTATTTGCAAAAATATATCATTATTAAGAAAAAAACATAATGGCAGTGACTTTTTTCTTAACTTGAAAGTTTCAGCACTCCAACATACATGGACAGGAATTGATCCAATAAAAGATCCAAGAAATACAAAAATTGGAACTATCAGCTGTCTCTTGCCACATTCCACTGCAGATTGTATAGTATAATGCTTTTTGGTTTACAGAGGGAGAAAGAGTGAAGTTTGACGTTTAGACTTCAGTATGGTGCTACATACTTTGCCTGCTTTGATTCATGCTGGAAAACATTTCATAAATGACTCCCCTCTGCTTCACTAACTTAAATGTAACTGTTTAAAAGCATGTGCTTACCATCTGCAGGTTCCTCTAAGTTATCATGCCAAGAGGTAGGCTTTCGAGTTATGGTGTAAACTAAAGGTAAAAGCAAAATAAGCCAAATTAATTACTAGATAACCTTAAGCAAGGGCAGAGGAAAACTAACAAAGCTTAGAAGTTTATCATTCTTCTTTCCCCACACCACCCGTCTTTGGCAGGAATTTAGGCCTTTTTCTTAAATGCAGATTTTCAAAGAACCACAAGGATATTTGGGGGGCAACTGTTGCATAACCTTTGGGGGTCCCACAGATAGGCATGGGAGACACTACAAAGCCAGTGCATCATTTTAGAGGAAAATACTGGCACTTGGGATCAAAACTATTAGAGAGATTTGTGTAATATATTAGTTTCCAGAGGGGTAGGCCTGTTAGGGTATGTTTACATTAGTGGCTTAAAATGTAGCAAGGCCATTGCCCCTGCTGCTGTGGTTCAATCTGCATTTGCACAGTGGTGTTCACATCAGAGATAGGGCGGGGTTGTCTCCCCACATATGATATCTTTTCGATTTCTTGCCCCTGCAATCCCCACCTTCCAACTTCTATTCATGAAGCTGTCATCTGTATAAGTGTGCTCATCTGGGCATGTGAGATAGCTGTTTCAAATGTTCACATTTAATAGCCAGATTACAGCTAATTTGGGAGAGGGGCTGGGAAATGCATCAAACAATAGTATTTGTCAAAGTACAATATCAGTATCGATTGTGGCTAACATCGTGTGAATGCGGCTTCAAAAAGAAGTGGGTGCCCTGGATGGGGAGAAAGTAGTAATGTGAACATATCCTTAGTATGGATATTGTAACAAGCTTTTTTGATGTGTTTATGAAATGGCTCTTCATAAGTCTTGTTGACTGAGTTTTAGGACTGCAAATCCACGCACACAGAACTGCAAAGATATTACCAACAAATGACTCTGTTCTATGAATCCCTCCTGATTCAGTTTGGCACTGAGAATGTGGTTTAGGAATTTAGAAAGCTGCCTTACACCAAGTCAGACTATTGGTCCATGTAACACAGTATTGTCCACACCAGCTGGCAACAGCTCCAGGATTTCAGTCAGGATTTTCTCCCAGCCTCACCTAGAGATGCTGGGAATTGAACCTGAGACCTTCTGAAGGCACTGAGCTACAGCCCCTCCCCTTTAGTTTTATTGCACCTCTTAAACGCCCCTGATCCTATGGAGATCTAACAGCTCATATTGCAGCTCATATTTCTGCTTGGGCATTTAAAGTGCACTTTATGTGATATCACAAATTGCTGCTGCTGTGAGGGTCAGTCGAGAGGGTCAGTCTGCATACCTTTAAGCTCTAATTCAACTGCCAGTACAGTACTGCTTTTGCATTCCTTTGCTACTTGTTTCCAACCTACAAATTTCCCTCCTTTACACAGATGTGTGTGTGGGTCAGAAACCTGTGGATCACACTCTTTAAAGTGCCACAAACCCCTCTGGTGGTGGTTGGGGTTTTTTTAATTTTAGTTTGCAGCAAGTGACTTGACCTTCTAGAAACTTATGACAACCAGCACCCAAACACGGTTCATTCGTGGAAAAGGAGAAAACTAGAGCCAGCTGGAGTCAAGAGCCAGGGGACTCCCATAGACCTAACTGGGAAGCTCCGTCTACCCATGAGAAGGGGAGAAGTCTCTCCCCTCCCCCCGGTACCCCCGTACCCGTCATCAGGGGGTTCATCGCGTATTCCGTCTGCAGGCGCTGGCATCGTAGCTCCTTCCGGACCGTCTCACAGAAGATCTTGTTCTGGCTTACTGGGTCCAGTGGTTCCTTTGGGACCCTCACGGCTCCTGCCATCTGCCGCTATCTGGGGGGGAGGCTATTTGGAACGTGCCCGGAGCGCCCCGAAATGCCCTTCGTGTATGTTGCGGGCGGCGTTTCCCCACCTTTTCGTATCTTAGCAACCGAGCGGAACGTCGCAGCCGAAAGTTACGCCAGGATTCTGTCCGCGCCCCTTCTCTTTTTCATTGGCCGAGGAGTTAAATCTCCCGCAGCGCTGATTGGCTGCTGCGACCCCCGTTAAAGGTTTGAATCCGCTTGCGGCAGAAGCGAAGGCACGGCTGGAAGAGTTACTTAGGCACATGGGAGAAATAAGTGGCTGCCGAAATCAACGCGAAAGGGAAAGGCAGCAAGAAGTCGGCGTCTTTTCAGTACAAACATTTTAGCAGGTCTCGACTTCTGCGTTGCCTCCTCGCTTTCAGTCGGACGGAATGCAACCAGGCTCCGAAGCGGACGGTCGGGTTCGCTGCACCGTAGCGATCGAGCACCTGGGTGCTGCAGCAGCCCCAAATCGTGTGCTTCTCCGCGATGCTTGGGTCACACTGGGCCGGGACGAGTTCCAGGAGCTGGTTCTCCAAGTGGCCAGCGCCGCCGGTCCGGGGCGCCCCCAGAACTTCCCCTTGCGGCGGGGTGAAGTGCGGCTGTTTACACGCTTCGTGAAGGAGGGGAAGAGCTCGGTGCAGCTCGGTGCAAACCACAATCACGTGCAGCTGCTGCTCTCTAATTGTCCTCCGGATCGGCTGCGCCGCTTCGTCCACACGCTGCGCATCAAGCACGCAGCCGCCCAGAGGGGGACCAAGCCTGTGGCCGAGCGAACGCGGCTTCTCGCTGGCCTACCGCGGACGTTCGACACGGTGAGCCCGGTGCAGACTCGCGACTTGCAGCAGGCGAGCGCCCGGCAGGCTCTGACTGACGTGACAGGCACCCCGCGGAAAGGTCAGCCCTTACGCTGCGCGTCTCGGAAGCGCATCCGGAGTGAGTCCATCGATGGGAAACAGGTGAGTCGGCTTCTGTCGAAAAGTATGATCAAGCTGGGAGTTGGATCTGCCCATAATAAAAGGATCTCTGGCCGTCCAGGTATTGCTGGACTCCAACCCCCATCACCCATGGTCTGGCAGTGCTGGCTGGGACTGCTGGGAGTTGGAGTCCAAGGATACTCGGAGGTTCCCCATCCTTGGCATAAGAGTGGTGGCTAGTTTCTGAAAAGTGGACATACTCACCTGCTAATCCTAGATGCTGAAGTTGTGGTTATGCAAAGTGACAGATCCCTGCACTCCTTAAGCACTTCAGAAACTCACTTAGCAAGTTCCATAACTGAGGCCACCACAGAGTAGGCCCTTTCTCCAATGCATGCTGGTCTTACTGGCGGATACCTGAGCAGAACGTCCATAGTAGTATGGGCAAGGTCAAATTATTATTTTATTTGAACGTAAGGCTTCTTTGGTCCAATTGAAATTCAAAGAACTATCCCTCTGGATAAGAGAGGCATTCTCCTTTCTGGCTGCTGTAATCAAGAGAGATGGGATGGAAAATTCTCATGAGCACTTAGGATTCAGAGGAGTTTGCCTTTTGGGGAATGTATTAACTTCTGTTATGCAGGCAGAATGTCATAGGCTCAACCCACATAATCTCCAGGTGGGGCTAAAAACACCCCTGTCTGAAGCTGCTCCCAGTCAGTGGATACAGTACTGAACAAAATGAGCCACTGGTCTGACTCAGCATAAGGCAGGTTTCTGTGCTCTTTTCAGGTGGCTGAAAAGCAGCAGGTGAAGAAGACTTGGTCCATGTGCTCCCGAGCAAAACTCTCCCAGGAACAGTCAATGGTGTTGAATGCAGTGCTGAGTGGGAAGAATGTTTTCTTCACAGGCAGTGCTGGTGAGAGAAGAGGGACAAGGAGGGTCTATGTGTTTGCAGGTTAGAGGTTGTAGTGGCTTCATCTACTATGGTGGGAATCCCGCATTCCTTCCAGGACTGAACAAACCTGGGATTTAAGGTATGTAAAGTTGGTGATTCTGATGTCTCTCCTTTTTGGGGTAGTGGCATGGGGCAGGTGGAGATTTATGAGAGGCAGATACCATTGAGTCGACTTTGATTTACAATCTAGGTGTCACTTCTAAAACTGATCAAGTTTTGCATCTGCCTCTTGCCATTTAAATGGTTCGGCTTTGAAGGGAAGTATGAATGCTGCTGGAGTAATTGTAAAACTGAAATTTAGATTGTGTGCCTCTAAATACAAGGGCTCTCTCTGTAGGGACTGGGAAATCCTACCTGCTGAAAAAGATCATAGCCTCGCTGCCTCCAAACAGCACTTACGCCACAGCCAGCACAGGGGTGGCAGCATGTCAGATTGGTGGCACTACTCTCCATGCCTTTGCAGGTAACTGGGATCCTGGGAAAGGAGGGAAGCGAAAAAGAGCCTAGTGATGGGTTACTGCTGACCAGTGGCATAGCAGGGGTGCAGGGGGGGCCGGGCGCAACATCTGGGGGTTAGGGTTAGGGGGCGCAAATCCACGGGTTAGGGGGCACAAATCCACGGGTTAGGGGGTGCAAATTACTTGCCTTGCCCCGGGTGCTGACAACCCACGCTACGCCACTGCTGCTGACATACTCTTTCCCCTCTCCTTTGATAGGTATCGGGTCAGGAAAGGCCTCCCTACATCAGTGCATTGAGCTGGCTCAGAGACCCGGAATTCGGCAACAATGGCTGAACAGCCGCCATCTGATCATAGATGAAATCTCTATGGTGGAGGGAGATTTCTTTGATAAACTGGAGGCAGTAGCTAGGTGGGTGGAGTCTTCCTTTTGGGGGATATTGCTGCACTTGCATTAATCCTGTGTGTACATGGCTTTAGGGAGGGTATTAATAGGGCAGAAGACAAAACATTGCATAGTTGTTCTAAAGTTTTGCCTAAGCAGGAACTTGATGCAATTCTGCAGCAAACAGTTTCACACTCACAGCTTTGCCCGTGTATTCTCTTCAGTCCCACATCTAGTTTTGGTAACGCTGTGGCCAGTGTCCACCCAGAGCCACCAGTCAGCATTGCCATCTCTGTGCTTCAGTCCTGCCTGTTTCCCATGCTCCTGTCCATGCACCATAGTTCTAAAATGACTGCTTAAGTATAATGTGGTCCTAGAAGGGGGGTTTGCAGCCACAGAGAGAAGCAGAACTTAATTATATTTGTTACTCTGTCTTAGCATATGCAGAGCATGTGTATGCAGAGCAAGAACAGGGAATCTTCCAGATGCAATTGGATTACAATTCCCATCAGTCCCAAGCAGCATGACCAACAGCCAGGCATCATGGGAACTGCAGTAGAACAACATCTGGAGGGCCACAGGCTTCCCATCCTTGGTCTAGGGTATTGCATTTATTTTCTCTTGGACCAGAATAAAATCAGCTCCCTGAAGGTGTCTCCATTCTCTTTTCGTAGAGCGGTCAGGAAATGTGAGGATCCATTTGGAGGAATCCAACTCATCGTATGTGGAGACTTCTTGCAGCTGCCTCCTGTCAGCAAATCCTCCGAGCAGCCCAGGTTCTGTTTCCAGGTGTGCTGCTGTTGCTCTTTGTCACTGCATGCTCTTGTCACAGGCCGAGCTATAGTTTTGATCAAAGGGTTTCCTTCACAGGCAAAGAGCTGGCGCAAGTGTATCCACCTGAACATGGAGCTGACAGAGGTGCGGAGGCAGACTGACAGGGACTTCATTTCTCTTCTGCATACTGTCCGCCTGGGCAGGTGAGATGCCATCGTCCCCCAGCAGAATATCTGGCTGGGGAGATTCTAATCTCTTGGGGTGGAAGTCCTATGTCGAGAGAGACATCACCAAACATTTGAATGCTGATATAGCTGCTTCTGTCAAGTTGGCTGGCCTGCTCCAATACTTCCTTTAAACTCATTGCACTGTTTGAAATTTGGGTCAAGTACTCTTTGAGGAACCATGGAGAAATGCTGGGAGACACTGGGTGTGGAGGAATGGGGAATTTAGAGGTACTGTGTTTTCTGGGGTATTCCTTCACCTGCAAGCATCCTCGCTCATATACTAGCGATGCAGAGTTGATCTCCATGTTTTGGTGCTGGTTACGGCCTCATGTTCTCATGGAAAGTAATTTGAATGGGCGCAGATAGTTCTTCTTGGTCTTCAATGTTTCTCATCAGATACAAATGTCTTCTTAATTTTAATTGTCCCCATTCAGATGCACAGAGGAGGTTACCAGACAGCTAACTCTAACAGCTACCCATCGGGTGGAGAAAGATGGAATCTTGGCTACCCGGTTGTGCACGCACAAGGATGATGTGGAGCTCACAAATGCTAGAAGGCTGGATGAGTTGCCAGGTGAGAATGCTGCAATGACTCCAACTGTGACAAGTAGCCCTTTCCTTTTGGAGACAGACTTTCAGCTAAGAGCTGGGAACCAACCCTTGGGAACTTGCCCTGCCCCTCTTCTTTCTGAATAAAACAACATGAGACCATTATAAAAATTAGGCAATACATCCTACTGACACCAATAGTTAAGTTTTCCAGTCCTGATACTCTTGCCACTGCTTTTTGATAGGTGAATACAAGGACACATTTATTTTATAATATTTTCTTCTGTTGCTGATATCTGCAGAAATGGGAAACATATTATGATACGTATTGTCTGGAATTCTGGAAGTTTACAGAATTATGCTTTCAGAATAGTGCGCAGAGCCCTAATACTTGGAGCTCACAACACCTGGGGCTGTGGAAGGATGAAGCAGAGCCCCCTACATGCAGCTCAGCTATTGGGAAGAAACCCTTTCAAAACACATCAGGTAGGAGGGATGCAAGTTTTTTACATCTTGTCTGTCTTCTAGGAGAACGAAGGTCCTTCAAGGCAGTGGATAGTGACCCTGTACTGGTGAAAACTCTTGATGCACAGTGTCCAGTAAGCAGCAACATTGAACTTAAACAAGGTGCCCAGGTGAGAATTGCCCAAGCGAGAGGCGGTTCTTTAGTAGGCAATGGAATTTTGCGGTTTTTTTGGGGGGTGGGAAAGGTTTTTATGTTATCTGCTTCTTACACTAGCGCCACAGTCCTGTATTCTCCACCTTTCCCATGGGGTCTCACAAAAGGGGTCCCCAACCCCAGGATACTGGAGTCCTCTTGATGCAGAATATGACAGCATAAAGAGTTACAGGCAAATGCTGTCTGGATCTTACAGGAGCAGGCAAGCAGAGTAATCGTAAAATGAATGGTTTCTATAACAAATATCTATTATATAGTTCATTTGAGGGAGTCATGGTGGCAGTTACAGGTAATTGTTGACTGTAGCTTGGAATGTCAGAGCTATAGGCTTGGACACATCTGCAAGCTATTTATATGTGCTCAGTGTTTTGCCTGCTGAGCAATTCAGTTACTCCTTGCATTCTATTAATACAGTACTGATTTCTCTCTTACAAATGCGTGGCTGGCTAGCACTGATTATAGCTTCTCAGGAATTGTTACCTGCACTGCCATGGCTAGGTTGGACAGATCGTCACATGACAGAACCTAGAGTATCAGCTGAGTGAAATGATACTCTTATGGACCCTAGTGGCTCCCATTTGCTTTATTTGAGCTGGTTGTGCACTGCTTTCAATAACTTTTAAACCTCAAAACTGGGAAGTCAGGCCATGCCAAATGCCACAGAGTCCTTGACTTTTAAGAGCTGCACCCAGCTATTAAATATGGGTGGCAAATCTGTGATGCTGTTTAACTGAGATAGTATTGTAATATTAAAGTTTAACTGAGACCAATTACCATTTTCAACACATTATTCACTTTATTAGATGGATTACTGTTTTTTTCTGGTCTCATGTATGTATTTAATATTTGACTGTTCGTTTGGTTATCTACCTTGTGTGCTGCCTTCTTGAAAAGCAGGATAAGTGTATACAATGAATAACATCCAAACAAGTATGAGGCTTTCCCTACCCGAGGAACAGGGTGGGGACATTCTTGTTTGTTTTCAGTGGCAGTTCTTGAGACTCTACTGTTAATGCTGACTATGTACAATAAAGTCGACTGACTGGACAGGTGAAAGCTATGACGCTTTTCTTCATTAGTAATTTTTACATTCTTTCACTAGGTGATGCTTACTAAGAATCTTGATGTGTCCCAAGGTCTTGTGAATGGGGCTCGTGGAGTTGTGATTGGATTTGAAACAGAAGGAAAAGGTTAGTTTCTGACAGATGCACTTATCACCCATGACTGGGTGTTCTTCGCACTGTGTCTGAACTCTTCTAGATTCACAATGAAACTTTGGTAGGTGCCTCTGCGCTGTGGTGGTGGATTTTTTGAGACATAGTTGCTGTTCTTTGCCATCTATTTTTTTGTACATGAGCTGCTATTCTACTGGTGTCCCATTTACAATAACTCAAGTGGATGAGTTCTAGGCTGCCTTGCAGTATCTCCTTAAAGACAATAGATATTTGGGAGGTTATCTGCCCCTGACTCCTGGGCATAGGAGATCAAAGTTCTGACATGGCTCTCTTTCTACAGGGCTACCAAAAGTGAGATTTCTGTGTGGTGTCACTAATGTTGTTGGGTTGGAACGATGGGTTTTTAAGGGACCAGCAGGAATTTATCTGAGTCGTCAGCAGCTGCCGCTGAAACTTGCCTGGGCTATTTCCATCCACAAGAGCCAGGTTAGTGATACATTGTGTGATATTCTGTACAAGAACTCAAGACAGTAAAAATGGTTCATAATGGGACGTCTGTAAGGAACTTGTGTTTATCTAGATTTATCTGTACTAAAGCTCCCACCAAAGTTACTATGGTTCTGGGATGTTTCCAGTTGGGCTCCACATCTATGCAGGATCTGTAAGAATCTGCTCATTTGTCTTGTCCCCCGATAAGTCAGTGGAATCTAGGCAGACCAATCCTGTACACCAATCAAACTCAAGCTGTTTTCCTTGCAACATGTGGCTATTCTAGAAACACTGGAAAATCACACCACCCTGCAAACAAAATTATAAAGGGTGAGGGAACTGTGGAAATGTTCAGCAGTGTTAATTCTTCCTATTTGCCTGGTACCCATTTTGCGGAATCAAGCATCATACATAAAATATATAGGTACTTTACTGTACTGGGGGTGTACATACTTATCAGAATAACTAGGGAGTATCTGCTTCCTGACTTTTTCTCTTTTACTAGGGTATGTCTCTGGACTGCGTTGAGATTTCATTGGCTCGTGTTTTTGAATTTGGCCAAGCTTATGTAGCACTTTCTCGAGCACGTAGCCTTGCAGGTCTTCGTGTTCTGGATTTTGATCCCAAGGTAGTGAGAGCCAATCCATATGTGTTGCAGTTCTACAAGCACTTGAAGAAAGAAAAATTTCTAACCCAGGTAAAGTGATAATCTGCCACTAGGCTACCATAACCATCTGCAACGTAGACATTCTGATTTTGTGTTGTATAAACTGCAAAGGGAGGAGGGTGGGAGAAAGGAACGGCAATATAGGAGCCTGGAACAAGCGCCACAGGTGACTAATGGCATTTTGAATTAGGGATATCTGGCCACCATTCCTCTGTAACCCTGAAATAGACACAATGCTCTTGAGCATCTGTCTGCAGCCCTAATTGCAAAATGTATCTTCCCTACATTTCCCTCTCCAAAGAAGAATATACTGTTACAAGCCCATACTTTATTAAAGAAAAAAGTAGTGGAAGGTCATAGTGAATCCTTGCCCCTTTCTTCCATATGGCAGAAATGCCCCCCACCCCCAGGGGATCACAGTGGCGGAGCAAGCTGACTGGGCACCTGGGAAGGCACACATGTCCTGTGCCCAGGGGCAGGGCCACCCAAGCTGGGACAGGACGCTCTGTGGGGCCTCTGAGGAGTCTGCGTGCCTCCTCCCACTCAGCCACCCTACAGCTGAGGGAGAGGCATCAGGTGGACCGTTTGGGGCAGTGTAGAGCCTGCAGGCGCCCAAGCCATTGTGTCACTCCCAGGAGAGACGCGTGGCTCAGGCGCGCTGCGGGCCCCGTGGTGAGTGCTGCCCTGCATTTTGTCACCCCTCTCAGTGGCGACACCTGTGGCGGCCACCCCCACCACACACCCCGTCTTCCTCCACCCCTGGGGGATCATACAAAGTGTGAGTATCTGTGTATAACTTGTTACTTTTGTTCTTTAGGCTTTGCTGCACTCCTCTATTCAAGCCAATAAAGAAAATGAAGAAGCTGCCTGAACTTTACATATTTTTATTGCTCCTTGTACTTTTATTGAATCTACACCACTAAGTGGAAAACTTCTTCCATGGAGAATCAGCTCGTGGATTTTCTGCACTGCAGCTCCTGATACTTCCAGGATCATTCTGTTTTCTAGCAGTAGAACAACATCCTGGAAACATTTTCCACAGGCTATCATAGTTCAAGAGATGAAAATAAGTCAATTTTTTAACCAAAATCTGTTATTAGGACGGTAGTAAGATGTTCTGCTATCACACCTTCAAGAAGTCTTTTAATTCAAACATCAGCATTGACAGTATTGTACCTATGGCAAGAGTTTGACACACTGAATAATAAAGAATGCACTTTATTTTTAAAGGACATAAAAGTGAATGAAATTGCTGCTCTCAGTGCAGCACATAATGCGTGTACAACATGCCAAGAGTCTGAGTTTACAAAGATGGCACACTAGTCTTCTAGGACTTGCCTGTTATTTACATTCTCTACAGGAGGCCTCTTCAAATAAAATAAATAAAGCAAAGATGCTAAATTGTAGTAATTTGTTAAACTATATATGCATGTTGCCAATTTAGGAGCTAGGAACTCCTTCCCAAGTTAACATGGTTCAGTTAAAATTCAGATTTTGAGAAGTGCATTTAATCTATGTTTGAAGTAATATTTACTTAAGGTGCTAGTTATGTTATGTTACAAAGTATGCTTTCTTTCACCAATCCCACCAGTTTATGGCAAATCTGCTATGAGCTGTTATGAGTCCAAGTATATCCATACTAATATCTCCTTAATAAAATAAGTACTAATGCTACATGGAGGGTTTATGTTTTGACACAGGCTGCTGTAGCATTTATGCTTCTATGCTATAACATAGTAACTTCATCTTTGCATTCTTCAGTGCCTGCAACTATAACAGTTCAGTATTGTGTTAGTGGTAGATGGGGGGCATTTCTTCCAAGAAGATATACCGCATCATCAAGCATTGCTTAACAGTAACATTCCTAAGCATGTTATAAGTTAACTTTGCCTAGTTTATTTCAGTTAAAGCCTTCATGGCTTCTATAGCTCCTCAAAACATATTGAAGGTAACCCCTGGTGAGCTTGTTACAGGTAGAAGGCAAAAGGCACTTGGCAAGTAATATGAGATTATTACAGCTTTGCAACTGATATTTTTGTAGTCCATTTTTATTACAAAATAATTTGACTATTCTGTGACTCAGGAATGATATTCAACATCTTATTTTACTAACCACAATGATCTGTAGACCAAGGTCAAGATTAACACTCAAGGCCCTTTCTGTGCTGCTACATAGCAACTGGCCAAATAAGATCTAGCAGCTGTCATGGAGTAGTAAGACCAGACTTCAGTGTACATATAATATTGATACAAAACAAGTATACTCATGAGCCAAGGTGTAAAAGAGCAGGTCAGGCTGCTTAACCCCCATGCTACGATGAGGGGGATCATGGCTAAGGAAAGCTCAGCAAGCTTGTTTAGCCTTCCCTCACATGTTATGAGAGGACATAGTTCATTACTGGGCAGCACAGAATCCAGTTCCCTCAGTCAAAGCTTTCTTCTTTACGTGCAAGGATAGCTAAAGGAAACAAGAATGGATTCAAAGGGCAGATACCCAGAGTCTTCCAGTCCATGGCAGAGGCAGAAGTTGCATCATCTTTGGAAGTGGTAGGAGAACTACTACTCTCCTCCTGTTGTGGTAAGCCACTAGTAGCTGGCTGAACATGCGGAAATAGCTCCCCATTATTGTTTACAGGCTGGTTGCCCTCTTTCATTCTGCTTCTTTCACCTGTGTAGTGGGTGTTCAACTCTGTGTAACATTTGTGCATGTGACTCTTCAGCTTCTTAAAGTCCAGAAAGCCCAGCTCTTCTGGCAGTGACAGTAGCAAATCTAGGACCACAGCTGACTCTGCAGAAAGCAAGCAAAATGTATGAGGAGAGTGGCTACACTCACTTTGGCAGAAACATAGGTAGGATTTTTTTATCTCCTGTTCTCCAGTTACAGATTCTGAAACTTCACCCTGCCTCCAACATGTGTAACAAATGTAGTAAATTTTCTCACATTAACAGCTAAGCTATTTTAGATTTTTAAAAATTATGTCTTGGACGTTAAGGATAACTTTCTATATAAGAAGTTTTATTTTAAAAACTGGAAATCTGATGAGAACCTTATATCTGTTTTACATTATATGACAAGTTGCTGCTTCCTCTCACCTAGGAAAACTCTCCCTGTCTCCACGCTCATGGGCCACTCATATTTTCACTGGGGGGTGGGGAGAAACATAACAAACAATTCCCTTCTGAAATGTTTTCCTTAGTCCCCCAAATCCCACCCATCATCCACAACAGTAACCTCAAAGGTTACCCAACTATGCCCGGCAAGGTGGTTGTTGCTTTTAGTAGCACTAAATAAGTTGGAAGTTTTGGCAGAAGGAGTACAGTTTTTGGCAGGACACATAGTGTTTCCAGTCCTAGGGGATGCTCCATTTCTGGGAAGCATTTTTAAGATTTAGTGTCCAGCCCTTCAGCTGAAATAGAACTCCACAGCAGATGACAAAAATGGCACAATAAAGAAAAAGCAACAGAATAAAATGGAAGGGATGGAATGATTGCAAATAAAACTCAATAAGGCAGCTTCCATAAGGAGAAATGTTTTTGCCTGGCACCAAGAATACAGTAGGCATGCTGTAATAGATGTCTTGGTTACCTGGAGTCACATTCCAGTGCAGAAACATTTCTTCCAGTAGCTGCCTGTTATTTAAATTCATCTTGGTCCAACACAAACGCCGACTTACCACCTGGTGGGAGTTCAGGTGCCTTACAGCCACGTGAGATCACAGAAAGGTACTTGTAGATCTTTTCAAAGTCCACATGGAACCCACTGTTTTCTGCAGGGGCTATTTCCTCTACATCTGATGATACAGTTGGTTCATGAGATTCTTCATTGGATTTCCTACTCTCACTATGAAGATTTTGGGATGAACATTGAGAATTCTTTATCACCACTGACTTTGGAGGCACGGAATGGAGCAAGGTGAGTGGCTCAGTAGATGCAATTGTCCAAACCTAATGAGTAGAGAAAAAGTCACAATCAAGTATGGACTTTGTATGCCAAGCAGTCAGGGATTCTCTAGTAAACCAAATACATTTCCCAGCATTAAATCTGTCTGAAAAATTATACAAGAACCAAGAGAACCAGGAAAGAGCCATGTATTTCAGAGACATTTTGTCAGATGGAGACATACAGATATCTTAAATTACTACACCAAGAACAATATCTATCTTATTAAGATCATGGAAAAGGTTACCTGGGAAAAAGCAGTTGCCACAGCATCCTCAAGGGGACCTGTCAATTTTTCAGCTAACTCTGTCCATATCTAAAAAAGAGGAAATGTCAGTTGTGTGAATAGCCTTTAGCTTATGTTGTGCCATATCACATTACCTACACTTTTAAAACTCTCATACCTCAATAGGTGCTGGAATAGGAGCATCCTTCTGTTTACGCTGGCGATACTGATATTGTTCCTTGACTGCTTCCTTTGCCACACGCTCTTTCAGGTGCTCCACAAATGCCATGATCTGCAAGAGCAGCACAACTTAGGGGACATACATGGAATGTTTTGGAAAAGACAGTATCCTACTTTCTGAAGACATAAAAACTGAGTATTTCTTCAAGGCAGAAAGTTTGCAATTACTCCCCTTTAACTAGGATTTGCCAGGATGAATGTGTAGAAGGATTAAAAAAGGAGCACAGGTCTCTCCCAATTCATCCTCCCAAGTCCTCCCTTACGATTTATCTCATGGCTGACCAGTGATGGAGTCCTCGTCTCCAAACCCTGCATGCTGGCCATCAGTCCGCCAACTCGTGGGATTGTTAGGAAGCTCACAGCCCGGCCAAATTCGAATCCTGCCCTCCACCACGTGGCCACGCCTCAACCCACCTCCTCTTCATCCCTCGAAGGCAGGTACTTCTTCAACAGCTCGGGCCGCAGCGGACCCTGGCCGTGAGCTCTCAAGGCCCGAAGAAGGCGTCGCTTTTCTGGGTCCGTCCAAGCCTGGCTCGTGGAGGCCGTCCTGTAGCGAGCAGGGGCTGAACGCTGCCTCGAAGGCGGCTTCATGGCGCTGAGAAGAGAAAACAAGAAAAAGCTAAGAGCCTAAGAGGAGAAAACACGCCCAGGGGTGTCAATTGCCACCCGCTCAGCACCTATTCTCTTTAGCGCCTCACCTCTAGCCACCCGTTCCTGGCTTCTAAGGAGACACAACGCTGCTCGTTACCTTCCGGTAGTCCTCAGTCCTCAAACACAACGCTGCCTAGTTTGCGAAAAGCCGTTGCTTCCAGGTTGTCGCAATCGGATGACGTATAAAACGCGCAGACGGCGGCCGCCGAGGACCAGAAACAATCAGAGGCGTAAGCAACCTTTGCAGCGTCTTCCGCTGGGACGGTGGCGGAGATGGGTTTCTAGAATGCCTCGACGTCATGAAGGAGCTCTAGGTTGCGTAGCAACCGCATGGCTCTTGCAGGGATTCCGGAGACCCCTCCGTTCTCATGGGGGGCTCTAGAATGGGACAGATCGCCCTTAAGTCTGGCTACATGTCTTGCTGGTCGGCCGGCGTCGCTTTGGGGATCCTAGTCCTATTGCTGTGCGATGGGCCCGGTACGGAGAAGGGTGCTATTGAGGGGCTCGGCTGCAGCCGGGTGTCTCCTCGAGGATGTGGTGGTAGCACATCAGAGCTGCAGTCGCCTGTGAAAAGAGCCAAGGGCACGGTCTCCTAAACGCCTGCCTGTTATACGAGTTTATTAATTCAATTAACATTCGAATCTGCCCACAAAAACGGATGGAATCGCCTCGCAGGAAGCTCAAAAACACAATATTCTGGACCGAAATGGCTCCTTGCATGGAGCTAGAGAGCTGGAGTGAAGTTCAATTTGAGACTTCTGAAACCAACTTTGTATATTGCTATCACATCCTGAGGTCTACCAAATGGTGTCAGGAGCAAGATCCTGGCCGGGGTGGGTGGACAGTACAGAGCCACATTGTACAAAGGTGGCGGTGGGAACAGGATTGGCACTCCATGGAAAAGGGTGGTTCAGCAAGCAGAATTATCTGTTCCACCCTACAAACCATACACTGGAATAAACTACATACACAAATGAAAATGTAATGTAGCAAGAACTACGGTACATAAATAAATAAATAAATAAATAAATAATAATTCAACATCTAAGTTACTGCAGTTTAGGGATTTTAACACAGAACTCTAAAACTGGTCAGGGGCAGCCATAATACAATCCTATGTGTACTCAGAAGAAAGTCCTGTTGAATTTACTAGGGCTTCCTCTTGGGTATGGTGTTAAGATTGCTGCCTGCTTTCCAGGTGAGGAACCATGAGGCTGTGAGATAAGTGATTTCTACAAAGTCAGCAATGGCAGATACAGTCATACCTCGGGTTACAGACGCTTCAGGTTGCATGTTTTCGGGTTGCGCACCGCGCCGAACCCGGAAGTACAGGAACGGGTTACTTCTGGGTTCAGCGCTTGCGCATGTGCAGAAGCACTAAATCACGCTTTGTGCATGCACAGAATTGCCAGATTGCAACCCATGCGTGCGCAGACACTGCGCTGCGAGTTGCAAACACGCCTTCTGCACGGATCACGTTTGCAACCCGAGCGTCTGCTGTATATATCAGTTTTACTTGCTGTTGTGGAAATTCTCTGTGTCATCCGGGGATTTGCCAGTATATCCCAATTTAACTTCCGACTCTCCCTGGTCAAAATACGGGAGCTCTAGGGTGGGTTTCAGACCGCACAACGTACTGTGAAGCTGGGAACTACCGCTTTATGAACACACAGATAAAGCAGATAAGTCTGTAATGATACTTTCCAAAGGAGGCATCATGCTGAAGTCTTTGCTCCTTTTCAGGCTGTGGACTTCACCTTGACTTGTCTGACAATGGAACTCCTGCAGGACTGGCACGTGTTAGAAAGACAGCTGGAGAGATGGGTGAGAATGTAATAAAGATCAGTTCCGTTTAGCTGACACTGCACATAAACAAGCAATAAATGGGGACATCATCTGATCAGCTCGATCCACTGTGGCCTTGTTTCATCCATTTTCAGTGGCCATCTGATCTGTGCCTTGAATCCATGGCCTTGGCATGTCACTCTGGCCACCTGAGCTAGCCAAGCAATAGATGATCATTAGATGATTTGAGCCCATTAACACAAAGCCCAACCAAGAACCTTGTTTTCCCATTTCCCTATCTCCAATGCCAAATTGATTCTTCTGATTTATTCATTATTTACTAAATTTAGTAAAAAGCCCAAGACAGAGTACACAGCTCTCCTACCTTCCATTTTATCTTCACGGCAACCCTATGAGGTAGATTAGGCTGAGAGGTAGTGGCTGGCTCAGGGTCATCTAGGGAGCTTCATGGTCAAGGGAGGATTTGAACGTGGGTCTTCCTGGTTCTAGTCAGACGTGCAAACCACTATATCTGCCTATTTTTTCAGACACCATCTTTGTCCACATTGGTGCCAAGGAAATGACTATCCCCTGCAAGTCTTCAGAGATGGATGTTGTTATTGGTATGAATCCCACCTACAACTGGAGCTTGGAAAATGAAGGTTAGGCCTTATTGCTTGGGACTCTGGGATCTCTCAGTAGATGTTAGGGACAGATGTGTGAGGGAAAGAAGAGGATGGGTTACTTGGGAAAAGGCACCTGTTGGTGTTCCAGGGCTGCCAATGTTTTTTCTAGAATGATCATCAACAGAGATTTTTTTGCACCTCAGACTGATTTAAACTATGTCACTCCTCCTCCTAACGACTGCTACAGAGAGGCCATTATGTGGCTAAAATTGGAGTGAGTGGGGATTGGGCCCTGTGGATTTCATTAAGGAGCCCATCTTTGCCTCTTATACCAGTTCAATCACTGCTTGGGGTGAGGCCTGAAGATGCATGGAAAGCTAACTCGCAAACACATTGATGCATCTGTTAAGCTTCCCAGATGTGAAACCAAGTTGACCTGAAACTGCCTGCCCAAATTAAAGTCTGGAGAGTTCAACAGATTATTCTTCACAACAGGCATATTGGCAAAAACATCAGAACTACTGGAAGTGAAATTGACCCAGAGCTCAGCTTTTTAAGGTTCCTGTTACTTAAAAGTTATGACTGAAGCAAGCTGTGAGACAACTTGCTTTTCCAAACCCAAAACTTGGTTGTAAAATAGTATCAGCATGTCACAAAATATTGACTAACTGTACCTGCCAATCTAAGCTACCCAGTGCATGGTTCCTATAATAAGAAAATACGGTGTAGAATGTTGGGTTTCAAGAAAGGTATTTTGTATGGGCATTCATGGGCAGCAGAAAATAATTAGACTCTCTCGATGCATCCATGTACCAATGAGCCGAGAGCCACATGAAGCTATAGAAGTATTAAAAGACAGGGGGTTTCTCTTGACCTCAGTATTGGTGCCTAAGCTGGTTGTAACAGAACATTGTTCTTCTTAGGCTGATTCTGCCCTCTACTTTCAGGAACCCATCCCCTCAGTGGTGATGCTTCCCTGACACTGCATGATTTTCATACTGATGACAGTGGACTGTATACCTGCACAGTTTCCTACACCACGGATGGCCAGCTCCATACTAAAACTTTCTATCACACAGTGGTGGGTGAGTGGATTCCAGATGTCTTGAAGGATAGTGAAACAAAGGGGACTGAACTATTTGACTAGATGGGTGATTGGCTGGAACCAGGAGGAAGATAGTTGGGGGGGGGACATATCTTGGGAGAAATGTGGGAGAAATTTTGGCCTGTGGCCAGACGCTGTGGCCAAACATAGGTGGTTTCTCTTTGTTCTCCTGAGGATCCACTGTCTTTCTTAGGTAAAGGGACCCCTGACCATTAGGTCCAGTTGTGGCCGACTCTGGGGTTGCGGCGCTCATCTCGCTTTATTGGCCAAGGGAGCCAGCATACAGCTTCTGGGTCATGTGGCCAGCATGACTAAGCCGCTTCTGGCGAACCAGAGCAGCACACGGATACGCCATTTACCTTCCCGCCGGAGCGGTACCTATTTATCTACTTGCACTTGATGTGCTTTCGAACTGCTAGGTTGGCAGGAGCAGGGACCGAGCAATAGGACCTCATCCCGTTGCAGGAATTCGAACTGCCGACCTTCTGATTGGCAAGTCCTAGGCTCTGTGGTTTAACCCACAGCACCACCCGTGTGTTTACAATTTCTTTCCGTCCTCTTGAACTTCTTCATAGTGGACATGATGTGGAAGATGTGACTTTTGCCGTCTTTTGAGCTCCTGTTTTTGCAGGAGAAGCTGCCTTCCAGATCCCCCTTCCTCTGCCTCTTTCCCCAGGCTACCACATACGTGCAGAGCTGCACGTCCTACTGCTTTTTCAGTGCAACTCTTGCGATGAGGAATTGACGCACGGGTTCCTGAAGACCCTGCGAGAGCATCTGAGCGAGGTGGTGCACCACCTCCACTGTGAACTTCTGCTTGGCGCCATCAGCTGCTTCCCCACCATGGAGAAACCCTTGGATGAGTTCAACTTCCAGGTAGAGCTTGAAGGTCAGAGCCAAGAAATTCAGGGTGTTTCTAGAGGATGGCAGAGGAAGTCAGGATGGCTGGGTTCAGTCACAGTTTGGGGAGGAAGTGAAGTTTGGAGCAGGAGAGGCTCGTGCAGAAAGGCAGGATTTCACCAGCTAGGACTGCCTACTGAAAACACCAGAAGTAAGTGTAGCCTCAGTGTGTGTCATTGCTGAGAACAGACAGATTTTGGGTAAAGGTACATTCCCTTGGATTGCCTGGAGGAACATTTCTTAAGCAGCAAGGGTGGCAATGGATATGTATCATGATCTGGAGGGTTGCACTAAGTTGAATTAACATAATTAACTGCATTCATGCAAGCATCATATAGTGGATCTATTTTGCCATATCCTGGAATGAGGGTTTGGACTCTGTGTACACTGATGGAAGAGCGAGCCTATTGGCAAAGGGACCGTAACATATTTGTCATTGTTTTCTAGTATCTCCTTTTGGGAAGGGCTGGGATAAGTTCTGCTCCCCCAAGGCTGATGCACTGGAATTTGATTGTTATAATGGAGCTGTCTTGAGCAATCTGCAGCAGGTACGTCACCAAACCTCATCTCTCCCCTACCAGGAAATAAGTTTGCTGGGGTTTTATACCTACATATGTTGTTGAGCTGCAAAGGGCAACCACGTCTTTTATCTTCTGGAACAAGGCTAATGTGCTTTGCTGCACATGGAATGGCTGGGGCTATTTACTTTGAAGCAATAAAAGCAAGAACCTGATGGTTATGCATATTCTGAAGAAAGTATGGGTGCTTGCATTCTAGGCATTTACTATGGAATTCCCACATTTTGTTCACTCACTCTTGTGATGACCCTGTCACCAGATTCTTATCCTTCTCTGTTTTCCCTGCACTCCTGTTTTCCTTCCTTTTTCAGAAAAAAAGATCAATAACAAAAAGCAGACCTCCCAGTCTTCCTTCCCTCACTCTTGAACCACCCTATGCATCTCCCTACAGGCTGAGGAAGCAATAACCATATTCATGGAGAACAACAAGCGTTTCCCCTTGGGAGAGGCGCCCACCTCCCGCACCTCCTTTGTCAACACCTTTGTCAACTTCCTGGAGGGTGGAACATGCCTGGAAGGTTATGGACAGACCCCGGAGCTACAGGCACGCTGTCCCGACTGCTGTAGTGAGTGGAGCAGGTGATCCATGAGCTGCTGCCTCATCCCTCCCCAGACGCTGCCTCTGGTCCCATAGGCAGCAGTGTTTGTTCACGCCACTGGGAAGCCTCTCACCACATTTGTTCTTAGCTGTCACCCCAGCCTTTGCAAATCCAGTGCCTTCCAGATGTTTTGGAACACAACTCCCACCAGCCCCAAAACATCTGGAGAGCACTGGGTTTGTAATGGCGCTCTTCTCTCTACAGTCCCTTCCTCTAGAGCAGTGTTTCCCAACCTTGGGTCTCTAGCTGTTTTTGGACTACAACTCCCATCATCCCTAGGTAGCAAGACCAGTGGTCAGGGATGATGGGAGTTGTAGTTCAAAAACAGCTGGAGACCCAAGGTTGGGAAACACTGCTCTAGGGTTTCACTGTAGCTCTGCCAGGTGCCCGTGGGCTGTGTACACTTTAGTTTTCACCCCTTATGGAGCTATATTTCTCAACACCCTTAACAAACTACAGTTCCCAATATATTTTTGGGGAAGTCACATGCTTTAAATGCATGGTGTGTACACAGCCCTTGGATCCGATCTGCAATTCCATCCAGTCAGAGCTATTTTGTCCACCTGTTTAGCACATTGCGCTAAGCATGACTCCCTTGACTCCAGGAAGAAACACCATCTCCACAACTCCTTTGAGGAACACAATTGAAAAACAATGCCCCTTGGGTAGGGCTCACACGATATGCGGCCAGCTTTGAAACCCCTCTCCCTAAGCCCCAGCTTAGCTGATGGAGGAGTGAAACCTGTGTGCTGTCTATATTTCAGGCTCTGCTCCTTTCGCTCCCCCCTCCATGCCTTTATCTGCCATTTTGCTTGACAGCCGCGTGCCCTCCTGGAACATATAGTGTGGCTGCAGCTGGAAATTGTGTTCCTTGCCCAAACGGATCATACAGCCTGCGCTATGGGGCAACTGTGTGCATTCAGTGCTACCACAACGGGTCAACCTTGCATCCTGCTGCCAGAACAGCTGCGGAATGCATGAGCCCAGAAGGTATGTATCAGGTGGGTGACATGAGGAAGGGCTTCCTGAGAGACCTCTCTGGATTTTCCAGCACTGGTTCTTGGACTTAGCATACTGAGAGTCAAGCTAGACACAACATAAAATATGTTCAAGCTTTTAAAAAAATGCACATAGCATCAACTGTGTGGCTGGGGCTGATAAGTATCATGATTGTAGGGGGTGATGGGGGAGGGGATTTTAACTCTTTCCTTGCCACAGTCCTGAGAAAAATCCCTCCTCTGAAGTTGGGAAGATTTGCTGCAATGGGGAATTTCTTCCCACTGGAAATGCTAGCTCCAGAGGAGGGATGCTGGACTTGAATTAGTTTCCTTGGTTCTGTGTTTTATTTAAAAGGTGGCCCCTCACCTGGGTAACAGACAGAGTGATGTAGAAGTAAATTCTTACCACAAGACTCACAACAGGAGAGTTAAATTTCACCTCCTGTGATCGTGTTAATTATCCCTCTTCCCTAAGGTGATGCTCTGTATACTTAATGCTCCCTCAAACCTTTATGTTAAATCCAAAGACAGATTTAACTTCAGATGGCTATGTTCCACCTCCACTATTGGCGGCAGTATGCCTCTGAATACCAGTTACTCAGAATTACAGCTGAGTACTGTTGCACTCATGTCCTGCTTGCAGGCTTCCTGCAGACCTCAGTGAGAACAAGATGCTGCAGGAGGTGGTCCTTTGGCCTGATCTAGTAAGGCTTTTCTTGTGTTCTTAGGTACCTAAGAAACAGATCTCCTAGACTGCAACCATATATATGAGCATCTAGTGAGGGAACAGTTCTGTGCATGTGTGAATTTGGTCCAAACAGTGTTTGTTTACACTGGCTGCCTATTTCCCTTTGGCCTTTCTTTCCACTGTGATACTTAAGCTCACCTCCTGTTTAACTTAATAGAGGCAGGTGCTACTGCTGGATAGGCAGCTTGGCTCTGGGTGCTGAGGAGAACTGGCACTCTTGAGTGATCTGTGTCTCTTTCCACACAGTCCCTCCAACACATGGGTTTCCTGCTCTGTTGGTGATCTTTCTCGTCCTGCTGCTTACTTGCCTCTGTATCATTGTGCTGTGAGTTCTGGGTTTTCTTCTTTCCTGTCTAAGCCCACTTCTGTAAAATTTGGTGGGCCAAAGAGATGTGTGGCTGGTCATTAAGTGAGGGCAGGGTCCCAAGAGATCCTGAGAAATGACAGTGGCTGTGCAACAAGTTATCACAGATAATTGGGGGTGGGGTGCCCAGGGAATGCCTCCACTACGGGATCATATATCTGCACCACCAGTGCAGTGCAAATACCAAACTTTTAGAAGACATCTGAAGCCCTGTTTAGGGAAGCTTTTAATATTTAATAGGTTATTGTATTTTAGTGTTTTGTTGGAAGCCGCCCAGAGTGGCTGGGGAAACCCAGCTAGATGGGCGGGGTATAAATAATAAATTATTATTATTATTATTATTATTATTATTATTATTATTATTATTATTATTATTATTATCATCATTCCTGGCTTCTGGGACTAGAGTGCACCAAACAGGTATTGCTTTCATTCCACCTTTGCCCTTCCTCTGAATACAGCCCCCTTGCATAGTTTCCACACATGCCTTCTACAATTTGATTATTATCACTTTTCAGTAACCACCACCTGATCCTGGCCAAGATACCCCAACCAGCATACCCTAACCCAGGGGTCAGCAACCTTTTTCAGCCATGGGCCGGTCCACCGTCCCTCAGACCACGTGGTTGGTCGGACTATATTTTGAAAAAAATAATAATGAATGAATTTCTATGCCCCACAAATAACCCAGAGATGCATTTTAAATAAAAGCACACATTCCACTCATATAAAAACACCAGGCAGGCCCCACTAATAACCCAGATATGCATTTAAAATAAAAGGACACATTCTACTCATGTAAAAACACGCTGATTCCCAGACCGTCCATGAGAAGGCGATTGGGCTGCATCCGGCCCATGGGCCTTAGGTTGCCTACCCCTGCCCTAACCCAACAGAGTTCTTGGGCAAGGGGGATGTTACCACTTTCCTATGCATCTGGCTTCCATATTCCTTATATGTGTCCCTCCCTGTATTTTGCTCGTGGGGTTCTGGGCAACCAGAGCTGCATGGGAGGGGTGCCTACTAAGATCCACATGCCTTACGGTAATAAAGATTCCCTGTCTCTGTGCAGCTGCTGCTGGTACTTCCGTCGTAGAAGGAAGAAGAAACAGGATTCTTTTCCTAAAGGCGATGGCGAGACCAAGCAGGAAAAAGAAGTCACAGTCCTTGCTGTTCCGGACTCCCCAAAAGATGACTCTCCCCTGTTGCCTTCTATCACTTTGGAGAATGCTGAAAAAGATGACTCTCCCTTCTTGCCTTCTTCCACTTTGGAGAATGCTGAAAAAGAGGATTCTCCCCTCTTGCCTTCTTCCACTTTGGAGAATGCTGAAAAAGACGACTCTCCCCTCTTGCCTTCTCCCACTTTGGAGAATGCTGAAAAAGATGCCTCTCCCCTGTTGCCTTCTCTCACTTTTGAGAATCCTGACCAAGAAGGTGTCATGTTTCTAACTCCTCCCAATCCAGAGGAAGAGCCAGGTGGGGCTGCTTTGCCACCCCTTTTTGAGCTAGAAGAGCAGCCTGTTATTGAAAATGTTGTGTTCCCATCATCCTCGCCTATCTCAGATTTTGAAAGTACATGACTCCCAGTAAATTCATGTCCAACAAACAGACCTGCTTCACATGTTCTTAAAGGTTGCTGATAATACTAATCACTCGTTCCCTTGCTCAAGGTCTGGGCCCTACAAGGCCTCCTATTTTCTTGATTGGGTTCTGCATCTAGAAGATCATGGGAAAACTGAAAACTTCTTCATCACTAGCCATAACACACTGTACCTCAGTCCCCTAACAAAACCAGTGTTGGAAGTGAGCGGCCTGAAAGGAAACTGAGCTAATCTTTAATTTCTGAGGGCACGGAGGGTTATGCTCAGACTGGGCAAGCAACTGCAGTGAAGCGGCTGAAGGCTCTAACCTAACAGCACCACAAATGAAGCAGCAAATGCTGCAGTGATTGTTTTGTGCTTCTGGCTATTACCCAACCGAGAAGATGTCAATATGTGGTGGCAGCACTGTGGGCTGACCTTTACGAATGGAAGTTGAAAAACCAAACCAGTTCATTTTGACTGAAATGTCAAAAACAGCAGACTCAAACTCCTCTCCTCCTAGCTACCAAAGGCCTGAACAGATACACGGCTCCTTTATTATTTATGGAGGTGAATTTGGAGACAATTCAAAAGCCTCAGGGCCACTACTGAGAAGGCCCTGCTCCATTCCACGGCAGTCCTGTTGAGCATAGGATACACGGGGGGCAGGGGAGCTTTCCTGATCATCTTAATAAGTGAGGGAGCTCATATGTGGAAGAGCACTCTCTGAAATATTCTAGAGCCTTTCCCTTGTCATTCCCTCCTGTAGTTAAATAACAGATTTAGGATTGGGGATTGCCTGGCTATAGGGAGAGCAGCCATGGTTCTAACTTTTACAACTGTTCAACTGTGTGGTGGGGTTTCTACCTCTTATAAGAACATCTCAGAGTGCCCACAAGTTTTCAGATATTTACAGCTCCCGTGGAATGGGTAAATTGGCTTAAAGTCAAATACATCTACTTAATGCAATCTGATTAAGCAGATGTCAAGTCAATTCATTTTCTGTAGGTCACACACAGAAGAAATCTGTTGCAATGCAAAATACAAAACAAAAGCAAAGCCTGAAAATTGCTGCTGTTTTTCCAATGTTTTGTGAGGGCCCTGATTTCCCAGAGCCTCATAACCCCAACTCTAGGTAACTCCTCCCCACTTGTATTCCTTAGCAAATACCTGTTATCATTCTAGCTCCCCTGTTAGTAGTTTTCACTATGATCTGGGTATGCTCTCTGGGCTCATCCCTATGTTTTTGTATTTGTTCAGCATAAACAAAGCAGTTCCATTTTATATTGGTTGATATAAAACATAATCTCAGATCAAAGGAGTTCAAAACCTTGCACATTATGTACTGCGACATATGTGGGTTTAGCTGAGGTAATCAATTTCAGGCACTGGCAAAGCAAATCAAGAGAAAATGCCAAACCTCAAGATGGAGAGATACTGTACTCCTCATCAAGTGACATGAGCACATCTTCAGGTGAATGCATCAAGCAATCTGAAATGCTACTCGACTGAATGGTACTTGGCATTAATGGTGCGCACACTCCAGGCAGTTAGGGCATTACCCAACACAGCCCCATTGGTGCTTACAAATGAGAAAAGTCACGTT
The DNA here is from genome assembly GCF_964234715.1 of Podarcis melisellensis. Classification (NCBI taxonomy): domain Eukaryota; kingdom Metazoa; phylum Chordata; class Lepidosauria; order Squamata; family Lacertidae; genus Podarcis; species Podarcis melisellensis. Next base: position 48,413,325 of record NC_138538.1, on the reverse strand, counting down.
GAAGGTAGACACGTCCATGTGCACTGGAGTTTTAAGAGTACTCTTTTTACACTTGTATCATCGCTAATCAGATTGCTCAAAAGTGTGCCCCAGAGTTTTTTGTAGGGCTCACTGTCTTAATCCAGAAATTATCCTCAGGGCACCTTGGAGGTCTCCTGCCCCTTTGTTGGCAACAATACTTTTTATTTTTATTTGTTATGGCAGCAATAATTTGAAGCACATCTCTCCCCTTCCTCCCCCAAAGAGTCCTGGGAACAGTAGTTCGAGGGTGCTGCGAATTGTAGCTCTTTGAGACGTAAACTACAGTTTCTAGAATTCTTTGGAGGAAGTCATTTGGGGATGGGAATCTTGGAGGTAAAAAAACTGCTGGGGAGGGGGGGGTAATAAATGGCCCACAGGTTCCCACCCCTGCCTTAGATCATTTGAAAATGAAATGAAAGCAATTGTGCAATCCATTGCGGTAAGAGATTATTAATTTAAAACATATTAATGTTTCAAAGCAAGGACTCATTAGTGCTTTCCATTAGGGAGTAAGTTTAAAAATAATAATCCATGCCATCAATATCAAGCTAACACAAGTCAGTTCTGTTTTCTAAAGGCTTATGTAAAAGATCTGTCTTGTGGCCACAGTGGACAGTGGGGGAGATTCACAATGTGACAGCCTCAATACTTATAAGCTGTACATCTGAAAGATATGGTTGACTTGGCTGGGGAGCTTCAGAGAGGCTGTTTTCAATGTTACATCCATGACAAATGTAAACTGCTATTTCCTTTTGTGTGGCTTGAATAAAGCCCAATTCAGGGTTACTATAGCTTGGGAAGACGGCTGTTTTTAAGTGCAAAGGTGTCCTAATGGGCCTGCCCACCTGGTTCCAAATTCTAGTTCAAAATGGCCCTGGAGTGGCATAGGATGAAGCCCACCAAGCAGGTAATTGTGCTTCAAGCCCAAGTGGATGCACACAGGTAAGGCAACAGTGACATCTTGTGGCTGTGACCATTCAAGTCTGACCTTGGTTTGGTACATAGTTCACTGTGGAAGATTGCCCTTTGTGAACGGAATGGATGAAGTTAATTCTGTTGTCTCTCCATACGCAGGACAACCACAGTATTGGGGCTGACCGTGCCTGTTCTCCGCTGCAAAATGCAGATTGACATTGCAGAGATAGCAGTGCATATGTGTTGTACATAGGCAGTATTAATGGAGGTTTGTCTCCCTGGAGACATTGCTTCAACAACAGGACTCAAATCCTTTTCATGAGAAGACTCTGGACTCCATGCAAGACTCTTACCCATTCATTGATTTATTTACAGCTGTTTCCTGTGCATGTGTGTGTGCATAACTGGCATAACACACACACACACACACACACGCACAGAGGGAGAGAGGGAGGGAGCTCACATTTCTTTCCTTGCAGCATAAGCTTATCAACAGAGCCTCCCTTTGCAGGAGTAGTCTACCCCTCCAACAACATGTTTCATTCCTATCAATTTCCTTACTGCTCTTCACATGTAGACACAGGCAGAGACAAAGCAGGAGCTGTGCTGTATCCTATTCCAAATAGCATACAGCTCCCTGCCCCACCTCTCTTTTGGTGAGTCAGAAAAAAAGCCAGCTACACATTCAGCTCCATAAATTATATGTACACACAGAGAGATGCATGCTTAGGGGAGGAAAGTTTGGGGTGCGGGTGGGGAAATCAGCAAGTACCTTTAAAAGAATACATTTCATGCCAGTTTCTTTGTCTCAAAAGGTATCATTTTTGGCATCATCGTTAAGTTATTGGGTGTAAAAATAATAACAACGCAGGGGTGTATGCATATATATATTTATCTAACTTGTGTAGGTGTTTGATATGTGATGCCTATGTTGGGTATCAGCTGCTGTATTCCTAAATAAGTAAGAAGTGGGGAGGGAATGCAGTTAGTTGCTTCCTAAAAACTGAGATGAAAGGGCCATGGGATTTCCACCAAAGAAGGGATCAGAAAAAGGCAGCTACCCAGACAGAAGAGGGGCAATTGGAGGACATTCTGCACTCATGCTACACAGTCTACTCTGCCATCTCACTCTGCTGCATGCACAACCTTGGGCTCCTCTTCATTCCAGGGATGGCTCCCTGGCTCCAGGGGGCATTGCTAGTAGCTACTTAAAGGACTTGGGGCACAGGACCAAGACACATTTTTTAAAAAAATAACATTCACATGTTAATTTATATGTATAGACACTACCGGGCAAATTAAGATGATGAGTACTGTGCTTTAGTGTAAGCAAAGTTATATATATGCAGAACTAGGATTCAGGCCCAATGTCCTACCATCTTACAAAGAGGTGGGGGAACTGTTTGGCTTCGAGCAGGACAGGTTAACTTAACAGGTGGATGGAATTTGAGACAACTCATCTGTCAGTTACATGGTGTCATCATGACATCACATGGTTGATGGGGGGGATGTTGGGTGCTTGGGAACCACTGCGCAATGGGTGTTGCCAGCCCTATGCTTGCTGCATTGGGAAGAGCCTAACACCCCACCCCAAGTCAGGCTCAGTGCCAGTTGCTCGCTCCCACTGATCATTTGTTCAGCCCACTCACCAAATGTTTGACTTTGGGTGCTTGGTTGGCTCAAGTATCCCACTATGGGATTTTCTTTTTTTTTTGCATGTGCGTGCATTTTACTTTTCTAGGAGAAGAAACCGAGCACACCTGTAGTTAGGCTGAATCTGACAGGCTCTGCTATTTCCCCCAAAGCTGACTGAGTTTCTGGGCAGCCATGATAAATACAGCCCCCATCTGCCAGCTCCTGATAAAGAGCTCACAGAATGTCTTGCTAATGGGAAAGAGGATAAATGGGCCTGAACTGAGGCTCCATTTCAGACAAAATGCCCGATATTAATCTTGTCAACAAGGATAAGAAGGGAGGCAGGTTAACTGAGTGCATTGCTGGCAGACAATCAAGCAGCAGTAGTGTTTTGCACCACTGTTTGTTGTTCTGATCACAGCCGGTGCTTAGATGTTAAACAAAATTCTCAGTTTTGGTAATATGACGATGACCCAGGCATTGGCCAACAACAGGGATGCAGAGGTCTCAGTAGATGACAATTTCATAATTGGAATCACAGATCCCCAAGATTCATCTTTTAAGTTTGCCAGCTTCTTTGATGGGCTGCTGTCTCCCTAACACAGGGACCTATGGCCCAACTCCCACCAACCCTCGGCAATACTGGTAACTATGATGGCTGGGGCTGAAGGAAGTTGGAGTCCAACAACATCCACAGGGCCATAGGTTCCCCATCCCTCCTTTGACAGCAGTTTGATGTGCAGACAGCAGCAGGTACTATTGATTTCTTTCTCCCAATGAAAGCCTTCCCTGCTGATTTCTGCAGATCAAGTGGCTGTCGAAAGCACACGAGCAAGCAAAGCTGTTTTATCTGGCCAGCTGGCAACCCGGTCAGCACCCTCAGTATTGGAGAGTGGCTCATTGAGGGCCTGAGTGGAATCATCAGTGATGTCCCCCAAAGGAAAGCTCCATGGAGACGTTGCTGTTGATTTCAGCACATCAAGACAGATCCCATGTTGCACCGAGGTTGGCACAAAAGAAACCTGAGTTGCTGGGATTGTTACAGTAGCTCACTGGAAAAATATGCATGTGAAGTGACCAAGGCCCCTGGTAATGACTATGTTAAAATACAGTCTGGATCAGATTGAGCTGGACTGTGCACGTCTAATATTAGGTTGAATTCAATGGCAGTTTTGTGGTAATAGAAAACACTTCCGCTTATGCAAGGCAGGAAAAACACCCCAAAACCATGAAACCCTCTCCAACCTGCCAACCACCCAGCTTATATCATCATGTTGAAGTGCTGGTTATGATAGGACTTTGTGTGGTCTCACCTGCTCCTGAACAGGGCAAGAGTGGGCTTTCACAACTGTTTGTGTAGGTGTAGCAGCAGCATCTCCCTGCCCCCCCCCCCAAAATGATGTATAGGATGCTCAGTTAAAGTCTCATTTAGTTCACCAGGAATGGTAAGCGTGTGCTTAAAATATCTTCCATTACAAATCTCTTCCACTGAAATCAGCGGGACTTTAAAATGTAGCTGCTGGATGATGCAATGGTTGCAAGCTCATAGCCTCATTTTTGTTGCTAAAAGTGATGCCAGTTGTGAAAACAAATACTTTACAGCATGAAACACAGCAGCAAAGAAAGCCATTTATATGCATATGACAGTAATGCTATTTTTCACAAGGCCCGAGGTGAGGCAAGAATAGATTTCTGTCTTAACCAAGGGTGTGCAAGGTTAAGGAAGGCTCAGAAAGAAGGGGGTGGAGGGCTTGGAAGTAGACTTGTTATTTTTAGAATCTCATGTCTCTAAGCTTCAGGATCTATCAGTGCAAACTGCTAGAGGCCAGATTTATTATTATTAACATGACCCATGCGATAAAGAATCCTGACTTATCAGCAGTTGTCCAATCCACATTTCCTGCTTAGGGTCAAACTGCACACATTATGTAGGAGGAGATAAGCTCTCTCAGTGTTTTGCAGTGCTAAAAAAACAGCTGCAGGGTATGGGGTGGTGGTGGTCTGAACTGCATGAGAGCAATGGAGTGGGGGAAGAGAGGTGAACATTTTCCCCAGTGCCGTTTTCCTGATCTAAATCCCACCCCCAGTTGCTATTTGCCACTTTTGAAACTATGTAGATTCCCTGCAAGGCAAATAGCAGCCTAAGGAGTGAGGGGAGACATTCAGATAGCGGGAAATGGTGTTGCTGGAAAGGGCTAAGTCCCTCCTGCTCTCATCATAGGAAGCTGCCCTACACCACGGCAGACCATTGGTTCATCTAGATCAGTAGTATTTATACTGATGGGCAAAAGCTCTCCAGAGTTTCAGACAGAGATCTTTCCCAATCCTACCAGGGCGGAAGATGCCAGAGATTAAATCTCAGACTTTTTGAAGACAAACCAGGTGCTCTGCCACTGAGCTTTGGTCCACTCAGTCCTTTCCTCCTGCAACTGCTTTTAAGTGAAAATAAAAACTTTGGGAGATCTAGCCTGTGTTAACATGTAGCGTCATCCTCAAATGTGGGTCAAACTTTGGCATTCAAAATCAACCAGCTCCAAGCAGGGTCGGCACCTCTTTCTGTGGTACTTCCTATGTCTTTATCAGCTGCGAAACAAGTCGGTCAGATGAATAGAGTGGCCATGTATGCATCAGTGGAAAAGAGGAAATGCAAAAAAGAGGACAAGCTTAGATAGTTACAGTAATTGAAACAGAAATCTCACCATGGAGGGGAAGACTGCGACCAAGTGACCTGTGTGCCTGCTCAGTCTCTTGTTCAGGTGCTAATGTTGATGGGCAGTTTCAAGGACTTCTCAGGAGTCCTTCTCGTGGCTCTTTAAAACATATTTGAAGGAGCAAAAGTCTTTCAAAAAAGTAGAGCACATGACCACCATCCTCCCTCGCCCATGTCTTGTCTCCCTACAGTCCATCATCCCATTTACTTTTCTCATAGCTGGAGAGCTCCCATACAGAAGTAAGCTCAGCAGAGTGCGCTTTTCAGATCATGATGTGGACAAGCCTATATATGGACAGTTTGTACATAGACAAGTTTTTATCTGCCACTGTGAGCAGAGTTATGTTTCGGTAGTGGGGCTCAAATCTGCTCCGCAGGGTCCCTCAGTGCTCTGGAGTAGATTTGGAAGGGTGAATAGGGGGTGCAGAGAAGAAGAGAGGGTTGTTCTGTTGTGCAAATGGATGTCTGCTACATGAGTGGAATAGCAGCATACCACCCAGAGGGTTTGTGCCGATTATGTGTATAAGGTCAAGGTCAAGGACCCATGGACAATTAAGACCAGGCAAAGGTGACTATGGGGTGCGGTGCTCATCTCGCTTTTTAGGCTGAGGGAGCCAGCGTTTGTCCACAGACAGCTTCCCGGGTCATGTGGCCAGCATGACTAAACCACTTTTGGCGCAACTGGACACTGTGACCAGAGTGCACAGAAACACCGTTTACCTGCCTGCCACAGTGGTACCCATTTATTTACTTGCACTAGTATGCTTTTGAACTGCTAGGTTGGCAGAAGCTGGGACAGAGCAATGGGAGCTCACCCCGTCACGTGGATTCGAACCACCGACCTTCCACCTGGTGAGCCCAAGAGGCTCAGTGGTTTAGAACACAGCGCCACCCGCTGTGTACAGAAGAGGGGTGCTATTGCCTTCCACCCCCTTCCTCAGAGTACACACAATAAAAATTATGAGCACAACCTTTGGGCAAGGATGTGGCAACTTTTCACTCTCTCTATCACTGCACCTGCATGCTAAAAAAAGCTTTACCTGTTGAATTCCTGCTTTTTATGCATATGTTAATGGCATAGGAGCCCTGCCAGAAAGAGTTGGCAACCACATTCTAGAGAAGAGCTAGAGCAGAGTTAGTCGATAATAAGCTCTTGCCAAGAAATGCCAGCATTCCTTACTCCTGAACAGGAGTTTTTATCCTGCTAGTTTATTGTCAAATGATATTAACAGTACCTTAAAGAGAAACTGTACAGCAAATGGAAGGATTAAATGAGATAGGAGGTAATTGCAATGATCTTAGATATGACATTATCTATCCACCAGGTGGTGTTCTACTCTCAGTCGGGATATACCAACTATTTTTCTGTTTGAGCCTTCTAATATGTTGCTATTTTTTTTAGTCTATGGCTGATAAATTTCATCAGGAATACGGACAGCATCAATGGGAAAGGAATTTCATTCTCATTTAGAAAAGCCTAACCCAGATGCCTGGGAAGTAGCCACAAATCTCTAAATGTGCCTACAGATCACTACTATTTGCCTGCCCCAGAGGTAAGTCCATCAGGAAAAGGTAGTGGGGTCTTTAGATAATGTTTTCTGCTGCCTCGCTGCTATCTTTCCATTCTATTTCATTTTGACAGGCACCTCATATGTACACAAGTCTAAGCTACCTCCGAAATGTTGCGGGGTTGATGTGTCATGGGTGTCACTGGTAACAGTAAACAGGGTTTGACAAAATACAGTGGTACCTCTGCTTACATATGCTTCAGGTTACATACACTTCAGGTTACAGACTCCGCTAACCCAGAAATAGTGCTTCAGGTTAAGAACCTTGCTTCAGGATGAGAACAGAAATCGTGCTCCGGCGGTGTGGCAGCAGCAGGAGGTCCCATTAGCTAAAGTGGTGCTTCAGGTTAAGAACAGTTTCAGGTTATGTATGGACCTCTGGAACGAATTAAGTACTTAACCTGAGGTACCACTGTACGCACACACACAAAACCGAGTGTCAAATACAATGCTTTTCACAATGTGAAATCCTGGCTTAGCAACACTGAAAATGAGAGCCAGCTTATCTTTCTTCTGTTGGTTTCCACAGAGCAAGATGCTTTTAAAGAAAGCAGAGCAGGCTAGTCTGTCTTGGGTTCCCTGCCCCCCCCCAGTCAGGTGACAGCTCGTGTGCTTTGAACAAAAGAAGTGATTTCACACTTTGACTTCTGAGTGAAGATGGCGACAAATAAGACTGCTTGCCCTTGAGTGCTGTGGTCTGTTGTAGTTTAATTTGTTTTTCTCTTGAACAGTTTTAAATGTTTAAAGTCAGTTGGATCAGCAATTAATGCTAATTGTTTCATGTAGGCAAGGCGCATACAGTGGTACCTTGGGTTACAAACACCTCGGGTTACAAACACTTCGGGTTACAGACTCTGCTAACCCGGAAGTAGTACCTCGGGTTAAGAACTTTACCTCAGGATGAGAACAGAAATTGTGTGGCAGCGGGAGGCCCCTTTAGCTAAAGTGGTACCTCAGGTTAAGAATGGTTTCAGGTTAAGAACGGACCTCTGGAACGAATTAAGTTCATTACCAGAGGTACCACCGTATCTGTTTTATCTGTTTTACTTCTATGTGGGCTTAAAAGCCATATATTTTCACTGGAGGACAGGAGCTGGAAGAGCAGCTGTTTTGGCTCAGCGTTTTTAACTGATAAGGAACACTTAGAAGACCATATCGACCAAAGGATACTCAGCACATTTAACAGTTCTTAACATGGTTATTACAAGAGCACAGACCTGCAGTACTTCAGAACTCCATTGCCAAATTTAGTCCAAAAATCTATGCTGGACTATTGTGACTCGGCAAGGGAGGCAGAGGTAAAAGCAATGACAAACCTAGACAGCATCTTAAAAAGCAGAGACATCACCTTGCCAACAAAGGTCCATATAGTTAAAGCTATGGTTTTCCCAGTAGTGATGTATGGAAGTGAGAGCTGGACCATAAAGAAGGCTGATCGCCGAAGAATTGATGCTTTTGAATTATGGTGCTGGAGGAGACTCTTGAGAGTCCCATGGATTGCAAGAAGATCAGACCTATCCATTCTTAAGGAAATCAGCCCTGAGTGCTCACTGGAAGGACAGATCGTGAAGCTGAGGCTCCAATACTTTGGCCACCTCATGAGAAGAGAAGACTCCCTGGAAAAGACCCTGATGTTGGAGGGCACAAGGAGAAGGGGACAACAGAGGACGAGATGGTTGGATAGTGTTCTCGAAGCTACCAGCATGAGTTTGCCCAAACTGCGGGAGGCAGTGGAAGACAGGAGTGCCTGGCGTGCTCTGGTCCATGGGGTCACAAAGAGTCGGACACGACTAAATGACTAAACAACAACATGGACAAGCCTGGTCCTTTACAATGTGAGAGTGCAAGTAATGGGGCTGGAAAAGCCTTAACCCAAGTGAGAGGTTTTGCTACATATTCCTCTAATGAAAGCTTAGCTAACTGGCCAATTCATCTGGACATGTTAGGCACTGATAGATATGCTCCAAGGCAATCTCACCTTCTTCCATATAATGAAACCTCAGCTAGGTGTAATAGCAATCTGTTGCTATCAAAGGGTTAAAAGAGTAGCAGAAACGCTCTAATCACTGAGCAGCTGGAGGTCATTAGGCTTCCAGGAACATGAGTCTGTATAAATAGTCCCCCTGTTTGTTTGTTCTCCCCCTTCTCCTTTTGGGTGTGTGTTTTGCTGAGATGTGTGGTTCGTCGCCAGGATTGTTTTCTTGTGTTTTGTAAATAAACCTTTTTTTTGATTTACAAACCGCATGCTCCAGGACTCTTTTTGGGAAGATGCTGCCTCTCCTGCCCTTCTTAGCTGCTGCGCGAAATCCTCTGCCGTGGTGAGACTTTTAAAGAAGGAAGTGCACTGGGCATTTACATTAAACTAATTAAAGTTTAATGGGACAGGTTATGGTTGTTTGTACGTCAAGAAGGAGATAAGGAGAGCAGTTCAGAGTGATTTATGCAAGGACTGGAGTGAAGACAGAAGCGGTTGCCGACAACGAAAGCCTTCAAAGCAGCTTGAGTCCTGCAAAGTGCCTAGAAAAGTTTTAAAGAGGCACTGCGCAGTTTGTACTCGCTGGAAGACGTCTGTCCCTCAAGGAGCCACCTCAGCAGCTGGGAGACGGTCTACAGGTGTGTGAGTATCGTTCCTAAGCCCCAGGGAGGATGGCAGAGTCCCAGGAAAGTTTTACTGTCCCGTTTACGCGACTCAATGGGAAAAATTGGCAAGATTGGAAGGCTAGAGTAAGGGTTTGGTTGCAAGCAAAAGAGTTGTGGAGTTGTACTGAAGCACCGCCTTTACAGGCAGCTGCAGACGCGTCAGCAGCAGACAAAGCAGCAGCAGCAGCTTCACAGAAACGCGACAGGAAAGCCCAAGGTCTACTAGTTTTGGCAGTGGGACCAGAGCAAATGCCTTATGTTTCTGAGTTAAAGAACACGCATGAGGTCTGGACGGTTCTGCAGCGGTTAAATTCCAGAAACACTGCGGGGGCCAAGATCCATGCTACAAGATGTTTGTTTGATTTACGTCTCCAACCGGGAGCGTGTGTGAAAGAACATATTGCCAAAATGGTGTCTGCCTTTAATCAACTAAGACAGCTGGGCATTCCTTTCTCAATGGAGCAGCAGTCATACATATTGTTGTCTTCTCTTGATAAAAGCTATGAGACTCTAGCTCTAACTTTGGAAGCTATGCCTTCAACTGAATTAACCCCTGAATACATTTCTTCTCGGCTTGCGGATGAACAGGATAAAAGGCAAAGAGAAAGAGGTTTGTCTTTAAAGGGGAGTTATGCTGTGCCTAAGAGTGTTGATGCTGAGTTTGAGCACACAGTAAATGCTTTTGCAGCTAGACACTGTTTTCGCTGTGGTTCCCCTTCCCATCTAATCAGGAATTGCACACGTGAACCTGGTCAAGACAGCAACAAGGCCGTTACCCCTAGTTACCAGACAAGGAGTTCCAGGGGACGTCGAAGAAGAGGAGGAGGTCGTGGCTACTCCCACAGCACACAGCACGTGGCTTCAGCAATGGCGTTGATGCAAGGGCGTGGCCAAGGCAGCAATCTACGCTGGTTGATCGACAGTGGTGCATCTCACCACCTGGTGGCGCCATCTAGTGTCCGTTTGCAGAATAGCAGACATTTGCAAACTCCTAAAGTTGTGACAATGGCAGATTCAACTAAACGTTCCTTAGAGACTGTAGGCACAGTGTTCTTAAATTGTTTGCAAACAGAAATTGATGCCTACGTGCTAAAGGGACTGAAGGGGTGTATTTTGTCTGTGTCAGAACTTGATAGAAATGGGTTTAAAACTGTGTTTGAAAATGGGGTTTGCACTATTTCAAAGAATAACGTATCTCTTTTGCAGGTGGAATGCAGAAATGGGTTATATTATTTTGAGACAAGTCCAGATGAAGTTGAACAGGTTCATGCTGGTTGTGTGAACACGCCTACCCATAATTCTTGTGTCCATTTATGGCACCGCCGTTTAGGGCATATTAATTTTCAGTATGTTAAAAGGCAACCTGAATTATCAGAAGGGTGCAAATTGAACAAATGTACTAAGTATTTGGATTGTACTGCATGTAAAAGTGCGAAGGTTCATAGATGCAGCTATCCCAGTTCAGATAGGAAATCTGACAAAGTATTCCAACTTGTGCATATGGACCTATGTGGCCCAATGCCTGTTGCTAGCATGGGAGGTTCGAAGTATGCACTGTGTCTCTCGGATGACAAAACAAAGGTTACATGGTTTTTTCCTCTCAAAACAAAAGCAGATACTGCAGAAACAGTTAAAAATTGGGTTCATGCAGTAGAACTTGAATTCGGTACTAGAGTACTTGCTTTTCAGACAGACAGAGGGTCAGAATTTACCGGGTCTGTGTTGCAGAATTTCTTTAAGAAAAAGGGAATTAAGCATCGTTTGTCTACACCTTATTCCCCCCAAGAAGGAGGCGTGGCCGAACGTAAAAACAGGGTTCTGCAAGAGTTGGCAAACTCTATGTTGTTTGATGCTAAACTTCCTCAAAGTTACTGGGCGGAAGCCTGGCAGGCGGCTACTCATATTCTGAACCGAGTATATAATTCGGTAATTGATACTACGCCTTATTTTGCTTTATATGGGAAGAAGCCCAAAGTTAATTACTTTCGGGTGTTTGGATCTCAAGCCTATGTACTTATCCCAAAAGCGTTAAGGAAAAAGGGAAGTCCAAGGGCTAGGAAACTCATCTTTTGCGGGTACGAACCACATGCCAAATCTTGGAGGTTTGTGGACCCAGATGGGGATACTACAAGAGTGGTCCTCAGTAGGAGCGCTGATTTTTGTGAGCAGTCCGGATGGACTCGCTTACACGCTAACCCTGACATTTTGAGAGATGATTTAGGCATTCATGCTGAGAAAGAAAGCCCAGAGAGTGATGAGCCAGAAGGAGATGGTGCACATGGTTCAGATGCAGATTCTGATCAGGCACGAGGTTCTTCTCCTAAGGTAGAAAAGCCAGAATCTAGGAGTGTTCCAACTTCGCCAGTCAGTAGGCCTAGCAGACAGCAAAAGCAAAGCAGGTCACCTGCAACACCAAGCCCAAGGGAGGTATCTAAACGGAGGTCTTTATCCCTAGAGGCACGTCCAGACATAAAGTCTGAGACAGATTCTGACAGCCAACGGTCAGAGGGGGCACAAGAGGAGCAATTGCGCAGGTCAAAACGCGCCACGAAGGGCAAGCCGCCAGAGCGGTTTAAGGTGACAAGTGTATACGTAAATATGGCACAGTGTGAGCCAGAAAGCTATATGGAAGTACAACAGCTTCCAAGCTCAGAAGCCGTAAAGTGGCAGGAAGCAATGGAAAAAGAGATGGCTTCAATGAAGTCTCTCGGTGTGTTTACAAGTACAGAGCTTCCGAAAGGGCAACAAGCTGTAGGTTGTCGATGGGTATATCGTTTAAAGCCCACAACTACTGAAGAGTTGCAATATAAAGCCCGACTAGTTGCAAAAGGGTTTTCGCAGCGCAAAGGTGTTCACTATTCTCAAATCTATGCCCCTACTTCAAGATCGGAGTCATTAAGAATGCTTTTAGCCTCTTCAGCTAAGAAGGGAAATAAGCTGTTTCATTTTGATGTCAATGTGGCTTATTTAAATGCAGACTTACAGGAGGAAGTCTATATGACACCACCACCAGGTTTTGAAGGAGACAAGCCAAACCAGGTCTGGCGCCTACACAAATCCATTTATGGGTTGAAACAGTCCGCCCGTAATTGGAATTCCTGCTTAAACGATGCTCTAGAGAGCATGGGGTTCAGAAAGAGCGCAGCAGATGCGTGTCTTTATTTAAAAGGCTCGGGATGTGAACAAGAAGCCGTTTTGATATTTGTTGACGATTTATTATACAGTGGAAAGGATGATAAACTTGCACAACAATTTGCCACAAAGCTTGGAGAAAGGTTTCAGATAAAATCACTAGGCAATGTATCTGTTTATCTAGGAGTTAAAATTCAGCAAGATGAAAATGGTAACTATTGGCTTAGCCAAGAAGCTAAAATCCAGCAGTTGCTGGAAAGGTTTAAAATGGACAACTGTGCTGGTGTTAAAACCCCAATGGAGTTAAGTTACACAAAGGATGCTCAAACTGAGCAAAAGGCAGAGTTCTGTAATCCCGGGATTTACCAGTCAGCGATAGGCAGTCTACTCCACATTGCACAGTGGACTCGGCCCGATATAACATATGCTGTCAACATGCTGTGTAGACAAGCTGAAAAACCATCAATGCATGCTTGGCAAGGAGTAAAAAGAGTTTTAAGGTATCTCCAAACTACCAAAAGCTTTCGCTTAAAAGTATCAGCAGAGGGCAGCACACAACTTGAATGTTGGGCCGACAGCAGTTGGGCAGATGCTGGACCAGATAGAAAATCAGTGTCAGGAATGGCGATAAAATTTGGAAATGCACTAATTGGTTGGAGATCAAGAAAACAATCACTTATAGCTTTAAGTTCAACTGAATCTGAGTTCAATGCGTTATCAGATATATGTAGAGAACTGGAATTTTATAAGCAACTGGTACAAGAATTGTTTGGAGAATGTTCCCTACCTATCAGAGTGTGGGAAGACAATCAACCTTGTATTAAACTAGCTAAATCAGGTCAATTCAAGGCGCACACAAAACACTTGGATATCCGTTATCAAAATGTATGCCAAAGTGTAAAACAAGGTTTAATTGAACTAAAGTATTGTCCAAGCCATGAAAATCTCGCAGACGGTTTTACAAAAGCTTTGAGTCCGCAATCTCATAAATGTTTCTGTTCAGGTTTAAATTTGTATTAAGGTTGGTGCAGCTCAGTGTTACGAGCGAGAGGGGGTGTTGCTATCAAAGGGTTAAAAGAGTAGCAGAAACGCTCTAATCACTGAGCAGCTGGAGGTCATTAGGCTTCCAGGAACATGAGTCTGTATAAATAGTCCCCCTGTTTGTTTGTTCTCCCCCTTCTCCTTTTGGGTGTGTGTTTTGCTGAGATGTGTGGTTCGTCGCCAGGATTGTTTTCTTGTGTTTTGTAAATAAACCTTTTTTTTGATTTACAAACCGCATGCTCCAGGACTCTTTTTGGGAAGATGCTGCCTCTCCTGCCCTTCTTAGCTGCTGCACGAAATCCTCTGCCGTGGTGAGACTTTTAAAGAAGGAAGTGCACTGGGCATTTACATTAAACTAATTAAAGTTTAATGGGACACAATCTAGGTGTGATAGACTCAGCCACAACACAGACTGAAACTTATTCCCTGTGGGAACTTTTACATGACCAATGTCTCCTGTCTAGACAACAGCAAAGGGAATCTTTAGCAGAATTAACACACTGGAAAAGGAAGTTTTGGATTTGAATGCTATAAATGGTACACTGGTCAGGATAGTGGAGACAGAAATTCTGACTGTAGCCCTACAGATAAGACCTATCAGCAAAGAAACTGAGGTCAGTGATGGTGTGAAGGTACATCAATGCAGGGATGGGTCTGAATACACTAAGTCCCTACACATCCAGCAATCAAACAATTAAATGGCATATATCAAGATTGGAACTCAGAAACCTGCTTTTACACCAATATGAATGCTCAAGAGATGGAGGAGTCATTTTCCATTCTCAACTTAACCTTTTCTGATCCAAGGCTGCTGATAGTGGATGAGTATGCTGATAACCCACTTGCTATGTTCTAATTCTGGGACGCGGGTGGCGCTGTGGGTTAAACCACTGAGCCTAGGACTTGCCAATCAGAAGGTCGGTGGTTCGAATCCCTGCAACGGGGTGAGCTCCCATTGCTTGGTCCCTGCTCCTGCCAACCTAGCAGTTCGAAAGCATGTCAAAGTGTAAGTAGATAAATAGGTACCGCTCTGGCGGGAAGGTAAATGGCGTTTTCGTGCGCTGCTCTGGTTTGCCAGAAGCGGCTTAGTCATGCTGGCCACAAGACCTGGAAGCTGTACGCCGGCTCCCTCGGCCAATAAAGCGAGATTACCTTACCCTTCAGGGGTCCCTTTACCTTTATGTTCTAATTCCACTGTTGGGGGCAGTATACTTCTGAATACAACTTGCTGGAAACTGAAGCAGGGGAGAGTGCCTCAGATCCTCATAGCCTGCTTGTGGGCTTCTGATTGGCATCTGGTTGGCCACTGTGAAAACAGAATGCTGGACTGGACGGACCACTGGGTTGATCCAACAAGTTATTCTTATATTCTTAAAAAGGTAAAGGTAAAGGACCCCTGAGAGTTAAGTCCAGTTGCAGATGACTCTGGGGTTGCGGTGCTCATCTTGCTTTACTGGCCGAGAGAGCTGGCGTTTGTCCGCAGACAGTTTTTCCGGGTCATGTGGCCAGCATGACTAAGCCGCTTCTGGTGCAACAGAACACCAAAACCAGAGCAGTGCACGGAAACGTCGTCTACCTTCCTGTGGAGTGGTACCTATTTATCTGCTTGCACTTTTTGGCATGCTTTCAAACTGCTAGGTTGGCAGATTTCAGGCACTATTACATACTTCTAAGAAATAAGAGAACCCAAAACATTATACTGCTTTTACTCTCTGCTGCTGGAATTTTTATGCTGTTATATATATATTTTTGCTTTTTTATGTCTTATAGTTGTATTTTAAATATTTTTATTAGTACCCCAAACCTGCTATATTAGTATAGCAAACAATTACACAACTGCTCAGAGCATACACACAAACATAAAAGCAAGCCCATCACACAACACACACATACATTATAACTTTCCTTCAAAAACCATTCTCTCTTAATACTTGCTACACTACAGTAATATGTGAATCCATATTATTCTAATTTTGAGTTCAAGTGCTCCTGCTTCACCACCAGCCCATAGGAACTTTCCCAGGCTCCATGGGAAATTATTTGTTACTATGACCATTTCTGTAGCCAAACAATTATTGGACAGACCCCCAGTCTGCTATTCAGAGGGAGCAAAACAGGAATAAGCTGCCCATCCATTTTTAACAAAACCACTTAATCTTGCATATGAATATGGCATTAACCTAATTGTTCTTTCTGTCCTTTGATGATTAGGAATAATGAAGAAAGGTTATTCTTATTCCTAATCAGCCCGCGTTTCTGTACTAACTGTAATGATGTGAAATACTTGTGGGCTAAAGTGCCATTAAACTTCAGCAGTGAGCAAACTTCTAAACCCAGTTCCTTCACTATATACCATGAACATCAAATGTTTTTGTGAGTTGTTCTAGCACTTTCTATCATGGGACTTCTGCTTAAGATAGAATCCTTCTCTAGAAGATTCCTCTATAAACTGAATTATTTTTAATTCATCTTACAAATGTGTGGTTCTGAGGAACAAATCTCTTCTAATCTGATTTGCTTTTATGTCAGCATCTGCTATCACAGAACATAATACTCACAGGAGGCCATTATTGGCTCCAAACAACTTTTAGACAAGTTGAAAGGGGATGCTGAAGATGTGCAGTAGAAATGTCAAGCCAGCAAACTACTCTAATCATAAATTACTCAGTCAAGTTTCCCAGATTTGGGGAACTTGCAGGGGTCAGTGCACCCAGAGTGCAACGGATGAGCCTCATCCTGGGAAAACTCCACTTTAATGAGTAGTGTGAAGTTTTAGGGGTGCTGCTAACCCAGGTTTAGTTTTCTTTTGGAAGTCACCGGAGATAAAATATTTACATTTACAGTGTTTACAAATGTACAAGTTGAGCAGAGTTGGAGAGATGCAGCTTAAACATTCAGAACAGATAGGCTTGAAGTCCACTGGTCCTACACAAGATCTCTGTAGAGACTGCCAGAAACCTGTGATCCGTACAGATATTAAACTCAGCTCTCTGTCCCTTCACTTATTTCCAACTCAAACTTCTGTATAGACAGGCACCTGGATTTCTGTGCCCTTTGCTGGGAAGGAGTGCCCTGCCTTGATTCGTCAAGGGCCTGGCATTGTTTCTCTGGAGATGCTGGAAGTGGCTGGTGCAGTGCTAGAGTCAGGAGCCTCCATAGGCTCTTCAGATGTTGTGTCATGGGGTCTTCATTGGAGGAGAAGTTGTCGTGGCTCAGACCTGAGTCAGGCATGACAAAGAGGAAGACCTGCCCCCTTCTCTTCTCAGTTTTTCCTACTCAGAACATTCCTAAAATGATCCTACTTCAAGAAGTAGGTGGCAAAACATTTCATTTCCATGGCAGCATATTGATTGTAGTTAATCTAACAAAAGGATGTGCCCTGCTAGATCTGGCCCATGAACCATGTCCTGTACCACTCCAGAGACTCACAACAATGTATGACGACTTCATACAGAAAGCTATGGCTTGGTATGCCTTCTCTATCTCACCGTAGAACTGGAGCACATGGATTGGCACAATGGATGAAGAAGGGGATGTAAGTAATTTTTGGCACAGTGCTTCTGTGTGGCTATGGAAGGATCTCTTTTTTGTCACCTAACATGGCAGAGAGTCTTCTGAATGATTTCTTGAGCTGGTGTGAATCAGCATCGCTCAGCTGATTTCAGTGAAGTGACACAAATAGATACCATCTTGGGATATGGCCCTCTTTGTTTTGAACAGCAGATATCTGTAAGTGACTCCTTTGACATTTTGGTTGCTGCAAGGCATACATAAAGCAGAACAAGAGCAAGTTTATAGGTTGTCACATGACTCTCCTGCTGTTTTAAGAAATATGTAGGACACACATACTCCAAGGAGGTGTTATCCTCAATTTAAAGTTGGCAAGTTACTGGTCTTCCCTTTGTGATACTTTCATTCTTAGACAGTTCTTCACTGAGTTCTATACTTGGTTTATTCATGATGTCTCGTCATTGATAGACCAGAAAACATTCCACCTCTCTTTCAGTCCTGAAGCTGAAAACATCAGGTGGAATTGAAAGAAGAGACAAGAACAAAAGAGATGGAAATTGCAGCCGCTGAAGCAACTGAACACTTGACAGGTGTGGTAGCTGCAGGTGAATGGTTGTGACTACCTGTCTATGCAATTGACCTGTATGTGTTCAGTTAGGTTAAGGCGATTAATAAGACAAATTTGAAGGTTGGATCAGGGGAGAAGGCTAAATAAATCCAGTGAGAGAAGGACACAAAGCAACAAACTGAACTTCCCCCCTTAAACTCATTCCCCACATTTCCATATTTGACGGCAATTGTTTTCTTTTAATCAGCGTTACGAATTTATTCTAATATACACATTTTTGCATGCAGTTTTGCCCTACACAATATAGTTTGGAATGTTATGTTCACTAATATATGCATTTCTGTGCACACGTTACCATATAATATGCCTTTTTTTGGTATGGATTACTTGACAGGGGAACGGCATTGAAAAATTCAGAGAACTATGAATTTTGAAGGACTGCTGTGTTTTGGTTTGTGCATTGTTGCCAAAGCGTGAATTGCATAGGCTCAAAGGCAAAGTAAACTGAATTCTACCTCCATCTCTATCCACATCCCACAAGAGACTGTTTACTCACCTCACTCAGTTCCTGTTTGCACTGGCTCAGTCTCTCCTTCAGACCCGTGTTTCATTGGATAACCACTCTCCCATTGATTCTGAACAGAGGAGAGGTGCAAAGAGGTAGCATGGCAGTGGCTGAAGCAGGTCTTTCCCCCATTGGTGGTGTGGCCAATGTGGTGTGTGTGTGTGTGTGTGTAATTTCCTTTTCAGCTGTTTTGGATGTGACAGCCATTTTGTGCTATGCCATGCCCCCATTGTTTTTTACAGGCCGTCAACAATGCAAATCCCCACACTGCACTTCCACTCAAAGCAGGAGGTCAGCAGCAGCAGCAGAGTGATGGTGGCATCCCTCTGCAGGCAGTGGTTGGCAGAAGCCTGTTGGGGGCTGGCAGGGCTGTGTGGAGGGTACCTCTGCCCAATCCAAGCCCCAGTGCCCCTCGCTGTGGCAAAGGGGATTTGGGTTCCTCGGCTGATTAAGCACCTTGTCCATATTCAAAATTGACACATCCAGCTCAGGCTCTTTCATACATACAAGCTGATGCCCAGTTAGAGAGAAAGTACTTAGAACTGATGTATGGTTGCAACATATTGGCATTTGGCTGGGCAGTGGAGCCTGTGCTAGGGGCTGGATCTGTCTGTCTTAATAATGTGTGGCATTTAAAGAGGCACACTGCCATACACAGGGATCTCATCTCAGTGCGGAAGGCATGCAGATGCAAACCTAACTGTGACCTGGGTAAATGCAACATGAAGGAATGAGAAAGCATCATGCTCATCAGGATTTTGTAGGCAGTCGCTAACTTTGTTATTATTAGCTTTTTGAAAGGAGGACAGGCCACCAGACTTGAGGGGAGAGGACTAACAGCTAATCTCTTCACTCAACTTTCTCTCCCATATGCTGTGAGTGCTGTTTTTGTATTATTTCAGTCTTTAAGTCTTTGATCTGCATACATATTGCACCATACCAGCTACATAAATCTGAATTTCTTTTTCTCTGCCAATTCCCAGGGGCAATGGTTACAAGAAGAAGACAAGAGTGAAGTCAACTGGGAGGATTTGATGTGTTTTCTCTCTCTTGAGCTCCAGGAAGTCTTCTTCCTGTGGAAGACACTTAAGTGGGAGTAAGGATTCTTTATCGCAACACAATTAATATGGCAGATCCTCTGATCCATGATCAGATCTCCCAGCATTTTTGTGTGAGGATGGGCAATTTAAACTGGGCCTGTGGTGCTTGGATATAAATTTTAACACTTTGCCTCCAGTGTCTTGTCCCCAGTTTAAATCACACTCAAAGCTGCTATTAACCATGATGGTGGAGAAAGACAGGGACTTGCATGATAACTGTCTCTTGGAGAGAGGAATTATCTAAATAATAAAAAACAGTACAGTGGTACCTCGGGTTAAGAACTTAATTCTTTCTGGAGGTCCATTCTTAACCTGAAACTGTTCTTAACCCGAAGCACCACTTTAGCTAATGGGGCCTCCTGCTGCTGCCATGCCGCCACCGTGCGGTTTCTGTTCTCATCCTGAAGCAAAGTTCTTAACCCGAAGTACTATTTCTGGGTTAGTGGAGTCTGTAACCTGAAGCGTATGTAACCCGAGGTACCACTGTATGGAGAAAGACCAGGCAGGGTTAACTCTTCTTCCCCCAATACCATGGTATCAAACCAAATTCTCCCTACTGCACTGTCTTTTAACCAAAGACATCAGGATATGCAATTCCATGAACATCTCAGCTTGTCTCCTAGGCTTAGGAATGGCCACAGCCTGCATCTCACACTCTCCTCTGCATACAATACTGGGACAGGGTCACATCTCATCTGCACAAAGAGAGGATATATTTAGATCATGAGTGTAAAAATTTGAAACAATGCAGTTTTCAGAAAGCAGAATGGGAACAAGAGGACTAAAACAGATAGCATCATTATTTTCCAGATATACCACTGTGTCAAATCAATCCAATGTTTGGTGATATATGACTAATAGGATTTCCAGAAGGAGAAACATAAAATGGGGGATGTCTGTCTTTGATAACAACTCAGGCATAGGAAGGAAATGAGTGGCCTCAAAACATTAAACACTGAATAAATGATTGTGGAAAGCAGCCCAGGAGGTCTAATGCAAGATCTGGGGAAGGAAGAATAGTCTGGATTGTGTATGACCTCCTAATATGGCTTTAATTCCCAGAGAAAATGGTTAAATAAAAATGTTTGTGTCGTTGTTCCAAATTCATTACTGAAGTTTGATCTGTTTCCCTGCTTCTTCCTTCCTTAATTGGTTAATGCATGCATGACTCTTGGAAATTAAGTTCTACAATTAAGGCCACATTTTTGGTTGACAATCTAGGTGTAACTCTTTCCTGCCTAGGCAAAATAAATATTTATGACCTTCCCCATTACATTTTCCTCAGTCTGATGGTTTCTTTGAAAGTGATAAGTTTCTGATAATGTGATGAGAGGGAATGTTTCTGGCACTTCTTAGTAATGACATCAATCATCATACCCACTGAGGTTGTTGAAAAGACTATGGGAAAATGAATAGTACGGGGTACAAAGGTTTGAAATTTGGATCAGTGATTGTTTGGCCCAACTGACCGATGGCTTTATCTGTGCTGGGAGAAAACTCAGTTTCTGCACTGAGGTCCAGCATGAGGGAAGATCACATGTGTCAGAGGCTCAGGAGGAGAGGCACAGGGAAGAGAGGAGATGGAGAGTGAAGGGGAAGAATCCGAGGGGAGCGTAGGAGAATATGACAGTGGCCCAAGGGATTCCATGAGTCTCTCCAGTGAATCGGAAGATTCTCAGAAGGGGGCGCCAGTGGCCAGGGGTAGAGGGTTCCCAAGGGGAACACCCCAGGAGCAAGGGGGAAGCAGGGACTCCCAGAGCAGCAGTTGGAAATCAGGACCAGCTTCCCCACCAGAGCATAGCGAGGGGGAAAAGTCCCAAGTATCAGGGCCAGTGGATTCCCCACCGGGGGAGAAGACGAGGCAGGGCTGACCACGCCTCCATCGGAGAGTCGGACAACGGAGGGGAGGTCAGATCTGGCCAGTATTCCGGAAGAGGGAAGCAGTGACAGGAGTAGTGTAACGGTTAGGAGGAAGGTCACTGGTTTGGCGCGAGAAGCAAGTTCAAATGTACAGGAGCGCGGGACCTCAGAGGAGGAGGATTGGGAGCCGGGTCCCAAAGCTCGCCGGAGGCAGGGGGAGGAGCTAAGCGAATCAGCGAAGTCTAGAAAGGGGAATGCACCAATGGGCAGAAGGACCCAGAGAAGGAGAGAGCAGCGGAAAAGGTGGACCAGGGCTAGGATATTAAACTGGTGTCAGAGGAGAGGAGACTCAGACGGGACTTCGCCGGTCTAGGGTTTAGGACGTAGAGCTGCGCGCTGCGGCTTTGAAATGGAAACTGAACTTCAATAAAGACCTTTGTACATAAACACAGCCTGGCGTTGGTCCTCTGTGAGCTGGGACCGAGGGGCAGCTCTGACAACATGCATAATGCAGTGCAATTTCACATGCTACAAAGCTTCCAGAAGTGAGCTGGCAGTATGGCACAATAAAAATGGGTTGAATTATGGTCTGGATATGTGGTGAAGAGAACCGTGAGCCCCTGTTGAAACTGAAAAACCATCTGCTCACCAAGGCAGGTATGTCAACTGAATGCCTAAGATGTACCAACAGATCTTTACCTAACCCCTAGTATGATCTAGCTTCAGCTACCCTGAGGATGCAACTTTGGGGTGGGGGCAGGCAGGAAGCTTGAATGGGGAAGGGAAAATTGTCAAATCTTGTGTGGAATCCCACCAGATTTTGAGTGATCCTCTGTTTCAGCATCCCCAGTGCCCCACCCTATATTGTTTACATCCCATCTCCCAACTTGTATAAGTTCAGGAGAGCCTCCCTATCTCTCAGGCTTGCAACTAGAAATTTTGTGGAGGTGAGGAGGTAGTGAAAGGCAGGATCACTCCAAGATACTTTGCAGCCTGAGGTGGAGCAGCAAATATGACTCCCTTGCTCCACCCACTCCAGCCAAAATGCACAGTACCTAAGGCTGGTCCAATTACTTTGGAACCTGACGCAGACCAGAAGCCCTGGGAGGTGTCATCCTTGGTGATGGGCCCCAGCACATATCATCTTCAGCCATGGATGTGATACGAGGCCTGACGATTTATCCTCACATACTACCCCCTCTCATTGTGGCAGGACCATAGGATAACCTTTCCTGTTAGTTGTGATGTTTTCAATTGCTTTGTTAATGGGTTAAAATCTCTATACTGTCTTGTTACAGATGATAAGTTTAATTTTGCTAAATAATACAGGCAAATCAATTACAATTTGGAGAATCATCTTCAACGTGTAACCTGAAACAAACTATCCACATTGTTTACAGCATCAGCTGCATGGAACACGTTTATGAAGCAGCACTGATTAATTAATTCACATTCAAAATCTGCAAATAATAATGTGATCCACTGAATTAATTGACTGTTTGCAGCCCTGAAGGTTATAAAAAGCTAGGGCAGACTGTCAACTAGATCAATTGATTCATTAATGACAAAGATTTAGCCAACAAATTAACCCACTTTGGCCTGCTTAGGATTTACTGCTCTTTAATGTATGCTCCCTTGGCCAATAAAGCGCGATGAGCGCTGCAACCCCAGAGTCGTCCGTGGCTGGACCTAACGGTCAGGGGTCCCTTTACCCTTTACCTTTAATATATGGATATACAGTGGTACCTCGGGTTACATACGCTTCAGGTTACAAATGCTTCAGGTTACAGACTCCACTAACCCATTAATAGTGCTTCAGGTTAAGAACTTTGCTTCAGGATGAGAACAGAAATCGTGCTCTGGCGGCGTGGCAGCAGCAGGAGGCCCCATTAGCTAAAGTGGTGCTTCAGGTTAAGAACAGTTTCAGGTTAAGTACGGACCTCTGGAACGAATTAAGTACTTAACCCAAGGTACCTCTGTAGACTTGATTTTGATCGTTGTTTTCATTCTTTTTGAGTCATCTGGGCAATAAAGTTTTTGGCTTTCTTTTTTTGTTTTGTTACTTGTGCCTAATTAGAGTTTATGTTTCTCTTTGCAGAGGCAAATCTTTTAAAACCACTTCTTATGGTTTCTGTCCATATTTTAAGAAAACTTGTTGATTCCATGAGACTCCGTTTTTTAAATGTATGAGACAGGACACATTTATTTCTATCATCAGTTTCCCTGGCTATCCCCAAAACCTTAATATGTAAAGCCTGTTATGACCAGATAGTTGTTCATAGTGAAATCTTATATACGACTGAAACCTCTCAGTTTTCAAGGGATGTTCCAGAACATCACTTCCATAGAACATAATTGATCTCTCCAATTTCTAGTTTGAATCTTAGCACATCAACATAAATGTAAACTGAATCCATCGTCAGTCACTACTTTGCCATGTAACTTAGGAGTTGCACTGGCATAGGGGATTTAGTGACAATCACAATTCTGTCTTGTTCAATTAGTGTAAACTGAGGACAGAATTGCATTATTTCTTGGCTGCAATTCTGCTTCTTATTATCACTAAAAATGTCTTAAACACCCCCCCAGTACATTCTTTTTAATCAGTTGCTCTCTAGAGCTTTCTCATCATGCTTCTGCAAACCAAGACTGGATGATACACATCTCTATTATGAAGCTCATTGATCTAATAAATTAAAGGTTGCAAAGATTTTTGAATAATGGATAAAATTGTTCTAAGAGACAAAGCCCGTGTTCTCCTTGCCTTTTACTAAGAAGAGAATAATTTTATTTCAAAGCCACAGTCTATTCTCATGTGCCATCTGAATGTCCTTGATAATGACATGAAAGATGTTGAAGGCACACTGAATCATCTGCTGTTAGGCATGCCTGTCTAACAATGATAGCAGGTTGGTGCTTTATACAAGAAACTGAAGCATACAACTGCTCTTGCAAAGCAGCAGCAGCAAAAGAGGAAACTTGATGTGCAATCCTGCAGCTGCTGTTTCAGATTTCATGAGTTCCTGGTAGCCCATCTCTGGAATCGATGCCCAATAGGAAAGTCTATGAGAAGAACAAGCAAAATCCCCCCTTTCCCTTTCTTTTATACTCCATTCTTACATATGAGTACCACTCATAACATACTTTCCTTAACTATGTATGCAATAATGTATTTCCAAAAGTGTTTAAAGCAAGCTTCACTGGAGAATTATCCTGCCCCTGCGAGAGATGCCCCACAGTCTGTTTAAAATTACACCCTTACTTTGTGGCTGTAGCTTTCCCCAGAACTGAGTAGATTCACACCCACTACACAGAAAAAAGATGTGAAAATAATGGCACAATTTATCTACTGAATTTGTTGCCCATTTTACCTGTCATTTACAAAATAATTTTGTCACCTTTTCATCTGGGCATAAAAGAATGATTCCCGAACAATGTCCTTTTTGAATGTGCACTGATATTGTGGTCCAAGCAGCACTGTAATAATATTTCAAAATATTTGTGTGACCATTTCTTCAAGTTCAGCACAATGTATTTCAGCTTTATGTGAGGTGTTCCACATTTGTACGAACCTTTCAACTAGTGCAAAGCTGCGGATTAGAGATTCCCTTTGCTTTGCAAACATGATCTTGTATCTTATGATAAAATAATGACATGTAACAGGAGCTCTGCAGACTTACTGCATATCCTTTGTTGCTATTGTAATAGTCCTATAATATGATCTCCATTATGTGGAAATATGAATTAACATTGTTTGCCCAGCATAATCCCATACTGTAATCATACTTTTAGAATATTAAAATGGATCTCCTTGTACTCTGAGTTGTAACTTTCTATATATCTAAAGAGATGAATGGGATTTAGCTAGGCTGCTCCCATCAATGTCAATGGAGTCATCTAGCTAAATAACACTGTGTAATTTGAGATGGGGGGGGGAGAAGCTGATATTGTTCAGTCAACAAATCTCATTGTTCAGGGGTAAAGTATTATGGTTACTGTTATAGCCTTAGGATGATCTCCCTCTTAGACTAGATAAAAGGTTGGAAACATCTAGTTTTTAAAATTGTCTATATTACTGAGCATACAGAAAAGCTATTTTTCATAGTGCTTTGGAATTATTTATTTTGTAATTTATGCCTCCAGCAACAATACACTGACAGTTATATTTTGCTCATTCTGCTTTGCTACACAATGTATATAGTTGCTTTTGTGTGCTTAACACCACCGGCACAGGGAGAGGGGCCGGGGCTGGAAGGGGGTCAGCGATCGACCGCAATCTACCAAAACCTTGCAGGGATCGACCAGTAGATCACGATCGACATGTTGGACATCCCTGCTATACATTCACACTTGAGTGTATGTCTGACTTTGCTCAATTGGACTTACTTCCAAGTAAGTGTTTATAGGATTGTAGTTTAAAGAGTTTCCATTTGACTAGCCCAGAAAATGAATACTCCTGCATAGAGAGAAACAGAAACAAGACTGAAAAAACGCAATAATGCAATATTCATATTCAGTATAAGAAACTAGGACACACAAATTAAGGAAGAGATTAAGCCTCTTATTCAGTGACTAAGTGCATGAAGCTGTGTCTTTGCATTAGCCAGGAAACCACTGTGTGAGCACATATTGCCTTCCATCATAATGGGGGGGGGGGAGGCGAGAAGAATGGGGCCTTCTACCTTCCGGTCTGACTTGACTGGGACCTGATTTCTACTGTTGTCAAGATGGGATGATTATCAACTGAGGGCATGTCCACCTGGGAGTTTCTTCATATGTGGCACTAGAGGAGGTGGGGTGACAAGCAACCCCCAGGCAACTAACTGCCTGCCCCCCTGTAGGACTTTTTGTGAGATATTTTACATTGTGACCCCAAAACTTTCCAGCAGAGATC
This sequence comes from Podarcis melisellensis, assembly GCF_964234715.1. Lineage (NCBI taxonomy): Eukaryota > Metazoa > Chordata > Lepidosauria > Squamata > Lacertidae > Podarcis > Podarcis melisellensis. Next base: position 48,387,166 of record NC_138538.1, on the reverse strand, counting down.
CTACTGTGAACTTGGAGTCCATTGTGGTTTTCTGATCATCTGAGCCATGCAGTGATAGATCAGACAAGTTCAAAATAGTTGAAAGTTTCATTAATCTAGAGCTACAACAGGCCAAAGAATCAGAAATACAGTACAAAGGAAACATAAAAATACACAACAATTATGAACGCATATAAAGGCCATTTTTGCCAGCTTACTCATCCCATCTTGCTGAGTTTTGTCCTTCTCATCTGTCCTTTCTCCTGTGCCTGCTTAGGTTCTCTCTCATTAGTTCCTTCATCCCAGGTCTTCTCCCCTCTCCACCCCTGCACTTATGCAATTCCTTCTTCCTCTAGTGCCTCCTCTCTGTCTCCACCCAACCATAGTCTATTTCCTTTTTCTGTCACCATTCAAATTGGGGTGTCTCCTTCTAACTGGCTCCCTAAATATTTTAGTCTTCCCCTTGGTAATAACCTTGTTCCATTCTTTGCCTTGCTGTTCCAGACAGCTAAGCAAATTTAGTTCTCTAAAATTATTACCTGTCTTGACCCTGGCTTCTTCATTGCTAGACATTTGTTCATGTTCATCAACTTTCTATTTAAAAATCTTGCCCAAGCATTCTCTGTGTGCTAAGCGCTTGCTTATTCTGCTGCTTGTAGCAATGAATCCCGTGATATAGCCTCATGATTCCACATTCCCATAATTTTGAGTCCCCACTGAGCTTCCTGTGGCCACCCCTGGCATCTTTTATGCAGGAAAAAAAGTGTGAAGCACATTGAGATAAAAAAAGGTACGAGGTGTAGAGTGACTGCTTGGGAAAATAATTCACCACACAGAAAATGGGGAAAATGAATTATACTGTATAACATTAGGTAGTGAAGAAAAAGGTAAAGGTAAAGGAGCCCTGGACAGTTAAGTCCATTTGAATCTGACTACAGTGGTACCTCGGGTTAAGAACTTAATTTGTTCCGGAGGTCCATTCTTAACCCGAAGCTGTTCTTAACCTGAGGCATGCTTTCGCTAATGGGGCCTCTCACTGCCGCTGCGCCACTGGCACGCGATTTCTGTTCTTATCCTGCGGCCAAGTTATTAACCTGGAGCAGCCACTTCCTGGTTAGCGGAGTTTGTAACCCGAAGTGTCTGTAACCCAAGGTACCACTGTATGGGGTAGCTGCGCTCATCTCACATCAGGCTGAGGAAGCGGGCGTTTGTCCACAGACAGCTTTCTGGATTATGTGGCCAGCATGACTAAACTGCTTCTGGCGCAATGTGACACTGTTCAGAAACCAGAGCGCACGGAAACACCGTTTACCTTCCCGCCACAGCAATACCTATTTATCTACTTGCACTGGTGTGCTTTTGAACTGCTAGGTTGGCAGAAGCTGGGACAACACCATAGTCACTTAGTTCTAAGGGCTGGTTCCTATGGTGTAGTAGTATTAGTAGCAGTAGCAGCAGCAGTAGCAGCAGTAGCAGCAATTTATTTGTGTAAGAGTATACTGGTACAACTGAAATGACTAAATGTGCATGTTACATGATAACATGTATGTGTATTGCATCAGGTAGGCATGACCAGCTGCACCATACTGCTCCATGTATGCATGAGGCGGAATATAAGAAGCTGCAGTATACCAATGCAGACTATTAGTCCACTTGCTCAGTGTAGTCTACCCTCACTGGCTTCAACTCTCCAGGGTTTCAGAAAGTAATCTGCCAGAGATTGAACCTTGGACCTTTTGCACGCAAAGCATGCAGTCTATCACTGAGCTATTGCCCTTCCCTCACATGTTCTTAGCCAAATATTATTATTATTTATTGAATTTATATACTGCCCTATACCTGGAGGTCTCAGGGCAGTTCTCAGAACAAAAATATGATAGTGTACACAACTGAATTAATGCATACACTTTGAATCTATATATTAAATAGCACAGACAGCTCAACTGCACAGCTAATGTTCAGGAGCAAGTGGTTAAAACCTTAATTTTAAGTTCTGTACTGGCCATTTACATAGGGAGTGCCAACATTTACATCCCTACGAACAGAGGAAAGGCATGAATGTACCCAGTTAATAACTTTCCTTCATTAGTGATTTTAAAGTAGAGATTTATGACCATCGATCCTGCTGATTTCTTCCTTTGAGAGGGGTGGCCAAGATGGTCTCTGAGGTCCCAGATTTAACTGTGATTGTATTATTCAAACCAAATTTCAGTGGCCGATATGTCTTTGAAGATTTGGAATTCCAGCAAGGTCTAGTGAGTAAGTTTAGCAGCTATGGGATAAGAGGAGAGATCCATTTATGTTTCTGTAACTGGTTATGGAACAGGAATGAGAGGAGGAAAGAGCAGACATTCTTCCAATGGAGGGATGCTGAAAGTGGTATTGGGGGACTGGTACTGGAGGCTGTGCTTTTTAATTAGTTTATAAATGCTCTAGATTTTTTAAATAAAAAAAACTTTTATTTCAGTTTTGAAATATGAATAAAAAAACCTAGAACAACAATACAGAGCAGTCATAAATGATTTACTGTTAGGGGTGAGTGGCGAGATAGCCAGATTTGGTGATGATAGCAAATTGTTCAGAACAAAAAGTGCAAGGAGATCCAGCTAAATTGGCTGAATGGGAATTAAAATGGCAAATGTAATTTGATGTATGCGAGTGTAAAGTGATGCACGCTCGGTCAAAATATCTTAATTTCACATATATGCTAGTAAGTCTCATTCTCAGGAATAAGATTGTGGGGCCATAGTGGATAGCTCAAAGAAGATGCTGACCCATGTGTTGTTGTTGTTGATGACATCCCAAGAGACAATGACATCTGCCAAACTGCTGTGTTTGCAGCCCTCAAGTGAACTTCCTGGGGCAGTGTGTGTGGAGGTCCTTGGCTGCCCAGATAACAAGACTTCTCTCTCGGCCTCACTGATGTGGTCCAAAGGAAAGCAGAATTTGGCACCAGCTTGGCTGAAGGAGTTGCTGGAGGGAAATGTACTAGGCACCTTCCAACCATCTTAGGGACTCCACTCCAGATTTGTGTAGGGTTTACTCCTTAGCCTTTTCTTCTCTCAAAGATGTCCCGCAAGGCAGAGGAGGTTTAGGATCAGAGTTTCCTTCTCCTAAGCTGTGAAAAAAGCAGATTCCATGTTAGCAGGGATCATTAGGAATTAAAATAGAACTGTCAATATCATACAAATCTATGGTGTGACCACACTCTGAATACTGTGTACAGCTCTGGTTGCCGTACCTCAAAATGGGTATTGTAGCTCTGGAAGTTTCAGAAAAGGACGACCAAAATGATCCAGGGACTGGAGCAACTCCTCTATGAGGAAAGGTTACATTTCTGGCTTTTTAGTTTAAATAAAAGGTAAGAGGTCATATGATAGAGGTGTACAAGGTTATGCATCGTGTGGAAAAGGAGAAATCTTTCTCACCCTCTCATGCTAGAACCTGGGACCATCAAATGAAGCCGAATGTTGGAAGATTCAGGCTAGGCAAAAGAAAGTATCATACTTTTTTGCTCTATAAGACTCACTTTTTCCCTCCTAAAAAGTAAGGGGAAATGTGTGTGTGTCTTATGGAGCGAATGCAGGCTGCGCAGCTATCACATAAGCCAGAACAGCAAGAGGGATTGCTGCTTTCACTGCGCAGCGATCCCTCTTGCTGTTCTGGCTTCTGAGATTCAGAATATATTTTTTCTTGTCTTCCTTCTCCAAAAACTAGGTGTGTCTTGTGGTCTGGTGCGTCTTACAGAGTGAAAAATACAGTGCTTCACACAACATCTGGTTAAACCATGGCACTCATTGCCACTAGTCACTTTGGTTACCTTCTATTTCCACTGTTGGAAGCAGTATGCCTCTGAATTCCAGTTGCTAGAAATACCAAGTGTGGAGAGTACTATTGCAGTAAGCTCCTGCTTGTGTGCTTCTAACAGGTATGTGGCTGGTTGCTGTGAGAACAGGATGCTGGATTATGTGGGCCTTTGGTCTGAACTAGAGGGTCTCTTCTTATGTAAATGAATAAATGTATCTGGGATAGCAGCATGCAGACAGGACCAGCCCCACTGCACAAACAACACCAGACATTGCTTATTGTGGGGACAATGATAAAGGGAATGGATAAGCATTTGCCAGGTGAAGGCAAGCAATGCAAGGAGAACCAGGTCACTCTGCACCACATGGCTTCGCCAAAAGTGTAGTTTGTCAAGGGGGCTGGGAATTATAGCTCTGCAGGGGGTGGAATGCCACCCCCAGATCTGTTTGGGGGAAGCCATGTACTTTAAATGCATGGTGTGGATGTGAGCCCAGAGTGCTTTGAGCAAGGGGTCCAGAGAGCGCGGCCGCATCTCTCCCCAAGGAGGAGCCGCATCTCTCCCCAAGCTTGCACAGTGGCCGGCGGGATCCTGAGCAGCACAGGGTTCCTCGCTGCAACAACAACCCCGGGGCAGCAAACTGGCTGGCGTCAACAACACAGCCAAACGCACGCCCGAGCCCCTGCTCCTCACGTTACGAGAAAGCCATTATTCCCTATGTTCCAGCACTAAACCTTGACGTTATTTCAGAGCCCAGGCGTGTGCGCGCGGCGTGTGTTTTGGGGGAAATGCTCCTGAGGAGGCCGATGCGCGGGAACCTGTCTCTTGAAAGTGAGCCTCGTAGCGCTGACGGGGACTTACTCCAAGGTTAAGCGCGCGATGCAGCGGCTTTGCAGCCGCGGGGAGGGCGAGGCGCTCTTGCAAACTTCCCCCCGCGCGTAACGTGTTGCTCGCTGGCAGCGTCCAGCAGCCGAGTGCGCGCTGTCTCTCTCTCGCTGTTGTTGTTGCTGCAGCAGCAGCAGCTCTGGGCTCTCACAGGTGGGGGAAGCGGGGAGACCCCTCCCTCGTTCCAGAAGCGTCCGCTCCCCTCGCCCTCCTTCTCGGCGCTCTGGCGGGAGGGCGACGGCGTGGGCGGCGACGGCGCGGAGCGAGTGACTGAGGAGGGCGAGAGGCGGCGTCCGGGCTGGGGGCGGATTTTTTGAGCCGCGTCGGGCGGGCACCTCAGAGCGACGGCGGCGGCGGCGGGTGCAGCCAGGAGGGTCACTCTGGCGCTCTGCCTGAGGTGTCGCTTGGTCGGCCGGGGAGGCAGCCTCCCCTCGGCTCTGCCGCCACCTCCATGGACGAGCACCTGAGCCTGCTGCGCTCGCCGGCCGCCCTGTCCTCCGGCAGGCACGCGAGGGGCGGCAGCAGCGGCGGCGCTGGCGTCGTCGTCGCGGGCGTCGTCGCTGTGGGCAGCAGCCACCACAACTTGGGCTACAGTGAGCAGTTCTTCCCCGAAGGCGCGCTCTCGGGGACCGGGGAAGGGCAGGAAGACGACGAGGAGGGCGTCGAGGAGGACGTGGGCGACGGGGAGCTGGAGGGGGGCATGACCGTGGTGGGGGGAGAGGACCCTCTGCTCGAGGAGACCCAGCACCCCCATGCCCTGCTGGGAGGAGAGCGCTACGACCACCCCTCGATGGCCCACACCCTGCCTCCCCCTGGCCATCACCAGGTGGGCAGTGGGGGGGACGCCGGGGAGCACGAGTGTTGCGAGCGGGTGGTGATCAACATCTCTGGTCTGCGCTTCGAGACCCAGCTCAAGACGCTCGCCCAGTTCCCCGAGACCCTGCTGGGGGACCCCCGCAAGAGGATGCGCTACTTTGACCCCCTCCGCAACGAGTATTTCTTTGACCGCAACCGACCCAGCTTCGATGCCATCCTATACTACTACCAGTCCGGAGGCCGCATCCGGCGCCCTGTCAACGTCCCCATTGACATCTTCTCGGAAGAAATCCGCTTCTACCAGTTGGGCGAGGAGGCCATGGAGAAATTCCGAGAAGATGAAGGTTTCATCCGTGAAGAGCAGAGACCTCTGCCCGAGAAGGAGTTCCAGCGCCAGGTGTGGCTCCTCTTTGAGTACCCGGAGAGCTCTGGACCAGCTCGGGGCATTGCGATTGTCTCAGTCTTAGTTATCCTCATCTCCATTGTCATTTTCTGCCTGGAAACCTTGCCTGAGTTCAGAGATGACCGTGACTATGACAGCACCACAGGAACATTTGGGACCAGTGGTGGACCTTTCATGGCAGATATCTTCCCAAATTCCTCTTCTCCAGCAACCTCCATGGTGTCCTCTTTCACTGATCCTTTTTTTGTGGTGGAGACTCTGTGCATTATCTGGTTCTCCTTTGAGCTGCTTGTCCGTTTCTTTGCTTGTCCCAGCAAACCCACCTTCTCCAAGAACATTATGAACATAATTGACATTGTGGCTATTATTCCTTATTTCATCACCTTGGGCACTGAGCTGGCCGAGAGGCAGGGCAATGGTCAACAAGCGATGTCTCTGGCCATTCTCAGGGTCATCCGGTTAGTCAGAGTCTTCCGTATATTCAAGCTCTCTCGGCACTCCAAGGGGTTGCAGATCTTGGGGCAGACCCTCAAGGCCAGCATGAGGGAGCTGGGCTTGCTCATTTTCTTCCTCTTCATTGGAGTTATCCTCTTTTCCAGTGCCGTCTACTTTGCAGAGGCTGATGATCCCACGTCCAGCTTCAGCAGTATCCCTGATGCCTTTTGGTGGGCTGTAGTGACCATGACTACAGTGGGTTATGGTGACATGCACCCAGTCACTATTGGGGGCAAAATAGTAGGGTCTCTCTGTGCCATAGCTGGGGTGCTGACCATTGCCTTGCCTGTGCCCGTGATAGTCTCCAACTTTAACTACTTTTATCACCGAGAAACGGAAGGTGAAGAACAAGCCCAGTATATGCATGTAGGAAGCTGCCAGCATCTCTCCTCCACTGAGGAGCTGAGGAAAGCTCGGAGCAATTCGACTCTCAGCAAGTCAGAGTACATGGTGATAGAAGAGGGAGGCATCAGCAACAGTGCATTCAAACAGGCTGCCTTCAAAACAGGCAACTGTACAGCCACAAACAATCCAAACTGTGTGAATATTAAAAAGATCTTTACGGATGTTTAAAAGACACCTTTCAAGGATATATAAAAATATTACAGAAGGTCTCCGTAATCAGTATTGTGAGGAACATGCACCATCGTCATTCTTTGTGCTCTTGTTTAGTACATGTACTTTTCTGATCCTTCTTTCTGAAGATGGGCATTTTTAGAAGGTAAAAAAACCAAACAACTAAGCAGATGTTAAGAAAGCAGATAGATAAGAGGATACAAAGAAGTCTGGGCTGCTTCTTCTAGAAACAGGTTTTTGTTCTGGCTGTTGGTTGCCGGGCTTTGGGGTTTCGATGGGAAATTTAGCAAAAGAGCAGCTCATTTGTTAATTTTCCTTTCCTTGAATGTGTGCACTTGTTGGAATGAAAGTTACGAAGTGAAAGAAACGCGGATGCAAGTGTGTTGCAGTGAGTAGAAAATATAGGCACTGAAATTTCACAAAGCATCTCTGCCATTACACTGCAAAATGATGCTCACATCATCTAATGTGTGTCATACGAGGGTACAGTTTTGCTTTTGTTAATGCCAGATTAAAGCCTGTGTGCAGTCTGAATCTGCCCTAGGCATACGCATAATTGTTTTGATATAGCGAGGGGAAAGTCTTCATTGTAAGTCTGGATTTCTTTGATCCCCAGAACTACAGAATTGCTTCCTTGAATTCAAAATTCTACCTGCACAGTATAGTGGAAAATACTTCTTCCTACATCACAAGGTTGAACAATTGTCTTACTGGATCATATCCTGAGTGTTTGGCTTTCTGCATATCATGAAGTTTTAGGCTTCTGGTAAAGTCACTGATGGGCTTTTCACAGTGACTGTAGCCTCAGTTGAAACCCATCCAAACCTTAGAAACAAAGGGGGCATTTCCATCCATTCCAATGCATTTAAGATAAGCGGTTGCATCTATCACAAGAAGATTAAAGTGGCAAACATGCCTTGCAGCGGAAGTTACTAATTTGGACCTGAGTGATGCAGTTTCCATAGCAACTTTGGTTTCCTGGGAAACTCCCAAAGGTTGTCATGGCATCCATTCCCTCCCTCCCCCAGTCCTTTGCTGTTTCCATAGTAACCCTTCCAGATGGTTCGAACTTCTGTGGTTCCGCAGAAAAGCCGCTGCTCTGATCACACACACACACACACACCACTAATCCCAGAGAGATTTAGGTGTGGAAACTAGGCATTATTCTATATGCACCATTTTTAGATGTGCAGAATTCTAAAAGTTCTGGAACCTATAGAAGAAGGGGAAAAAGGATGATATGGAATAGTTTTTGTTGTTCTGCACATCCTAAAAGAATCATAACATCTGTTCCATATAAAAGCAAGCTTCAAACCCTCCCTTACCATTTGGTGCCTGATAATTGAAAATGGAAATTAAGTCTATATATGCTACCTACAAAGCTGCATAGAAGATTTATAAAGATGACACCATCTCTGCTTCTTTTGATGAAATGATACATTAAATCATGGCGCATGACCTAGTTTTATGCAAAACACCCCTCCTGACACAAATGGCAGCTCCACTTTGAAAGCACGTATGGCACTGAAGAACAAGACCAAAAGCATTTATTACAGAAGGATGAAAATCTGGGGAAATAGATGCAGATGAACCCAAAAGTGTTGGGCTGAGAAATATTCAAATCATCTGGGGAATGTATACTCGTATACACACAACTGGGGCTGTGGAATATCAGACAGGCACAGGTGAGCTGTTTGCTGCTGCAAGAAGTGTTATTCTTGCTTATGGTGTATAAAATATACCATCTTTGAATAATCAGACATTTCTAACCCCTCAGTTTTAAGATCAAGTCTCATTTTACTTCCTATTATTTTATTTTTAAAATGCTTAATTTCTGAAAGAGTTTTGTTTCCTGCATTTTTAGAATTGCAGTAAAGCTACCTGCTCCAAAGCATTTCTATTGATTTCAATCCAAGTGACTTCCAGAGTAAATATCAGGATATCTCTATATAGCTATTGGAATTCAGTATGTGTTGCAATATTAGCCACTAGTGCATTGCTTTCTGTAACTTGATTCCACTTCTCAAAATGAATCTATAGAGCTGCAAGTTAGTTAATCATGCCAGCTGTGAGGTCCTGATTCAGTGACTTTCAAGCCACCTTAAACCTTGGTAAAGCAAAATGTGTGGTAGATAATGCCTAAAGACACCAGGCATTCAGCCAATTTAATTTTCTTAAAATTGTTTTCAGCAAATATAGTAGCAATTGAATGGGGATACTTCTATTTGTGGTATGTGTGTACATTTGATGAGATTCAGAGCTCTACTAGCATAAAATTTTATGCTTTTTGTATGAAACTATGATCTGTGTGTGGCGATCTTACTTGATCCCATTCAACATTCCCGTCTACTTTTATTTTCAGCCATTAAATTCAGCACACTATGATAAATTTATTGGCCAAGCCCACAGTTATTTGTGGCACTATATGGAGCTGCAATTGAGCCTTGTAATTTTCACCAGCTGAGAACTGGGCTAATTAGCGTCGGGTGTAGAGCTGTGCCAGCGAAATCGGTCATAATAGTGTTGTCTGTGTGAATTTCAGCTTGCAAGTTTGTCTGGAGAGAAAGGATAAGAGGGAAGGGGGAGCACTATAGGAATATTGCTTTCTTCTTTTGCTTATTGGTTGAAATGGTTAAATCCTAATTTTGATGTGTGTGGAATATTATCACAAAGCAAGAACTCTTTGGCCAGGATCCAGAGAGTCACTTTGGGTGCATCCTAGGGCTTAGGCATGCCTAATGGGACTGTGAGATTTTCTCTGAGCAGCATTCTCTCTCTCTCTTCCCCGCCCCATATCGTTCCCTCTATTTCAGATGTTTAGGCGTGAGTGCCATTGCTTTATGTAGTCAAAATGGCACCATCCATGAAAACACAGGAGCTATTACAGCACTTAGGGGAACCCAAAGGTTTACAAAAGTAAAGTGGGTGATATCCAGTCCAATCATTCCATTAGTGCAAGGATTTGTGCTTGTGCAACAGAACTTCCCACCCCTCCCAGATCTCTGGGGCAGGGCTGAAGGAACCTCTGGAACACATCTGGGGATGGAGATGGGGGAATGTTCTGTTGCACGAGCAGAATCCTATGTTGGATACAACCCAAATTTTGAGAAAAAGCTGTAAAGGTGGTGGTGATGGTGGGGAGAATATCCAAAACAGTCCAAGACTAAAAGTGTGTAGTGTCCATAGATTGTTGACTGTCAGCAGGCAGGCTTAGGCAAACTCGGCCCTCCAGATGTTTTGGGACTACAACTCCCATTATCCCTAGCTAACAGGACCAGTGGTCAGGGATGATGGGAATTGTAGTCCCAAATCATCTGGAGGGCCGAGTTTGCCTATACCTGGTCAGTAGGGATGAGGTGAGGGAGAAATGGAAAATCATGGAGGAAGGTAGGGCTGGAACAGTGAACAGGCGCTCTCCATGGTGCAACATTCCATTGCAAGTCCCATGCGCCCCAAACTACTTTGGAAATTTCTCCTTGGTTCCAAAAGAGGCCACGCAGCATGGGGAGATATGATTGGCAGAACTAATTGCATTGTTCTTTGGATCTAGGCCATTAAGATGAATAGGAACTCCCAGCTCTAGGAATAAGCAATGTGCATTCTCATTTTATGTTCAGGGTTTTTACTTCACCTACAAGGTGAGAATGAGGACTTTGAGAAGATGACATTGCTTCAATATTTTTTTACTTGCACCCAGAACATATGAATCCATGTACAGTGGTACCTCAGGTTAAGTACTTAATTCGTTCCGGAGGTCCGTACTTAACCAGAAACTGTTCTTAACCTGAAGCACCACTTTAGCTAATGGGGCCTCCTGCTGCTGCTGCTGCACCGCCGGAGCACGATTTCTCTTCTCATCCTGAAGCAAAGTTCTTAACCTGAAGCACTATTTCTGGGTTAGCGGAGTCTGTAACCTGAAGCGTATGTAACCCGAGGTACCACTGTATTCCAAAGGAAAGATCTATTACACAGAAGCCATACATATTGTAAGCATAGAGAAGGCTCTTACTTCAAAAGGTGATCCTTTGCATGTTTGCGTTTTGTTTTGTTTTTTTTAAAAAACTGTTCGTGATTATCAGGGTGAGAAATTCCAAGCTATTGTTTCTGGTGGACATCAAAAAGTCAGCCCAATGGTGACAGACTATCACTGTCAATGATGGCCCTATTCCCAAATGAAAGGAGGGATCTTTTTAAAATAGTGCCACCTAAGTGGCTGTTTCTTCCTCTTTAGTAGCATACCTGCAAAGTACTGTATTACAAAGACCAATACGTTCAAGCCAGTTGGTCTGTTATTTTCCTGTTTGTTTAATGTTGATTTTACTATTAAATATATACCCTGCATTCTCAGCACAGAGGGTATCACAGTAGTGGCAAAGGCAAAAATATACTGAAACTGGGGCCCCATTTTTATAGCCAAAAACTCCTTTCCTAGGTTACTGTTTCCCTGGGAAGAGGGCCAGGGGGCAATTTTGATTAGGAAAATATTCCATCCTTCCCTGTGTTCCTGCAAAGAAATTTGCAGCTCCCCACTCCACGTGGCTGCATTTCAGTAAGAACAAAAATCAGACCGGATCATGGTCCTCCCACATAATGCACAGTTTGGCCTTTTGCCCCAGCCACTGAACACAGATCTCATGTATGAAAACTATAGCATGGATCTCCATCACTGTCTAGCAAACTAGGGACCAACAGGTGGGGACATATCACTGTGTTTTAATAGTTTTTGTTGTAAGTCAATCCAGGGGCTCCTTTGGGGGCCAAAAAGCAGTAAAAAAAATGATCTAATGAATGGCATGAAATGAGCACTGTTCACAAACAACGCACACCCCAAAGTCAAGGATAACAAAGAAGATAGGAAGGACTGATGAGCAACACTTGTCTTCTCAGAATTCCTCTGCCTTGGGACTCCAGATGCAAACTTCAACTCTAAGCCTGCAACCAGAGCTGCAAGGAAAAAGCACCCCACAAGAGGTAGGCAAGGTCAGGGGATTGTTGGGGGTCACCAGGGAGGGGGTCATTATGTCTCATCATATGATGCCTACACTTCTTCTCCAACCCTCCCAATAAAAGTGATGGCCACCCATGGCCTCAAGAGTGTCTCCCATCAATCCCTGCAGTACTGGGAAACTTCTAACTTTACAAGCTTCCCCTCACAGCAGACAAATGTGGGACACACGATAAATATGCACAGTGTAGAAAGGGGACTTCTGTTTATTCCAAATGTTGGTGAGCTTCCACAAAGCACCAATGAATGCAATGGATAACAGCCACCTTTGCTAGTGAATGCTAGGCACTTATCTCTGTCTATTGCTACAGCTGGCAAAACATTCATGATGTATTTTTTTCCACTCCAGTACAGCCAGAGCATACGGAACAAAAGAAGCTGCAAACTGCAGACAGACATTCCAGTCCCTACAATGGACAGGTGAGTGTTCTTGCAATGACTGCATGGTCTTCCCCTACAGGAGAAGCTTCCAAACATAGAGTGGGAGATTGGCCTGCCAGTGGGAGAGTAGGAAACTGAGGTGAGGCATGCAGGGTGAAATAGCACCTAGTGATAGCATCCTTTGTTGCTTCTGCTCACTCACCTACCCATAATGGCACTTAGTCACTGGACCTATCAGTTGCTGCTGATCCCCGTTATTCATTACCATCCCATACTTGTCTCCCTGTAGGCAACAAGGCAGCCATTCCATATTCTGAGAGGCAAGGATGATTCCCATCCCTAGTATCATGCAGACCACAAATGGCACCTGCAGCAAGCAGCAGCAATAACTAGTTGAAGGCAGATAATGCCTTTGTTGGGCTACAGCTTTTCCATCAGGTGTGATAGCCCATAATGTAAACAGGGGTAGCCAGCATGAATAGTGATAAGGAAACCTGCATCTATTACTCTTCTTTCTCTTGCAGTTTTCAAGCATACAGAAATCCTGCAAGAATGCAAAGACAACAGCCTTGATTCTTCTGTGTTGCTGTCAGAACTTATACCTGCCACTGATATGGTTTAATAAAAGCTGGGATGTTGTGAAGCTGTGTTTCAGCTTTGTCTGTTTTCTCATGACGGTTGGCAGGTAGGGAACCATCACCCTCCAATTTTTGCTCTGCTCAGTTGTCTCCCAAGAGAGGCACACAAACTAGGCAAGAGAACAGTGAGTTCCTTGCTACAACAACACAGTAGGACTGTGGATCAGCATCTTGCTTATAGCTTTGAAATAGAAGTACTAGTGATGGCGAATGGGTTGCCTCCTCTACCTGACTTTCTCTGTGATGAAAAACCTACCAACTGGGTTGCATGGAGAGAGTGAATGCAGGGGTGGCAGTGGGTCAAACTGATCACAAGGTCGCATGGGACACTAACTGACACATGTAGCAGTTGTCGAAATGAATATATTTCTGAATGGGATGAAGTAGGCCTGGCAAAATGAGAAGTGTTCTGGAGTATGAATGAAACTGAGAGAAAAATGATTGGTCTGTGCAAATGACATTAACTGGATATCTCATTGCTCTGTCTTGGTTTGTCTATGGTTCTTCCCAACCATTTCTCCTGGGATTCTGTAGCTAGTAGTGACTCTGAAGGCTTTGGCATGCTGCATCTGTGCTTTTCCATTGGGTTATGGATGCACATAGTGCTCCTTTGGTCCACATGACTAGGAGCCTTCCTGTACATTGGGGTGCTTGAGAGGAGTAAGTGGCATGTCATAGGAGACTTCAAAGGACCCTTCATAAGTTATTCTGTGCACACCTTTGCATGGTGGTCAAAGTGTAGCTATGGGTTCTGGTCTTGTTGTTTTCCCCTGTCTGCCGGCTAGACACATAAAATGTAGGTTGTGCCTGGTAAAGATCATATTCACATCTCTCTGCATTTTGGTTTGAGATCTCATTTTGTTTCCCCCTCTGTTTTGCTCCTTCCCAATGACCTGCTAAGCAGCTCACAATACTTTCTGCCATGGGTCTACTGTTGTAGCATTCATTTTCCTTTGTGCATGTGCCTCTCCCCACTTTCCCCTGAAAAATGCTGTCTCTCCTCACATTCACAGCAATGCAAACACACTTTGTCTTGAATGGAGGCATTGATCCTCTCCATTGAGACTGAAACCTTCCTCCTGAGATCTCCTCTGGCTTCTTCATGCAGGTCTCCTATGCAGAGTGCCATGACAGCTTACGCAGGAGGAGTCACTGTGGTCTGCTTTTTATGTCTGATACTGAGCAGTTGAAAAGCTGTGTGCATACTGGTTTAGGTGACATAATGAGGTCATTTGCTCATTTATTCATTTATTGAAGATACGTGCTGCCCTTCAGTTTACGAAACCTGGCCTAATTTCAGGAGGCACTTAAAGGACTCTGAAGATGATAATGACATTTAGGCTTCTCTCTCTCTTTGTTCCCTACAAATGCTGTACCTCCACAACTCTTGTGACTCCTGACTATTAGGCATGCTGGCTGGGACTGATGGAAGTTGTTAGGTATCAAGGATATGTGGAAGGTACCATGTTGGGGAAGGCTACACAGTTGTCCTTGCTGATGCTTTCTATCAATGCAAGGAACTATGCAACTTTCCATTAGCTCAGATTAAGGGTTCTGACAGAACTTTCAAAAGATGCTCATGTGCTATAGTCCCCAGATGGATGGAGTCTCTAGATTTGGTGTATGTGTCTGATGTAGTGCATATATGGTGCTACCAAGAGGCAATTGATATTGGAAACTGGTGAAGAAAAGGAATGGGTGGTGATTCTTAGGGTGTGTTTGGTCTAGCCTGTTTAGAATTTTTTTATAGAAAACTTGCAATTTGAGTGGTAAAAACAATAGAAAAACAATAGAAAGCCATTGTAGGTGCTGAGACATTGACACAACCCAATGTTGCATTTTGTGCTAGTATATCCTGCTCTAGCTGAATTTTTCATAGTCATAAGGGGCAGCCCATCATAGATAACGTTACAGAGCCTTTGTTTGAGGTTACAGAAGCATGGCTAATTGTTGATGAGTGCCAAGTCAACATCTCATAGAAAGGTTCACAACCTTCTTGCCAGGTGAAATTGCTGGAAAGCTTGATGCATTTGATTGATGCAATGCTGTCTTAACAACCTTACAAACAAATCAGAATGAATGTTTAGGGTCACCTGGAAGCAACCCAAGTCTTCACATGATGGTGCCAAGTGGCTTTACATATGTGTATGAGCAGGAAGGGTCAAGATCAGTCTTGTATCCCCAGAGGGAAGTGATAAGGGAAATCCCCATAATCACCTGCTGGGACCTTGTTGAGAAGAACAAGTAGAACCAGTCAAGGATGGTCTCACTATTATCAGGTGTGGGAAGTCTGTGTCCCTTCACATATTGTTAGACTACTACAACCATCATTCTTGATATTGGCTATGCTGGCTGGTGCTGATGGGAGTTGAAGTCCAACAACATCAGGAGGGCCACAGATTCCCCACCCCTGCACCAGATATTGTAGTTGCCCAGTATCCTGTGTTGAATAATATGAATATAGCAGAAAAATATCACAGGATGAATAGAGTGCTACTGTTACCTGTATCAAACAGTAGATAAAGATTGCTTGCTGAGCAAGGCTGCAAATGCCCTAGTCCAAGCTAAACAATCCAGAAATCTGCTAGTATCCAGAAAAAGATGAAGTTGAAAACTAATTGTTCACTTGACATTATTCTACAAAAGGGGAAGATTAAAAATGAGGCAGTAACTGGCTGGGGAAATTTGCATTTCGGTTTCGTTTATTGAGTAGGAGCCAGACAACAACAGGCCACCTGGCGTCTTTCCCTCCCTGAAAGGTGTATTAATATCCCCAGGCAGTTTCTACTAGGCAGGATGGGCATAGACCCAGGTCACAGGTGGTAACCTACATACTTTTAAATTCCCTGCACATCTCTGGGTGAAGCCAACTGATACCAATCCAAATCCAATTTGGATACATAATATGTAAATTCCATTCAGAATTACCTACCCTGAATATGCTTACCTATACCATTAAGGCTATCAAGTTGGTCACCCCACCCTCGCCAGTGTTCAGACTCTGTCGTTAAATGTACATACATTCGTAGTAAAGACTTCATAGATTGGGAGCCAATGCACTCAGACGTGGCTAGGTTATTACATATGAAAAGAGATAACAAAGTGTAGCATAACTCGTTTCTCTCTGTGTCTAGTTGTAAGATTTCTGCTAATGACTCCTTTGGGGATCAGTATGAGGCCCTCTTTAGACATCTGCAGATTCTTCCTCTTGCTCTTTTGACCTTTGGTATTTTGCTCTCTGCAGATATTTAATAAAAAATGGTAGATCTGCAAGGTCTGTATGACTAGACACTCAAATAAATTGTGACCTGCTTGTTTTCATTGAGATCATATGAGGACAATGTCAGTGCAGATTCATCCCTTGAGTCATCTTGCTCACCTTTCACCATACATCCTGCTGGCAGCTTCACACATCTCCAGCTTGTTGCCAGTGCTATTAAATTGAAAGTGCAAAAAAGAGACCTTAAGCATGGCTCCTGTTTGGCAGGCTGCACACGGTGGTGAAAATACGTTTAGATTTCAGAATTGGATGAGAACTGAATGCAAATCAGTCCCTCTTCCAAAGCGTTGTGCTGCCAGCAACCCTAAAACATTTCCATCTGGTGCTCCACCTTTTCTTTCATGGTGCAATGAAGTGGCGGTCTTGAAGGATGAATATGCATCCTGATTTTGCCTCAGGCAAAAGTTAAAACATTTCCATTTCAAGTATAAACCCCCAGCTGGCTAATACTGTTGCTTGTCTCTGTCTGTAATCCTGTGCACATGTATTTGGGAGTTGGCCCCTGCGACTTCAGTGGGTCTTACTTCTGAGTAAATGTGCACAGACTTGGTCTGCACAAAGTGTTATACTGATAGCAAAAGGGGAAACTGTGCAATGGATTGTGGCTCTTTAAAAAAAAACCCCTTATTTCTTATGTGACTATTTGGTTAGACTTCTGTGAGCTTAATGCTGCTTTGCCACTAATTTTACCAATCCTACTGTGATGGACATTTATGCACAATCCTTGGATTTTGGGTTCCAGTAAGCCTCGTAGTAACACACTGCCAAACATTCATGCATGAAAATACCCCTCTAGTCTTTGTCATTTCATCTTTGTTTTATGAATCGAGATACATGCTCAAGTAAATGTAACTTGTCTTGTAACAGGCTAAATTGTGGAAAGCTTTTGTGTTCAGCTTGCCAGTCGATATAACTATGCTTCTCACCCATAAGAGCAAAATGCATAAAGTCCTACAGGATCTGCCCCCTGCTTTGCTGACCTGTTTCTACCTGTCCTGGGTGGGATCCTGACTGAAACCTACTGTAAAAGGAGGTCAAGAGATAGAGATAGGAGATCTGGAGCCTTGTGGGACACTGAAGGGGCCAGAGACTAACTTAACCATGAGTCCCACAAGGCTCCAGATCTCTTATCTCTTGACCTCCTTTTGCAACTTGTATTTATTAAGGACCACATTGCTTACAGGGCAGTGGAGGATGCAGCAAAACACAATGTTAGAACCAGTGTGAACTGACTTAGAGACCTGAATTTGCACTATACATTTGTTTATGCGAATTTCATACAGATACATACATTTACATGTCCCGACTCTTAACTCTCTAGCAAAACTCATGTCTAAACTATCTTGAAATTAAAACACACTCAGTATTGACATATCTCTCTGAGGGTTCCTCCATATTACCTATTTATTGAGCATTCATCCTGATTTACTTTCACAAAGCTTGTGTGAAGGTTAGATTATCTGGTCATTCTGTTTGTTTGCATGGTAGTTATATGACAATGAGCATTCATCCTGATTTGTTTAAGGGGTGTTTATATGTCTTCCCGTTGGCAATTCATTCCACATTTTCCAGTGTATTTCCAGTCGCTTTCCTAACTCTGAAAAGTTTGTTTCTTTGTTAAAGTGGATTTTCTGTGCTAGGTGCATCTGTAAACTTGTGATTACTTGTGGGTGCATTCAGTAACATGTCTGTCCCATGTAGCTAGGGAGGACCATTTCCAGACTATCAATGTTTTTGGGTGGGATTCAGTCATATCCCAGCCTGCACAATTAATGTAGATTTGGAGCTCTTGTGAAACAAACCTGCTTCCACAAAAGATAGGATTTTTTTGCAGTAAGGAAAGTGATGGGAAAATGCACAGAAAGTGTAGAACAATGCCTGCTTGATGCAACTTCATGTAATATCCCCACAAACAAATCAGAACAAGTGCTCATTAGACAAGTTGTTTGGAAGTGACCTGATGCAATAATAGTGCATTAGTGGTGCATTTATACTGTAGTGTCTGGACATCATTCCACTTTAATAGTTGTTCTGTGATACTTCCCCAATGCTGTTGTATTATTGCTGTCTGGAGGGGCACTCTTGCAAGAAAAGTGGAACACACGTATATTTGTGGTATAAACAGTTACAGGATTTCAACAGGAAGGTATGAGACATGCACTGATTGGAAATGAAGCAATATGTCACACCCCAAAACTTCTGCAGGTGTCAATCGTATTGAAAGTGAAATCACACATAAGTGCCCACCAAGTTATACTGACAGATGGTGGCTAGCCCTGGTTCCCTTAATGATCTTTATTTAAGCTGTGTGGATTTGGACTTGAGCTATCCTGCTTTGGGGTGGGATAGGAAAAGTGTGTACCCTAAAATGTGTTGCTGTAAGTATCTTTTTCACCTTCTATTATATATTTATCAGGAAACTGATGCTTGTGGTTTCTTACTGTGAGGTCATTGCACATCACACTGACTTGCATTACTGACATGAAGACTGTTCTCTGTAATAGAAAATGTATTTTCTGAAGATGCTATCAGGAAACAGTAGATTGGGGTGGAGAACCTGTGACTCTCCAGTTGTTGGATTACAGCTCCTTTCATTCATTGGCTATGCTGGCTGGGACTGATGAGAGAGTTGGAGTCCAACATTTGTAGAGCCATAGTAGAGGATCAGGTACAGAGAACTGCATTGATTCCCCTCCCCCAAATGATCACACATGGCTGATTTTGCAGTTAAATTGCGTTTCTCAAGATATCATAAGCATAATGCTGTGCTTTCTCATCATTATGCTGAGCCAATGTATAGTTGACATTGCAAAATCAGAAAGTACTCCCTACTTTCTGTTCAACTTCTGATTGTCATGCTAATGATCTATTGAAGTGCAGAACTGAAGATTTTGGATTTTTATTTCTATTATTAGTTCTGCTTTCTGAACATGTCCCTGAAGGTAAGAATGGATGCAATGAAGGCAGTGAAGCAGGATCTCTTCACTGTCTCCGCAGTCATGTGGTAGGCCTGATTATGAGTCTGAACATGTGCTTGGTTGGCTCCGGAGTGAGAGTAACACCACTTACGCTCCAGCCTTCATCTGGTCTATCTCTATACAATTGACCACAGCTACTCAGAAACTTCACCAGGAAGTGGCCTGACCATAATAATGGGGTGATATCCATGTGATCTATTTCCAGACCCCCTGCTCTCCATGTGGCTCAAATACAAAATCAAGGGTATGCCCTGCTCTCTGTGTTGCATTGATGTTCATCTGAGACAGGCCCATAGTTACCATGGAGGCCATGAACACCAAAACTGGACTTGATGTTTCCTCAGCTTGGATGTTGAAGTCACCCAAAATCACCATTCTGGGTTCCACACCCAAGACAAGTTCATTCTTGGTTCCACACTGCACCCAAGACAAGTTCAGTCAGGGAGGCTGCTGAGCAGCAGGATGGGTGGTACACCAACAGTATCCCAAACCTGCAGATCCTTCCGTCCCCCTCCCCTCAGGGGAAGTGAACTCCCGTGTACAGCAATACCTCCCTGCTGCTCCCAGTCTGGGCTGATGACAAACGGAGTACCTGGGTAGGTAGAGCTGCATCAGTTCTGACCCACCCACCTCCCTCGCCGTGGTCTCAGTGATATACCCAGGGTGGCCCATTCATCCATGAATCAGCATGGTTTTATTAAAGACCAACTTGGCATTCAACACCAAAACTACCAGAATGTTGGGGACAGTGGCACTGAGTTCTGTTACAGGTTGCTCTGTACTGTATGCCTGCTGTTACTTTGGATAGGATTTCTTGCCTGATGTGAGATTTGGTTTGTTGCTAGCCTGATTGGATCTCATAATCTTTTTTGAGGAAGGATTTTGTTAAAGAGACTTTGCTGAAATAAGCAAGTTTCACCATCTTAAAGTAGTGGTAGAATAGGTTCTCTTTCTGTCTGATTGATGAAATTAATAGGAATTGCAAAACCAGCTTCTCGATCCAGCTTTGCTTTCCAAAAAACTAATGTAAGGTTCTGAGGAAGTGGAGAGTCAAAAATAGTAGTGTCCCATTACTGGGCTGAAAGCTCAAATCTGAATTTGCTCTACATGAATTAATAAAACCTGTTGATTTCACTGTTAATAGCAAATACTTGATTCAAATAACTGGAGAGCCTGAAGGTGCTTTCAGCTCTTTTTTTATTTTTTTAAAATAATAATACATGGTTGACTGTTTTGGAATTGTGGACAGATGGGTAATTGATCTTTATTAGCCCTCTGCTGTCATCTCTAAATAAAAATGGAAACATCTGGCTTTACAATTAACCCCTCTAAAATATGCTTATGAATATGTAATGACACCATTTTTACATGCTACTTAGCTCAGAACCATAATCTCCCAGTGTATAGTATGATAATAGCTTTTGGGGGAGAACGCTTAGAAATTTGAAGGGAAGCAGACTTCAGCTGTGGCACTTGTGGAACATGCTGTCATCTTGACTTTGCAGCTTAGAACCTATGTACTTCTGCCTTCTTAAAATAAAATTGAAGAGCCTTGAGAGTTTATTAAGGCCAGCTGTATTTCACTTGGACAGGTCCTTGGCTCCTACAGACATCTGTAGTTCCAGGAACACTGGTGTGTAGCAGCAGAGAAATGGACAGCCACACATTTGAACGTTCCCCTGCTTTGCTGTGTCCTTTCCCCTCTTCTACTTAGATTCTACTTACGGTACTTACAGCTCTTCCCTTGAGAGCTTCTCCACCCCACATTTCAAAAAGAATCTCTCTGGTTTGTATCCAACTATTTATTTAAAGCATTTATAAACCACTTAATATTCTAAAATGACAGCTGTGTACGCACTGCTGTTTACTCTGCATTCCGTTTGCTCCCAGTGCTGGTTTGGGAAACAGTCTACGCGTAACCTCAGCCACAATCCATATTTATCCTGTATCTGTCCTGTTGTCTCTTATGAAATACTGTGTTTAGCTGTGCTTCCCTCCAAACCAGCTTCAATCCAAATTGAGGAAAAGAACAACCTAGCTGAGTTTTTAGCTGGTAATGTGTGCACAGCCTAAGTCACTGCATGAGTGGAAAAAACTTTCTCTTGTGCAATGGAACCTCCCCTCCCCTCCCTTTTCAGGCACTTTGCACCCCCACATCTGCTCTAGAGATTCTCCTTACCCTCCAGAGCAAGATCTTAGGGTGGAGCAGTGTGGTTTTGTGTGTGCAGGGTGTGTGTGTGTGTTGGTGTTGGAGAGGGAGGGGAAATTCTGCTGTGCAAGCGGAAGTAATTCACTTTACGCAATGATTTTGTTGGCTACAAGTCTCTGCTCCCCCCCCCCCGATCAGTTCCACTTTCTGTCATCATCTCTGTGCACCTGAAGTCTAACTTTGGAGTTCTCATCATATGTTAAAATCCCAGAATATCGGACTAGGGTTGAAGGAGACATCATCACATCCTTCTTACTTGTTTATCTTGTACTCACACGTGCATTTCCTCACCTCCTAGAACTGTCAGTCTGGCACTTCTTTAAAAAAGTAAAAAAAAAAGTTAAGGGTTTTTTGTTTTAAATAGCCTACATTGATAGATGAAGAGGAGCTGGCAAGTGCAGTGTTCTAGGGAAGAAAATAGTATTTAGTTCTTAGACATATGTGGCATAGAAAGCTGCTTTGTATCCAGTCAGACCAGTGGTGCATCTAGTTCAGTATTGTCTACATGTGCACATGGTGTTATTCATACTTTTTTTAAAAAATGTAAATAATAATAATAATAATAATAATAATAATAATAATAATAATTTTATTGTTCATATCCTGCCCATCTGCCTGGGTTTCCCTAGCCACTCTGGGTGGCTTCTAGCAAAATAAAAAAATGTCAGACATTAAAAACTGAACAGGGCTGCCTTCAGATGTTTTCTAAAACTTGTGTAATTCTTTATCTCACTGACATCTAATGGGAGGGCGTTCCACAGGGAAGGGCACCACTGCTAAGAAGACCCTGTGCCTGGTTCCCTGTAAGTTTACTTCTCGCAGTGATGGAACCGCCAGAAGGCCCTCGGAAGTGGACCTCAGTGTCCATACTGAATAATAGGGGTGGAGATGCTCCTTCAGGTATACTGAGCCGAGGCCATTTAGGGCTTTAAAGGTCAGAGCCAACACTTTGAATTGTGCTCAGAAATGTACAGTGGTACCTTGGTTCTCAAACTTAATCCGTTCCGGAAGTCTGTTCCAAAACTAAAGCGTTCCAAAACCAATGTGCACTTTCCCATAGAAAGTAATGCAAAGTAGATTAATTCGTTCCAGACTTTTAAAAACAACCTCTAAAACAGCAATTTAACATGAATTTTACTATCTAACAAGAAAGCAATGAACAATTATACTGCAGTCACACATTAAATCAATCAGTAGCTCAACTGGGTTCCAAACACTCACAAAAACAAAACAAAAAGAGCCACAAAAACAAAAACGCAAAATAAATAGCAAAAACAGACAGACCTCAGTGTAACACTCAACATGGAAGTGTGGCACTCAAAACGGAGCACGTTCTGCTTCCAAAAAAGTTCGCAAACCAGAACACTTACTTCCAGGTTTGCAGTGTTTGGGTTCCAAGTTCTTTGAGTACCAAGGCGTTTGAGAACCAAGGTCCCACTGTATTGGGAAACAGTGAAGATCCTTTAGGACCAGTGTTATATTGTCTTTGTGGCCACTCTCAGCCACCAGTCTAGCTGCCGCATTATTGTACTAGTTGTAGTTTCTGAGTCACCTTCAAAGATAGCCCCACGTAAAGTGCATTGCAGTAATCCAAGCGGGAGATAACCAGAGCATGTACCACTCTGGCGAGACGGTCTGTGGGCAGGTGGGGGCTCAGCCGGTGTACAAGATGTGTTTAAAGTACTTAACCTGACCATGTTTATTTTGGAGAAAAACAGCTGCAGGGCCCCAGTCTGAAACTTGCTCCTGATTCAGAGCAGAAACATATTCTGGATCAGGGCCTGTATTTGTTTATATTTGTTTATATTTATTGCATTTACTTCTACTTCACCTTTCCTCCAAGTAGCTCAAGGTGGTGTACATGGTTCTATTCCTCCCCATTTTATCCTCACAACAACCTTGTGAGGTAGGTTAGGCAGAGAGATTGTGACTGGCCCAAGGTTACCTTGGGTTGAGCAGATATTGGAACCCTACTCTATATGATTGTAGCCCAACAATCTAACCAAGTGCATTAAAAGAAGAAGAGGAAGAAGAAGGAACAAGAATAATAATGTTTGATTTGGCTAGTGAGTGGTGCTGACAGCAAGCCCAAAGGGATTGGCTGCAGGAGGGAATTGCTAATTGGGAACTTTCTCCTGCAGCCAATCCCTGTTTTTAGCAGGGATCTTCCTTTGCAGTTTGGCTTGAACTCAAGCTGGGCAGCTGCAAAGAAAGAAAGGAAAGAACTAGAAGTGCATTTAGAGTTCCCTGCCACTACCACTTGTACATTTTTTTTAAAAAAAACAAAGATAGTGGCTGGTGTGATGGTGCAGTGTGGTGGAACTGCCCTCCCCAACATCGCTGCAGATGGGGCAGGGCAGGGGTGGTGGTCAGGTTGGAACTTTGCAGACATTCTGGAGGAGCTAATCTGGCATTCCTGCCAGTGTGTCCACACAGCCCCAGCCTTGTTGCCCTCCTGTCCCAGCCACACCCATATAAACTGTAGCGATGCCAGTGGTGGCAGGACTGTTCTGTGGCTCTGCCCCACCCAACTGCACAACTTGTTCCAAAAGAACAGTTGCAACAGAAAGAGGGGGGTGTAGTGTTATATGAAAGGAGAGTCTATTAGTACCTGAAATGAAGATTTGATCCTAAGTGAGCCTTTCTCAACCTGTGGGTCCCCAGATGTTGTTGAACTACAACACCCATCACCCCTAGCTAGCAAGGCCAGAGCTCAGGGATGATGGGAGTTGTAGTCCAACGACATCTGGGGACCCACAGGTTGAGAACCGCTGCGCTAAATGAATTGTTTTAGCATTTCTGAAAGTGTGAGATGGGCCTCCCTAGAGTAGGATGGATAGTAGCCAGGAGAGGACCAAGCTTCCTTCTTACAGTGACGGTGCAAATGCAGTGAATGGCAACCACCCAAGTGTTGAAGGTCGTTTGAAAGAAGAATCACTACTTGTGTGTTCACTAACCTAGGGATGGGGTGAAAATCTGATTCAGTTTGCATTTAAAGATGAACCTCCCTAATCCACAGTTTCTGAAACAAGGCGCAAATGAAACACAGCTATCCATTGCTTTGCACTTTTCTGAATTTTGCAGTGCAGTTTTCCAGACAGGTAATGTGCACGAAAATGCATACAGTGCAGTAAAATGTGCATAAAATGAATATATCAGTGAAAATAACATACAAACGTGTATTAGGGAAAGTTGCTTTGGGGGGAAAATGTGTATACAGTATTAAGAAAATTTGCATAGAAATGTGTCTGTTTGGTGAAATTCCCACTGTGAAACTTATGAATTTTCATGAAGACTTTAAAAAATGGCAAACTGATGTGGAAATATGGAGGATTGAACTTAAGATCGGAGAAAATGAGAAACTGAAATTGACTGAGTCTCCCATCTCATACTAAGCCGGTTTTTGTAGTATTCTAGAATCTTGGAAAACCTGTCTCACCTGAGACAACAGTGAGGCAAAAGTAAATAATATGTACTCCATAGGCAACCATGCTCTGTCATGTAACACATTGTTTTGTCTCACGAGTGACTAGGCAGCGCCATCCCTTACTGAACATGAAAGCTGAAGTATCCATACAGCAACAATCATTTTCCATCAGCAGTTGGGTTCCCAAGGGTCCCTCCCATGGGAACTATAAAGCTTGCTGCTTTCTCATGCAGCTCTGTTTTGCTCCTCTCCTCTCCATCCTCTTTCCTCCTGGCCTAAAGACAGAGTGAGCATCACCAAATGACCTGCCTATCTTCCTTCAAGTGTTGTCTTGGGTCTTGTCCAGAAAATCCCCTCACCCAGGTGGTTTCATATTACAGCACTAGAAACTTGGAGAAGCGTACTGCAAAACTCACATGCCTCCTATCTGCGTGGGAGACCCTGCTCTCCACTGTTAGGGATGGGGAAAGTGTTAGAGCAACACAGTTGGGCATGACGCATATAGCAAAAGGTGTGGGAGGAGGAGGCATGGGAAACACAGTTGTCCATTTCAGGGCGTGTGTCCCCCTTCAATAGCTTACCTTCCATGGCATTACCTTGTAATGGAGCTGGGTGTTCATGTCTGGGGTCCCAAGATGAGGTTCCTATTGGGGTTCTAAACAGACAAGTACTTTCAGTGTGTTCAAGTTCGACTTTGTGCATTCTGCTTTGTGCAAAGTGCACCTGTTTCTCTGAAAAGAGCCAGAAAAAACAGTCAGAGGGAAATTCTTTGTTGCTCTAGGGCTGGTATACAGCTGTGCTGTCAGTGCGGGGCATGGCTGTGGATTGCCTACAACCGTACCTCATTTTGGCTGTTACACTGGCATATTTTCACCAGCAGACAACTCAGCCAGCTGCTAGCGTTCTGCTTGAAAATCTGGCGTGTTCTGACACTGTACCTTTCAAGGTGGCAGTGTAGCTCAAGTTCTGCTGGCATAGGAGGTCTTTGGACAAATTCCTCTCCTCCCCCAAATAACAAACCAGAGGTACACTCAGAATTTGCCAGGTGTCATGTGGAGTGCTGAATTTACATATCCTGCTTCTTCCTTTTATTTTTAGGGCATGAAATTGCAAATTTTCTGGGATGCAAACCCTGTGCAAGAAGGATTTGATTCTGCCTTTAAAAATGTGACACCATTCCGTGCTTGAATGTACACTGAATGCTTTCATTTATTCTGCTCAACAGATAACAGAAGATGTCTCAATAAGTGCAACAGAATGCCACCAACCTCTTAAATACTTACTAAAAAGAACCACAGACACCAGGAAGAAGTCACTAATTATACTATAGCATCGTGCACCGAACAGAAGGATGGTCTGCCCTCTTGTGTCTCAGTATTTTAACTTGTAGTTGTATAACAAGTTCTATCTGTGTTTTCTGACAAGTGCATTATGTAGAAATGAACATCTTTCATGTTGTAAGATAAAACCAAACGCAATATTAAAAGAAAGATCAAAGCTGGGGGAAAGGGGCACAATTATGTGGATGTTATTTCTGCCTTTATAAAATCTCATGCAAGCTTCAGTGACTAAGAACAAAACTTCAAATGAGCTGCTAATAAACATTCCAAATGTGTTGATTGTAAAATATTCATCTGTTTTGTACAGTTTTATTTTGGGCTGTGATGAGAAATGAATCATCATTCTGTGTTTTTTTAAAATGAGTCGTCCCCCCCGTTCAGTGTTATTTATAAAGTGGTACCTTTGTTACAAAAAGCTTTCCTACTTATTTTAGCCTTTGTGTACGAGGAGAAGTGATGCTGATTTAAACGAATCCTCAAAGGATTTTCTGAACTGTTAAGTTTAAATTTTGTGCCTTGTTTTGAAGCATTTATTTAAAGAAGGGTACTGAAAGGCATATGTGTTTGTTAGCAAAGAAATACATATCTCCTCTTAAATTGTAAGTGCAATTCTTTGCATGTTTACTCAGAAGTTAGTCCCATTGAATTCACTGGGATTTCCAGTAAATGTGTATTGGACTGCAGCCTGTATTTCATTAATATTCATGTATAAAGGTATAATAAAAGAGATATGGACAGATTGCTTAACGACCACAGGCTTATCACCAAATTGGGAAGGATTAAGAGCATCTGGTTAAAGCATAGCACAAGTCTCTAGAGCCGTTTTGAGGGTCATACAGAGTCTTACTGGTTGTGGTCATGATAGTGAGCTCCATGGGCAATTACCAAGTGTTGTCAATGAGCACATATCATTATGGTCAGCTGAGCTCTGCTCTAGTGCAAGCTCACTTGAAAACAAGTAGGGCGTAGTGCATTACAGCTGAGGGGAGCAATAGAGAATTGTTTATATAGGGTTCCAGTCTTTTACAGCTAGTAGGGCTGGGAGATAATATCGATAGATCGTCTAAAACTGGTTTGAAGTCCATATCATGATATTGGTTTCATAATTTTGACCTGGCAATATATCATGAATCACAATGTGTGTGCATGCGCTATGCAAAAATCACAACGTGGGAAGAAGCTTGAAGCCAGCCAATGCCTCTACATAACTCCATCCTTATTTCAGACATTATATCAGTATATCGGTATATGGCTATGTTTAGCTGGTGATGTATTGATGTAGAAAACCAGATATCGCCCAGCCCTAACAGCTAGTTATTAATGTGTAACCAGCAATGTTAAAATTATGAACTGAAGCAACAGGGAGTGCAACAGGCATGCGTTTCACACCCAAGCTGCTCTGAAGGGACCAAAATGGGTACCTTAGCATGCAGCAGTAGTGAAACAAAGTTTATTTCTTTGTTCCAGTGATAACCTTCTATCGGTGGACCTTTCCAGAAGATGTTTTGTTTGCACAAGGATAATCTCGTAGCTGTTGCCCCACCTAGTTCCAGTTTGGGTTTGTTCTTGCCCTTTTGTACTGGGAGGGTTAGAGTTGCCTTGCTGCAGGAAAGGATAGCCAAAATCTGCACATATTAAGAGAGATGCACACAGTAGTGCTTGGCAGTGGGAGGGGAAGTCTCTCCAATGGGACGTCAGAGGTGGCACCTGGCAGGTGCTCACAACATTAACACACGACACCTAAGCCCATATCTTTTTATATTAACATTTTATTATGTTTTGACAGGAGAGTGACACAAATCGCTGAAGCATCATTAGCAGCAAATGACAGGTTCAGCATTCCTTAGGCAAAAAGACCCCCCACCCAGTGCCCTCTGACCTGAATATGGCAAATTTAAGGAAAGAGAAAGAAGAAAGGAGGAACTTTGTCAAAAAATTGTTGACAACCAGTGCCTAGTTAGAGAAAATGAAATGATTCCCAAAGGAGTGAACAGTCTCAGAATTAGCCCTCCTGCCACAACAAATTTGTTATTTAGTAGACAGATTTCAAAGATCCTCAACCCCATGCTCTCTCTTTGAAGATTATGACTTCTAAAACTGCAGCACAATTCATTTTGCCATTAGTGATATGCTAGAAAATTAAAGCACAGCAGGTTTTGGAAGTGCCAAAATTACCAAGATGAATATGGTGATTAAATAAACACCAGAGCTAAAAAGACATTAGTTCTATCATTTTCCCAAATAAAGACTCAATAATGGGGCACTTTTGCATGTGTTTTTAGACCTGGCAAGGGTTTCCACTCCTCCAGCACATGGTTGTGCCTGCATTGCATTTTCTCAACAGCTCAATACTGCCATCTGAATGCAGGGAAAAGTTATTTTCTAGGAAAATGTGTTCACTGAAAATAATAATCTAGATTCCTCCAGTTGATGGGCAGCCCAATCGTGTATTCTTCGTGCAAAATATCTGGAAGGGTCCCCTAGGAACAAGAGGATGAAATGGTACACGGGCTCAGGTAAACAATGTTCCTTTTGGAATATGCTAAAGCTAGTTCCAAGGTTAGATATTCAGAATTAAAATGCGTAGCTTTGAATTTCTTTGCCAAAGTTCAATGCCTGCTGAAGGATTTGAAATTGGTATTTGACTTTTGAAATTGGTATTTGTTCTCCTAAACCACCAATATTTGAATTGCAGCATAAGAAGTGGTAGTTAAATGACAGACGACATCTTTGTAGTCAGTGCAAAACTTCCATTGAGCTTGATGGATTCTGTACTAAGCTTTTTAACCATGTGCTAAATATAAGAGAATCAACACTGTTAATAAACATCAATGCATCAAGAAATGTGAAATGTGTACTCTGTAGATTGTCAGATGTGTTTCACTGTGCAGATAAAAATCAGAAAATTGTTAATCGGATAAGTTCTTGCAGAAAACATTTCCAGTGCTTGTTGAAATACCAGCTACTATGAAATTCTGCTTTTGGTCATGGGGATGACTTGAGGGTGTTCATTTTCTATGCCTTTTCCCATTTCTTGCATTGACCTGAACATTTGCTCTGCCCTTTTTATTAAAGGCCTTATGCAAAGTCAATATGCAATGAAGAAAACTGCCGAGCTGTGTTTTCTCAAGTTTATAGTTGGTTATTTCAGGTGCATAGTCGATCTGTGTGGATATTAAAGCCATTTAAAATAAAAATGAATAGGAGGACAAGTTCACAGCTCATGGCTCTGCCATCTTCCCTATGCATGTTCAGCAAAATAGCTATGCACATTCAAATAGCATGAGTGATCAGGAGCAAATCCATTGATCATGCTTACAGAGCCTAGATGTGTGTTCTCCTCCTCCTCCTCCTCCTCCTCCTTCTTTCTTCTTTCACTCATAGCCAAGCAAGATTGTCTTCCATGAACACGGTCTTAACAGTGAGTCCATAAGTGACTATGGAGGCCAATTCTGGATCCACACGTCCTTCCACAGTGGGGAAGTGTACTATGCACAGATTATTTATGCATTCCTTTTTATCATGTCCTTCCTCCAAGAACTACATGCTCCCCCTCCCTCACCTCCATTTGATCATCATAATAGGAGGTAGGAGACACTAGTCCAAGGTCACCCAGTGAACCTCATAGCTGAGTAGGTATCTGACCCAGGTCTGCCTAGTCCTAGCTGAGTGCCCTAACCATGACACAACATTGGTTCTTATGTTGAGCAGATACATGAAGGGAGAGTCATCATGTGGAATCTTATTTCTCCCACTTCATGCTTTACATGATCACAACATGTGTTAAGTCTTTCTTCTTTTACACCATGTTGCAATGGGGTAAACACTTCCCTAGGAGTAAGTCTCCATTGAACTCAATGGGATCTAATTTTGAGTAAACATGCATAGGATCGTGCTGTATAATCCAACCTTTTTTGTGTTAACCAAGATACTATTGCACTCCCCAAGGTGCCCTTGAAATGCTGTTAGGAAGCATCTTGTCTTCTCTGGCATTGGATACAGATGGGATCTGATTCTGAGTCTCCTGAAGTTGCGCATTGCATTACTTTAAAAGCTTTACATCAGTTTTTACTCCTGCCATATCAGCTCTTTTTGCAGAGGTTCAGTGTAGATTGCATTTGCCAACCACTTCTAGAAGCAAAAGTTATACCTGAGCAGTGTCTATAGCAGCACAGCAAGCAGAAAACTTTTCTTTTGTAGAGACAACACACTGTTTTTGTGGAGGGCAGGTTAGGGGCTATTCTGTTTCCAATAAAGAACTATTTTGTCCCTATTTTGACATATTGTACGTCAGGAGAACAGGAAATAATCAGCTTTTCTGCTTAGAGCTAAGGCTTCACAGACTGTACATCCATCTTTATCAGGTAATTTCAAAGCACAGCATAGCAGGCTATAAAGAACATAGTATATTTTAAGAAAAATAAGGGCAATATCTTAATGAGGCCAACTAAAATGTCACACGACAGTGTGCAGGTTTTTAAGTTCTGTAGAACTCTTCATCACCCTAGATGGTAAACAAAGCAGGGAATGGGGGCTGATGTTAAGAGTATCACAAAAGGCAATTCAGAAATTCAACTACAGGCTAATCCCATTGAGTTAATGGCAGTAAATCTGCTTAAATCAAAGTGTTCTGTCTTGGTGGATTTGCGAGCAGTGGCCTAAAGACACAGTCCATTGGGACGTTGTACTGTATTTTGCAGCCTCAATGAAAAGAACAGAAACTATGGAGGAACACTCAGCCATGCAGCTCACTGGGTGACCTTGTGCCTGTTACTGCCTCTCAGCCTAAGCTGCCTCAAGATGCTGTGAGGATAAAATGGGAAGGGAGAGAGCCATATACACTGCCCTTAGTTCATTGGAAGAAAGGTGGGATGTAAATGTAATTAATGAACATGAAGGTGATAATAAAATCTGGACTTCTCCAACTTTGTGTCCTTCAGAAGATGTTGAACTGCAGCTACCATCACCCCTGACCATTAGCCATGCTAACTGGGACTGATGGGAGCTGTATTCCAATAACCTCTGGAGAATCACACCCCTGCTTTACATACATGATTTTTTTTTAAAATCTTCTGGGTTGTAATTGCAAGGGGTTGCTATTATTTAAGCATGCTGAAGCACCTTTGTGTCCTTGATCCCACTGTCAAAAATCTTATAAAAACATGCAGATATATAACTGCGGGGTCCGATAACAATTGAACAACTTGCTTAACAGCCAGTCTTTTCAGACTTCTTAATGTATTCATCCAAATGGCCTCTCAGGTCTCACTCACTCTCTCTCTTCCTCCTCCTACCTGAATTGCTAAGTTTTCCCTGGCAAAGTAAGTGTCCTGTTCTCTACAGACCAAATGCCACTTGTGTAGTTTGGAGAACGCTGGCATTTGGAGACAGGGACTGCCCAAGAGAACATAACCGTCCGGGGGGCTTTTTAAAGAGAGTGAGCCTAAAAGCTGAAAATAGGCAGGGCCTCGTGACAATGTCGGTGGGTGGACTTGTTTGGGTGGGACTGGCATGTTCGAGAAGCTGAGAAAATCTGTGGGTGTGAGCTGTGTGCTGGGTCAGAGGCCTGTTTCTGAAAGCTGAGAAGAAGTGGTAGTGATAGTGAAATACATGCTTGTGTGCAAGGCAGGAATACATTGCAACCAATACGTTGCAGTTTACACGTATGCCCATAGAAAGAAGACACTGCAGCCAACTACTAAAGCAACAACAACATAGGGCATGCCTAGTAGCCAAACCCCATGATTTTCTGGTATAACTGCAGGCTCCTTTATGTTCAAGGCCACTTCTGAGGGCCTCCCAGCTTTCGGGAACAGCTTTTCAGCAAGCTGTAGTAAGAAGGGGGTGCTGGGCTTGGAAGGTACACATATGGAAGTTTCCATGCTGCCCTTTGAACCAAGGAACATAGGAAGCTGCCTTAACCTACATCAGACCTTTGGTCCATCTAGGTCATGATGGCTTATGCTGATCACTGCTTTCCAGCGGTCTTTTTCAACCCCACCTTGAAATGCTGGGGACTGAGTATGAGATTATCAATCTATTTGTTTGGCTGCATAAAGAGTTATTAGCAAGGATGCCTCTTTGTGTTTCTTTTAGTATTCCATCCTAAAATGATGCTGCTTCTGAAAAGGATGATTTCATATATTGTGGATAGGATTTGCAGGAGGGCAGGTGCCCAATCCCAGTGAAATTCAGTGAGAGATGGAGACCTTCATGGAAGAGGCCAGCAATTTAAGGCTCTGTTCCCCCACAAGCAGCAGATGAAATGGCAAACCTTTGTCTAAACTGTATCAATATAGACTGTGTGTGTGCTTGTTTGTGTGTCACACAACTGGAAACTCTTCCATCCAAAACTATTCCCTGCGCACAAGAAATTAGATGCCAAGCAAAAGTATTCTGATCTTGTCTTCTCCCAAGTTTTCTATCTGCATTTTGAGGTACTAGAATCTGGAAGCAGATTTACCAATTCTTTTGCTGTTTATGATGACCAGGTCTAAAAATCTGTAAGCAATCAGCTTTCTGCAGCATCATTTATCAGGCATCACTCTGCATCAAGGAATGGGGAGCCTGTGGCTCTCCAGATGTTGTTGGTCTCCAACTCCCATCAGACCCAGCCAACAGGGCTAACGTGTAAGGTAAGATGTCTCTTAGGTCACTGATTAATAATTG
Source organism: Podarcis melisellensis (assembly GCF_964234715.1). Lineage (NCBI taxonomy): Eukaryota > Metazoa > Chordata > Lepidosauria > Squamata > Lacertidae > Podarcis > Podarcis melisellensis. The sequence goes on along the minus strand of NC_138538.1, from coordinate 48,354,280 downwards.
GCTTGCAAGCCCCAGGATAGTTTTTGCAGTCATTATTAGAACTGTGGGCATTAGTTCCAGCTTGCAATGACCTTGACAAAACCAGAATAAAAGTCATCTTTGACTCACCTGTCTCTACATTTGAAGATTTTGGATCCACTAAGCCAGATGCATTTAAAAGAGATGCATTTCCTTCTTACCAGACTCTGAGCCCCCACTTAGCAATGGGTCTATGGTGCTATAAAAGGTACAAGACTTGATCCCAGCTCCGTTCAGGTCAAATATATAATGCTATAGCCTTTTAGCCAAACTATCATAGACTGAGAGCATGAGGAAGGCTGGGTTTTTCCATTTTAGAGAGAACTGAGTCTGGAAATAGATGTTGCTGCCAGAGAAAACAGCAGCCCTGTGTCTCTTCCCCTCTCTGCTTTAGATTCATAGTATGGTGCATTTGTGATGAGGGAAGAAATTCATTTGGTTTGCATTTTCATTAGAACCATTAGAACCTACTGAATTCAGACTTCCTGAATTGCAAACCGGAATGCAAGGCATCTCTGAAATCCACACATCTCCAAATTTTGCAAAGCAGTGCTCCAGCCAACCAAAGCATATGCACACAAATCCATATGTTAATGAAAATAATGTACCAAAATGCATTTTTGGGTTTTCACTTTCCCTTAGTTTACTTTTCTCTTGGTATGCATATTTTGCAGGACTGCATACCAACATTCAGAGAAGTGCAAATTTCAAAGAACAGCTGTGTTTTGTTTCGAATAGTGTTTCAGGAACTGCAGATTAGGTAGGTTCATGCTAAACTTTGAAGTGAACACAGCAGCAGTCATGCATAATGAGTAGTTAGGCACTATGGGCATTCAGGGTTTAAATGCAGGTCTTCTATATGCCAGCTAACTAGCCATTTGTAATTTGGGTCATTTTACTTCCTCGTTATGTCACCTACATTAAAAAAGAATGCACTCTGGAAAGGAGAAGTCTTGGAGCCTTTTCTAGAGCAAGTCATCACTGAGAACATAAACCAAATGGAAAATTACCAATTGCTTTCCACATTGTAAGGTATTTTATAATCGTTCTTCTACCTCTTGAGTTATATCTCATATGCAGAAGGTTTTACTGTGTTTCTTTATTATTATGGAAATGATTGTAAGATATTTTTAAACACTGCAAAGTGTCATCCGTCATCTAATATTAATGGCACATTTTTTTGGAAATGATCTACTCTTGAACAATAGCCTTCTGAAGATGTGCAGCTAATGAAGAAGGCTCACAAAGCAGTCACTGATTGGATAATTGGTCATGGGAAAACACTAGCAGAATCTTCTTGAAACATCAGAATTGTGAATCACAATGTAAAATCAAACCATTTTCTGGTGTGCATTATTGCGTCAACCTTCATTTTTGGCACTGTGGATTAAATAGTATTTGACATCGCTGTAACGTGAAAACAAACTGTGGTGTACTACTGTACGAATTGTACATACAGTTTTACAGTAGATTCCATAGTTATATGGTTCTTGTTTTCAGTTTCAGTCAATGTTGGGTTGTGTGATAGTTTTTTTAAACAAACAAACAAACAAACAAACAAACAAGCACACACAAACATTGAAATTCTTTTTTTCTGAATGTTTTGCAGTAGAATTTCAAATTGTCAAATAATTTCATACACAAAGCTCAATAAAAAATATTTCATATTTTGCACATTATTGCCAAATTTTCTGTGTTAGGAACAGTGTAGAGAAAAAGCCACAATGGTGAAAAATCAGGCTTTGTGTGACAACCTTACCAGGTAGAATTGGCATGTACTGACAACAGAGATACTGGATGAATAACTGAATGTTCCAGATTCACAAGGCTATAGGGAACCAGGGAATATTCCCAGGACACTCAATGGGCCTGTATGGTCATGTTGTAAGCAACCTGTTGACCAGGAAAGCTGCTTAGGGTTGCAGTACTATCAAGGCTAATCACAGCACAAACACCTACATAGCTGAGCTGAACTGGCGCAAACAATGCATTGCCAATAGACTTTTAAGCACCTGTTGTGATGCTTGCAAACTCTGGCCTCTTTCCTCAGCAGACGCAGAACTCATCATTCAAGGTGTGCAATTTTGACCTTCCCAGGAGCTACAAACTAGTGTGTTTGTAGTGGGTGCTGTAGCAAGGTGCAAAGACTGCTTGTGGATTCTGCATTGGGTCTGAAAAGCATGTTGGATGAAGCATGGAAAAACAGTGGAGTAAAGGTGATGCATTAAATGGATTGACCCAAGACAGGATGGAGGGGCTGCTGTGATGAGAATGATGGTGCTGGTGTATAAATGTGTATGCAGAGTGAGGGCCTCACAGTGAGGCACCCATTCCTTGTGTAAATACAGAAATTGATATGTATATATGCCTCAATTGTTCTCTGTGATGTTCTAAGGCAGGTGTAGCCAATATGACCCCTACCAAATGAGAATCAGGAAGAAAAGGCAAGGGTTTAGCAAAGCTGAGGAAGTTTGGCTTCTACAGGTATCCACTGGTTTGGAGCAGGCTAAGGCAAGGGGTGTGTGGAGCAGTCCAGTGAGTGAGATACTTGAGGACTGAACAACATGGGGACTGAGGACATACTTAGCTATAGGGAAGAGTATTTACTAGTGTTCACTATACACAAAGGGTGATGTCATTAAGGGAAGGGCTGGATGGATTAAATGACAAAGAACACAGGCAGTAAACAACTGATAGGCATTATAATATGATTTCCCCACCAGAGAGTGGCAGAGAAGTCACAAAGATCTCTGGCCAATCAGGTCTCAAAGTGAGGTATGGAAAAAAGGAGAGACATTTCCCAGAAAATTCAAATTTAGACTTAATTCTTAATACGACTGTTGGTAGATGATTGTTTGTTACTTTCCTTTAGTTAGTTAATAATTGAATAAAGGGATCTTACTTGCATTTGATATGGCAAAGGTTCCAGATACTTAATTTGGTTTTTGCTCTTACATGATCCAGAGATTCATTATGCACCTCTGTTGTTGCTGGGAAATTCCCTGTATAGCAGTTGCCACGGAGAGGATATTTGACTGGAACCACTAGAGCAGCTTCTCCTGATCGGAGGATGCTTGGTTAAACTCCTGCAGCTTTCTCTGATTCCTTTGCAGCTGCCTCACATCCATATCTCGGAGTAAAGGAAAAATAAATACTTAGTTCTGGAGGATGTGCAGAGTTCCAGCTGAACTTCGTAGCAAGGTACGCTCAGAGTGCCTGATGTTGATGATAGAAATAACTTTGCATGGCACTTTTAAAATAAAAAAACAGCACATGCATATTTACATTTAAGCATGTTCGTCCTCACCTTACAAATAAAACAAATTAATACAAAACAGTTGCAAAACTGTTTTGGAAATGGGAGGAATGGGAAGTGACATCATAAAGGCAAAGGGTAAAGGGACCCCTGACCATTAGGTCCAGTCGTGGCTGACTGGGGGAACTGACTGGGGTTGTGGTGCTCATCTCGCTTTATTGGCCGAGGGAGCCTCTGTACAGCTTCCGGGTCATGTGGCCAGCATGACTAAGCCGCTTCTGGCAAACCATTTACCTTCCCGCTAGAGTGGTACCTATTTATCTACTTGCACTTTGACTTGCTTTCAAACTGCTAGGTTGGCAGGAGCAGGGACCGAGCAATGGGAGCTCACCCTGTCACGGGGATTCGAACTGCCGACCTTCTGATTGGCAAGCCCTAGACTCTGTGGTTTAACTCACAGCGCCACCTGTGTCCCATGGTCCCAAGGAACTCTCTATTGATGAAGCTGCTGCACATAAATTCAAGAATGCTGGACCTTTTTAAAAAGAGCTCTCCTTAGAACAGAAGAAGTGTGCTTCTTTACTGAGCAGAAAAATTACCCCTGCCACTACCACAATGTTATGCCTGCACGCAGCCTCAGCTTCAGCCTCAGCTGTGTGCATTGTTTTTTGTCTTAATTGTTCGTATACCTTGTGTCTCCAGATGCCATGGCACCATCAAGGATTATAGTAGGTGCATGATAGAATGAACCCACAATTTTGTAGTCATAATCAGCACAATCATCACTCCCTAAGCGTGCTGATTGTGACTACCACACACATTCTCTTGCACACATTCTCTTAGAAGGGCAATGGTGCCCATCTGGGATGTGCCGAAACTGAGTTCTGCCAAGTCCTGGCCACAAAAAAGCCCTGCCCACAGGGAAATGTCAACATTGTAGCAATTCAACCACAAATAGCATTGAGATGATCCATATCACTGAGCTCAATGGGCTACCTGGTCAATAAGCCCATTCTTCAATGTATGAAAAGCCAACAAACTGTCTAAATCGCTCTCCAGATCCATCAAACAAAAACTAAAGACCCACCAGGTCAACTGTTCCTGGTGAGAAGGACAGAATTTGGGAAGATTCGTGTGATCAACTACATAGGAAAGCCTGTGATGCTCTACTTTCTAATGGAAGTGGCTGGCTAAGAGTAAGAAAAGGCAGTTTCCTTGCTAGTCAGGTCTTATTATCATTGCAGAGCAGGGTTAGGGGGAAACTACATGGCTATATATAGAGAGACCACAAAGAAATGTATGAAAACATCTGGGCGGGGGGAGAGAAGAGAGAGGTTACCATGACAACTGGAACATCTCCTACAGAAAGCAAAAAAAAAAGGGGGGGAGGGATGAGATGAAACTGTAAACAAACAAAACAAGAAAATGTAATGGGAAATCATACTGAAAGTACAGTTGACATTGTGTGCCTCAAAGGGTCTTCTAGAGAACACTTAGCAACCCCTGGAATAATGGATTCTAAGCCATCTATGGAATATAAAAAAATAACAGAAGTGCAGGCCAGGAGAGGATTTGAACACGCACACAGCCCAAACAGGACTGCTGATAAATTAGCTATGGCATCCATGTTAGAAAAAGCAGTAGAAAAGGTGAGCTTCGCCAGAGGTGACAGCAGGCAAGCAAGGATTTCCCTGAAGGCGGGGCAGAATGGCAGAATGCTTAGGCCAGAGACCAGTTACGTGGTGCCATACCATAACAGAGAAGGAGAGTCGCGTTCCCAGGAGCGCTAGACTGGGAGAAAATCCTTTCAGGCCCCATCACCATTATGGATGAGCAAACCTGACAATGTTGGCTTCTCTCTGTTTCTCATTTGCCTGCTCTTCAGTCCACTTCTCTGCATTTCCACCCTGGTTTGTGAATTTATTTTTAAAATCCTTGTTGAAAATTCACCAGCATTTTAGTGCAAAATTCTCCTAATACACACATTAATTCTTTATTTTTGCCTCTTCCACACACTTTCACAAAGCAATTTTTCCCATTGTAACAGACTTTTGCGTGTTTTCTCCACTAATAAATGCATTTTTATGGACCTTTTACCCCAGTATATGCTTTTTGTTTGTTTGTACATATGACTTGGCTGGAGAACAGCATTGCAAAATTCAGAGAAATGCAGATTTTGAAGGATGGCTGTGTTTCACTTTTTTCAGAAAGTGTGATTCAGCCTTTGAATGCAAACTGAATCTAATTTCTCCTCCATTTTTAATTACAATTAGTGGTAGACTCTGAACATCAAAGAAAAGTTTATGTGCCAGACTTTCTGAAAAACTCTAGCAAACCCAGCTGTCTCAAAGGCATTACTTTTATGTTGTTTCCTCAAGATGTGAAAGGAAGGAATTGGGTGGACTGTTGGGGCAAGGGAATTCCAGGTTCAGTGGTCAAAAAGCCAACCTTAGGTAGTTGTGCAGACTACAGTCAGACAGTGATGAACAAATGGACATGGAAGTCCAAAGCTGCAACCCCTCATCTCATCTTTTACAGACCAGCTCCATTGTTTTTGCCCCTAGGAAAGCAGCCACCTCACTGCTATGACTGCCACAACTTTTAAAACATTGTTAATATAATTAGTTACTTAATTATAAATTTATATACAAATTAATGCCAAAATAGCCTTCTATGTAGTTTACAAAGTACAGTGGTACCTCGGGTTACAGACGCTTCGAGTTACATGTTTTCAGGTTGCGTACTGCGGGAAACCCGGAAGTACCAGAAAGTGTTACTTCCAGGTTTCGCCGCATGCGCAGAAGCGCCAAATTGCATCACGTGCTTGCACATGTGCAGCGCTGCAGGTTACGAACGCTGCAGGTGGTGGACGTGCCTCCGGCACAGATTACTGTGTAAAACTAAGTTGCAGAAACCAATAAAAAAATAAATATCCCTAATTAAAACACACACACTCTCTATCCATTTTTGCAAGAATGACATGGGTGCTAGCACAAAATGGCAGCACTCTGCACCAGTGAGTACAATGGCAATGCCTCCTCGCACACTAAAACTGTGCCATTAAAACAATACTGCAATTGAAAACAGGAGACTCAGATAAAGAAATCGAAGGAATGCCTGGGTAAACAGGCAGATCTGCAAAAGCTGGCAGAACATTGATCTGGATGGGGCCTCTCATATTTCAGCAGGGAATGCACTCCGTACCATACCACCAGGGGCGTAGCAAGGGGGGGTGTAGTATGTGCGGTCCACCCCAGGTGTCCCCACTGAGGGGGGTGACAAAATGGCAGACGGCACTCACCATGGGGCCTCCATGCTGTACGCTCCATTCTGTACGCCCGCTGCCTCCCCCCCAGCTGTAGGGAGGCCGAGGCCCCATGGTGCCCCCTGCCCCTATGGTGCCCGCCGCCCCAGGTGACCAAGAGGCTTCCTCCGCCGCTACATACCACTGGGGCTACTTTTCAATCTGATGGAACCCTGCTGTTTCTTCACACTGGGCCCAATCCACAAAGTTCTCTTCTCTCTCTCTCTCTCTCTCTCTCTCTCTCTCTCTCTCTCTCTCTCTCTCTCTCTCTCTCCCCTCTCTCTCTCTCTCCATCCATAGATAGAGGCAAGCAGGGTGGCTGCTGCCTCATCACCAAAAAAACTCAAAAGAGGATAAGGTCTGCATTAATATGTACAATGGTACCTCGGGTTACAGATGCTTCAGGTTACAGACGCTTCAGGTTACAGACGCTTCAGGTTACAGACGCTTCAGGTTACAGACTCCGCTAACCCAGAAATAGTAACTTTGCTGCAGAATGAGAACAGAAATCGCACGGTGGCAGCGCAGTGGCAGTGGGAGGCCCCATTAGCTAAAGTGGGGAGCAGTTTCAGGTTAAGAACGGAGCTCCGGAACAAATTAAGTTCTTAACCCGAGGTACCACTGTAGATGCAAATTTAAAAATAAATCACTCTAATTCACATAGAAATACAACACATCTCACCATCGTGGGAGGGCCATGCAACTTTTGGGCCTGCTCAGTCTGCTGTCCAGGTGTTGACTGTTGATGGGTGACTTCAGCTGATGGACTCAGTGTCACAACTGAATAGTCTACTAAAACACTGCACTTGCGTTGGAAGGAGAATTTGATTTAATTCTCGCTTAGGTTTATGGCTTAGTTCTGTTTGGTATTCATATTGATAACAGAAGACTTCGCTGTCTCTGACTAAAAATAGATGGGTTTTGCTATTCTTATCATTTGTTTATGTGGCTGATGGAAAGAAATTGGAAGAGATACTTTGCTGAAGACCATCTGCAGCATGCTCAAATAGACACATTTTATATATAAAAACTATAAGGGATGTGTGAAAAACAGAATCATTTAGCAAGGCAGGCTCTCACATCTTAATCATCTGAATCCTGGAGTTATATTTTTAAAAAGAAACCCTCATATCACACCAGGGAAGAGTCATAGGTCAGTGGCGAAGCGCATGCTATGAACACACAAGGTCCCAGATCGAATCCCAGGTTTCTCTAATTTAAAGGTCCAGGAAGCAGGTGTTATGGGAGACTTCTGCCTGTCCGACAGAGTCAGCAGCACTGGGCTGAATGGACAAACCGTCTGATTTGACCGGATATAAGGCAACAGATATAAGGCATATACCATTTTCCAGCTGTGCAAAAGTGGTTAGCTAAAATTGCTTCTGTTGAATTGCCATCTCCCCTGTGAATGAAAATATCACACTTTCTGCACTGTGGGAAGATGAACCCCTTTCCTCCCAGGAAATAGATTGTGGCAAGGAGAAGATCAGGCTGAGTCCATCCATCAGCCACAGAAGAAGAAGCTGCATCTTCCTCTCTGCCAGAAAGAGCTGTGCTTTAGTGCTTGCTTTCCTCTTCCCTCTGCATTTCCGAGCACAATTCAAAGTGTTGGTGCTGACCTTTAAAGCCCTAAACGGCCTCAGCCCAGTATACCTGAAGGAGCGCCTCCACCCCCATTGTTCTGCCCGGACACTGAGGTCCAGCACCGAGGGCCTTCTGACAGTTCCCTCACTGCGAGAAGCCAAGTTACAGGGAACCAGGCAGAGGGCCTTCTCAGTAGTGGCGCCCGCCCTGTGGAACGCCCTCCCACCAGATGTCAAAGAGAAAAATAACTACCAAACTTTTAGAAGACATCTAAAGGCAGCCCTGTTTAGGGAAGCTTTTAATGATTGATGTTTTAATGTATTTTAAATCTTTTGTTGGAAGCTGTGCAGAGTGGCTGGAGAAACCCAGCCAGATGGGAGGGGTAGAAATAAATTATTATTATTATTATTATTGTTGTGACGTGGGGTTTGTGATTTCAGCTCTCTTGACATAATATGCTGGAGACAGTTCTCTAGTAACACTTCTTTATTAAAGCAAACAAGACTAAGACCTGAGGAGGGGAGAGCTACATTTATAGGGACAGGGAACTAGCTAGAAAGGATACATTTTGGAGGGAACAATATCAGGCAATCACAGTCCTGCCTTTTGGAGGAAACCAATAAGACAGAGGATCCAAATACAGCAGCTTAAATGAACCAATAGTAGCTGTACCCTCTGGAACCAAAAGGCAGTTACTTTACCCTAATGCAAATACAGACAATAATAATACAGATATAAAATCCTTTGACTCAATACACAACAATTATTCTTTCTCCCCTTCTGTATCATATCTATTTGATTGCAAGCATGTGCACAAGGACTGACTTTTTGCTTTAAGAAAATGTTTGAATAGCATCGAGAAAGTTTCAGGTGTATTATGAGTTGCTGTTGCTCTTATTATTGTTATTGTGGTAGAGCTATGAATCAGCAAGACCCCCAGTTCAAATCTTGCTTCTTCCCTAATATTAGATAATCCTCTCTCTCTCCTTCAAATCCACGATGAAATGGATAATAGTAATTCCCTACAGGGCTGTTGCAAGCATTGCAAGAAAAACATATGCAAAGTACTTTGAACACTTGAAAGTACTAAATAAGTGTCAAGTGGGATTATTCGGAGAAGACTGTATTGAGCCACATTGCCCATAGTTCATCAATGCATCAGATGAACAGGCCTACCCTGGTTTGTTACGAAAATAACAAAAGATCTATCCACTCCGGAGATTTCATTTTGGAGTCATTTGGATTTCAATACAGTGGAGTCAGGTCTTCTCAATTCAGACAATTCGTGTGTTTCCATATAAAGATACAGGAATAATAATAATAATAATAATAATAATAATAATAATAATAATAATAATTTATATACCGTCCTTCATCGTAAGATCTCAGGGGGGTTCAGAGGGATGATCGTTATATTTGCAAGCGTAAAATGTAATAGCACTTAACATTTATACAGAGCTTCCATGAGTTCAAAGTGCTTCACATTAGATTCTGCTGTGTATTCCTTCCATCTGTACTTACTCAGGGCTAGCCAAGAATATATTTTAGGACTGGCCATTTAAAACACTAAACCATCACACTCTAAATTCACGAAAAGATAATTTCTGACGAATAACATTTTCACTTAAAACAGTCATTGCGTGCTTATGGGGGGGGGGAAGAATCAAGATTTCCCCCCATGGGAGACAAGCCTGTGGCTCTGGTCTGGTGATGTCTGATGACCTGTATATTTCAGTTTTGCCCTTTAGCCTGCTGCTATGCAGCATCATATGCCTCTAAGTATCTTTTAGTTTCACCTTCTGCTTTATCAGCAAGTAAGTCAAATCTCCAGGTAGGGTTACCATCTGGTCAGTTTAAAACAATATTTTTTAAAAATAAAAAATCCCAGTGCCAGTGAATAGGAAACAACACATACACATACAATTCTGGAAGGTGAACCGCCATGCCCTCCCCTTGCCCCAATAGATGCTTTTCCTTTAATAAAAGCATGACAGGCAGCAATGAGACACCCTGGGCAGGTGTCTCCCTCATTATATACATTCAGGAGGAATTTGAAAACAACGGAAATGTTTTTCGATGTTCTTTGTGTTTTTAAATGTTTCTATTCATTTTATTTTTAATTGTATTGTTTTGCTTTGGGAGGATGAGCAGGATATGAATTTAAATAAAGTAATAAACAGCAAAGGCACGTGCGCAAAACAAAACACTGTTTACTTGCTAGTTTTGTTAATGGTCATCTACTGAAAAACTTAAATAAAACGTAAAACAACAACAACAGTAAAAGCCTGCCATAGAATAGTACAACCAAAAATCTGCAAACTATGTTGAGCCATGAATGGCTGTTTAAAAAAATGCAATTGTCTCAGTTGGTGGTGTTTTGGGTTTAAGATGCTGGACTAGGGCTTGGGACTGTCTTGACCCAGGCCCTAGTGGAATGTTAACTTATGCAGATGCTCTCACTTATTATCTCCTCAGCCACAAAGGAGATTTAGTGGAACACTTTGTCTCCTCTAAGCACCTTGGGGTGTGAATACAAGACTGTATATATTGCTTTGTTCAGATATTTTGGTGCCAAGAGCTCATAAGTGCTTTTAGAATGCAGAATAAATGCTGAGGTGGCCAAACGTGTAGCCTCCTCGTGATATCTTTATCGTATGGTCTCCTGCTTGCCTGTCATCCTCAGAATTGTTTTATCCAGGCTACTGCTCAAGACCTCTACTACACCATTTGTTTCCATGCCTATGCATTTGGACAAGCATGTGGAGAACATTACATGAGAAATGGCCAGCCACTTGAAACAAGCCCATGAGCAGGAATCAGATTTAACAGCTGCCAACTATTTTCTGTGCAGGGGCTCCTGTGCATTTAAACCACTGCTGAAAAAATGGAAACATTAGCAGGCAAAGCTTTTCCCCAGCATACCAATACAGTACGAATGGGGTTTCTGCTGGTCACACAGTAGTTAATGGAACAAAAGCCATGTCAGAAAAAAAGCTGGCAATGTGGAATCCAGTAGGAAAGATCTGTATTACGGATAGTTCCCATTTTGGTGGATGAACAACAATGTATATGTATCCATGAGAAACCCCCCCCCCCCCAAATCTGGTGGAGGTGAAGACCTTAATAACAGTTGCTTTTGGAACAGCTTTGAGCTTCCATCCCAGAGATGAAGGTTTGGGACTCAAACCGTGCAAATGGTGTATTGAAAATTGCACAATGAGATTCACTGAGGGTGAAGATTGATTTATATGAAGAGGCCATCAGATGCCAGAAGAGGGCAGCATTGCACACAAGCCAGTACCTTGCAAAGTCCTCTAAGCCAATTATGCATACAATGTCTCCAGGCTCATTCCTGTAGCTGTTTGAGCCCATGACAGCTTCATATATATATATATATATATATATATATATATATATATATATATATATATATATATATGCAGGTTTTGGTGTCCTCGGGTGTCTTCCCGTGTAAAAGTTGGGGTGTCTAGGCGACGTTTCGACGAGGTCTCACTCGTCATCTTCAGGCTGGTGCTTTCGGCTTCTTGTTACTGGAACAGAGCAGGATCTCAGTGTTTGAGTTCCTATAAATACTGTTGAGGGGGTGTGGTGTATAGCCTCCAATGTTCTGGGCAGAGAGGAAGTTCCCAGGCTAGTGTGCCTTTTCTTCTTTTGTTCCTTAATTACTTGAGGGATATCTTGAGTGATTTCTTGGGTGATATCCTGAGTACCACTTAGGTGGGTCATTAGGTGTGGATTAGTTGCTAAAGTCTTTGTGTCTTGACCTCTTGAACTTTGTGAAGAGTTTTTCTGAGAAGATGGCTGTACTGCACTTAGTACAGCCATCTTCTCAGAAAAACTCTTCACAAAGTTCAAGAGGTCAAGACACAAAGACTTTAGCAACTAATCCACACCTAATGACCCACCTAAGTGGTACTCAGGATATCACCCAAGAAATCACTCAAGATATCCCTCAAGTAATTAAGGAACAAAAGAAGAAAAGGCACACTAGCCTGGGAACTTCCTCTCTGCCCAGAACATTGGAGGCTATACACCACACCCCCTCAACAGTATTTATAGGAACTCAAACACTGAGATCCTGCTCTGTTCCAGTAACAAGAAGCCGAAAGCACCAGCCTGAAGATGACGAGTGAGACCTCGTCGAAACGTCGCCTAGACACCCCAACTTTTACACGGGAAGACACCCGAGGACACCAAAACCTGCATTCCTGTACCCGTGAAAATCTACGAAAGCAAATATATATATATATATATATATATATATATATATGCTAGCCCCTTTCTCTGCTACCTTCAGGATCATAAATGACACTTCTCATGCCAGTAAGCTACTCATGTGAGCTGAGAAAAAGGAAAACAAATAAACAGAAAAAGTACAACTCCAATGTGGCTCATAAACAGACCTTTTAAACAGTTCTTGGAAGTGGCAAATGAATGCTAACAATGCAAAAGTGTGTATGTCAGATAACCAGTCCAGTGTGTATGTTAGATAACCTTCTGTTCCTCCTTACAATGCATCTGAGACCCAGGTCACACAAACAGCTGTGCAGTGGATGTTTTAAATGCAACCCTACATAGTAAAACAGCTCCTGAATGTATATGGAAAGAGTGTATCATTTATACAGTCATGTTTATTAAGTACATTAAATAAAGCAGGATATATATGTAATTCCCCCCATTACTTTTTCATATTTTCTTGGGGTGAGGACCAGGCTGAGAAATATAGTGACTATGGCATGTTAATGTCATGTGTGATATGACTTCAACGTAATTTCACCGCTGCTGGCAGAGGTGTCAGTGAATTGGTGGTGATGGCGGTCACCATTCGTGAAGCAGAAATGAGGGCTACGACAAGTGTGTAACGCCCAGCTTGCGTTGGATTCAGCAGTACACTTCCTCCTTTATTTAGTTCACTCAGGCCTGCATGAAATTGCTTTTAAAATTGTTATTATATATTGAGGGTCTTTGGAGAAGACCCTTGGGAGCTTCAAAAATTGCACATTAAGGTGGCTTCTCCACAATAAGGTTGCCATGAGGAAGCTGCTTGGAGCTGCTTTGCAATGTGGGCATTCTCTGTTGCTTGTTGCTTTGTGCGCATCAGTATTCCCTATGGATTGCCCCCTCCCATACGAATCCTGGTGGTGGAGAGGAAGCAAACAGCTGAGTCCAACGTGCACCGTGAGCTGGTATATATGAAACAGCCACCTTGCAAAGTTTCAGTAGAGTACAGGCAGTGATTGTACCAAAATAAGCTGCATGAAATTGGAACGGTCTCATTCAGGCAGTTTCTTGACACGTCTAATATCTGTACTTTGATCCAGAGCTCTTGTTCGACAACAGGTTGGGCACAAAAAGAATAAATAGCCACAAATCAGACTTTAGAAAGTGCAATAGTCAGAAACCAGTGGGAGAACATTTCAGCTTCCCAGGATGTCCTGTTACTGATGTTAGCGTGGCCTTTCTTGAATAAACTTCCAAGGGAGACTCCAGCATGAAGCTGCTGAATTACAACTGAATCACAAGAAGTTCCATAGTTTAACCTGGGGCCCGAATTGAGATAATAGGTTATCCCTGGATGTTTGTGTTATTATCAACACTGCTTTGTAAAAGATCACTGTACATTTTTTACATACATTTAAGCTTTACAGTAATTGTCATTGTCTGTACTTTTGGCATTTTATCCCCCTTCAACCTGACTCCCTATAATATCCCCCCCCTTTCCTCTCCAGTCTTGTGTGTGCACAGATATATCTGCCAAACTCGGGTTAATACTTCATTAGAGATGGACAAATCTGTCCGTTTTGGTTTCTCTCTCATTTTTCCCAACCTTAAATTCAGTTCTCCACATTTCCACATCGGTGTGATTTTTAAAATAAATCCTTATGAAAATTCACCAGCATTTTAATGTGGATCTTTTTGAATATTCACAAGTTTGTATGCAATTTTGCCTAATATGCACTTTTCTTCAAAGCAATTTCATTTAAAATAAAAATGCATATTGTCTGTTCTTTTCCCTAATAGATGCATTTTTATGGATGCTTTAGCCCAGTATATGCATTTTTTGTGCTCATTACTCAGCAGGAGAACTGCATTACAAAATTTGGAAAATGTGAATTTTCAGGGATGGCTCTGTTTAGGTCCTTGTATTGTTCAGGAAGTGAATTAGGTAGGTTCACATTTAAATGCAAACTGAATCCAATTCCCTCTCCCCCCCCGCATTCCTACACTTCATGTATGTGATGAAATGGACTCTAGCCCACTGCAAGATCTCACTGGAAGCTGCCACAGCTTCTTCTCCGGAGGCTGTGTGTGTGTTTGTGTGTGTGTGTGGGGGGGGGGGGGAGAGGACACCCACAGAGATGCCCCTTGAATTCTGCTGCCTGAGGCAGCTGCCTAAGTCTGCCTCATGGATGAAACGGCCCTGTATCCAGGTGTGTTCCCATGACCTTGTAGCTGCTGAAAAGTGAAACCATGCAGATACTAAGGTGGGAAACAGTAGGGGGGGGGGCAAAAAAGGCAGGCAACACTCTTACAAACAATGTTATAGTTGTGTAGAAGAGGGAATTTCAGCATGTGCAGCTTGACTATAGAAAATGAATACACCATGTGTAATGCATAGCTTGGTCCCCACAGAAACTGAGTTTGAGAAGCAAGTTATTTCTAAAGGGCTGAAATGTGTTAAGGGGCTGAACCCAGAAATGGCAGCTTAGACCTTTTGGATAAGAAATTTGAGTCAACTTGCCAGTCGACCACAACTCTCTCCTAAAAGTCCTTGTTTGAGAAGGCAAAATAAATGGGGGGGGGGCATAAATGTTGCTACAGCGTATGGTTCCAAGTTAAAGTGTTGCCTTTTTTTGACTTTCTGTGGTTCAGGATTTTAAAAATAGTAAATTACAATGGAATAATTTTTGAGTGACGTGAGCTAAATTTCTTTTTCTAATAAAAAGCGTCAGTTCTTCCTTGCCACCCCCCCTTTGAACAATCTCTCTGCTTGAAAATCTCTCCTTTCATTGGATTTGGTGAGGCAGCAGAAGTGCTAAATTGATGCCTGGACTTGTTAATTTATTGGACAAGAGCCAATAAACTGAAGTTTGTTGCAGGCAAGATGGATGTGCTTCTCAGTGGCTGGCTTGGCTATCTAGGAAGGAGGTATCCAAGCTCTTCTACATGGGTCTCCACTCTCCTTGAGGGATCAGATTTGCAACTTGACGGTTCTCATTTATCCCTTTGCCACTGAATGCAGAAGTTGTCTCCCTGGCACACAGTTTTGTTTTCATCCAGTGGCACTGCTTGGGCTGGGTGATGGGCCACAGGTCTGGGCCCCTGCATAGGGTGTAGGGGTGGAAATGGCTGGCCTTTGTTAGTAGTAGTCATCTGCAATGTCTTTCCTTTAAAAATAACCAGAGTGAGTAGGGAACAGAGTGAAGCTCCAGTCACTCAGACCTCCATCTTTGTTTCTCAGAGCGCTATACCTCTGAGCCTGCTTGGGACTCTGGGAAATGAAGGTGGTGAGTGTGTGGTTGGTAGGCCTAGGGGATAAATTTAATTCTGTTTGCATTTAAAGCCAAACTGACAAAATTTGTCCTTTCTGAAACAATTTGTGAACTGAAATACAGTCCCACCCTTCAAAGTTCATGCTTCTCCCTAGTGATGCAATGTGTACAGAAATAAGGTAAAGGGACCTCTGACCATTAGGTCCAGTCGTGGCTGACTCTAGGGTTGTGGTGCTCATCTTGCTTTATTGGCCGAGGGAGCCGGCGTACAGCTTCCGGGTCATATGGCCAGCATGACTAAGCCGCTTCTGGCGAACCAGAGAAGTGCATGGAAACGCTGTTTACCTTCCCACCGGAGTGGTACCTACTTATCTACTTGCAGAAATACATATGCATTTATTAAATGCATATATTAGTGAAAATTTCAGACAAAGCGCATTACACGAGGGAAAGATGCTTTACAAAAATGTAATTTTAGCCAAAACTGGGTGCAAAAATATATCTATTATAATAAATTCTCACCAAAATGTGGATAAATTTTCATGAGGACTGAAAAAAATATTGCAAATGGATGTTGAAATGTTGAGAACTGGGAAACCCAGCCAGATGGGTGGGGTATAAAATTATTATTATTATTATTATTATTATTATTATTATTATTATTATTATTATGCTTGGGGAAAAAGAAACGGAGAGAAGGTACAACTAGTCCACCCCTCGCTCCTCCTGCCTCTGCCACACATTTGAATCAGGGGAGAAAGGGGGAGACTGACATGGAAGTGGGCAAATAGTAAGACAGGAATAGGTTCCTGTTGATTTCACCAAAGCTTTTTTCCCCACAGAGACTTTTGGGTGCCCTCCTTCCTTCCCATGTTCCAGCCATGAACCTGGGGTGGGGATGAGTTTCCTCTTATTTGCTTTCTTAGAAGAAAGTAAAAGGGGCCTGTTAATCCCCCTGCTGCATTACCTGCTGCCTACCAGATGCTAGGTAAGGAATGGAATTCTCTCTCCCACCCAGTTACCAGGCAACAAGTAGGAAGGAGCCAAGGAGAAGAGTGAAAGATGAAAATGAGTGACCTGAAGGAGAGGGAGGGAGGGGGACCTTGGAAGGTATTTTCCCCAGGACCCCTTCTCTTTCTACCAGCTGAAGCTGGCATGCCAACTGCAACCCCTTCTGAACACAGAGAGACTGGCTACAGTGGTCCATGCCGTGCTGACCTTCTGGCTAGACTGCTGTATTATCTTAAACTTGGGACTATCTTTGAAGACTGTCCAGAAACTTCAGTGGAATGAAAATATAGTTGTTAGGCTGTTAACTGGGATCAGGGATTAGGAGGAAAACATCACAGCAGCTGCACTGGCTCCTAGTTTGCTTCCAGGCACAATTCATTCAGAGCGTTCATATGTCATAATGTACAAACAGTCAATCAATCAATCAATCAATCAATCAATCAAATAAAAACAGAAATTTGGCAGTCCTCAGGTCTTGCTTGGATTGACAACAAATTTGGTCAGCCTGACCTATGCTGGATGGAGAACTGGAGGAGTCCAGCAATCGACTTGGACCAAATAGTATTTTCAAGACCATCAACTGTGATACTTTTTCTACTGAGGCTGTCTGTGAAGTGGGAATCACCGGCACTCTGTTTTAGTTGTTCCATTCCTATCTGGATGGCTGTTTCAGGAGGTATTTATTTATTTATTGCATTTATATTCCACCTGTTGTCTCCAAGGAGCTTCTCAAAACAGATAACAAAATCTATAGAAGATAAATCTGGAGTAAAATATAGATCACAACAGATACAGAAGAAGAAGAACTTGGTTTAGGAAATAAAGTCCCCACATTGGTAGCCTTTTAATGTTTGATGTTTTATCATGCTTTTAGATTTGCTGGAAGCCACCCAGAGTGGCCGGGGCAACCCAGTCAGATGAGCGAGGTACAAATAATAAAATAATAATAATTATTATTATAGTTAAAGTGATGGATGTGGAAAGAGGCAGTGTTTTCATCCCAATCATACCCTGGCTCCATTTCCAGGCAACCAATTCAGCTGACCTGGCTTGGCTCCAGATATTCTTGGGACAGGCCTGAATCTTCAAGAGTGCATAAACAACATCAGATCTAAAAGATGAAAACAGTCCTTCATTGAAAGCTAAGAATATATAAATACACACACACACACACACACACACACACACACACACACACTGTTACAATTAAGCAACAGAGTGTAATATATATCATACGATCATGGAATTGTAGAGTGGGAAGGTACCCCCAAAGGCAATCTAGTCCAACACCCTGCAATGCAGGAATCTCAGCATACCTTACTATCCAACCTCTCCTTAAAAACCTCCAAGGTAGGAGAATCCACCACTTCCCGAGGGAGACTGTTCCACTGCCAAGCAGGTCTTACAGAAGTCTTATCAGAAGACCGAACGCCAGATGATAGTCTGTTTCAACTAATTAGTCGTTTTCAATCTCATCCATTTAATCTAGTGTCTTTGGGAAGAGTGATAACACCACACTCCCGAGAAAATGTATCCCTTTCTGTACATTACTGGCCAACAGAATTCCTTTGCCTGTGCTGCTGCTTTTTTGTTAATAGATCATTAGCAGTAAGTGCAATTTGTGCACACACACAATAATTAGACACAATAAATGCAGTTACCCAGGTTTATGGAATATTCCACTCAAATATCATTCTCACAGGGCAAAACATAACAAATTGTGGAAATAATACAGATTGGCAAAGTTGGGGAAAGTTAAAGGAAAAAAAGCAGATGCTAAAAGATATATGCATGCTACATTTCTCCCAAATCTTTAAATCTATTCTGTAAATCATTGAGGATCCCTAGGGGATTGAGGATTAAAAAAAAAATACCCAGGTTTATTTAACCAGCACATGGATTTATTTTTTAAAATGGGCATCTATTTTGAACAAATGCTCTATGGACTTAATATTACTACTATCTGAACGTTCTAACATGGAAATACAGAAGGTAAATAAAAGCTGTTCAGGATTGTGAAACGGGGCTAATAACATATCACAAGATAAAGCACGATGGCGAGAAGGTACGCAAAAGGAATTGAATGTATACATAAAGGACTTAAAAGCTGTCAAGATTAAGAAGTTTTAAATGCGATGAATGGGATGATAAAAATAGAGAAAGCATATCCCTGGTTGAATCAAAAGGATCCTACCGAAAAGGTAGTTACATTCCAAGAATCTCATAGTTTTTCTTCAGACCCCGGGAGCAGCAACAAATATGGAGATTCTTTGGCTATCTCAAAGAGAGAGAGAGAGGACTGCAATAAAGATAGGAGCAAAACTTTTTTGGAGCATCGCCCAGTGTTAAGATGGTCAGGATGATGCAGAAGCTGATGCAACTCCCTTGTATTCAAGGAGAAGGTGGATTTGATAGTAAATTTATCATCTCATGAACTAAATGCAGATGAGAAATCCATCTTAAGCAGCAGGAATTGGGAAAATGTCCATAGCTGTATTTATTGGCAACCAGAAGCTCAGCAACTCAGCAGATGACGTCCTACAAAGGGAAGACTAGGACTCCACCTGGTTCCCACTGAGCTATGGAGGGAAGCACACCCAGATAATGGAGCAGAACTTCAACTGCAGTTCAGAGATGTCTCTTAAAGAGACCACACTTGCCATATGTACAAAGATAAAATTGACTTTTGTTGCTGTGCCCAGATTTGCTTCTCGCCCCATGTGACCCCCAGAAGGGAATGTGGTCCTCTGGCTGAAAAGATTCCCTGGATGTAGGGAGACACTTGAAACATGAAACTGAGAGGTGAAGTCACCTCATATAGCTAAATATAAATGACCACAAATGTTGCAAGCCTCCCAGCAGTCAATGGAGGCAATTTAAGCATCCTTGTTCAACCTCATAAGAGGGTTGAGATCAAGGTCACACCTACACATGGCTTCCCCCAAAGAATCATGGGAACTGTAGTTCACCCCTCACATAGCTACAATTCCCAGCACCCTTAGCAAATTACAGTTCCTAGGATTCATGCCCTTTAAATGCTCCAAGTGTGGAAATAAGTCCAGACTGCTTCCTTTATTTCAAACGGTGTATTGTTTCTGCCACTGAAACATGTATTTGGACTATTTCAGAATTTTTTTCATTTGCTGTGTACTGCTAAAATTAATAAAAGATAAGGAGAGCCTTGCGGGGTCAGGCCAAAGGCCTCTCTAGTCAAACACTGTTGACCAACCAGATGCCTCTTGAGAAGGCCTCAAACAAGACGTGAATCCCAGAGCCCTCCTAATATCAAGTTGTTAGTCTTGATATAAAACCCAGAACGTTGGCTTTCTGTCAGGCAAACAGATGTATTTTCAGGATGTGTGCCATTGTCAGGAATAAACTGGTACCTATTGCCCAAGAAAATAGGTGCCTAATAAATAGGTAGAGTTGGGAATTCTGGAGTTGGGCCTAAGGACTCATTCATGCATTCATGTTAATCACTCAATGACTGCCAGATGAAGTGATGACTTCTAATTGTATAACCATCATGCATCATTCACTACAACCAGAGCTTTCATCATATTACCTCTCAGCCACCATCTCAGATGCCATCTTTTCCAAAAGTGGCAATCTACACCTTCAAAGGTAAGGCTCGGAGCGACCTCAGCCATCGTCTGACAAACACACATGTGTGAGTTGTTGATTGTACTACGGACCCATTAGGGAGGTTATACAGTCCTGCTGCAAAGAAACTGCAGACCAGGGAAAATTCCTGACTGAGAAACAATTATTTTTGCGCTTTTACCAAGCTCATTGGTCACTAAAACTATTACATGCGTTGTAGTGGCAACAAATGTCCATAGTTTTTTTAAAAAATGGCAATTAGTCACTGCTTCAGAAAAGAAAAGAAAAGTCACTGAAGTTTTTCTTTTTTACTAATATGAATTGTTATCAGGGATTCTAAAGCTCACTCTCTCTATTTCTCTCTTTGTCTCCTAAGCTCTGTCTCCTTTAAATTAGCTTCCTCTGTTCGCAGGTAAGGAGGGGCGCCACAGCACAGAAAGCTTGTTATGTATTCGCTGCATGCCTAACTGCAGAACCAATTGTAAGCCGCTGCTCACCTCCCCCCACACCCCAGTTAAATAGAGGTTTACCACAAACTGTGAAAATGGATGCTTCATATTTTGAATGAAAAGGGTAAATCAAACACAGCCTTTCCCTTGGTGCGTGCACCTCACTGCCTCTGGAGATTATGCTGAACATTGCTGTAGTGTGTGGCCTGCCTCATGCCTGTCCAGTGATTGATTTCATCCATTCGCCGCACCCCTGCAGGCATTTACCTGATGTGGTTCACGCACTGCAAAGACCCCAATACATCTTCGTTAGCCAAATCTATATGCATGAGAATACGCATGCACACACAAACAAACAAACATATGTATGTCCTTCTATGAATTGCGGATCAAAGATGCATGAAATATTGAAAAGCACCTAGACTGGAGGAGGAATTTAAAATATGATAAGCACAGACGACACTATAACATTTGTATAATGAAAATTTCCATCACTATTAAGATGCCAAAATAAAAATTAACCTGCTGGAAGATTTTCTCTCTCTCTCTCTCATTTGCTGATGATTCACCTTGACTTTGTGTGATATTAGGGAGGGAGGCAGGGAGGGAGGGAGGGAGGGAGAGACAATATAAAAACCAAGGTTAGATTTTGCTTTTGTTCCATTTTGTGCACATCAGGTTGATTGTAAACGATGCCTCCCATTTGGCATTCAGAAATATTGCCTTAAAAACCCTCCGTTCCCAAGGGGGGTGGATTCTCTTAGCAATTCAAAGGAGAAGGAGGAGGCAGAGGGAGGGAGGGAGGGGGGAAGAGAATGGAGCATATGATAACCGTCTATGATTTTGCCTTGGTAAACAAGGGGTTAAGTATAGCAGTTGAAGGCTGCAAGCTTTGTCAGGGTTGTACTATTTTTCTAATGCACAAGGAGAAGGGAGGCTAGGAGACAGGAGACAAGGGGAAAATCCAGGGAATGGAGAATCTGAAGCACACCCCGAAGGGATGATGATGGTGATGGGCATCAAGAAAGATAACAGGTCAGGTGCATGCAAAAATCTCTGTCTTAAGGACTAAGACTAAAAGGTGGTATTTCATTTGCCTCCCCTCCCTTAGTTCTTGAATCCTGACTCTGAGTGGTTAAGGAAGGCGGCTGTCTACTGCTGAGGATGGGATGCCAGGGAGTCTCTCTTGGGGAGCAAAAATCCTTTGGTTGGGCTTAGCAACAAGAAGGCAAAAAACCCACACAAAAAATTGCAGTATCCTGAGAAGAGAAGTGAATAGTCTCCTGTGGCTATCAGTGAGGTGGGCATCCACTTAGACCAAGCCAGAGGCTGGACAGCTGGCAATGCTGCATTGTGCTAAGGACATGGAAATCTCAGCGGGGGCTTCTGGCTGAGACCTCAAGCCCACATGGGGTCTTCTTCAGGTGCTTAGGAGGGCCAAGCCTTTCCAGGACATGTCCTGCATGCGGAATGAAGTCCAGAGCTTCTTTGATGTGGACCCGGCCGCAGCTGGATGAGCTCTGCGTGGCAGAGAGCGTGTTGCACTGTTTCTCTTGCTGAGAGGAGGAAGATCAAGAGGGAGACCACACTGCAGAGGACCCTGCGCCAGCCAGGCTGCATAGACCGACACAAGTGCCGAATGGTGTGTAGACTACCACTTCTACCCTCAGCAATATACTGTGCTCTCTCTCTCTCTCTCTCTCTCTCTGTGTGTGTGTGTGTGTGAAAGAGTGTGTGTTTGTGTCTCTGTGTGAGAGAAATATAGCTCTGTTTTTATGCCACCACAGTTGCTCTCCTTGTTTCATCCAAGATAGCTAGAGCTTGCAATACAGCTCTGTGAGGGAAGGGCTACATTTGGACAAAAACAAACAACCCCCCTCCTGGTCTTCTTTGCAGATGCTGTTTTAAAGCCCATCCAGCACTGTCTTACTGCTGGTTTTCCAGGCAACGTCACACCTCTTGAGGACACTGGGGACATCAGGGTTTGTTTGTTTTTTGCTGAGTATAGCATCTTTCCACTATCATACAGAAGGATTTCAATTCAGGCAGGCACTGCCCTGAGCAAAGGGCTACAAGAACTACCAAAAATTCTTTCCAGTCACCACCTCATTGCAAACCTCATTGCAAATTTCTTTCTTTCTTTCTCTTTCTTTCTTTCTTTCTTTCTTTCTTTCTTTCTTTCTTTCTTTCTTTCTTTCTTTCTTTCTTTCTTTCTTTCTTTCTGACTCACCATATTGCCTGAGGAACTTATGGGAATCTTGGAAACCTCTGTGTTTCTCTCTAAGGTCAGGGAGTCAGTGTGAGAGACACTGAGCTCTCCTCCATCAAGGTAAACGTGTGCCTTGCTTTTTGCTTGCTCTTATTCCTTAGGCAATTGTTAAGAGAGGAGCCTCAGCACAGAAATGCAGCAGGGGAAAGCTAGCAAAGAGCACTTGCACACTAGAAAACAGTGGAGAAGGAGGGGTGGTAGGAAGGAAGGAAAGGGAGGGAGACTGGACTGCAAAAGTCAAAAGAGATTAAGGTAGGGATGCAGCATGTTAAATGTGCACGATGCTGTTTGATGAAACAGAGTGCTTAATGTTTACCTCTGAGTCACCAGGGTATTCCTTGAGTTGGATGCTCAAGTCCCAGGTGCCGCATGGGCAAATCTTAACACTTCAATGCAGGAGCAAACTCTAGGCAGCCTTTGAAGTTCTTTGAATAAACTGTTGGCCGTGGGGGAGAAAGAACCCCCACTTATGTTGTGTGATATGTTTGCCAGGGAGAAAGCACCCTTCTTGTTTCTTTTAGCCCTTCCTTAAATGGCATAGCATGGGGTGATGGGAGTATTTTTAGACTACGCTTGAGGATGCAAATTAAAAGCAACCCATTTATGTTTTGTATACATTGTGAAGAAAGAGAGGGCTAATGCTCATGGTGCTATTTGTTTCTCTCTTTCAGCTGGACAGGCTTCCTTTATATCCTCTCTACGTTTTCATGAGCCACTTCCAAGCCCACACGCAGACCCTTCTGGCAGGTGTTAGAGTCCCCCTGAACCTCATCCCACCACCAGACATTCAGAAAAGTTTAGCTTAAAGGCCTAAATATGACAGTTGCCACTGGAGATCCCACAGATGAAGCAGCAGCTTTGCCTGGTCATCCTCAGGACACCTACAACCCAGAAACTGACCATGAATGTTGCGAGAGGGTGGTCATCAACATCTCGGGACTGCGCTTTGAAACACAGCTCAAGACACTTGCTCAGTTTCCAGAGACCTTGTTAGGAGACCCTAAAAAGAGAATGAGATATTTTGATCCCCTTCGGAATGAGTATTTCTTTGACCGAAACAGACCCAGCTTTGATGCTATTTTGTACTACTACCAGTCTGGTGGCAGGTTGAGGAGGCCTGTTAATGTCCCCTTAGACATCTTCTCAGAAGAGATAAGGTTTTATGAACTTGGGGAGGAAGCTATGGAGATGTTTCGGGAGGATGAAGGTTACATCAAGGAAGAAGAGCGGCCTTTACCAGAGAATGAGTTTCAGAGACAAGTGTGGCTGCTGTTTGAGTATCCAGAAAGCTCTGGGCCAGCCAGGATTATAGCAATTGTCTCTGTCATGGTCATTTTGATCTCAATTGTAAGCTTCTGCCTGGAAACTTTGCCTGTGTTCCGGGATGAGAATGATGAGATGCATGGCAGCAGTAGCAACCCAAGCTCTTACTCCAATAGCACTATGGGGTCTCAGCAGCAAACATCTTTCACAGACCCTTTCTTTATAGTGGAGACGCTCTGCATCATTTGGTTCTCCTTTGAGTTCTTGGTGAGATTCTTCGCCTGCCCCAGCAAAGCTGGCTTTTTTACCAACATCATGAACATCATTGACATTGTAGCCATCATCCCCTACTTCATCACACTTGGAACGGAACTGGCTGAGAAACCAGAAGATGGCCAACAAGGTCAGCAGGCAATGTCTCTTGCCATCCTTCGAGTGATCCGCCTGGTGAGGGTCTTCAGGATCTTCAAGCTCTCCAGGCACTCCAAGGGATTGCAGATCCTCGGACAGACCCTGAAGGCCAGCATGAGGGAGCTGGGCCTCTTGATATTTTTCCTCTTCATTGGTGTCATTCTCTTCTCCAGTGCTGTCTACTTTGCAGAGGCCGACGAGAGCGATTCTCAGTTTCCCAGCATCCCTGATGCTTTTTGGTGGGCCGTGGTTTCCATGACAACAGTTGGCTATGGAGACATGGTCCCCACGACCATAGGTGGGAAAATAGTTGGTTCCTTGTGTGCCATTGCAGGTGTATTAACAATTGCCTTACCAGTGCCGGTTATAGTGTCCAATTTCAACTACTTCTATCACCGTGAGACAGAGGGAGAGGAGCAAGCTCAATACTTGCAAGTCACCAGCTGCCCAAAGATCCCTTCTTCCCCTGACCTAAAGAAAAGCAGAAGTGCCTCCACTATTAGTAAGTCTGATTATATGGAGATACAAGAAGGTGTGAATAATAGCAATGAGGACTTTAGAGAGGAGAACTTGAAAACAGCCAACTGCACCCTAGCTAACACAAACTATGTTAATATAACCAAAATGCTAACTGATGTCTAGCTAATAATAATAATAAAAAAACAACCCTAATAACTTATTTAAAACTTGAGTGGAACAATTGCAGATGTTGCATAATACCTTGCATTGTAGTTAATACAAAATGTTCTACAACGTGTATTGGTTCTGCATGGGAAGCAATAGTCGTGTAAGTGACTCTTTTTAACATTTGATGCTCAATAAGCTTTCATTCAACCCCTCCTCCCCATCACAGACTTCTGGTTTTCCAATTGTATGGCACAATTAAAGCAAAATTATGTCACAATATCAAATGAAAGGCATTGGAGAAAAACAAAACAAACCACCTCCCCATGTAAACAACAATAACAAACAAATGCCAACTAGCATAAATATAATTTAATATAGAACTCAGCCCATGCAAAAATATATCCCAAGGAAATAGTATGCAACTATACATCTAGCTTTCAAGCTTCAGGAATTATACAAAAGGTCATGCATAGTTTAATTAATGGAACATCCATCCAAATTACTTTAAGGTTCAGATTTCCAGATCACAAATGCCAAAGGGAGAATATACCATGCAGGGTCATGCTTCTGAACCAAAAATGCTGCATTGGATTCATCCACTGCAGCACGCCAGTGTGAGGCTCGCGGGAGGCACTGTTTAGTAGGACATTTTCTGTTGCTTTGGTAGAGATACATCAAGAGTCTGGAGGCATTTCTTTTTTTAAAGAACACATGTATTATTATTTTTTGCTGGTTTGGGGGTCACCAACATATTCAGGACTGAAAAGCATCTTGTTTCAAATGCTGGAGCAACTAAGCTGTGGCCTAGAATATATTTATACTGCAGTGAAATTTAACCCAGTATTACAGTAAAGCTGCATGGATATTTGTTGCATGGATCTTAATATTTAATACACGAAAATATATCTATTTTCTTAAGTAGACTATAGAGTATACCTGTTTATAGTGTTTCTAGATTCTCCAGTGGCTTGAAGGAGATTTGTGGACATAAAAGGGGGAGAAAGGGAATGTGTTGGGGATGGATGTGGGCCAACCACAAATTTGATAACCAAGGCAAATGCCCTAAGTGTTTGCTTGCATGAGGGTGCAACCCAGGAAAGGTGATATGAAGAGTACACACCTGTCTTGCACATGTAGGGAGGAACTGGTAATTTATTCATAGTGGTATCATATGCAGAGATGTACATCTGACCAGAGATGGCCAGGCTTATTTGTGACTAAAACATTGCTGGGTGACGCTGTTAGGCAAATGTAAGCTCAGACCCACAACAAATATTGCTCACAGTGCTTGGAGGCATAGATAGTTTGAGATCCACAGCTAAGATGCAACAGTATAGAGTGCCAATGACTTTGTCTGAATTTTGTTGACTTGCGTCTTCTGGTGGTGATGGGGCTTATACGATAATGCCAGCCCAAGGTCATTTGTTCAGGTGTGGGCAAAGTTGGCCCATGAAAATGAGTCTTGACGGAGTTGCCCCAGCTGAGGAGATGGCTGTGGATGGATACATGCAACGCATGGCTTGGAAGTTAAGGCTTCCTTTGGGATGTTGCTGTCATGTGGTGGAGTCAATATTCCTCAGCTTTAGAGTAAAAACAATCCAGGTCTACTCCCAGTGGGCTAATCTGTTGGGGAAATGGGCAATATGGTAGCAGAATTTGGCCAACCTCACACATCAGAATCAGATCCATTTTTTTGAGTCAAGGAGGAAATAAGACTCCTGGTTGGACTGCTCTTCATAGACTGGCATTTTAGCTTGGTAGTGTCCCGTTGATGCGGCTGCTTCAGCTCTCAAGGGAAAGGATAGCCCTTCAGCAAAGGCTCATTCTGCTATCAACATCCTAGGAAAGTGGCTTTTGGAACCAGTGTTTAAAAGAGTGAGGCCAATACCCCCTTCTTCTCATCAGTAATAAAAAAGATGATGACCCTTCTAAGCCAACAGGATTTGGTTCTGAGGCCACCATGGGTGTCCTATTTCCTGAGCTGCTAAACATGGTATGATTATTTGAAATGTGTGTGTGCTTATATCGTATTTAGAAGCTTAGGATTTGGAGACTATGTGAGAAGCCCCCTATATATATACCCACCCATGCCATAGGGAGCAAATGGAGCAAAACTAAAATCCCCAACCAGATCAATCATGTGGATCCTGCAAGTATTACTCAGGCAGCTTGCTTATATCAATCTTTCATTGATATGGATGATGGATGCCTTGTGAGGACCAAAAATTCACCAGACCAAAAGAATGTGTTGAGCATGTGATCTGATTGGATCTGTACAGAATTTGGCAACAAGGTAAAGCAGATCCACTGTTGCTTATTTACTTATTGCACCCCACTCAACTCACTTTCAACAGCTTAGCATTGAAAATGATATAGGTTGAATGGGATACTTGCTGAAGCAATCACCTAATTTATTGATCGTGTGCCAAACTCTATACAATCCACTTAACCTGCATTCTTAATGAACCACCTGGGTTGCGTGTATTGGCCCTAACCCATATGCTTGTGCCAAGAGGGGCAATATATCACAACAACACCCGCCCTCCCTTTAAACAGAGTATAAGCGACATGCAGGCCTTGTTTTGATTCTACACCTGTTGCAGGACAGCTGACTCTCACTTTTTGAATATGAACCCCCCCCCCAAACATTAGATTCACATGATAAAATGTGGGTCAATTTCTTGATCTTCCCCCAACCCTGCACTGCCCCTGCCAAAGACAGGCAATTTCTCTAACCTTCTTGGCAGTCACTGCTGAAAAGATGTATAAAAAAGAAAGCTGTCAGGGTTTTCTAACAGCTTATGATTTGAGGGGCTTACTAATTATTTCACACATCAGCAGTGCTGGAGTTTGCATTGCAGGATTAGGGCCACCTATGTCACAGTGCCTTGGACCATTCTTGTAGAATGCTGACAAAGGAAGAGCTTGGCATCACATCTCTAATTGCTTGCTCTCCAACTATGCTATGAATTTAAAAGGCTAATTTTGGAATATCTTCCATTGCAGTGAGCAGGGATGGAATAATCCTTCCTATTGCCTTAAGCCACTGCTAAAAATATTCTGTCCTCTCCACCACTCTGTCTGTAAAGGAATCATAAATATTCTTGGTTAAAGATCCATGCAGGATACTCCTGTACATTAGGGGGAAATCATTGCAGTCTATGCAAAAAATCCATGAGGAAGGGGGTTACTTCAGGGACTTCCACTGGGTACTGTCCTCATGTAATTATGGGGTAGGATCCATGGGGCATCAGAGAGTAAGGGAGGCAAAGCTAAGCCTACTGATTTCAATAGTAGTTGAGGTTATTCATGCTAGGAGTATGTTCAAGATAGAATTTCAAGGATGAAGCCTAGTACTTCTGAGGAGGGGACTCACTGCTGCTATTTCCCAGCATCTTAGGTTGGATCCAGACTAGTACTATTTCACTGAATTTTCAATTGCTGCTCTTGTACTTGGGTTTGCACATTATCTAACTCCACACTTGTTTTCATGCATTTCCCAATCTGCCTCTCGGAATTGCAGACTTTGACTTTTTAATGCCCTCACCCTAATATAAAGTTGATTGAATTTGCAATCCCAACTGTGTGATACCTATTGACCGCCCCCTGCCCCAAAAGGTGCAGCGTATCAAAAAGGAGTGGTCTCTGTATGGGAAGTAACCTTGAAGGGGCATCCTAAATTGCCTGGTCTCTGCATCAAAAGAAATTGGCAGTAGATAAGGTGATCAGGTGCCACCAGAAGTGAAACTCAATGCATATGTTAAGATACAGGTAGAGGAGCAATCTGAGACTTCATCTGAGGCCAGTTGCATAAAAGCTTACACCTCTTATGAAGTACAGTACTAAAAAAAAAAGTTTGTTTATGAGAAAGAGGTGGGAGGGGAAACCCAGGAATGAAACTCTAAACAGGACTAAAAGGTCATGAAACATTATCTTGAAATGTACCTCCTTATTGCACAAAACTCTATAGCAGAGCATGTTTGAAATGTTGGACACATCTTTATAGCTCATCATCTTGCTGCCTTATCCATCCCATCTGCAGTGGCAATAACCTGAAGTTTTAGATCCTTATCTAGCACCATCCTGGACATTTTTTCTGGTGGCTCAGTTTAAGAGTGCCAATCTAGGAACTTTACAAAAGCCACTATGGTTGGTCAAGCTTCTAGGGGAATAGCTGCACACTTGGGAGTATCTATCTATCATCTATCATCTATCTATCTATCTATCATCTATCTATCTATCTATCTATCTATCTATCTATCTATCTATCTATCATCTATCTATCTATCTATCTATCTATCATCTATCATCTATCTATCTATCTATCATCAATCAATCAATCATCTATCTATCATCTATCTATCATCTATCTATCTATCTATCTATCTATCTATCTATCTATCTATCTATCATCTATCTATCTATCTATCTATCTATCTATCTATCATCTATCTATCATCTATCTATCATCTATCTATCTATCTATCTATCTATCTATCTATCTATCTATCTATCTATCTATCTATCTATCTATCATCTATCTATCTATCTATCTATATCTATCTATCTATCATCTATCTATCTATCTATCTATCTATCTATCTATCTATCTATCATCTATCTATCTATCATCTATCTATATCTATCATCATCTATCTATCATCTATCTATCTATCATCTATCTATCTATCATCTATCTATCTATCTATCTATCTATCTATCTATCTATCTATCATCTATCTATCTATCATCTATCATCTATCATCTATCTATCTATCATCTATATCTATCTATCTATCTATCATCTATCTATCTATCTATCTATCTATCTATCTATCATCTATCTATATCTATCTATCATCGATGGCACTGGATCTGGACCCAGACAGTTAGTGTGAGTCCTTTGCTTTAGCTTTTCAAACCCATTATCAGGAGACCCCAAGGCTGATGTAAATCAAAACAACCTACCTTCTGGGCTTTAACTGTGACTGACCACTAT
Source organism: Podarcis melisellensis (assembly GCF_964234715.1). Lineage (NCBI taxonomy): Eukaryota > Metazoa > Chordata > Lepidosauria > Squamata > Lacertidae > Podarcis > Podarcis melisellensis. The sequence goes on along the minus strand of NC_138538.1, from coordinate 48,323,972 downwards.
CAATGAATGTTGGGGGAAAAAGCAGAAGTAGGAAATCTAAGCAGTTGGTTTTTCATTTAAGTTATTGCCTAATGGTGAGATGCTGAAATATTGATTCTGTAGACCGAGGAAAGGATGGCCTCAATGTGCTGCAGTTGTCTCTGAAGTATGTTCAGTGGGGCTTACTCATTAGTAAGTGTGTTTGGGATTGCAGCCTTAGATGTGCTGCGGAGGTAGGGAGAGAGGAAGCCAAGAATAACCAGGAGAAACACTAAAAGCTGCAGTGCTCTGTTGCATCCAAGGTCAGGTTTAAATGGAATGTATGATTGTTTTGACTGTCGTATCTGCTGCGTGGACACTGTGTAGGCAACTTGAACTGTATCTCAGCGGCAGGATGCCAACCCTCTAATCTATGAATTGGCTTGACCCAACCACTGTGCTAGAGCTATCTCACGCCCCGTACCTTTGCAGAGTGTTATGGCGCAGAGCTGAAACTGCAGACCACAGCAGGTGGGAAGGAGCAGATGGTAAAACGGGAGTGTCATGATGAATGCTGGAATAAGGATGGCAGGATCTGCAGGTTTAAGGCAGGGCTTCTGTTGTGAGGTTTGCCTATGCGGTGTCCAGACTGCAGTCCAATTAAACTTCAGCAGGTACTTCTTTACATAACTTTGGGTGAGTTTATTCAGGGTCAAGGGCACACTTCTACCTAGATAAGCATGAAGCAATACCCCAGGGGCATAGCCTCTTGCCTCAACTAGGGCAGATCCGCACCACACACATTTAACAAAGCACATTTAACATACATTTAAAGCACATGGTTTCCCCCAATGAATCCTGGGAATGGTAGCTCTGGTGAAACTATGACTCCCAGGGTTGTTTGGAAGAAATCATGCACTTTAAATATACGGTGTGAATCTGCCACTAATTTGGATTAGTCAGTAAAGCACAGGAAAGCAGTCTGGGCTATTGGGGTGGCAACTGAGTGTCCTTCAAAGGTTAGTAAGTAGGGTTGATCTTATACAAGATAGAGGAGGACATCAGCCCAGAAAGTCTTGGGCAGGTTACAAAGGTGATGTAAACAAATGTGAAAACTGGATTTGTTAAACCAGCATTCCTAACTTCCATTAGAGCCCAATGGGTTGATTGTCTCTTTAATTTGGAAAATGTAGTCTTCTGTATATTACTCAGGTTCCTAAATGACAGCTGAGGCAGGAATAGATGGATGAGATGTGAAGAGAGTGGGTTTAAATGCTGGAGTAAAAGAGGAGTTGGTTGTTGAATGAAGCATAGTTTAGTCATTGTTATTCCACAGTCCAGGAAGTATGAGACTGCTTTTGGATCCGTAGCAAGAAGCTCTCTGTGTCCATCTGATTCCCTGCTTGTGAATTGCTTTTCCTGCCTCCAATACAAGATGTCTGGCAGATGTAGCTCAGTGGTGAAAGCAGGGGCTCAGCATATGCTCAGAGGCACTCTTCATTCTTCACATTTCATGGCTGAGCTTTTAGAAACAGATCCAGAACTGAGCCATGGTTTACTGCAGCTCACATTAAGTCCTCTATGTGTGGCTTTCTTGATAACAACACAAAAATGTTAGCATTTGACCTGAATTCTCAGTAAATTATTTTGACTCAGCCAGTGCACATGTTGATGCCTTGAATACTTTTGCTCCTTCCTTCAGGGTCTCTAAAGGCTAGTTTATGCATGTAGCAGTGTCAGATGAGAATAAGGGAGATCAGTAAGAAAATGTTGTGGCGAGTGTTCCTGTTCACTGTTCCAGCCACCCATGCCCTTTGCCAGGACACTTCATCCCATTTGCCTCTCAACCATTTCCCCATCCCTTCAATAATCTGTCAGTATTTTGGGGACACTGAGTATGGTCAGTCCTCTTTAAGCTAGGGTCCCCCTTTTTTTGGTGGTGTGGGTTTCCTCTTAGTTTTTCATATAGGCTTTTTTGTAGTTCTGCAAATTTCACGGTTCCCCCAAGTCTGTTGACCTGGCACCTCCCTTTTGTAGGCTGGCGGTACTGTTTTGCCTATATAAACAACTGCACTTAGAGCACTAGAAATGATAAGGTAGGACAGTTCTGACACAGTAAAATAATTAAAAACAAGGGGTATCCAGTTATGCTATGCTTAGAGTGTAACTAATGAATCTAGTTAGTACTGTCCATTGATTTCAGTTGGGCAACCCAACAGTGGATTTCAGTTGGGTAGAATCCCAGAATTGCACATGGGTTTTCTAAACCTGCAACACACAGCTCCTTCCAAGACAATCTGTTTCCAGTGCAGGGAATGTGCAATTATTACCCAAATGGTGTGTATAGTTCAGATATTCCTTCATTCCCCCAAACTGAACTTAGAAATATTTCATTTCCCCAGCAGTTAATTTGTTATATTTTGAACCTGGAAAAATACTATCCAGATAATGCATCCATTACAGCTGTGGGTTTGGAATTCAGGTGTGAAAGTGTCATTTGATATTGCCTGTGATGTGCATAGTGATGAATGATGGACACAACACATGGCCTGGATATTGTACTCTTGCCTTTGAATGAGAGCTTTCAGAGCAATGAGGGTTCACATTCAGTAATTGTCAGAGTAAGCTCTTTAATAACCACTTTTAAACTTTAGAAATGACCAGAGGAGATAGAATAATTTTCCTAAGGTCGTGTAAAAAAAGAGAAAAAGAAATTGTCAGTAGTGGAGTTGGAATTAAAAACACAGAAGTTTCTAACATGCAAGATGTTCAGATCACTAAAAATAAATACATAAACTATATAAAAATGTAAAAACAGCCAAGAGAGAGAAAGAGAAAGAAAATAGCATGCCTGCTAATAGCAGGTAGTTGATGAAATGTTCAACTTGCATAAAATCATAACAGCTCTGAGAAAATGTATATAGCGGAACATATCTCAACAGTTATCTTCTGCCTTGTTTTCTGTAACCTCCATAACTCAGTGCTATACCTAGAATGGTCTTAAGAGCATGCAGCATGAGGGTGTGTAAATATGGGCATATTTGTGCATAAAACCCAGAGAAGAAAAGTGAAATACATAGGAGGATCTCTTTCAAGAAAGGTCATGCTTTGTAATCAAATCATTCATGGATGAGCTACTGGATTTACTGCTGAAATCTCTAGTCTTTCTGGAGTTTGCAATACACTAGAGAAGGGCCCAAATCTCACAACAGATCCAGCTGCTTTGACAAGGTTAAATTGACTGAAATGTGACTCTCTCCATTCTCCAACTTGGAGGAGGAATTCACTGATCTCCCTTCTCCCTTTTCTCAAGTTAGTGAAACCAAATCCCCCCCTTGGGACTTGTGTTGAATTCTGATCTGGATCTGAAGTTTGCAGTTTTGGACCCATCACTAGTATTTATGTTACTATGCAGGTGAAGCCAAATTATGAGCTAAGGCATTTGTTTGTTTGCTGTGCACCTTTCAGATTCAAACAGCTTGTCGTTTTCACAGCACCATACCAACGGTGGCATCCTGGGTTCCTTTCCACCCCAGCTGTGGAGCCTGTAACAAAAATGGCCTCTAAGCAGGAGACAGAGGACCACTGGAGTCAGAAATACAGTGGATACTACAGAATGCACACTTAAGGGGAGTGTGCCCAGTCTAAGGGGAAAGGAGCAGAGGAGAGGCAACAAACATTTACTACAAGGATGTAGGAATTTCTCAGGGGGCAGCAACACTATTACTCTGAGTACTATGTTAGTTTTTTTGCATCTCACACCCTGCCAAGGCAGAGTAAACATGCTTTCCATTATCGAAAGACAGCACATCCCAGCAGCCTTAGGGGCACAACCATTTTGTCCCAATTTGAGGCACACACAAGTGCACTTTACCAATCTTCATTTGTCCTCCCAGTTCTCCTCCAGTTTCCTGCCCCTCTGTGCAATCGTGTTCACCAAAGGTGTTGTAGCTTGAGCATGCTGAGCCTAGGGTACAGCTCACTCCATCAACAGTCTTAAAGATGACACAAGACCCCATTCCCCAAATGAAGAGTAAGCAAGGCTTACTCTTCATATTATTGCCTCCTGCCTAGGGCCACAGGGTGAGGGATTCTTTCAAGCACACCCAAAGAGGGATTCTTTCAAGCACACCCAAAGTGCAGAATTTCACCCCCCTCTCTTTGCAGAGTTCTCTGCCCACGAGGTCTGAATCTGCTTAGGCCCTTTGTTGTTGATCTCTGTGATCTTCCCGCAGCTCCCGCCATCTTTATCCTGTCAGCAGTCTTTGTGGTGCTACGGGCTAACCTGTTTCTATCTGTCACATGTTGGAAAGACAGGGTGGGTATCTGATGCCTCCTTGCTCATTCCATTTTCATTGTTGCTGCTAGCTATTTGTTCCTTGGAGCCTAACAGCTGATCCCTTTTGCTAGAAATGCCCCCCTCCTTTCCTTTCTCCTGCTCCACTGTCCCAAGTGAATTTCAGACTAACAGGCATTTTCTAAAGGCAAGCCCTCCATCTGTAATGTGGCTCCTGCTCTAAAGCCTTGGAGATCCCAATCTTAGAACACAGATAAGGCTTTGGCTTGGTTTCAACAGAGCTATGCTAATTTACACCATCCCACAATTTGGCCCAAGGATGAATTCAAGGTGATAGCTGGCAAATGAATCCCTTAGTTCTCATTTTATCTTCTCGGGTACATTTTGGCTTCTATGAGATGTCCAATGTTGTGCTATTAGGAATTTAATTCCAAAATCTATGTGTATGTGTAAATATGTAATGGAACTGTGTGTATTATTTCAAGATTTGTAAGGCTGTTTTCTACTGAGTGCGAGGAATGTAATTAGCGAACTGCACCTGCTTTCCTTGCTACCTGAGACATTGCAGATGTCCTACAAACTAGTCATATTACTAATTATTGCTTGGAATGTGAAAGAAAGGATATTGGATCAAATAAGTGTGTGTTTGCCTAATTTGAGAGAATCAATAAGAAAAGGAAATCCAAGAAGGACTCATAATAAAGATGCCGTGGAACTGAATCTTTTGTTTCCATGGTTACTGGAAGAATGGGACCAATAATGGTGAGAGGACGCTAAAGAAAGAGAACTCATGGGAATGTCGAATCGTTTAACCATGTGTTTGCTTGATGAAAATTTAGACACCAGCTGTATCTAAATTGCACAATGTGTATAGAACTTACTGTTAACAACTCACAGGAGTCCTCAGCACTAACTGGACACAAGAAGCTGAGATATGCCCTGTCAAGATGAATTACTTGTATATAGGGATAAGCTATTTGTGTATATGTATATATATGCATATACATATATATATATTCCCAAATGGAGATTTGCTGTCTGGTTGATCATGTGTGTACATAATATATGCTTCATAGAGTACCACCAATTTTGTAAATATCAGCACCCGTTAAAAATAAAAAAGGTATATTACTGAGGATTCGTTTTGCCATACGTTGTGTGTGACAACAAAAGAGGAATAAACTTTTGACAGGCTGCTGAAGTCATATTGTTCTGTTCGCCCCAAAACGGATCCCTCTACCTATGTCTCCCCACCCTATCACTCTTCTTTTTTCTCTGTCTGCTCTCGAGTAGTCCATCCATTCTGAAATAGTTCTGAAGCTATTTGACGACGGGACATGGAGGCTGCTGAAATTATTATATCATCTGCAGACATTCTGTAATGGTTAAAAAGTGTTCCATTTCTGTCACACAACACACTTGGGGTTGTATAATGATGCCAATACCTCCTAGAGAATTGTAGCAACATTGTTAGTGATGGAAAGAGGAAAGCTAATCTTCAGCCACCTGTCCACCGCCCCCCACCTGAATGCCGGAGAATGGCCATTTAATCTGGTTCCTTCTGAATGGCCATATATGGTAGTCTTTTCCCCAGCAAACTCGTCCTCAGTATCTGAGTAGTTTTCTTGCAGCAGTAATCTTCGTGCACTGTTCTAATTTATTTCAAGGACATTATTGGTGTTCAGATTCCTTTACAAAAACACTCAGGCATGTCTTCCCCAGCAAACCACTTTGCATTTATTTTAATGCAACATCAAGTAGGACAAGATGGGCTCTCATCAGCTCCCAGGCATAAACTCTTATTGGAGTTCTGGGGTGGAGTTGAGTAATTTTGTAACAGTTATGATTGGCATAGATAATGAAGGAGGAGAGTCTGGGTGATGACCAGACAAGGGGCATAAGGAAACATTTGCTTAAACAAGTGCCTTTTAAATGCATGGACAACACTGTGTTTTCAGCCAAATGCTGTGTTCCTGTTGTGCACAGAGCGCAGAGTGTTAATCAGGGACCATTAAGAAAGAGGACATGCAATGGGCAGCAGAGGTGGCACCAGTTTCTGCAACACTTTCTTCAACATTGTCTGTGACAGAATGCCTGGCAACCAACAAAATGCCTGGTGCCAGCATCCCATCTATTTTAGAGGCTGAAAATGCTTCTTATTATACACATTGTTATTTTATTTACATCTGGATTGTGCTAGGCATGGCTGTTTTCCTATCGCCAAACCCCTTTTCCTTCCTCTGGGTTACAGTATGTCCAGAGGATACCATTCCATTTGCATGGACCAATGCAATTGCAGCTAGGAAGTCTGTTTCAATTTCAGCACAATAGGCCTGGCCCTTGTGCTGTATTGCAAGCTGAAACTCGATTGGATTTCAGTGGTGGGTGTGTACCATACCGATACGTAGAAAGAGCATTTTGGGACCATCTGGTGAGAACATTTATCTTAGTGTTTCTTATATGTTGTCATTGGTTAACCAGTTTCTGAGCATAGTCCAAGGTGCTTACACTTGCCTGTTGGTGTAGTGGCTACAGTATTGCACTAGGACCAGGGAGACGAGGGTTCAATCCCCCAGTCATCCATTAAGCTTGCTGGATGACCTTGAGCCAGTCACTTTCTCTCAGCCTAACCTGCCCTGACAGGGTTGTGGTGAGGATAAAATGGGGAGTTTTGGGAGAACCATGTGCACCCACTTTAAGTGCTTTGGAGGAAAGGTGGAATATAAATGTAATAACTATATAATATATATATATATATATAAATAACTGGAGGTTCTCCTTCCTCCTGAGGTGACTGAAGAGAGGGCCTTCTCACTTGTGGCACCCTGCCAGTGGAACTTTCTCCCCAAGGAAACTCTCTGCTGCCTCTTTGGCTTTCCCTTTAGTACCCTGATTTTATTTCCTCAGGCTTTTAATTTTTAAGCTATGATGATTTGTATAGCTGCTAACATGATTTAGTGTTCCAAACACTTAACCTGCTTATTGTCCTTCTAGAGTTTTGTATTATTATTATTATTTTGGCCTTTAGAATATTTATTTCAAAGTGTGGTGTAGAAATGAATAGAATAATACATTGTAATGAACTATGTGTTATTGTAAAAGAATAGGGAGAGAGAGAGAGGAGAGAGAGAGAGAGAGAGAGAGAGAGAGAGAGAGAGAGAGAGAGAGAGAGAGGGAGAGAGATGCAGCAAGGGGAATATTTTCAAACGTGCTTCCCTAAAAAGAATGATAACTGGTTATTGAATAAATGATGTATGGTTCTTGTTGCTGTGCAGACAAATCAATATCAGTGCTAAGATGAGCTATAATGTCTTTCTGAACAAAAGTGCCTACGTTGTTTGCAGAATCCATTGTAAATCCATGGTGACACGCTGCTTTCTTCAGAACAGGCCTTGTGGTAGAACAAAATACCTTCTGGGAACCCTGGTCATATAGCTCTGCCTTGCAATGGCAAAAAAAACTCTGCAACATACACGAGAGAAGCTGAGGTAAGGCAAGCAAGGGGTTGATTTTCTGCCAGCCCAGCAGTTCATCAGAGTTAGTCTAAAAGAGGACGTGACATTGACAAAGTTCTAAGTGGCTGTTTTTGTCTTCTTGGAGAAGCAGCAAGTCATATATGCAGTACTTCAGAAAAGGCTTCCTAAGGATTTATTTATTTTTTATAGTCCCCCCCCCCAAGAGCAGAGTAACAAAGAAATTCACTTGGGAGAAACAAAGGAATATGGAGGAGGAGGGAGGGATGGTGTTAGGTGTATTGCATTAGTGTCAGTTGGAAACAAAAAGAACATTTAAGCAATTGATGGGTAAAACCAGCCCAGATGTCTTTGTAGAGGTCTGCTTAGTGTTCATGAAAGTTCAAGGAGGGGCAGGGAATGTAGGCAAACAACCCGCTGCTTAGCGGATGAAGATGATTTCTCCCCTTCCAATGTTGGAGCGCCAGGTGATTGCAAAACCTTGGAAGCAGTTCATTGTAAGGTAAGCCAACCATTTTGTGCATATCTTATCAATTCTGTCCACTTTCAACAATGAAGCCTCCTTGGGATTTGAAGACAAGTTTTTAAAGCCCCAAATATTTGTTTCCTGAGGCAGAGAAGATTGCTCCTCCCTTCCTATTTAAAATACAGATGCCATCTAGACTGGCACCTGGATCTTATATTACTGCTGGGGACAGGATAATGTCCTCCATTGCAGCTCTGGGCAGCAGGGCATGTTGGAAGGTACAGGTAAGAAAGTATAGGGGAGCAAGTCAATTCACTTTGCATTTTATGGTGAACCTTCTTAATATTCCCTTTCCAAAATAACTCAAGGGCCAAAATACAGCCACCCTTCAACATTCGCACTTCTCTGAATTTTGCAGTGCAATTCTCCAGCCAAGTAATGTGTGCAAAAATCCACGGACTACAGTAAAATGTGCCTAAAATGCATATATGAGTCAAAATGGCATTAAAAAGAAACTCTATTAGGGAAAATTACTTTGGAAAAAAGGTGTTTATTAGGCAAAATTGCATATGAACATGTGTGCATCAGGGGGCATTCGCAGATGAATAATCATGAGGAATTTAAAAAGTGCAAACTGATGTGGAAATGTGCAGAACTGCACTTAAGGTTGGAAAAAATGGGAAACAGGGAGAAACTGAAAATTGACAGGTTCATCCACCCCGAGTTGCAGGGAAGTCTTCATGACACCTCTACTTTGGTTTCCCACCTCCCTGTTGCTTCTCCCCAGCATCTGTTTTAAAACTTTTATACTGATCCATTAGCCATTGCTTTGGCAAAGCAGCACACAGATCTGGGACAAATAGATACTGGATCCCAATTCTGGCACAATGCCACATAACACAATCTGTTTCTGAGATCCGATTCCAGCCCCGGTATCATGTAACAAGTGCTGCCCGTAGTGTGACTCCTGCTTAGATTGGATCAGACTACTGGATGCAAAAAAATCCCATGCTCGCCAGGGCTAATGGGAGTTGTAGTTCAAAACATCTGGAGAATACCAGGCTGGCGTAGCGTGAATGTGTTTGTGTGTAGGAATGGCTGACATCAAAACTTTTAAAATATCCAGCCTATTTGTAGATGCTGAGCACCAAGATATGTGGCCTGTGACCGCTAAGATGTTGCAATTGTCTCAGCGCTTGCCTAAAAGGAATTCCCTGAAGATCAACGTTTCAAGGACCCTCTTATTGTTGGACCTCATAGTTTCTGTTTCGTTTTTGAATCTTTTTCCGGTGGAAAGAAAGGATCCCCCAACTTTCTAGTAGGTGGCATTTCCAAATATAAATGTTTGAATACTTTTAAAAACGCAGCTGTTACAAATATGAGTTTCTCTTGCATGATATAATGATAAAAGCCTACTCATAATCTGGGGTCCAAATTATATATGCCAATTTCTATATGTATTCCAAAGCATTTTATGAAACTGCCTGCCTTAATGCATAGCTTTGGATACCCCTAATTAACAAAGACAGAGCAAAACATGCAGGGTTTCATCATTAAATACATGCACTATAAATATCCACCTTATCAAGCAGAGCCTTTTTCTTCTTGGGGATAGTGTTGTTGTAGGCAGTCCCTCATTTTGTTTAATATACCATGGACCTCTGTGTCTTCTGCTGGTGTGAATGTAAATGCTAGTATATCCCCACAGGAAAACTCATTCCTGATGAGAAGTGAACATTGAGCTACAGAAATAATCTAAGGGCCTCATTACAAGTTGAATAGGCCTTTCTAATGAATCCTTCATGTTGGCCAATAAGCAAATGAGCAAATGAATGTGCAGAGAGAAACAGAGGGGAACCTGGAAATAACTATAGTAAGGACATAAGAGAAGCCATTACTTATTTACAACATTGATATTCTTCCTTTCTTCCAAGAAGCCCAAGGCGGTATATATGATCCTTCCCCACTTTACAAGAAACCTGTGAGTTGGTTGGGCAAAGAGATAGTGACTGTCTGGATGCCACCCAGTGATCTGTACTTATGCATTTAAGTTCCTGATTCAGTGGGAAATAACTTGACCCCCCCTTCACTCCTTCTCTGGTTCTGTCATTCAGGGAAGGAACCAGCAGGAATAGCCACAGCTGACCTATCTCCTGTTCTATCGGAAATACAGGAATGGTCTTCAGGAAGGCAGACCTGGTGCAGTAGCAGCCACTGAGTCCATTGCTCTCCTGGCATCTACAGTGAGTTGCTGCTACCTACTGAGAGGGAGAGGGGAGCTATGAGGTGTGGAGAACTTGGTCTGGTGTAGCATGTGGTGGTAGGAGCATCAGAATGGCCTCCCGTTCCACTTCACTGGCCACTATGGCCTTAGAAGTTGTCTTTCTGATCATTCCATACCTTCTCTCTATATCTGTGTTACCCTTCTGGACTATTTTACAAATAGGCAACGTTAACCCAAGGAAGGTTTCAACAATAGCAAAATATAATTGGAGCTCGAGAATGTGACAATGCCTTTCAGAGAAGTTGTCTGAGGATCCCATTTCCTGTCCTTCCATAAAACTTCCTCTGCTTCCTTTCTGGTCAGCTACAGTCTTGTTGTAAATAATAAAGTCTGTTGTCTTCCAAGAGCTCTCCTGTGCCTGCCTGATTCTGGATCATGAGAGGAGAGCCTTTGTTGAATGCAGATGGTGAATGTGGATGCCTCCAGCTGATCCCAGAGGTAAGTGAACAAGAATATGATCCAATGGCAGCTGCTCTGTGGTGGTTTATGGGGTGGGAAGATAGATTTCTTTGGCAGTTGATTGTACACCATGGTCCAACTCAGACGCAATGAACTTGGTCTAATAAAGCATGGATTATTAGGCCAAGGACAAGTCTTGTGTCCATGTACTTCCTCAGGGCTGGCCAAATGGCTCAGTTGATGGAAGGGGAGGGGCTGAAGATCATCTGCGCTCTCACACACTGCCCTCAGGGCCATCCACCCCCTGTAGTTGATTGGTTGGTCAACACTACCACCACCATTCCCTCTGTCCTGCTGCTACCTGCTCACCCCATCCCTCCCTCCCCCCTTCCCTTCTCCCTTTAGCACTAATGTGAAACAGCAATTTGCCACCATTGTGACAAAGCACTGATGGAACAGACCCTCTCGGGGTGAAGCAATTTCTCACTCTGAGGATGGACCTTTTCTTCAGAGTGAAGAATGAGATGTCTGTGTTGTAGCTGCTTTTACAGAATTCAGCAAAGGCCAGCAAGCAGTAATAATAATAATAATAATAATAATAATAATAATAATAATAATAATAATAATTTATTATTTGTACCCCGCCCATCTGGCTGGGTTTCCCCAGCCACTCTGGGCGGCTTCCAACAGAAATGAAAAATACACTAAAATGTCACATATTAAAAACTTCCCTGAACAGGGCTGCCTTCAGATGTCTTCTGAATGTCAGGTAGTTGTCCATCGCCTTGACATCCAGTGGGAGGGCATTCCACAGGGCGGGCGCCACCACCGAGAAGGCCCTCTGCCTGGTTCCCTGCAACTTGGCCTCTCGCAGGGAGGGAACCGCCAGAAGGCCCTCGGAGCTGGGAGTAGGAGACAAAGCCATGGTTGGGAGGAAAATAGGCATTAGGAGGAGTGGCAGTGGCAAGGAGGTGGGGGGAGGGGCGGAAGCAGCAGTGCTGCAGTCTGTTAGGCTCAATGTTTTGTGATGGCTTTGGGCTGTTCCTTTCTCCCTTCGTTCTCACATGCACAACAACTGAAAACTTCTTGTGTTGATTAAACCACGGTTTCCTGTTACATGTGAACAGGGACACTGTAGTCTTAACTACAGAATATAAAGCAGGATATGAGATCAGTGCCTGTGGTTAAGTCACAGTTTCCAGGTTCAGATGTAGCAGGAATATGGAATTTAATAAGCACTAGAAATTTTCGTTTGCAGTTTGTGAGAAGCAAGTAGAAGGCAGATGGAGCATGCAGCCATAGGAAGGTGGTTGTTTTCTATAAACTGGACTACCATTTCAATATTTTATAGGGTTTCAAAGAACTCTGGTGTTCTGAAGCAAGGGATACTTCGCTAACGAAAGGCAAACATGTTTCCCTATAAAGCCTATAAATTATTCAGAAATCTGCTTAAGATATGAATAAACAGTAATTACATGGGTTTACAAAAAGTGTCTGGTCTATATAAATTCTTCACCAATCAAAGCTACCTGTACAGATTAAGCAAATTAAGCAAATTTGCTTAATTTTCATATATTTTAGGTTTCTGCCAAACTTGACGGGGAAAGGATCTATGTAGAGCACTGAAGCACCAACCCCTGGCAATTAGAAGCCTCACTGGGCTTAAGAATGGTCAAGTTTATCTCCATAACCATGAGGACCAGAGACATAGTTGAGATGCAGAGATGTATGCTACATTCCAAATTCCGTCCTTGCATAGTACAGGAAATATGAACAGCACTGGTCAAAGTCAGCCTAGTCAAAACAGAGGAAATGGTTTTTAAGTCTCCATGGTGACAAAAACAAAAGTTTGGCTAGCAACATTGCTTTTGCCATGGGCCCAGAGCCAGGGAGACCAAAGGAGAATGGAGAAATTAAGGCTATGTGCATTCATGACATAGCTTGAGGCTCTCAAGAGAGGTACCCTACACACACACACACACACACACACACACACACACACTACATTATTTACCCTCAGCACCATAAATCGTCTTAACAAACGAGTAGTCCTGCCGTCAGGAAAGATGCACCAGGCAACACTGTCTGCCTTCTAATTCAGTCAAGATATGTAGGAAACTGCTTCTGAGGAGGATATATTGGAGGTGGAGGCACATAAAATGCCCCTTGCTATTGGCAGTGGTGATCCCATTTTCAAAGAGGGGATCACATTTTTAGCCACGTCTCAGCCATCTTCTTACCTGAAGCCAATTTTCTTCATCCCATGTACCTTGATGGGAACCATGGCATTGCCTCTCCTTTTCTTGCTTTTCTTGTGCTTACAAGTGTGCTTGTCTTCCTAGAGGCTTCACGCCTCATCAAAAATCCCCTTCCGGGGCCATGGCCCCTCTGGCACCCACCACGCTATGCCCCTGTGCTCTCTAGCATTTTATTGTTAGTTGGTGCAAACGTGGCTCGTTTTTATATTTCTTTAGCGATCAGTGTGCTAGGCTGCACATGAATACCATATTCCAGCTTTCTCAGTGACCTGGAAGAACTCTTAACCAGTAGCAGGCAAACTCCCTTTGGCTCAGCTTTGGAACCAGTTCAATCTTTATTAGCTTTCTTGGTGACTGTCCAAGAAGGGGGAGAGAATTATAGCTCAGTGACAGAGCACAGCTCTGCATACAGGAGGTCCCAGATTCAACTCCAGGCATCCCCACTTAAGAAAAGGATCAAGAATCAGGGGATGTGAAAGGCCTTGTTCTCCTTGAGACTCTGGAGAGCTGCTGGCAATACCCTGGTGGAAAATATTTGTTTTTATTGATTATTTTAATGTTTATTTTATTTGATTGTAAACCATTTTGAGGTTTTATTACAATCAACCGGGATATGAATTCTGATTGATAAATAAAAAATATTGGTGTAGATGAACCAATGCAGTGGTACCTCGGGTTACATATGCTTCAGGTTACGTACTCTTCAGGTTACAGACTCCACTAACCCAGAAATATTACCTCGGGTTAAGAACTTTGCTTCAGGATGAGAACAGAAATTGTGCTCCGGCGGCACGGCAGCAGCAGGAGGCCCCATTAGCTAAAGTGGTGCCTCAGGTTAAGAACAGTTTCAGGTTAAGAACAGACCTCCAGAATGAATTAAGTTCTTAACCCAAAGTACCACTGTAGTCTGATTTGGTATAGGGAACATGAAGCAGTTTTATAGCTGGATGGGTGTAAAAACTCTGACCCCCAAAGAGAAGAAAGAGACTCATCAAATGAAAGGCTGCATGACCCAGTGATCTGGTGACAGTCAGAGCAACAAACTAGACCATCATTGAAGAGGCTAACTCCAAACTACCTTTGTGGATGTGCCTACAAAACAGCTGGCTTTGGTTGTCTGGTCTGCACATGTGTAGATAAGAACTTTTCAAGGGAAATTGTTATTGATTTGTTAGGTCACGGAGCATGGCAAGCTGCATAGATCTGTATATCAAAACAACTTACGAATTTTCGCACATCGCTAACCCTATCCATTCATTTAGGGTATAGCTAGGGGTCACCCAAGATATTATGGTGCAGAAAAGGATTATAGCTCGATGGCAGAGCATAGGTATGAAAGTTCCCATGTCCAATCAATCCCTGGAATCTACAGGTAGGTAAAGACTTCTGTTTGAAACTCATTGTTGACAATACTGAGTGAGACGGACCAAGGGTTTGGCAATATTAGGCAACTTCCTGCCTAATTCCAATGACGCCTCTGATAGTGCCCCCCTCTAGTCTATTTACAGAAGCCACGTGGTCTGCAGCTGGAGCTTATTTCAACACTGGTGGTGGGACACTGCTCTCCATAGCATCTGAAGGCAGCAGGATAGCTTGGCAGAGAACAGGTCATGTGGCACACACAGATCTCTCCAAACCGCACTGCTGCTCCCCAGCAACTACAGCTCCAGGTGACCACTTCATTTTTGTCCATTTGCAAAAACCTCTCTTTTAGCTTTCTTTATCACTCCACCTGCAAGCTGCAACTGCTCCATAGAGCACGGACCTAGGAATAGCTGCCTAGATGCTGCATTGGTGTGCCTAGGTCCCCAGAGCTGTGTTATCTTTGACAATAAGGAGTTATCTCTCTGTCGTGTGCATTCCTTGGCTGTGCCCTTGACACAGTCATACTTACCAGAAATCCCAATTGAAACTAATGAGACTTCTCAGTAAACAGGCTTTCAATATGCAGAGTACTTTGTAGCACTTACCTCAATCTCCTTCACAAGAGTCCTGTGAGGAAGGCTATTTGATAGCACAATCCATGCTTTCTCAGAAGGAAATTCTGCTGGGTTTAATGTTTAGGACTGCAGTATAATATCTTCACACAGAAGGGAAACTGAAGCTGAAAATGATGCATGATAGTGAATCTGAGAGTTGAAAATAGGCCAGGCCAGTACTTTATTCTCTGGCTGACACCTACAATTATGTCTGTGTTTGGAGGGGCTGTGTGATAGCAGCCAACCCATCACCACTTTTTATATTCAAACATTATATTTGTTGTTAGTCCTGCTATCAGTAGCAGAGCTTGATGCTCCGGCAGTGGGGGGCGGAGAGCAGGTGGGGGAAGGGCTGGTGTGCGTCCCAGGGGCATGATGCACTTCCTGGGGGCATGACATGCCGCCTGCAGGGGTGTGGTGCCCAGCACAGTCAGGGGAGGGCAGCTGCGATGGCACCTCACAGGGATCGCGCTGCCAGGGGCGGTGCACTCCCCCCGCACTCCTCTTCCTTCGCCAGTGCCTGCTATAGGCATGTACACATAAAAACACACACACACCCTTTCATGGACTGAAGCCAGGACAAGGAGCTCCCTACAAACTGGAGTGTTGATGAGCTATATCTGTCACTTGCTTCAGGCTACTGGAATATTACTCAGTTCCAGGACATCACAAACCAGATGCAAACCAGATGGTGTAATAATGGGGACACAGCACATTGAAGAGAACAGATTCAGGAACTGTTGAAAGGGTACAAAGATTTATACCACCACAACAAGCAGTCAGACTGCAGACAGCTCTTCCTTTGAGGGATTTGGCTAATATTTGCATTTATTAACAAATATGCAGGTTGAACATTGATAGGGTACAGCTTTGAGGATGATCTAAAATCAGATCAGATTTCTAGAGGAACACCACCAATATGTTTTTACAGAGACAAACCTCAGCCTTCTCAGTCTGTTTCCCAATTCTAAACTATAGGTTGCCTCACCTTTGTTTTCACACAGGCATTTGGATTACTATATTTCTTAAATGGCAGGGGAGAAAGAGGCATCCAGATTCAGATATTTGCTGCCAATTGATAAAGCCAGCCATTAAAAGCTATCTCCTGCTTCCTGTTTAGTTCTCATGGAAACATCTCACCTTTAATTTACCTGCAAAGGGATGTGCTTGGGCCAAAACTGGCCTGCAGGTTTCAGGGCTGTGAATCTTCTCTTTGAGAATAAAAGAGCTGCCCTGGGCTCCGCTGAGAGGAAGAGCGGGATATGAGTTTCATAGAATAACTAAAGAACCACCACCCAATTGAATGGGATGCTGGGAAGTCATTTAGTCCCAGGCTTATAATAATGTGGCCAACTGGTGTCAGAAGCTAAACACCAAAGAACTAGATAAAGGGTCCTTTGGCTTTAAAGACTGAACCAAACTGGTCAGCAGGAAAATTAGTGAACTTTGTTCAAATTCTGCAGCTTGTTAACATTAGCCTCATCTGATTTGCTAGAAGCTCTTTCCAGGTCATGCCCCTCAGCCCTCAATGTTCTGCTGGTGACCACAATCTTCCTGTTTTCTTTCTTTTTTTTTGTAAGTACCTTAACATTCATGAGCAAAATTAAAAAGTTTCCTCAAAAGTAAGTGCAAAAGATTGCCTCTTAATTTTCAGGAAAACATTCAGAAGTGAGTGTTTTCTTAAAAATAAATAAAAACCTCTTCATTTCCTGATCAACAACGTAGTGCAAATTTCTTTCAACATACACATTTCTGCATGCAATATTGCCTGATATAATGCATTTTATAGATTACTTTTAATAATATATGGTGGCATCGTTGTTGTTGTTTAACTTATACACATATTTCTGTACACATTGTTGGGTTGGACAACTGAATCACAGAATTCAGAGCTGCACATTTTAAAGGTTAGCAGTGTTTTGGTATGCAAATTGTTTTGGAAAATATACGTTAGATAGGTTCACATTAAAATCCAAACAGAATCCCCCCCCCCAGTTCTTAATCCAAATCAATCTGAATGTATTTTGATACTATTGTGACTCCATGAAACTCCAAGTCTCTCCCCATGCCCTCCTTTGTCCCTCCCTCCCTCCCTCCCTCCCTCCCTCCCATCTCCAAATCCTGCTTCCTCCTCACCCAGGCTAATGCTATTCCAGCAGTGACAAGAGGGAGGGAAATCTCTCCTGCCTCCCCTCCAGCAGCTGATATACAGTATACAAGCAGGAAATGCAGCATTGCCAAAGGCTACTGACATCTGAAAAGCAGTTGAACACACAGTTAGAATGTGAGGTGAGCATTATGAGCCCCAGAGACTCTTATTTCTGAACCAAGAACCACGAGTCTCAGCAAAATCTCTATGTGAAATCAGAACGATAGTGTGCAATGTTCACATGTGGCCTGCAATGGGAGAAGGGGGGGGGGCAGGGAGGTTGTCCCTCCCATGCCATCCCTAAATGGTGCCTCTGCCAGGCAATGGATTGTGTGCATACTATTAGCTGAGGGCGCAGACAAAAACTCCACTAACGTGGCATTTAGCCAGCAGGAAAACATGGTCACTAGTTTTGATTTTACTCCGAAATTGATTTTGTCAGAAAAACCCTGCCAAAGACAGGATGGGGGGGACCTTGGGGCAGTGCCATAGCAAAGTGATTATGAAGTCTCAGGAAGATTCATGCTTCCAGCATTTGTCAGGACCAGTTAGTTTAATAGGATGGAACCTGGTCAGCGCTCAATACATCCACTAGGTAATAGCTTTGAATTGACAGTGTGTGGCAAATGCTCCAATGTATTCATGACCACCCTTGTTATTTTCCTTTCTAGCTGCGTTACACAGCCAGCCTTGCAAGAAGCTGTGCTAGCCTCAGTTTGCTTGTAAGAGAGCTTCCATATATGCCACATTTCAAAAAGAGAGCAAGAGCGCTAAACCCCTGGGGTCCAGGGAGTGGGGGAACTGATTGAGTTCACATGAAAATTGGACCCACCCAATTAACACTTCCCGAAGCAATGTGTGAATTGAAACACAGCCACCTTCTGTAAGCTTCGGCTGGTGGCCCAGTTGCGCCTATCTGAACAGGGACAGCCTAACTTTTGTTGTCTGATAACCTCTAGGTTAGATTACTGCAGTATGTTATATGTAGGGCTGTCTCTGAAGATGGTTCGGAAACTTCAGCTGGTGCAAAACTCAGCGGCCAGGTTGCTCATCAGGACAAGACGGTTTGGGCGTATTACACTAATTCTGGCCTGACTGCACTGGCTGTCAATTAGCTTCTGGGTCTAATTAAAAGTGCTGGTTTTCACCTATGAAGTCTTAAACAACTCAGGACCGCAATACCTCAAGGACTGCCTCTCACCATATGAAGTGACCTGGACTCTGCAATCGTCATCTGAGGTTCTTCTTCATGTTCTTCCTTCGCAAGAGGTCTGGAGGGTGACAACATGAGAAAGGGCCTTTTTTGCAGTGGTGCCCCGCTTGTTGAATGCTCCTTGGGGAGGTTCACCTGGTGCCTTTGCTACGTATGTTTAGGCACTAGGCAAAAATATTTCCTTTCTCCCAGGCCTTTTAAACTGTGTATGTGTGGAAGGGGGGGTATTGTTTTTGTGCCATATATTGTTGTGTTTATATATTGTAGCCACCCTGTGATCTTCAGATGAATGGTGGTATAGAAATTTAATAAATAATAATAATAACAACAACAGGTAATAGTAATTTGTAGGGTGCTTTGAAATTGAGAGAGAGAGAGAGAAGTTTTGGGAAATGATACATCTATACCTGACCTGAACTGTGAATCAGGAGTGATCCATAATTGAAATAGATATCTAAAAATAATTTTGATTGCTTACTTTCCAATAGTCACACCATTATGCCCGCACGGGTGTTTACAGAGATGCAAAGGATGCGGCCTCTGTTTTCAGTGTCTCTTTTTGGATTATGCGATCATAAATGGAGAACCGCAAGCTAGTGCGAAGGGTTTGCACCATGCCATTAAGTTGCCGAGCCCCACTCTCAGAGAAATGTAAGGACAAGTCTGCAAGATGTGTGGGTAATTATTGTAAACAGCCGAGCTATTAAGCACTAGCAAAAGCAGGCTTCAAATACATGGAAATGCAGTCAGTAATCTATGTCTTACTGCTAACAAGGCAGTTTGGCACATTTACATAATTTAAAATAGACAGCAATATTTGCAGGCTAATTATTCTGGCAGGCAAACACAAAGGGCTCCCTTTGCTTGCACAAAAGGCCTTTCGGCCCTACAATGCACAGTGGTTGCTCATGGCCAATGAGCTTGATTGCAGAGAACAGCTGATCCCCCACCGAGCACAGGCTGGCTGGTAACGCTTGTGATAGGTGACCTACTTTCTGGGCATTTCCTTCTCTGAGCTCTTCCTTCCTTACTGTCAAACTCAATGCCCAGGAGACATCCATCCCCCACCCCCATCCCAATCAACAGTGGCTCATATCTATGCAAAAAGCTCTCTCAGCCTACAAAGATTCTTCCCAATCTCTGTTCTGCTTTGTGCCAAAGATCCATGCCTATAGTAACACCCGTGGGTTGGCTCCCTATCGTTGAGATTCAGAAAAACGCCAGCGTCCTGGGATCCTCTTTGAGGTCCTCCAGCAAGTATGTAGCAGCATTTGTTACAGAAGGACATTAACTGGGAGAAACAGCTGTGCCCTTGCATGCCTTATGCAGATCACCTCCTTCATGTTGTTGTGTGGCCTATGACCTCTTATGTAAAACTTCCTTTTGGATAGTGCGTTGTCATAAATGGGGCAGGCGATTCAGCTGCCCTTTGTCCAGAGCTGGCTGGCTTACAGTACATCTTGGGTGTGGGGGTGTGGGTGGGGAGACTGAGGGTGCATAGTCATGGCACACTCATCACAGCTGGTATCATTTTAACTGTCAGGACCTCCCCTAAGGAGTCCTGACACTTTTAGCATGGGGTCCATTAGCAAAATGCAGGTCTGCAGGTCTGCAGAGGACAGAGGATGACTATTAAAACTAGTTTACAGATGTAGTGTTCATGAGCTGCAAGCCATTCTGAAATGTGAGAAGGGGGTGCTAAGGGAACTAAATGGAAAGAGTTTGGAATTGTTTTATAGGGTAGCCAATAAGTTTCTGGAATGAAAGATAATTGAGGATTTAGGATTTAGGATGGGGGGGGGGAGGTGGCCTGATGCCACAGTAGGGTGGTCAGCAATACAAAAGAGGAGAGGGGCTCTTGCATCTTTAATTGTTATATACAACAGGGAAAGTTCAGCAGGCATAACTCTTAAAGGTGCAAGAGCCCCGTCTTCTTTCCCCATCACTGGCTGCCTTATGTAGCTGTGAACTTAGCACATTCTTCTCCTTTACTTATGGCTGCTCGTATAACCCACTCTATGAGCACAGAATGGATTATTAACAAAAGTATCATGGGATATGCAGGGCAGGACCAGTGGGGAATGTGGCACAGCGCCACACACAGAATGGCCACTTTTAAAATAGACAGATAGGTTGTGCCTTTGAAGATAGCAGGAAAGACAAGTCAGCAGATGCAACTTTCTTGTCATTGTGCTACAGAAGGGGAAACAGCACCTCTTGAATTTCAGCCTCATCTACCAGTTGGAGACACAGAAGCTATACAGTGGTACCTCAGGTTAAGTACTTAATTTGTTCCGGAGGTCCGTACTTAACCTGAAACCGTTCTTAACCTGAAGCACCACTTTAGCTAAAGGGGCCTCCTGCTGCCGCTGTGCCGCCGGAGCACAATTTCTGTTCTCATCTTGAAGCAAAGTTCTTAACCTGAAGCACTATTTCTGGGTTAGTGGAGTCTATAACCTGAGGTGTATGTAACCTGAAGCGTATGTAACCTGAGGTACCACTGTACAGGCGAAATGGTGGCTAATCACAAAACAACCTGACATCACATAGATCTCATACCATGTTTCAGTCTGATAAACCAGTGCAAATGCCTAGGGTTTACTAGGGTTTGTTAAACAAATCTCCCTTTGCTCCTGATACATGCTGCAATATTGGAGTGCTGGACCTGAATACGGAAGAAAACGGCAGTAGATCTATTGATCCACTACAACTGGGAATGGAATTGAAGAGCTAGACATTACCTGCAGAATTGTAAAGCGTTCAGTTTTTCGTTCTTTCTTTTTTAAAGTCAAATGCCCTCTAGACCTGTACGAGGCTGAATGTAACAAAGCTATCCAGCATTTCACCATGAATAAGGTATGAGTCTTTGCCATCTGCGGCATCATTGACCTTAGCTATTGGGCTTGCTTCTTGACTCCTGTGCACCAGCAACGGCCAAATCAGAACGCGTCTCCTAAAGGCATGCTTTACACAAGAGCAGAATAAGCCCAATTCACTAAGCAGCTGCTCCTTTTCTTGCAAAAAAGAAAGCTGCAAAGTATTGGAAGGAAATATTCTTTCTCTTAGCACTTAGGACTTCCATTTTGTGGCTTCACGTTCACCCCTTTGCCCTTGGTTATTCTAAGACTGTAAACCTATGCACACATTCCTTGGAGTAAGCCCCATGGAAGACAGAGGGGCTTGTTCTGAGTGAACATGCGAGAGAGCATGCTGCACACAGAATGCATTGCTTCAAACTTGAATGAATCTTGAATCAAGCCTTGGAACAAATATTGAAGGGAAGACTATTGTGCTTGATTAATCCAACATGTTTTCAAAGGATGTAAGTTGGTATGCTGGGCTAGAGAACTGTGAAAGTCTATTCCAGCTGCAGGAAAATGTTTGATAGATGGTTATACTGGTGACTTGCAGGGCAGGTTAATGTTTGTGGTAGTAGGAATGCTAGGCACCAACACAAATAGAGAAAGTGTGGACAAGCCAAGCCTGTGAATTCCAACTCTTCTTCCCTTTTCCCCAGGTGGCCAGATGCACACAAGGACAGGGCTCCTGCCTTTTCAATACTTGTGTAGAAGGGGACTTTTCAGCAATGGTAGTTTATCTCTTTGACATAAGGGCTGAGAATGACTCCTATCTGTGAAGCAGCACTTTGTACAAGTCATGCAGCCAGTGATGAAGAACACTGTAGCAGCAAGGAGGAAGCAGAAGAACAGAAAGAATGTCTCTCCAAAAATTGGCAGGATGAAGCCAAGCACCTTGAAGTTGTTCAAGAACTAACCCTGGTGAACTCTGGCCATTAAGCAAGGTCAGTCCCCCAACTTTTCATCAACCCTCCTCAAGGCTTCTGCAGGCAATATGTTTCCAGTGTGGTGTAGTGGTTAAGAGTGGTGGACTCATAATCTGGTGAACCGGGTTCGCTTCCCCGCTCCTCCACATGCAGCTGCTGGGTGACCTTGGGCTAGTTACACTTCTTGGAAGTCTCTCAGCCCCACTCACCTCACAGAGTGTTTGTTGTGGGGGAGGAAGGGAAAGGAGAATGTGAGCCGCTTTGAGACTCCTGAAGGGGAGTGATAAAGCGGGATATCAAATCCAAATTCTTCTTCTTCTTCTTCTTCTTCTTCTTCTTCTTCTTCTTCTTCTTCTTCTTCTTCTTCTTCTTCTTCTTCTTCTTCTTCTTCTTCTTCTTCTTCTTCCAGAGCTGTCAAAGAACTTTTGCCTTCCTCCTGTTACTTGCATCACCCCTCCCACTTCCCCCCTTACTTGCATCACTGGCAAAAAAAAATTCTTGGTTTTCATAGCTTTAGGAAGTACCTGGCAAGATTTGAAACTTGCCTCTGAAGTTCAATAGGTGCTGCTGCTGTGACAGAGGTGCGCACATTTTTGTGCAACTAGTACCAACTCTAGTCACAGTTTGGGATCAGGTTATCTGAAGGACTGCTTGCACCTGTATGAGTCTTCCAAGCCTTACGACCAGAATCTGAGACCTTGCTCTCACCAGCAAGAGCTGAAGCTAGACTGGCATGGCCCCCAGGGCAGGGCCTTTTCACTGCTGGCCCTCCATCTCTAGGGAAATACATATGGCCTCATCACTGCTGCTTTTTAAAGGTATTCTGAAGACCTTTCAAAAAAATCTCTGTGTTTGATTAATGTGTTATGCCTGGAAATTTTAGCGGCTGGTTGTAATTGTATGCTTTACGATTAAAATTGTAATTGTTAACATTTTAATATGTTTTCAGAGCGTTGGTGAACTGCAGGTCAGAAATTCTTCAAATGAATAAAAATAAATGCCATTCCTGACATCAGGCACAGTCTCCCTCTCCCTGCCATCTATTGCATGTGTGGTTTTGAAAACTATTTTTAAAGTTTTATATATATAAGTTTTGTAAAGGGTGAATGCTTATCTGCTTTGCCACATGAATGCTTATGTAGCCCTTCCATGCAGCATTGTGCCTTCACCTGAAGTAATGTCCTGCCATTTGAAGAACCTTTACTTATATATTTTACTTGTAGAATAGGCACGCAGCATCACTCCCAGCATTAGAACACACATCTCACCCATTTAATTTTTCTTAAAAATGTGAATAGGTTTCCTTCCCCTACTGCTTAGCTATTCCAGTGGTGCCAGTTCATTCCTTGCCCATTGTCTGGAGACCATACCACTGCTGCAAAATCAGGGCCAGACCACAAGAGTACTAAAAGTGGGGTGGCCCTCCCATTGCTTTCCCCCATAGGATCACTTGCATAAGTCCGCATTTTATCTCCTTCTACTTCATGGTACTGTTACACAGTGCAATGAGAAAGGGGTTTTGTGGTTATTACACAATATTAGATATGATATAATCGTAACTGTGTCTTTTTGGCAGTCAAAGGATACACCTGAGGGAAAACCGATATGCCACACACAGGTAACTGGATTTACTCACACGCATCCCTTGTTATCCTTATCTCATCTTCTATCTCTCTTCCCCTTCTGTTATTTTCCCTGTTCTCAAACTGTTGATTGTAATTCCCTGGAGTAACGCCCTGCCTGTGTGTTGCATTTGTTGTATGCCACTTTGTATGCTGACGACATTGCATATGGTGGTTACTTTTATCTTTATTTCATCAGCTTGCATAAAGCTAAGTTATGGTACAGTGTTTACAAACTTAATCTGTTCCGGAAGTCTGTTCTTAAACCGAAACCGTTCTTAAACCGAGGTGCGCTTTCCCTAATGAGGCCTCCCGCCACCCGTGCCCTTCCGCCCTTCGGCTTCCGTACTTAGACTGAGGTAAAGTTCACAAATCGGGACACTACTTCTGGTTTTGCGGAGTTCTTAAACTGAATAGTTCGTAAACAGGGCTGTTCTTAAACTGAGGTACCACTGTAGTCTTGAGGAGATTAAGTAGAATAATGGTGGTGATAACAGCAATGATGTTCAGGTCTCATAGACACATCAAACCACACAAAACTATACTGTATATAATTAAGAAAACCTACCAGGAAATTAATCAAATCAGTACTTTTTTGTTTGATTCAGCAAAAATTGCTGCCAGCCAAATATCTGATATTTAGTTTTAAAGTTCTACAGACTCTTACTACAAACTGCCTGGGAATTTTGCACTTTAACATTTCTGTAACTGCTGGCCAGAATGGTTACATCAGAGATCTGTATTAAACCTTTTAACCTCTGAGAACAGTTCTCAAGATTGGATGCAAGCATTGATTGTGTGTGTGAGTGAGAGAGAGAGAGAGAGAGAGAGAAGGAATTGCCTTTTAAAATATTAGTTTCCTCGCCACACAGGATGTTCGCTTTCAGGCTGCGGACCTCAGCTGACCATGGTGCTGAAATGCAAAATCCCTGATTGAAGGTCTTTTGAAATTGTAATTGTAACCTGCAACAATTTCCACGGGGTCTCTTGCAGGAAAATAATAATCATGGAGTCTTATGGTATGTTCAAGACTAACGTATTTATAGTGGCATATATCTGTTTGGCCTTTAAGGTGCCACAAGACTCTTTGCCTTTTTCTGAATGCGGCAGCAAAGGCACTCCTTGACCTTGCCTGAGCTTCCAGCCTGGTGCAGAATCCTGCTCCTGCCAATCACCACCTTCCTTGGGCCATCGTTTATGGAACATACTGAAGACATAGAAAGAGTCTGATCTGCTATTGCTGAAAGCAACTTCTGTTTATTTCCCTATGGCAGGGGATTCCATGCACACTTGGGACAAACAGGGGCTGAGCCTCCACTGTGCCATCTGTACAGGTCACACATATCATGTCACCAATGAGCATACAGAAAACCTATATTTCAGGGGGCACCTTATATTTTAGAGATACCACGAGGGCGAGAAGGCAATTTTACTGGTTCATAAAATGAAACACATGGTTCTTGGGAATCCATCTAAGTTCTACTCAGAGTAGAACCATTGAAATGAATGCACCAAAATTTGTTCTGACTGCAAGGGGTATGACTTGGGATATGCATACATCCCTTTAACTGCAGGATTTATTTTTTTTAACCAGACTAGAATTGTGTGATGTTAACCACTATTAAATATACTTTATTTAGATGCCTAATCACCTCCAGGGAATCTGCTTGTTAAAGTTTCTAAAGCTGTGAACAGATTGGAGCAGGTCTGGATCAAACCCGGCTCTTGAGCCATATATAAAAAAGAGGGCATGTATGCATCCTTTCTTCTGCATTTCTTGCATCCTCTCATTGCATCTCTCTTTCCCTTGTCCACATACTGTACACAAACAGTAATTTTGAACTATAAATCACACCAAGACCTTCTGAATCCATTTGGGAGAGCTGTGAATGCTCCAGACAGCTGCTGTTTCAGTGTTCCTGGTTTGCATGTACCTTTGTTATTTTCTGAAGGAGTTAAGTGTGTTGCTCTGCAGTGCAGCTGCCACTGCAGTCAGCGATGTTCAGGAATCCTCCTCCCTTTGCTCTCATCAATACCAATACTGCCACCTCCTCTGCACAAAATGCAAAGTCACAGCTTGAAAATTAGACACTCTCTCCCCATTTTAAGAGAGAGAGAGAGAAGTGCATTGAATAAGACGATGTGATGCAACAGGGGTGAGGTAACCAGGGCAAGATGGTTTACACCATTAGCTATTGGTGGTGCTTTCCTTTTTGGTCAATCCTTGTTTGTTGGGTCATGTCTAACAAAGGACCTAATTCAGAGAGGAAGAATTCCTCCCATTCCTGCTGTTGTGAATGATCACGGCGCTTATTTTGTGTACATTTAACAAGCTCTGCGTGAATTCTCACATGCTATACTGACTGATGCATTTGCTATTCTGAGCCCTCTGTTGTCAAAGCCCTCCCCCTTGTCCACACCAGTGTGTCCCCTCGGGGCAGGGAACCCTTTGCAATCCATGGGCTTCATTCCCTTCTGGACAATCTACCAGGACTCCACATGCCAGTGGTGGGTGGAGCC
The DNA here is from genome assembly GCF_964234715.1 of Podarcis melisellensis. Classification (NCBI taxonomy): domain Eukaryota; kingdom Metazoa; phylum Chordata; class Lepidosauria; order Squamata; family Lacertidae; genus Podarcis; species Podarcis melisellensis. Next base: position 48,297,570 of record NC_138538.1, on the reverse strand, counting down.
AGAGGCAAAAGTGGGTGGGGCAACTAATGTAAACATTACCTTCGTACAGTTACCTTTGCTTCTTCTAGGGCTGCGCATGTGTTAGATCTGGACTTTGGAGCAGGTCCCAGAGCAGCTCACATCATTTTAAAATTCAGTATCATTGGCATTCATCTGTCTCAAGAAACAATGGAGTGCACCTCTGGAGGTGAAGTCACAGCAACTGCTGTAGCTGCAGAGACTGGTAACTCATAACTGCTGCCTCCTGTTTTTTTTTTTTTTGCTGTGTTAGCAGCAGTGAAGTGACCTTTGGACATTGCGTATATAGGTCCTGGGGTGCCCAAACAACAAGACTCCCCCACCCTCACTTTCATCCTCGCTGATGTGGTTCAAAGGAAAGCAGAGCAATATGTTTGGCACCAGCTTGGCTGCAGGAGTTGCCAGAAGAAGGTGTACAAGATGCCATTCAACGGTCTTAGGCACTCCACTCTGGCTTTTTGTAGGGTTTACTCCTTAGCCTCCCGAAGATGTGCCGCAAAGCAGCAGGTACAGATTTTCTTCAGGGTTTAAAATGTTGACAGCAGTATAGCAACATTTGGAGAAGCATGAAAGCTACATTTTAGTCCAAGAAGAGCAGATCGGGTCATTTCATACATAAATTCAAAAGGTCAACTTCTCCCAAAATCACTGTGAGTCAGTCTGAAGGAGACTTCTGAAAACTGGCAGAAATATTCTGTTTTTCTGGGAGGTGGGATGGACACAGAAAAGAGAGAGAGAGCTCCTTTTTATTTATAGCCTGTTTGACTGTGGATTTGGGTTAGCTCTCAAGCTCTCTCTCAGGTGAGCTGGTAAATTCTGACATAAGGTGTGGAAGTCATGTAAGCCAGTGTCCTTCAAGCTTCAGTAACCAGGACTACAAGTCCCATCATCCCTGCCTATTAGCTAAGTTACCTGTGGTGATGGGAGTTGTCATCCAACAGCTGCTGTGGGCCCAGCACTGAAAAACACTGGTGTAAGGCACCTGCCTTCAAACAAACAACCCTCCATGTAAAAGCTGAAATGGCAGAGGCCTGTGAAAGAGAGGGATCCTCTTCAGCTCCTGAATGTCTGAATGGGAATAATTAGGGACCACTTTCTGAAAAACACCTGTGCAAAATGTCAAATTAAAAGGCAAACAGAATGTTAGGGATTCTTAAGAAAGGACTGGAAATGATACTGAAAATAGCATCAGATGGAATGGTTATTCTCACACAGGGTTCTGGAACTGCTATAGGTGACTTGCATTTCTTGCTTTCTGCATCATATGCTCTGACACAAAACATTTCCTGCCTCTAGTTGCAAGAGCTCTTCTGCTCTCCATATGCTAGGCTTCTAATCCTCCAAGACACTGAACCTTCTGTGTTTTCCGGGTTGCCTTGACTGTGTATGCTTGGTGAGTTTCCATTGCAACTTTTGAAAGTGAGACTGGGCACAATGCCATTTTAACAGATGACTGGGAATGTGGGAAGCCCAGAAGCAATGTGCCAACATTTAATGTGTGTGGTAAGGGCACAAATCCCCAAAGAGAACATCCACAAGAATCTGCAAGGCAGTGTTCCAGTACGTATTGCACCGACCAGAGCGGTGGCCGGCACAGGGTGTGGTGTTTGCATCCCTGCAGAGGCCAGTCGCAAGGGCACACAGATGTTGCATCCTGCAGAGGCGAATTCTCTGCAGTCACATGAACCTCCCTCTGGCACAGGGGGAGATCATATTCCTAAATCCTGCTTGTGCTATGCAAATCCTGCTTGGCTAATCTTAGGCAAACTTAGAAAGGGCAAGTTATCAGTTTTTAATAAGAGAGGTGTCAGTGCTTAAGCCTTAAGACTCGTCCTTAAAACAAGGAGATCTGGAAGCTTGGATGTAGAAGTGCCCTGGAGGTGACCGAATCCTGTACCTTTAAGAGTGGCACAGATGGGAGACATCCAGCATACCTGGCTTTTCTCAGCACTGGAATGTAATGTGCATTGCTGAAATGTAAAAAAGCCACATTTGGTGGAAGTTTCCTCTTCCTGCAGTTCCTAAAAGTGCAGCATCCAGAGAAACAGCTGTGTTTGCCTGCTGCAGCAAAGACACCAAGGAGCCTTGTAGCACCTTAGAAGACTCATGCATTTTTTAATGGCACAAGCTTTTGTGGATTAGTGTCCCACTTACATCAGACGCACATGATGTGCTGTCCTCAGTTGAGACATGTATATACACCAGGGTTGGGGAACCTCAGGCCTGAGAGCTAAATCTCTCTATCTGGTCATCAGGGCTCTAAATCGCTCTATATGGATCATTGCAGTTCAGTTCAGGGCCACTCCAAAGTTCCAGATCTGACACACCTGGGACCTGCTGGTGGAGGGCAGGTTAATAATAATAATAATAATAATAATAATAATAATAATAATAGCCTTCCCGGAACTAGTTGCCCTCTAGTTATTGTTGGACTCCATTCCCCATAAGCTCTAGCAAGTATGTTCAATGGCAGTGAATGATGGGAGTTGTAGTGTAGCAACATCTGGAGCGCACTAGGTTTGGGGAGGCTGCTCTAAAGACACTGGGAAACCCCGTAGACAGTGGCACACAGTGCACATCCACAATGGGGTACACATGAGGACACAAGATGTCTCTGCACATAAAGTGGAAATCTGCTTTGTGGGAGAACCGATCATTTTTTGTCCATGCAACAAGCTGCTAATTCATTAGGACTTTCCCATTCGCATGATTATAACATTGTTAAAAAAAGATTTGAGGATGCAAGTCCTTGTGATAAAGGACTTATCAAAGTCTCCCTGGATGCACAAAGATATTCAATAATCTTTTAACTAAGGCATCCTGCCAGCATCCTGTTTATGTGCAATACTGTGTCCTAATGGCAATTTTCTTTTTTGCTGTGTGGATAATGCAGTGTGGCTTATGTGGTATGGGTGATGCCATGAAACCGATGGGGTAAAGTTGTCCTGCCTCTAAAAAAAACACATTGTGGAGAAATAATTAAGTCCTAAGGGAATCCGAGCTGCAGCAAGCAGATATAGACGTAATCCAAGCAATAGTGTGGCTCTGAGCTTGATACCTGCTAAAACAGGCAAGGCGGATCTGATTGTCTGCAATGCAGCTTTCAGACTCTGCTGTGGAGTATCAAATACAGGAATAACAACAAGTTCAGAAGAAGAGGAATAAATACACAGAACAGTCAGCTCGATTTTTCCCCACATGCATAGTGGCAAAGGCTTCCTTTCAGCCAGAAGAAGCCATTATTTTCTGTGTAATAATATAATCACGATAGCTAGTTCATGCCATCTGAATGTTTAAGAAGTGGGTTCTGGACTGATGCAATAGGACACTGGCTGACATTTACAATTCAAATATTCTTGTTATTCACCTCTTTTTCTGCAGCTTGAATGTGGCTGCTTCACATAACCATTTTTAACCACTTTGGGTGGACATCATAATATTTTTTAAAAGATTCCAAGTGCATTAACCAACTGCAGAGCAATATTAGCTTCCTCCTGGAATGGCAACTGAAATGACATTGAGACCAGCAAATCAAACCCTGGCTCAGCCACTACCTGAGCCACCATCTGGCTCAGTCTGTTTCCCTTTCTGCTATTCAGTTGTTTTTTTAAAAAAATTGAATTATAACTGTGCAGAATAAAAGATCTCATATTCTAAAACAGTTGTCAGTGGGAACTTTGCTGAGCAGCTCCAGGGGAGCAATTTTCATCCAGGTCAGCCTCCCAGTGGCTACTATCTATCTATCTATCTATCTATCTATCTATCTATCTATCATCTATCTCTATCTATCTATATCTATCTATCTATCTATCTATCTATCTATCTATCTATCTATCTATCTATCTATATGTATGTATATATATATAGTGCACATTAAATGCAGAGACCCATGTGCGGCAAAATCCTATGCAGTTTTACTTAGATGCAAGTTCCACTTCCTTCAATGGAACTTAGGGCACTTCCAGATTGACACAAATTTTGGGTGCTATACCGGCAAATTCAGGTTGCTGAATTAAAGTCGATTGGGAGCTATTGTGCAACAAACCTGGTTTCACTACAGATCAGAATTTTTGCAGTAAGGAAAGTGATAGGAAAATGGACTGGAAAGTGTGGGACAACACTTGCTTGATGCATTGGTGTCTAACATTTCTGCAAACAAATCAGGATGAATGCTCAATAAACAGGTGACCTGGAAGTGACCTTACTCCCTAGTAAGTGTGCAGTTTCAATAGTTTAGTTCCTAAAATCCCACCTCTCTGTGTCTTAGTCCATCTATTCCTCTCTGTAATAACACAGGCCTGCCTTGCAGGTTTGTTGTAAGAATTATTATGAGGACAATGCCAAGCACTTTGAACACTCATAAGGCGTAATATGGACGCATAGGATTATATTCAATATGAAAAAGGTAAAGGTTGGTTAAGTCCAGTCAATCTTGACTATGGGGTGTGACGCTCATCTCGCTTCAAGCCGAGGGAGCTGGTGTTTGTCCACAGACAGATTTCTGGGTCATGTGGCCAGCATGACTAAACCACTTCTGGCGCAACGGGATACTGTGATGAGTGCCAGAGAGCATGGAAACTCCGTAGCACTAAGTAACCATTCCATCCATGCAAGTATATTTGCTTGTGTAATGGGACTCCCCCTCCTCCCCCTGTGTGCCCCTAAATCTGTCATGGGGTTTCCCCCAATCCTTTGGAGCACATTTGGGGAGCACATGGGGGTGCATGCAGGGGGATGAGACGGGGGAGTCCTGTTGCATGCCTGGAAATCCTTGCACTGATGGGACTGTTAGTGCTACATGGGATACAAATGTTATTGCTATTATTAACATTACTGCATATTGCACAACTGTGCTGCCATATGAGGGCTGTGCCACTCTGGCAGGGGCAGTGGAGGGATGGGGCAAGATCTTTCTCTTCTGCCCACCTGAATCAGAACCTTCTTTGCCTCATACAACCTGCACAGCAAATATGCAACGACCATTTAGTGTTTTAGTGTTTTAATGCAAGCCGCCCAGAGTGGCTGGGGAAACCCAGCCAGATGGGCGGGGTATAAATAAATTATTATTATTATTATTGGCGGTAAGGAACAAGGGTTTCCTTCAGACATAAGATCTCATTTGGATTGGACTAGACCAGATCACTCCATGTACTTTTTCAGTTAACGTAGGGCTCTGGGTGATGTTCAACAGCCTCAATAGGTCAGAGGTGGCCCTCCAGATATAGCTGGACTCCAACTTCCATCAGCCCCAGCCAGCATGGCCAGGAATGGATGGAGCCTTAGTCCAACAATATCTGCCACCCTTCAATAGCAGAAAAGCTGCGGTGTCTCTTTAGTTTGGAGTGCAGCTCAGAGACAGTCACATTTTAGAAGACAAGACTATGCAAATCTAACTTAAGCATTCATTCTCCAGCAACACCAGGGTTTCCAGATGTTGTCATATAGGGATTCTTTGTTAAACTGGTCTGGCAACAAATGGACTAACATACTTCAGGTACTTTTTGATTCCAATCTTTCACCAGTATTGACAGCTCCAAAAAGCATATGGGCCAAATATTTCCAAAATGCACGGAAGCAATTGAAGAGCAGTCTGCAGAACTGAGTGCATTTCACTGGGTTTTCAAGCTAAGCACTCTCCTGCGCTCCAGTCATTCTGCCATCACATCTCCACTGGAATCACCGATGACAGAGCAAATCATTTGGTTTATGGCAAACTTCTCTTTTGTAAACATAATGCGTGGATACACAAAGGAGGAAAGGTTCTGATGCACCATAGGAGATATTATTGCCCTCCAGAGCCCTTTTCTCATTGATCCAAGAGAGCACAAATAATTTTTGAAGTGCATCATCATCCAAAAGCTATTGCTGTCATTCTCTCCCCCACACTCCCGCTACTTCTGTTCAGTTTAGGGCCAAAAATAATGTTACACAAACAAACAAAAACCAAAACAGTTGCAACAAATATAGGCTTCAGCAAGAAATGTCTCTATGCCAGCGCACAGTCCTGAGCAATAAAGCAACCAATCAAGAGGTCGCGCATTGGAATGAAAGGAAGAAATTGCCTGTAATCAATCCTGAGATAAACTATAAGAACAGAGGTTGATATATGATTGAGATTGCCAGTGGCAACTTGAAGCACTCATTATATAGGAAAGGAAGACTCAGAGTAGATGTTGCATGACATGTAGCATTTGCTCAGTGGTGTGGGCTTTCTTTTAAATAAGAAGTATAATAATAATAATAATAATAATAATAATAATAATAATAATAATAATAATATATTTATACCCCGCTGATCTGGCTTGGTTTCCCCAGCCACTCTGGGTGGCTCCCAACAGAATAATAACAATAACAATAACAATAGCAATAGCAATAGCAATAGCAATAGCAATAGCAATAACAATAACAATAACAATAACAATAACACAGTGGTACCTCAGGTTACAGACACTTCAGGTTACAGACTCCGCTAACCTGGAAATAGTACCTCAGGTTAAGAACTTTGCTTCAGGATGAGAACAGAAATTGTGTGGTGGCAGTGCTAAAGCTAAAATGGTACCTCAGGTTAAGAACAGTTTCAGGTTAAGAACCGACCTCCAGAACGAATTAAGTTCTTAACCCAAGGTACCACTGTAATATAAATAAATAAAACATTAAACATTAAACACTTCCCTAAACAGTGCTGCCCTCAGATGTCTCCTAGAAGTCAGGTAGTTGTTTATTTCCTTGACATCTGGTGGGAGGGCGTTCCACAGGGCGGGCGCCACAACCGATTCGGCCCTCTGCCTGGTTCCCTGTAACCTCACTTCTCACAAACCTGTCCTAAGCTCTCTGAGCTATTCTGCAGCCTTCAGGTATGTGGTGGACAACACAGTCCTCTTCTGAAGTAAAATTCAACAGCTAAGTTGGGTGGCTTTTGTACATGGAATGGCAGTGAGGGTGCCATTTTGTCCTTTCGTCCTTGTCCTGACCTGAGTAGTTGGGTTGGTGTTTCAGCATCCTGGAGTGATCTTGCTTTGGAGCTGGCATTGCCACCCCTCGCCCCCTCTAATTTCTCCATAATGCAGCTGCCTACACAATCAGCAGATTTGTAAATAAATTCTTGACTAGAAAGTTATGGAAACATAGGAAGCTGCCTAATACAGAATGAGACCATTGATCCGTCTAGCTCAGTCTTGCCCACATTGACTGGCGGTGTCTCTTCAGGCTTTCATACAGGAAGTCTTTCCAAACCCTACCTGGAAATGCCAGGGATTGAACCTGCGACCTTCTGCATGCAAGGCAAATGCTCTACCACTGAACTACAGTCCTCTCCCTACATCTCCTCTATAGGAAATTGCTTCTTCAAGGATGTCTCTGCTTGCTTGGGAAGGGGGAGCACCTCACAGTCTAAAACCATGGTGCCATCTTCATCTACCAAAATACAGGAGAGGGTGTGTTCACAAGCATACTGCATTTTGTTTTTTGAGCTGGAAGTTTCTCCGGAGGGCTACTTAAATAAGAGCTGTCCTATTTCTGAAAATATAACTGACTGTAGATTCATGACCAGCGTCAACGCATCCTATCCGAAAGGCAGCATCAAAGACGGGAAGCCTTTGTTTAGGGCACAGAGAGTGCAAATAGCAGCCGAGAGCCTCCTATCACATGGGGGAAGGAGGACAAAGGCTGGCTGCCCTCCCTTGACCGTGAGTGTGTCACGACTTGCCGTGTGAGCCTGCAGAAAGAGATGAGAAGAGAATGTAATAATGGAGGGACAAGGCAGCAGCTTCCTCCAAGGAAGGAGTAATCGCTGACAGCTGGGACTCAGCCCTGAGTCAAGATGCTGCCATGAGAACTGTTGTTGAAAGGAAAAGGCACAGCTGCAGCTTCTCCCCTGCTTTTCTCAGACCAGAGGGGTTTCACTGGAAAATTTTGTGGTAGTGTGCGGGCACACATACACATGCACACACACACGGGATACATTTTGGGCTGGGAAGCAGGGCAGCTGGAGGAAGAAGCAACAAGGTTTTATATCATGCTATCAGCCAACACGGCAGGGACGCGGGTGGCGCTGTGGGTAAAACCTCAGCGCCTAGGGCTTGCCGATCGCATGGTCGGCGGTTTGAATCCCCGCGGTGGGGTGAGCTCCCGTCGTTCGGTCCCAGCTCCTGCCCACCTAGCAGTTCAAAAGCTCCCCTAAGTGCAAGTAGATAAATAGGTACCGCTTTATAGCGGGAAGGTAAACGGCGTTTCCGTGTGCTGCACTGGTGCTGGCTCGCCAGAGCAGCTTCGTCACGCTGGCCACGTGACCCGGAGGTGTCTCTGGACAGCGCTGGCCCCCGGCCTCTTAAGTGAGATGGGCGCACAACCCTAGAGTCGGACATGACTGGCCCGTATGGGCAGGGGTACCTTTACCTTTACAGTACCTTTATCAGCGAACACAGTGCTTTTGAGAGCAAAAGAGCAACAGAAGCAAAAGATGAACATTTCTGCCCCAGAGACCTTACAGTTTAAATGCAGGCATGGGATGGGGAGGAGAGACAAGTTTTCTTGGCAGCAGACACACAGACTATATTGAGACTGGAGAAGGGAAGCAGTGAGGATTATATGATAGGATGGGGAGAAAACTAAAACAAAGATATATGGGGATGACTATGTGCCAGTGCAATCACACTAAGCATTTAGACTTTCTCACAGTTAAGGATAAGGGCTGGGAGTAGAGATGTCATCTGTGGAAGATGATACCTTAACACAGAGCTCCCTCCTTTCTGGAGATTTTTTCACCCTACCTGAGCCCTAGTTGGGATATGCCTCACAGATCTCTAGGTAAGAAAAAGGGGCTCCTAGACTCCTTCCTCTCTTCAAATTCAACCTTAATTTCTGCGGTAACACTAAGCCCCTCAAGTGAAGAGATGTTGGGAGGAGCCAGGTAAAGACTTGGAAAACATTACTGCAACAGCTGAACACAACTCTGAAGAGACAGATTTCAAAAATGGGATAAAATCCTGGCCCAGACTGTAATAGTTGAGCTGGGTTTGGGGTCAAACTCACCCAAGTTGGTATTTGGCCTTTTGTGACATTAGCCTAAGCCAAAGTAGCTCCTGCATTGAGCGTAAAAGCTATATAGCATGTGGGTGCACATGTATATGTATATGTGTATATGTATATATATAATCTACAACAGACTCATCATTAATGATGTGAGGGGACCCTGGGAAGTGGATTAGCTGATGTACCTCTTTGTGAGAGTGTCAGTGAATTGGCCGTACCTCTTCCTGGTTGAAAATGGATGGGCCTTAATTCCTTTCCCCGGGTATCCCATATCAATATCCATCTATGAGTGGGAATATAGTGCAGTGATAAGCATCCAGTTTTAGAAAGGCTGCCTTCAGATAATTGATCGTAAGTTTTCTTCCTTCCTGTTTATTTTTTCTTTCGTTTTGAGGCTGTCTTGATATAAGAGACTACTTCTAATCTAGAAGAAGAATGCCTAATGTAACAATAAAATGAAACAGAATTCCAGAACAGCCTTAAGTGCTTTGAGGAGCTGCTCAAGATAATGGGCTTAATTCATCCTTCTTTCCCCTGTGTTAGTTAGGGCTGCCATATTTCAAAAAGTAAACTTGTTGAGCTTTTTGTAGGAGGAACCCAAAATTGTTGAGCTTTTTAAAAACAAACCCCAAAGAAGCTCTAATTCCACCTTTGAAATCCTGATAATCTCCGTGAACTTCCGGACTAGGCAGCCCTAATGTTTGTAGGTGATTTTATGATGCTGACTCCTTAAATATACTGTAAAACTGGACACATAAAGAGTAATTCACTGATAAAAGACTGTTTGCCCTTGAATTTATATTTTATTATTATTTCAAATGTTACCCATTTCATGAATGCAAACATATATACGAACAGAAAATTAAAAGAGTGCATCATTTTGGCAGCTGGGACAGTAAAGAACCTTCCCTGAAATTATTCAATTTAAATGGGAGGGGAAATCATAGCACTAAGGCAGGGATGGGGTATGTGTAGCCCGCCAGCTGCTCTTGAACTCCAACTCCCTTCAACCTCCAGCCAGCAGAACCACTGGGCAGGGATGATGGGAGTTGTCTAACAACAATCTGAACTGATCCCATGGTATACAATATATGAATAATCTTGAACAAATGATAGAATTATTGGGTTTCAGGGGGTGAGATCTCATGAGGCCTTCTAGTTTTCTTTCTTTACCAAAGCAGGATCCTTAGTATACCTTTCCCCTACTAAACATATACAACACATCCAAAGACCACCATATTCAAGAGGGAGCAAGGGAACATAGGCAGTGATGGCATTTCACCTCCTTCCTACAGGACTAGCATAGGGCACTTGCTGAGGCCCACATCCTTATATAGGGCTGCCCTGTTGTTCTTTCTCCTCCTTGCCTTCATTGTCTTTGAACATACAAATGGTGAGAAGGGCAAGGAGATGGAAGAGAAACCCCCCCCCCACTTGCCTTGAGCTCACATTTTGAGCAGTTGTGCAGATTTTGCAGTAGTTTTGCAAAGTTTATTCCATTCCTCAAACCCTTGGAGACACCAGTCCAGTCATTAACCATCACCATCTCAACCACATCCTGTTGAAGAGTCTGCAAAGAATATCAGGACTTTTACACAAGGAACAGTTTTGCACTCAGTTCCTTTTGGCATGGCCTCTCTGAGCCTGCTCTTGAGACCAACATCATTTATAAGGAAGGGATGAAAACTTCAAAGACATTAACACCTGATGCTGGGTGTCAGTGTTGTCAATTTTTCATTGACTTCCGAGAATCTTGTCTGGGATGTTTCCTCCTCGTTGTTGGCGTGGTGTGAAAGCCAGCTTTATATTGATGCTCCCCATTGCTAGAACAGACCTCCTGCCAATTATGAGTCAAATTCTTTGGAACCATCCGGATTTCCAGCACTACCTCACAGATTTTCTTCTCCTGGCTTCTTCCATGTACGAAAAATATATGATCATGGGGCTTTCCAGTGCCAAGTTGGACCAATGCAACTTTTTCCCGCCTAATTTAGAGTGGGCAACAATGTATGAACAGACTTCTGGACCTCAGTCTCTTTATAATGGGGCCTTGAAGCTTATACACAGGCCGACATTTTGGGGCATGTGGAGCCAAAGCTATTGGACAAAGCTGGTTCGGAGTGCAACTTAGGTGTGTAGAAGAAATTGGAGCCACATATGTTTTGTTAATGAGAATGATGAAATTACTAAAAATACGGTAACTGGACACCAAGGAAGAAGCTGCAGTCCAAAGAAGAAGAGGCCTTGGTCACATCTGCACCACAAAATGTTACGATACCACTTTCATACCCATGAATAGCAATAAGTGTGATGTGAAGCTAAAGTTCAACTTTCCTGTCTCTCATTCTAGGTCAAGTCCGTGTTTCCTTTATGGCTCTTTTCCTCTAGGGTATGCTTTGGTTTGGGCTCTTTAAACCACAACTTAGGACCCTTTGGCTTCCTTATCATTAGCATGACTGAGATGCAATGCCTGTTTCACATCCTCCAGAAGCCCAGCCTGATGTTAGGCAATGTGCCCAGTTGCTTCTTGGAAGTAAGCTTGGGAGATCCCTTCTTCCCACAACTGTTCTCCTTGTGCTGCAAGGCATCAGACGTATGACTATATATCCTTCTTGCAGCTCATCAAAGCGACAACCTTCTTGTCTCCAGCGAGAAGTTACAATTTGATCCCCCACCTCCTTTTCTAATTGGTGCTAATCACACCGGAGAGTTTATCTAGTGATTCTGGTTGAGGGAGATTACCCAGGATTCTAGTGTAGGAATCCTCCACACTAAATAAAGTTGCCATTGCCAAGATAAAAGGAACAGCATGAATAATTCAAGCCTCGGTCTTTTTTATCCAGCCCGGCTGTAAATATTTTAATAGTTCTGTGCTAAGGCACGGATACAGAATCTGTAAGTGAATGGAGAGGAAGGAGACTTCTACCACAATAGAGTGTAAGCCAGTCATGCACAGACACCCCCCTCTCATTTAGCATCTTCCACAGCCCTATTTGGGGATTCTGGAAATAATGGATTCCTGTTAATTACGCATATTGTATTTTAATTCCTGCTCAGTACTTTGTGTGCTGTTGTTTGTATGACCAAAACTGCATCTCCTCCACAGAAGTGGGAGGTATCAGCACACTGAAGATAGCTGGGGGGTTTGCAGAAGTACAAAAAATCTTTAAGGAGTGGGCCTAAATGGGGGGAATCCCCCAAAACATCCTAATAAGAACTGAGCATGCTCAGGGGTCATGGAATGTTGACTGAATGCTGAGCAGAAAATACCTGACAACCTGGTAGGAGGGGGAATGGAATGGAGATGCTAGAAAAGTAGGGTTGTTGTTGTTTAGTCGATTAGTCATGTCCAACTCTTTGTGACCCCATGGATCAGAGCACGCCAGGCACACCTGTCTTCCACTGCCTCCCGGAGATTCGTCAAATTCATGTTGGTCGCTTCTATAACACTGTCCAACCATCTCGTCCTCTGTCGTCTCCTTCTCCTTGTGCCCTCAATCTTACCCAACATCAGAGTTTTTCCCAGAGAGTCTTCTCTTCCCATGAGGTGGCCAAAGTATTGGAGCCTCAGCTTCAGGATCTGTCCTTCCAGTGAGCACTCAGGGTTGATTTCCTTCAGAGTGGAGAAGTTTGATCTTTTTGCAGTCCATGGGTCTCTCAAGAGTCTCCTCCAGCACCATAATTCAGAAGCACCAATTCTCCGGTGATCAGCCTGCTTTGTGGTCCAGCTCTCACTTCCATGCATCACTAGTTTAGCAAAAAAAACCAAACAAAACCAACCAACCAAACCTCTAATTGCCTTGATAGGACATTTCATGATTTAAAGGGAGACACCATTCTTATTTATTTATTCGGATACTACCCTTCATTTGAAGGTCTCAGGGCAGTTCACAAGTATTTTTAGATAACTCCAAGGATGAAAGTGAGGGAAGCCCATAGAAATCAATGGGGAAAATCTGAGATTTTAATGTAGCTGGGATCAGGCAGCAGTGTTTTCAATGTGAGGAGGACTGAGCTTGCTCAGTAGGCACAGAATACTGGGGGTGAAGTAGGGGAGAAAACCAGTGGGGCAGTGGTGAACTGGAACAGAGCATCTGGGAAATTAAAAAGAAGCACTCTATACTTCAACATTTCATTGCAGGGTCCTAGTTGTAAATATTAATACAGATTTGGGGTAACATAGTTTTGGGGTGCAAGGGCACACATAACTGCTAGAGTTAGTGAATGTTAGAAATTAGTAAAAATGGTTGAATTTTACAAATTTGAAGAGTATAGAAGGGAAGATGAAGGCCAGTGGAAAAATACAGACTAAGCTCCTTTTTCAGGTCAAGGCCTCACTTGGGATGGAAGCCTTTAAGCCTGACAAAAGATGTTGATGGCCCATCACAGGGAAATCCTTGGGTCTGGGCCAATGGAGGTTGCCAAGGTAACACGGAGCGATGATGTAGGTTACAGGAAAAATGGTCACCTTTAAAAACTAGGTGTGGAATAGCCAGGAGGAGGGGGGCAAGCAGACCAAAGGGGTGGGGGGTTGTTGCCCTTTGGCAAGGTGTTCTGGGAACATGAAGCAGGTAGTAGCTAGGCAGAGGCCATGTGGAGCAGAACCATATTGGTAGGCTGGGACAGAGGCAGGAGAATAGTGGGCAGTGTTATGTACTGAAGTTCTCACCCTGGGCCAGCAGGGGGATACTGTAGATAGTATTCACTCAGGTCCACATATGCAAATAAGGAATTGAAAGTGATGTTCAGTGATTGGATAGTTACAGAAAGTTGTTACTGTTGTGTTGTAGTGAAGCTCTATATAAGCAGGCTGGCTGAACCCTTCAGTTCTGTTCTGTTCTGGCCTGTGAATAAACAAGAGCTGTTTGAAGAATCACTGTGTCGTCTGACATTTTCACCCACAACTTAACAGGCAGGATGCATTGGATTTCAGTGCTGCACTGTTGTGAGGAACAATCACCTCTCGAGATGCAATGCTGTGAACTCACTTTATCTGATTAGACCCAGGTGTATATAGGTGTAAAATCAACCATGTATCTTAAAACACTACAGTCTCTTACATGCCTGGATTCCCAATGGAAATATAACCCTGGTTAAGTGCCTGGAACCTCCTGGAATCTTGCTTACTGTTTGGCAGTGATTGGGGGTGGTGAGCAACATCTGTAACACTATACAGTGGAACCTTGGTTCTCGAATGGCTTAGTTGACAAACAAATCGGCCCCCGAACGCTGAAAGTAAGTGTTCTGGTTTTCAAAAGTTTTTTTGGAAGCTGAATATCCAATGCAGCTGTCAGCTATTGTTTTTGGGGTGCCTGTGCCAATCAGAAGCTGCGCCTTGGTTTTTGAATGTTTCAGGAGTCAAACAGACTAAGTTTGAGAACCAAGGTTCCACTGAACCCATGACAATCTTAATCGGCAGCAGCATCCACACAAACAAGGGAGGATTTAGCGGGCTTTGGAGAACCTCCAAGGTTAACAGAAGTATAACAAACATTTGTGGAGAAAGGGGGAACCCCTAAAGAGATGGCAGAGCTCAATGCAGCCCAGTGAGGTGTAGGAATGGGGCGGGGGAATGGAATGCAATATCCTGGACAGGAGCACCCTCCATTGCAACTTCTTGTTGTCCTAGTTGCAATGATGTGAATGTCAACTTCATTCATGATTCGCTTTTGTTTTGCCTGTGCTATTCTTTTGGTGAGAGAAGAGAGGAAGAGCAAGACGAGAGAGTGCTGCTAAAATGACAGTTCTCAAGAACCTTCACTGAGACTTTGGTTTGACCAAAGTTCATCTAGGATTCTCACCATAAATATCATTTGGGCAGAGTCACCCTTTTGAGGCATCTGCCGTTCTTGCCCCTGTTCAGACAGCTAAATTGTGAGTGACTACAATGAAAGGAAAAGTTGAGGCTGTGGGGTGTTTGTGTACATACCTGTCCTCTACTCCATTTAAGAGATAATATGAAACAATAAGTCTTTTTTACTGCAGTTTCTTTCGCTGGCTGGTTAAAATCAATAGCAGCACAACAGGAACAATGAACAAACATTAATCTGTTGATGGAATTATCTCAATATTCTGGTGTTATACATAGACAAAATCACTTTCTTATTTGCAAGATCCACATGCATCTGTTACTTATGTCAAATGATTACTACTTCATGTCTCAGAAGTGCTGGAATCCAGTGACACATATTTTTCTCTGTCAAACTATGACTACATCCTTCCTTTGCAAAATCTGGAAAGAAATGCAGCAGACACAAATGCTCAGTACATCTGTGCATTCGCCTCTCCAAAATCAACATCCATATTTTAAAATCACTTTTCACAGTGAACCATTCCAATTCAGTGTTCTCAAACTTGCTTGCGGATCAGAATGCAACTATCTATTGAGTTACACATTCTTCTGGATTTTTCAATGCAGATTAGGTCCTTCAAAGTGTACACAGAAAATTACTTATTTTTACATTTTAAAAGGTGTACAAAATGTGTATTTTGGGGGAAATGCACCGGAAAGTCTATAAATGCATGGAAGAAGGCATATTTTACAGCAGTGTAAAACTTTTGGCTGCCCAGATGGTGGTGGACTACAACCCTTATCATCCATGACCACTGACTAAGCTAACTGGAGATGATAGGATGTAGTCTAACAACATCTGCCGACCTAAGTCTAAAGAAAATTGTTTTATGGGAAGACTGAGTACAAAATGTGTACTTGCTGGTTTCCCAGAGGCATCTGGTTGGCCACTGTGAGAACAGGATGCTGGACTAGATGGGCTGTTGGCCAGATCCATCAGGTTCTTCTTATGCTCTTATGATCACTACCTCATCTAGGCCAATGCTTTAATGCTGCCTTGATCTCGTCCTGCATATGTGAGCCTTTGGATTATACCAAGATGAAGAAATGGGGTGTCATTCCACTTCTGTAAAGCCAACTCTGAAGCAGCCCTTGTTCATACCAACTGAAACCAAAGGCAGATCAGGCTAATAATAATAATAATAAACAATATCAACTAACACCTATTTATTATAGATTTGTGGCCCTCCCAGTTATAGTTCAGGGTGGGAGAATGAAACCAAACAGATGAAATGAAACAAAAATGCCGCCTTGCATCCTGGGCTGAGGTCCCATTGTTCTCAATTGTCACCATTAGTCATGCAGCTTTGTAACAAACCAGAACATCAGACAGATCAGGATGTGATGGGTCATAACAATGATTCACCAGAGTAGGAGAATTCAGAGGAGATTTGGTTTTATTTTGAGCACTGAAGTTGGGGAAGATACATTAATTTAACACAATTCTTTTAAATGTCACCTCTTGGGGATTGCCTGAAATGACAGCAACCCAAGAGTATGCTGTTTATTCATGATGGTGACATAACTGATGAGAGAAATTAGGTTGGATTCCTATGCAGTCATTCCCATCTGAGAATGACAATGATGTGCTTGAAGTGAGGCCAGTCACAACCTAGAGATCTAATGGACTCTCTCCGTTTTCAATTTCTCCCAGTTTCTCATTTTTTTCAGTCTCAAATTCAGTTCTCCACATTTCCCAATCAGTTTGTGAACTTTTCTAAATAAGATTTTCATGAAGATTGACCAGCATTTCAGTGTGATTTTTTCCTAATACACACATTTTTTGCATGCAGTTTTGCCTACTATACACATTTTTGACAAAGAATTTTCTCAACATCTTTCCATGTTATTTTCACTAATATATGCATATTATGCACATTTTAAGTACATAATAAGAACCTTCTGGATCTGGCCAATGTCCCATCTAGTCCAGTATATGGTTACCAGATTTTTTTCCAATGAATTTAGGGACACTTTTTTTTTTGAAGCTGAGTAGCAACAGGGAGTCAGTAGTGGGCATGGTGAGGCAAAAGACCCTGGGCCCAAGCGCACATGCATATTGTATAAAGGTGCAAAGCTTTTCTTTTACACCCTGTGAAACATAATTGCAGTTTTTTTAAAACTGGGCAATGGCGCTGCCCACCCATGACTCCCGAGCCTTCCCTAATCTCCTGCCCCCTTCCCCCTTTGTTATGACAGTGTGCCGTTGCCCAGTTTCTTAAAAAAGAACTCTGCACATTTATGTTTCACAGGGTGCGAAAGAAGGCCTTTGCACCTTGCCCGGCAGAGAAACCGTGCACCTTGCGCCCCTCCTGGGCAATGGTGCGCCCCCCACCTGCGACTCCCGAGCCTCCCCCTATCAGTCAAAACAAAGGGGGAAGGGGGAAGGAGATCTGTACCACCGGACATCCCCAGTTCCCCTTCGGCAGTGGCGGCAGCAGCGGCAGTCAGCAGCCCAGAGCCAGCCTGGTAGTGCAGTTGATAGTCCAAAAGTCCCCATACGATGTGTTGCACACAAGACACATCATATGGGTACTTCCAGAGAGGGAAAATGGCGGGCGTCACGGTAGTGAGCAGCTCCTGAAGCCAGTCAGAGCCAACTGCACTACCAGGCTGGCTCCGGGCTGCTGAGGCTGCTGCTGCCACATTTCCTGGGGACAGATTTGCAAATCTGGGGACATTCCGGGGACAGAATTTGTTTGGGGACAGATTTGCAAATCTGGGGACTGTCCCTGGAAACCAGGGATGTCTGGTAACCCTAGTTCAGTATCCTGTTCTCCCAGTGGGTGACCAGATGCCTGTAGGAAACCCACAAGCAGGATTTGATCACAAGAGCACCCTTTCTCCTGTGGTTTCCAGCAACTGGTATTCAGAAATATTGCTGTCTCCAACTGTGGAGGCAACAGTATAGCCATCATGGCTAGTAGCCATTAATAGCTGTCTCCTCCATGAATTTGTCTTTTAAAAGTAACAAGGCTCACGTCTCCAAATCTCACACCCTGCCCCCTTGGGCCCTTCCGATGGTCTCCTGGCCTGGGACACACTGGGTGGTCCACCTCCATCTGCTTGTGCTAATTCATTGTTTCCTTGTCCACCTTGCTGGCTTCGTTTAATTGAAATGTATGCAGTGGCAGAGATTTACATGGGACAATGTATGCAGGGCTGGTTTTAAAATGAACGAAACGGCTGTCTTAAAACTGCATGTAGTAAAAAAGTGTGAGACCAGATATTCCTCTCCACATCCACAAATATGCCACTAGGGGTCACAACACACCCATCTAATTCAGCAGGCATGTGGGAAGCTTTAAACACAATGCTAAAATAATTTTGAGCATAATCTGCCTGCTCCTGAAGCATTCAGAATGCATCCATCACTCTAAATCCAGCATCCTAACCTGTGGGAGAATGGCCTAACAAAACAGAGTAACACACAATCCTGTGGCCCAGTTGTGCTTGTGCAAGTTGTGATCCTGCAGCTGGGAAGTTAGGCTACGTCAGTTTTCCCCAGTTGGTGGTGGTGGGAAAATGCCCCTTTGGTTTCATAAACTCATCCCCCTACCTTATAAAATGCATTATTCAGAACAGCACTTTGCATGACCCACTAAGGAAGATTAAAGTTCAAAACAGCAACATTTAATTGCACATTTATTCCAAATCCAATCAAAACTATCTAGCTTAATTAATTCAACAAAATTGATAAACTGGATCCAGGGGTACCATGTTTTCAAGTCTGATGGTCATTTACACCTCTGCCACCTCCATAGGCAGTATCCCCCCCCCCCGCCGGAGTGATACCCCTCACTTTGGGAAACACTGAACTAAGTTCTCTGCCTGTTGCCCACTTGCAACTTGCTCCCCGCTTGCCACAGTTCTGGCTGTCACCCATATTTTGCCTTACTATCTGTAAAGATACAATCAGATACAATGGTTCTTTTAGCATATAACATCATTTGGAAATCTTAATCTTCATCCTATCTCCAGAACAAGAACCTTTCTCTGATGGCACCAGGTAGCTTGCAGTATTCATATAATAACAAACGTGTCGTGGGTGCCAGCCAGGGCTGGCTTCTGAGATGAACGGTGAAATGGTGCCTCTTTCCCTACCAGGATAAAGGAGTGAGTGAAAATCTGTCTCAGGAACAAGGGGGGGGGGAGGGAGGACTAAAGATCTACATTTGAATCTGCTGCCCCTATGGATCCTGCTGCCTGAGGCAGTCACCTCATCTTGCCCCATAGGTGGGCCAGCCCTGGCGCCAGCACATATTGGCTGCCATGGGCAGCAAAAAGAAGAGGTGCCACTACTCCAGACAAAAAGCACAGGATATAGTCAGATCTCAATAAATTTACACAAAGGAGGTACAGCTTCAGTAGGATCACTGTAATTATTAATGTCAATGTATCAGTTTGGGAAGAGAAGGGGGAGAGATATCTCCACTTCGGGGTCACAGCTGGGTCCAGTATTAATTACTATATTTTGAAATGAATCAGGGGATGGAGAAGACGAGAGAAGGTTTTGTTTCCCTGGTGACACCAAGCTGGAAGGATAACATAACAGATATTTTGCAGTGAGAATTACAAACTGAAACGAACCTTCAGGGGGATTGGCTGTCACTACTCAGATGAAGGCCAATAAGGACAAAGGCAACATGAGCTGGAGGGGGTGGGGGAAGAGCTACATATCACCATGGGAACAAGGGAACATGTAAGGTGATGGTCGGATCTCTCAAAGTGCAATGCATGGGGTTTCACAAGTCCTGACAATCAGCTGTCCAGATCTTGCAAAGCTCCATGCACAGCACTCTGCAAGACCTGATGATCTGCTGGCTTGAGAAATGCTATGCACAGTGCTCACCTGAAATCATAGTGACACTAGGTGATTGACAGCTGGGTAGGGTCAAACGTGATCCACAGGCCAGGGGGAGAAAATGATCTGGTCCACCAACTAGATCCAGTTCCCTACTCCTAATGTAAAGAGCAAAGCCTAGGCATGAAGGTTCTGATTCTGACCATACTGTAAAATAATTCACCTCCCTGATTAATAGAAAAAAATAACAACATTGTTTCATTACATGAAGCGGCTGTATTACATATTGGGTATGATCCAGAGCCATTAAAACCAATGTAACTTTAGACATGAACAGACATGGCTGTTTACATGATCACAGATAGCTAGAATTCTCTGTGCAAAAAATTGGAGGTCATGTACATTACCTTTGACAAAGGATTGGATTGATATGTTATGGGATTACACTTTGCTGACATAATTAACATATTAAATGGGAAGGAAAGAAAGACAGAACCAGAATAGATTTATGCATAATTGGGGATGTATTATTGAATACTTCCTAAGCACATCAGCAGACACAGGTGGCGCTGTGGGTTAAACCACAGAGCCTAGGACTTGCCGATCAGAAGGTCGGCGGTTCAAATCCCTGTGACGGGGTAAGCTCCTGTTGCTCGATCCCTGCTTCTGCCAACCTAGCAGTTCGAAAGCATGTCAAAGTGCAAGTAGATAAATAGGTATCGCTCTGGCGGGAAGGTAAATGGCATTTCTGTGCGCTGCCCTGGTTGGCCAGAAGCGGTTTAGTCATGCTGGCCACATGACCTGGAAGCTGTACGGCGGCTCCCTCGGCCAATAAAGAGAGATGAGCGCCGCATCCCCAGAGTCAGCCATGACTACCTAATGGTCAGGGGTCCTTTACCTTTACCTTTTAAGCACATCAGCACATCCAAATATGCAGTTTTATTTCTCTTTAATTCATATGTTTTGCATTGAAATTAAGAATGCATTTCTCTGACTGGAAGAGTTTACATCTTTGGATATGAAAGAGAGGCCTGTAAATTTAACCTTGATTATGCAGACTTGATTTTTGGGTGTTCTGGTTTTCCTTTGGTTTTAAAAAAAGTTTCCATGGACCAGGAGTCAGCTTCACCTGCTGAACAGCAGCCTGAAGGGGGAGAAGGCCAAGTGACTCCACCTGTGGCTGATCATGCTTCAAGGACACAGAGGATGACATTAAGCCGGACAATGGCTTAGCTGCCATGATGCACTGAAGGACCAAGGAGGAACAAAGAGGTTGTGATCTCCTCCCCAGGTGCTCACACCTTTGTGCAGTCGTGCAAATCCATAGTTTGTTTCCGCATTATGTGCAGATGTGTCTTATGTGTGAACAATGAATGTAAACAATGTAAACTATCAAACTGAACCTATGGAAGAATCTCCAAATTACAAAGAGCCGGATCTCATGCATTCATGCCACATTTTCTGTCCTGAAAAGACATACAGTCTAAGTAACTATTTCCAGAAGAAATTAACTGTGTTAGGCTGCTGCAACTAAAACAATAAAGAGTCATGTGGCACTCTTAAAGTATGTATGTGTATATGGCCACAGATGCATAAACTGTTCTCCTGAGTTACAGATATACACACATACTTTGGACCTACTTTGATGGGTGGATGGGGCAACTTCAATCAAATGAAGTCATTATGATGTTTCATGCTTGTCAGCTGGGTTGTCCCACCTGTCAAAATCCCTTGTGGGTTCATGAGCTTAGTAGAGACAGCAACAGCCTTCATTCTCCACATCAACTTTTTCAACTTGCAGCATCAAAGGTTGGAAGTGGGAGAGCGGGAAAGGGCTCTGCATTTCTCCTCCTTTACACCACCAATACCGGAAGTGAAAGGACTTTGTGATCCTCCCAAGTGCTTCTCCTTTGCTCTTCCTGCTGTCGGTCCCTCTGTGACTCTCCTGGGCCTCAGTCCAGTGCCTCTCATCATCCTGCAGTTCAGAGCAGCACCAGGGTGTGACCCCTGTTTACCCCCAGCCATATTCCCATGTCTTGGGATATTTCATGCACCTGAAGAAGCAGACTGTGGTTCATGAACACTTCTGCCACAATACATGCATTAGTCTATATGGTGCCACAAGACTTTGGTGCTGAAGATGTAGTGGTCAATGAATTTTTTCTTTTCTTCATCATTCCAGCTGTTCAAAATTTTGAACCTTAGCATTACAAACCAAGCTGAGGCTTAGCTCAGATTAAGCCCTGGTAATTGTTCCATGGAAGACGAAACCATTAGCTAAATGAACATTGAAAGTCTATCCCTCCATCAGAAGAGGGGGCTGACCTACCCTGACCATTCTTACACTGTGATCAGTTTGCATTGCTGACCCCAGTCCATGGTCAAGTGACAGATTTTAGTTTCTATCACCAATATCATGACACTGGCAGGCGTAATATGGGTGGTGCTGGTGAGGGAAGGAGGAACACTGTTAGCCTGACTTGCCATTGCAGCCCGTCACTGCATGTCAGGCCCTTCACAGCCTCTACATGCCAAGCATTAAAATGGCAAGCTGTTCTTCCAGAGCAATGCTTCCCCTGGTGGCCATTTTCTTTTTTATATGCATATATTTCAATGAAGACAATGAACATATCCCATTTTCCTTCCACTGATGAATGGTGTAGGGAGAAGAAATCTAGGCAAGGAAATAAAAATGCCCATGAACTTCAGTATGCATGGAAGAAGAAGAAAATCCCATCTGTTTTTCAAGGTTTGGTTAAATCCAATATTTACTGTAATACAGTGGTACCTCAGGTTACAAACGCTTCGGGTTACAAACACTTCAAGTTACAGACTCCGCTAACCCGGAATTAGTACCTCGGGTTAAGAACTTTACCTCAGGATGAGAACAGAAATTGTGTGGCAGCGGCGCAGCGGCAGTGGGAGGCCCCATTAGCTGAAGTGCTACCTCAGGTTAAGAACAGTTTCAAGTTAAGGATGGATCTCCAGAACGAATTAAGTTCTTAATCAGAGATACCACTGTAATTAGTTCAATTCGCCTTTCCTTGGCGAGAAAACAAAGCTAAATTTGAAAATCAGAAACGGCTTTCACTTAGTACAGAACTACTGGGCTTGTACGGAATCTGAAGGTACTAATTCAATCTAGTGCTAAGAGGCGCAAGCAGCTTGCGCTTGGGGACATCAGTGTTTTTTGGTCCTACTCATGCAGAAAGGAAGGAAGTGGACTGGCAATAAAGGAATGAGGGAAGTTTCACTGGGTGTGTGTTTGAGAGATAGGGAGAAGGAGGCAGGTCCCCTGGAACTAGGTCAGTAGAGAAAATGGCAACACTACTCTCCCCTATTCGTGACCCAACATAGCAGTCAGTGAGCACCTTCAAATTGACTAACGTGACCTTTGAGGGCAGCTACCTGCCTGGCTGAGAAACACAATGCAAGGCTGTTGGCAACCATCTCTTACCAGCATCTGCAGACTGCTATTTGCCAGATGGCAGGCAGGACATGGTCACAGCCAGTAAGTAGAAAGAACATTATCCTAGGGAGCTTTTGTTTCCATCCAAGGGCTCTGCTTTCAAGCTCCTTGCTTTTCAGGGGGATTCCCCCCTCCTTCCTGATGCTGAGTAGTGATGTGATATTCTGGGGCCATCTCCTCACTGGAAACCAGCTAGCAAACCCCAAGGGACCTTGGATGGCAAATGACTTATCATCACCTAAGCTGTCATGTGTTTCTTCACACATAATATACATTATTTCAACTCCATTCTGGTCCTTTCCTTCTTATAATTGCCAGAAATGAACACCTCACCTCCTTTGCCCTGTTTGGATTCAAAGCAATGCCTCATTATTCTGGCAAAAAGAGATGAAACCAATTCTCATCATGACTGATATGTTGATCAGCTAAAATCACCCCATGGCAAAAGTCACAAGAAGGCATTGGGGTAAGTCTGGCCTTTTGTAAGTTAACAACCGCAACCAGGATTCCATCTGGATTCCATTAATGGTGGTTTTGCTGTTGGTAATGAGGAAACAAAACTTAAAACACGAGGATGAAAAATACTGAAGGCAGTGAACAAAACTTCCAGAAGGAAAAGAGAAATGGAAGTAACCGCTTATTGGTTTTGTAGGCTCCCCTAGAGATGTTTTGAACAGAATGGTGGGGGCAGACCTAACTCCAGGAAAGGAAGTTCACTGACATTTCAGGTATCATTGACTGATACTTGGTATAACAACAACAACATATTATTTATTCCCCAGCCAGTCTGGGCTGCTTCCAACAGAGTATTAAAATACAGTGGTCTGTTAAACATTAAAAGCTTCCCTAAACAGGGCTGCCTTCAGATGTCTTCTAAAAGTCTGGTAGTTATTCTTCTCTTTGACATCTGGTGGGAGGATGTTCCACAGGGCGGGTGCCACTACTGAGAAGGCCCTCTGCCTGGTTCCCTGAGTGCCTGAGCTCAGTCATACTGCAGCATAGTTAAGGACTGGATCTGCCCTAGAGGTACAAAAACAGTAATGGGCCAGTTAGCTATTAGGGCCACCTAAGCACCCATAATCTTAGATTATAACCATTAACCATATAAGTCAGAGAAGAGTTGACATCAATGGTTTTAAGTGCACTTAAACATTTGTTGGACTGCGGCTACTGATGTGTAACAGAAAGATCCAATTGTTTTTGTTTCCTGCACTATACATTTTCAGCTTAAACATGCTACTTAGAAGGAAGTCAGAATGGAGTGAATGGAGTAAATGCAGACTTTGAGTAGAATTATGAAAAAATAAGAGGACGTTGCATCAAAATGGTGAAGTGTGCAGTGCACCTGTCTAGATTTCCACACTGCCAGTCATTCCCTTTCCTAAAAGATTCCAGTCCATCAGTCCATCGGCATTCCTTAGTCACTGAGTATGCTCAGTCCCCATTAGACTGTTTTTGGGATCCTCTGCTTAGAGATTTTTTTGGCTGAAGATTGTTTTGGTACTTCCCTTTCATGCATGGATGGTGTTGTTTTTGCTACCGGCCTTCAGGGAAGAAGTTTGCTGTCAGTATATATAGGATTGAAATAAGTGGATTCAGTGAAATCAGTGGCACTTAACCATCTCTCTCTGCATCTAACCCACTAAGAGAACTCAGTTATATGGGCAGTGTATCAATGTAACAAAAAATTAAATAAAATGGAGATGACTTCTCATACTTTTAAGGCTGCAATTGTGACATACATACTAGGAAGTAAGACTGAAACTGGTGCCCACTTTCCTGGGAGGAAATCCTAGCTGAATTCAGTGGAATTTACTTTCAAGGAAATGTGCTTATGATCTAACTGTAGAGCTTATTGGAAATCAATAGGAAATATAAGAATATATGAATGGGTACTTAGAGCTTGCCAATTTCTGATCCATGCACAAATCTGGAGTGAAGAGTTCTTTGTATACATAAAGATCAAGCAATATCTTAGTTGATGGAAGTCTTATCCATGCGGACAATTTATTTCCTAACCTTGTCTGAATCCATAAGTAATTGATTTAATTGTTTCCAAAGTGGTTTAGTCTCAGTGACTTCAGCGAGATTAACCTGGCTTGAGTGCAATTATACTTGCTTAAGTAATTTGTGGATCACATTGCCTGTGTCACTTAAGCACACAAGAACACCCAGTCTCTGTTTGATGCTGCTCCCGTTTTTGAGAACAATTCCTTTTAAAGCCTATGACAACAAGGAGATAAGATTTCACCAGCATATAGTGTTTCTGAATCTGAGTCTTAGCCAAGGCAAACTCTTTCTAATGCTTATCTTTGTATCGGAGATAACAAGCAGACACCAGTCACATCTGGGACAATTGGAGATATCTCAGCCTTTCCCATGCAAGTTCCTGCCCCTCAAAAGACCAGCTGAATTGGATCTGAGGTGAGCTGCTGAATATTTATATTGCATTGTTTTTTAAAAGAAGAACCCATTTGGTGGGCAGGGGGAATGAAGTGATAGAAACATAAATAGATACAATCAGGCAGGGTACAATGGGGTGTAGTAAAACAATCTCTTTTGCAGCAACTCATTTAAAATGAAACAAAAGCTGTTTACTTAACAATTCTAAATGAAGTATCTTACAATGCCTCCATTTGTGGACCTCAAGACAATAACCTCAATTTAGGAAAATCCATGTGAATCAGAACTTCCAATAGCTTTTGTTTTCCTTGTGTTGATATAAATATTCCTACTGTTCATGTTTATTGATGACTTTGCTCTACAAGGCTTTGAATAATTTGCATTGTATTTTAAAAATGGTTGGAATGGTGACTAGTTCTTGTTCAAGTGAAGAAACAAAACTGGGAGAACACCCTTCACAGTGGCCCTAAGGTGAATTCATTAAATTATCCAATATTATGCAGTCCTATCCTCATATCACAGCATGTTCTTCAAGACTAGGGATGTCAATGTCCACAATGTGTTGTTATCTACCTGCTTTATGGACCAGTGGTGGTGATTTTACTGTATGTATATTCTGCCTCTCTTATGGATCAGGCTCTATAAGAAAATTGGGGTCTATCAAATTTAAGGTTGTGCCTGGATCGTTGCATTCAACAGAGAGAGGAGGAGGAGCAGCAGCAGCATCTCACACAGCTTTTGGAAATTTCGTTTCTTTAGTTGAGTTGGAGAACCTTCCAGAACAATGTGCAGGATAGGATGGCATGGTGGTGTTATAGTGGGAGGTAGAAGTGGTGAAGATCACCTGGTTCCTACCATTGGTCTCCTCCACTGGCTTGAAAGGGCTTCTACAAATGGAAG
This sequence comes from Podarcis melisellensis, assembly GCF_964234715.1. NCBI lineage: Eukaryota > Metazoa > Chordata > Lepidosauria > Squamata > Lacertidae > Podarcis > Podarcis melisellensis. The sequence goes on along the minus strand of NC_138538.1, from coordinate 48,271,095 downwards.
GAGCCCTTTCATTTGAAGAAGGGACATCTGGGATCAAAGCCATTGTTTTGGCCAAACTTTAATTAAAAGTTGGTAATGAGTAAGGCCCAGATCTCACCTGCAAGCTGACTAGCCCTCTGAAGTCCTTCTTGCTTCAGACAATGGAAGGTGTATGAATGACTGATTTTGGTATGCGATTTAATGAAATTAAACTACTATGCTGCATGAGATTTTGATGTCAAATTGCTCAGATATCTGTGATACCTTTCATTCAATGTAGTGGAATTCTTTCCCACTTTCCAGTGGGCTAGATCATTCCACAATGGAGTGACCTCCAGCAAAGAAGGAAGGAATTCTTAAAAGTTGTTCAGAATTTCATTGTACATCTAGTTGTGTGATCCTGTGTGTGGTATGCAGGGGTGAAAATAGCTGCACCTTCAGTGCAACTATGAAAGAAAGAAAAGGGTTGTGCTCTCTTGGTGTCTTTCAAGATCCTTACCTGCAATGAACATTTAGCTCAGTTGATTAGAACATGGTGCTGATAACACCAAGGTTGCAGGTTTGATCGCCATATGGGACAGCTGCATCTTCCTGCTTTGCAGGGGGTTGGACTAGGAGATCCTCAGCGTTCCTTCCAACTCTACAATTCCACGAGGCTGCATTTTAATGTTTTAATGTTGTCTTTTAATCTTGTTTTTAAGTTGTATTCATTCAACTTGTTTTTATTATTGGTTGTTAGCTGCCTTGGCTGGGGAGGGCGGGGTATAAATAAAATTGTTATTATTATTATTATTATTATTATTATTATTATTATTATTATTATTACTACTACTACTACTACTACTACGATTCTATGACTCTATCCTGAAAGATCCCAGGGCATTTCATCAGGACCTCTGGAGAGGTTTTGGAACATATTCAAGGCCTCACCATCATATGCTATGAACTGAGATTGTGCCCAGTCCTCTGTGGTTGCATATTGTAAGGATCCAGTCAGGAACGGGACTGCAACTAGAGACAAAATGGCCAAAAGCCCCTCTACCGTCACACTGTGGTTCCAATATAGTGTGGTGTCCCTGTGCTTAGCTATTGGCAAAAGGGGAAAACAAGCTACGCAAAGCCATAACTACTCAATGGACCAAACTATCTCAATTTTAAATCAGCTTATTTATCAGTCAATGTGAAACCCCTCCCTTCTTTTCCACTGAAACAGTCCCTACAATCCTTCAAACCCACTGACCCATCCCTCTCATCTCACTGACTGGGGTCACCCCCACAACATATATTCAAACCACTTAACAGTCATGGTGAGTACTGGGAACTGTAGCTTGTTAAGGGTGCCTGGATCTTCAGCGCCTTTTAAAAAACGACACTTCTCAGGATTTGGGGGGGAAAGCCATGACTGTTAAAGTGTTGTAAGTGCCTGCAATGTATGGTGTGAATGTGACCCAAGCTGCAGTGGAGGTCAGGTTCCTAAGCACCAGCAGCAAACTACGACAAGCCACAGAAAGAGGGAAGGAGGGGAAGTAGCTTACTTTCTCCTCTCTCCTCCAAAATCAGCTGTGCGTACTGCATAGGAGTGTCGAAAGCCAGGCTGAAGTATCCCCCGGGAGATGTAATTTTCCCAAGAGGTCCTGTAATGTCAGTTGCCTTGGGGAAATTACATTTCCCAGTCTTGTAGCCTGGTGTGCTACTTTGCAGTGCTAAATGGGGAGGGATAGGAATCCTCCTTCCTTCCTTCCTTCCTTCCTTCCTTCCTTCCTTCCTTCCTTCCTTCCTTCCTTCCTTCCTTCCTTCCTTCCTTCCTTCCCTCCCTCCCTCCCTCCCTCCCTCCCTCCCTCCCTCCCTCCCTCCCTATCTTTATCTTTCTACCACCCATTGGAGCTTAGTGGCATTGAAGAGAATGGAAGAGGAATCAAAGAATTGCAGAGTAGGAAGGGGTTCCGAGAGCCCAACCCCATGCAGTGTAAGAATCTCAACATGCAGTCCCTGGTTCAAGTGCACGGTATCTGCTGTCCCAGATTCAAACCCAGGTAGAGCCACAAGAAACTCCTTCCTAACACCCTGGGGGACTGCTTCCAGGTGGTGTAGAGTAGACAATATTGTACAAGGTGGATCAGTGGTCCAGGCAGCTTCTTATGTTCCTACAAGAGGCTTGGGGAATCAGGATGCATTGAAAGTGGGCTGCTTGGGTGGGAGGGAGCAGATTTGAGGTCGGCTGGAAGAGGTGGAAGGGGAATTCAGGGGTTACAATATTCACTTGCCGTTGAGCTGTGATGAGTCTCCTGAAACTTGTACTTGCGACCCTTGAAATATGAGTTCAGTGACATCACTAACCCTGTTGCAGGTAGTTACCTAAATCAGTGAGAATATTGTTTCTAACTAAGTGCCTGCTTAAAAAACCTTTTGTTGATGAATTCTTGTAATATAAAGTGGTGTGTGTGTGTGTGTGTGTTTAAGAACAGCATGTTTCCATATTCAAAAGTGAATGTGTGGAATATACAAGATGTGCTAAATATGCAGAGTGGCAACGCCGGTGTTTCTCCAGTGGAAATGAAAACACCTCTGTTGGCTAGATCTGATGTCCTGTGGTACAGCAATTAGAACAGTAATTAGACTATCAAATGTCATAGAACAGAAAATGACAAAAGCTCAGAGTGTGCTACCTTAGAAGTATACTCGGGATGCATTAACATTAATCAGCTAATCCACTGTGAGGCTTTTCTTGTGCAGGGGATGTTCTGTTGACTTAGAAGTGTTCATGCAAACCACGCTAGCGCCAAAGAGCCTTAACTGATATCACTGGACTTGGATCAGGCTTTGTGTGCAAGTGAGGATATTTACAGCTAAAAATGAGGGATAGCATTGTGACCGTGTCCCCCTCAATGTTTTCTGTGGTATGGGTGATTCAAGACTGGCAGCAATACTAAGGGTGAACTTCAGTTTAATTTCAGTCCATGGTAATTTCACATGCGTTCATTCAGAAGTACATTAAGTCTCATTTTTGCACTGATCTGGGTTTGTTGTTTTTAAAAAGAAACAGATTTTTTAATTTTAAAAAGTATTTAAAATACTATTTTACCACAAAATATGACTTTTTTTACCTTAACGTATGCATTTCTAAACATATTTATTTCTGCCCTAAAATACTGTTGGGACAAGCTTTTTACACATTGGGGTATGTGATTTGAGACAAGAACTGTATTGTAAAATTTGGAGAAGTGCAAAATCTAAATGACTAATGCAATTGATGTATTAGTCCAGGTCAGGTCACCTAAACATGCAGAGCAATTGATGTACTCCTGCTTCTCTAGGGGTAGCTGTTTAAAAGCTTATGGCACAGTGGCTACAAGTGAATGGAGTGGCTATGGGGGTGTTTCCTCCCCTGTAGACTTAACCATGTTACAAGTGCTTCTGGACATAATTAGAGGTACCATGTGATAAGCTTTTTAAAGCAATGTCATCTCCGGGTTTTTGTGGAGGGGGGATGAGGTGGGCTTGTTCCCTACATCTTAGCGAGCCCTTTTGATGCAAACTGCTTTGTGCTAATGGAGCAAGCCTCTGGGAGTGTGCCTTGAAAGGTGGTCGCTGTAACCACACCACCTTTCAGTGCTTGCCAATCAGTGCTTGCAGCGATCCCAGTTGAACTTTCCCAGGTTTCAATCACCTGACCACCCACCAGACAATCTCAGGGGATTGTCTGGTGGGTGGTCCTGCCCACTGGTCAAAGCTGGCCTGCAGAGGGTTGAGGGCTGACCAATCTGGTTCATGGGCCAGATCTTGTTCCCCACCCCTGAGGTAGGGCTTGAGCAACCCAACTTCAAGAGTCTTCCTAACTGAGTAACACCACTTCATCACTACTTCCCATTTGCTTGTGGGATCAATCTGCACAATTTAGAAGGAGAGGCAAGGAAAGTGGAGGTTGTTGCCCCTTTTCCTTACTGCTCTCTGAGTCACTGTTATATTTTGTACCTGAATTGGGAAAAAGAAAAGGGGAGCTGAATGACCTGAAATTTTGTATGTTACTGTAACACTGTTAATTGCTATTTCAAGGGATTTGAAAAACAACCAGTGCCAGATGATTCATATACTTTCTGACTAATAGCCAAAATTGCAGCCATCAAAACACAATCTCAAGTACAGTGGTACCTCTGGTTAAGAACTTAATTCGTTCCGGAGGTCTGTTCTTAACCTGAAACCGTTCTTAACCTGAAGCACCACTTTAGCAAATGGGGCCTCCTGATGCTGCCTCGCCGTCGGCACACGATTTCTGTTCTCATCCTGAGGCAAAGTTCTTAACCCGAGGTACTACTTCTGGGTTAGCAGAGTCTGTAACCTGAAGTGTTTGTAACCCGAGGTGTTTGAAACCCAACGTACCACTGTATTTGAGAAAAGTGATGAAGAACTGTCTCTTATGTGCTTTGTATATTAAATCAGGCAAGTTACTTTAAAAAACGAAGCAAGAAATTGTGATATGCCGCAGTGGCAACTCAGGCTTATGTCACTCCATAAAAACCCTGATCCCCAAACAGTGAAAAAAGCAGTGTGTTGCGATGTGTGAGAGAGAAAGAAAGCGGGGGGAGAGTGCTGTTTCTGAGAGGGTAGGCAAGTTTCTTATAAATTTTCAGGATGTATATGTATTTGAAAGAAATAACCCCGGGTACCTTGTTTAAAGTAAGAGCTGTCACCTCCCTCCTATTTCTAATAAATTACCTGTTGCTTTCAACTCTACCCCCACAAATTGCTAAATAATTGTCTCCAGGTTAAAAAATTGCAATGGTATAAACACATTGTAAAAAGTAAAAATAAAACTGAAAGGCATGTGTAGGCATGTCATTTATCCCACACCAAAGTAAATGTCTTTGCCAATAGCCTCTAGAAATGTGGAGCCAGTGAGCAGGCCTCTTGCCTCTACAAGCTACTCTTGTAGATGCAAGTCAACATGAGATTATGGCAGAAGATTCTGGCAGAGAAGGGAAAGCGCATCTCTTCACCATAGTGAATTTGCTGCCACATGATGTGGTGCTTTAAAAATGAGAGTCTTGCCAGTCCTAGTCCTAACAAGTAGGTAGCCGTGTTGGTCTGCCATAGTCAAAACAAAAAAAATTCCTTCCAGTAGCACCTTAAAGACCAACTAAGTTAGTTCTTGGTATGAGCTTTTGTGTGCATGGACACGAAAGCTCATACCAAGAACTAACTTAGTTGGTCTTTAAGGTGCTACTGGAAGGAATTTTTTTTTGTTTTGACTAGTCCTAACAAGGCTCCCATGTGGGATGTGATGCAGCAAAGCAACTTTTCCAAGAAGATCTCCTAGTGAAGAATTTGCTCCCAGGGTCATTTCACCCATTCCTAGCTCTGCCCCTTGGAAGGCCTTAAAGGGGCAGGCCTCTAGCATTCCGAAAAGTTGTTCTGCAAGCATCAGTTGCAATTAATTAAAAGTTTTGTTCTTGCTTTACTGTAATGCTTTCAGGTGCCACTAGGTGGCTCCCTTGACTTCCCCTCTAGAGCATAACTTGAGAGCAACAATAGAATATTCAGAACCATTGGCACTTCACAGAATCATAGCATTCTAGAATTGGAAGGGTCACTCCAAGGATCATCTAGTCCAACCCCCTGCAATGCAGGAATCTCAGCAAGATCATAAATGACAAATGGCCACTTAAATGTTTTCTGACTGCAAGCATACATTGACTGATCTGAAGTGAAACATTTCCTTACAGCAATGTATTGTTATGGTGCTGCTTTGCCAGAAAATTTCTGCCATGCGAAAAATGCCCAAGAAGCAGAGATCAGAGAGCAGTAATATTGATTTGATTCAACAGGAATCTTTTAGAAGATCTTGTCCTGCCCCCAAGGCTTACTAGATTTCTCATGGGCTCAAGTAGATCTAATGGGTCCCCACTACCCATACTGCCAGCCCAAAACATTTTCTTGCCTAAACTGGAAATTAAATGCATTTGCTAGGGCCAGCACTTTAAAAAGTCTTTAAAAAGGCACCAATCAGATACCAATTCTTGTCTCCATTTTGCCTTTAGGGTACATTGGTACCTCTGGTTGTGAACGGGATCCGTTCCGGAGGCCCATTCGCAACATGAAAACAGGGCAAACCACAGTGGCGCATCTGCGCACGTGCAGGTTGCGATTTGCTGCTTCTGCGCATGCGCGTGACATCATTTTGCGCTTCTGCACATGCGCAAGCAGCAAAACCCGGAAGTAACCCTTTCCGTAACATGAAGCGGACGTAACATGAGGTATGTCTGTACTGTCTTAGCAGGTTGATTTACCCTGCTACAAGGCAGGGCATGGCAGGGTCAGTCCTGCCCAGCTGCGTCCAGCTGCCATATTAATGTCCCACAATTCCCCTGGTGTAGTACCACTCTGGGACATTATGGGAAATTAAATTGGTGGCCAATCTAGATCACTCAATACTGCTTGTTGTATTGCTCAGAGTGCTGCCGCCTGTTTCCACCAGGTGAGCCCCAGTCGGACTGTTTACACAGGAGGGAGCCCATCCAGGGTTCACTTTGAACAAGACACCCTCAGATCTAGAGCAGTTTCTGGCCAGACCTTCATTGTCATCTATTCAGGGAGACAGACATCCCACAAAATCTGGTCATCTTCACCAAAACCACTGCCTGTGCATAAAGCAGAAGAGTGGGGAAGGGCTGTGACCCCCACAGCTGGAGAGGCCTTAACCAACTCTGACACCTAGATGATACCTTTGTAGAAGCTGTAGTCTCTGCAGAACCAACTTGGTGCTCCCTCCTCATTGGTGGAGAATATATAAAGTGGTTCCTGTGTGACTGAGAATCTCAAATCTTCAGAGAGGGCATCAAAAGTCCTATCAGGTACCAGGCTGCTCACAGTTCGGCATCTTGTAATATTACTGAGAAAGATCTTTGAGGAGCATACTAAAAAACTTGCTGTGAAACAGAGTTCTTGTTTTTCTAGGGCAAGCCCATATGTCATTGTGAAAGCACATGTAGTTTCACTTAACTGATAGCGGGCTCTAATGGCTGATGGTTTTTAGCTGCTTTTTATATGTGGAAAGTCTGCCTTTTAGCTTTGATCTCTGATCTCTCTCGTTATTAAATTACAGGCTGACCCGGTTAATCCACGGTTGATTAATATGCGCTGAATGTCTGGGTATCAGAAAGATTTCCTCTGTCTCATGGCGTGTACTGGGTGTACCAGGTTCTTTGTTAATCTGATTTTTATTTATAAAGCAAAAATCTGAATAAAATGTGCAAACTGGAGGAGGGGATTAAACAAGTCTGGCTGTCACTGTTCACACAAGAAGACAAGCCTCTGCGCCTGAGGTTTCAAGTTGAAGCAGTTTTGGCAGGCGTCACCAGTACTGGGCGAGAATCTGATTCACACAGCGAAGTTCTTCTATGCCATTCTGGCAGTGCGAGCAGACTAAGAGCCGGTACATCCGTTCTTAAAAGGTCAAATGTTTCAAATCATGGACGAGCTGCAATCTTGCTCAAGCTCCCTCTTCTGATGTTGTACTGCTCATATGAAGTATTCCTGCCTTACAGCAGATACACAGGTCAATACTGATGGTGAGTCAGGAAATGTGCTCCCATTATGTTCTCTTGTGCTGATTTGCAGCTGCAAATTATCTGGCTTCAGGCACTGTCTTTGTCATTAGTGTGTCCTAAACATCCATCCCTGCCCTGACACCAATATATATATATAGATTCTTATATCTATGTACCCCCCTCACTCCTCTGTGAGCATGTTCATCTTTATAAATTTTCAGAAAGCAACACCAATACAGACATAAGGCAAACTTCTGCTGCGGAGCTGAAGAAATATTTCTGGTCTGTTAAAACTTTCTGAACTCTTATCACCAGCAAAAGAAGCATCAGCTTCAACTCCCTCCTTTTACCTTCCTACTTGAGTGACTCTGACCTTAGAGGGCGAAACCAACCCATTCACAGGGGCTACTTTCATGGGCTGTGGGAGGAATGATGAAACTGAGGGATCCTCAGAGATCCTGCCCCAGTTTTAAAGGGTTTCAGACAGTGAAAGAGGGCAAAGCCCTTGCATTTTCCATCTCCACTTTCTCCACTGCTCTGATGTACCTGCAGGTACATCATTATTTCACATCATTAAGGTGACTCCATTAAACTAACTTAAAGAACTTCTAGAATCAATCACACAATAGGAAAGACCAAACATTCTTTGCAGTTCTCATAATTTTAATAAGCAAAAACAAAATCCACAGAACACTCTGGTTTTAAGGTCATCTTACAGGACATAAGCCAGCAGACTAAAACTAATACTCTTATAATCCCAACAACCTTAATAAAATATTATTTCCCCCTCTTTTTAAGGTAATGTTTTATTTTACAAATAATGAACAGCACATAACATCATGGAAATAAGACCAGAAAAACTGCAGGAACCTTTTAAAGTTATTGAAGCTACTTCAATGAGGTCATTTTAATTAAAAAGCTAGCTGGAAGAGGTGAGTCTTCCAAACCTGTTTGAAGACCATCACTGATAGGGTCAATTGCATATCGCTGGGAAGAAGGTCATTAAGCTAGGAATCACGTATCACATTAAAAATTGGTCTAGGTTCACTTATTCCTTTAGTGGAGATACATCTTGAAAATAGTAAGAGATGCTCTGTTGGATCAGATTAATAATTCCATCTAGCAGAACATTATGTCTTCTTGGTTAGCTAGATGCCTCTGGGAAGCTTGGTCTGTGTATAGAGGTTCCATGTTTAGCTATCATGGCTAATGGATGTTGATGGGCCTATTCTTTATAAATGTTGCCTGATGCTTCTTCAAAGTTATATGAACTAGTGTCCATCACTACAGCTTGCAATCATTGCATAAGTTAATTATGAATTGCATGAAGAGCTTCCTTTTGTGTGTCTTGAACTCACTACCAGCCAATTTCTTGGCAGCAGGAATGCAGCTGGGCTTCTCTGTTCTGATTATTTGCTGTGGCTGTAAAGACATCCAGTGTTTCCTCTGTGCTGTCCAAGCAAACACTACACGGTAATGGAGTTGTTGATGTAGAGAAAAATGAACTAACCAACTACAAAGCCATAGTCTTTAAACCGTTGACATGTTTGGTCCTGTCCTCTATAGGTTTATTGGCAGATGCTCATTGTCCTTTTGAGAAATGAGGCGTAGTCCATTTTGCTTCTTCATGTGCCAGAAATTCTTTCAATGACAGAATAACATACATAGCTTCCCATGAAACATCTCTGTTGCCTCCACCCTGAAACAGAAAAAGTATAATCAAATTAAACTGCAGCTAGAAATAGAACTTGAAATCAGTTGTAACAAATTGTTATAATTTGGCATGATCACCCAAGGTTGAGTCCTTTTTGGACTCATTGATTTCAGTAAGGGTGAGTTTGGGCAGAATATTGAATTAGAGAAGCCAGTTTTCATGCTTGCAGGTAATGCTTGTACTGTGTTACAAATATATGAATATAATAATGAGTATGTTCATATGTTGATTACTTTTGATTAAGATCAAATCAGATTTTAAAAACATCTCACATTCTCAATGCTTAGAAATAAGGTAGAAATCACAGTACAAGAAGTACATATAGTTACACAACAACCCTTGGCAATATTAAAAATATTGTTGACAATTCTTCTTTGAAGTGTGTGTGGATAAGCAGAAGAACCATCCACAAATCACCTGGAAAAGATGCAAACCTCACTTGCTCCAACTCTCCCCAGTATAATCTGCTTCATTAGCACATTTTTTTTGGGGGAGGGTGTCATCAGCGGTCAAAACTCACCACTAAATGCTTCAAATGAGGACCAATAGCCAATGCATTTCTTAAATGAGAAACTTCACAGACAAGGCCTTTTAAGGCAATAATAATAATAATTAGAATCATAGAATTGTAGAGTTGGAAGGGCCTCAAAGCATCATTTAGTCCAACCCCCTACGAAGCAGGGATATATATAATTTATATCATTATATATTTTTTATTTAGGATTATGATTTTTTTTGACCGTTGAGTTGGATACAAACTTTTGACCAGAAAGAAGAAGAAGAAGAAGAAGAGTTTGGATTTGATATCCCGCCTTTCACTCCCTTTCAGGAGTCTCAAAGCGGCTAACATTCTCCTTTCCCTTCCTCCCCCACAACAAACACTCTGTGAGGTGAGTGGGGCTGAGAGACTTCAGAGAAGTGTGACTAGCCCAAGGTCACCCAGCAGCTGCAGGTGGAGGAGCGGAGACGCGAACCCGGTTCCCCAGATTAGGAGTCTACCGCTCTTAACCACTACACCACACTGGCTCTTACCCAAACAGTTCCACAAAGGGTGGTCGCTTATACAGGGCCAAAAAGAGGGGGCGAGAGCCTAGATGGCCTAGAACTATAGATGCAAATTTAGAGAGAGTTACTGTAATTTCGATAGAAATACAGTATATCACACCATCATGGGGGAGACTTACCAGGAGCCTGTGCTATCTGCTATCCAGCTGTTCCCCATGGATGGGCATTTTCAAAGCCCCTGCTCTTCCTTCTTTGAACTAGACTTGGAAGAGACAGACCTTCAGTTAAGGGTTTGACCACTGTAAGATAGGGTACATGGCCAGCCTAGCTCCATGCCATGCATACTTCAAAAGGTTTCTTACATCTGCAGCATGCTGCCTACACAGCAGGCTACTTGCAAGGTTCTTCTGCTATATTCTGAGCAGCAGCAACAGCAGCCAACAGAACTAGGATCCAGTTTTTGTTCGGCTACAAGAATTCCAGAAGCAAAGAACTGTTAACAAATAAGGAATAATGCACTAATCCCACCAACCTTCACAACTCCATTAATTATGATTACCTGCTCAGGGGTAAGACCACCATCTCCTGGAGAACACATTATTTGTTGCTTTAAGGGGAAACCCCCCCAACCCCTATCCTACTCTTCTTCAGACAGACTCCAGAGGTTTGACAACATCAAACCAGATACAACGATTGAATCACAGCAACAAAAACTGATAAAAACTAAACAGCAGCATTAAACGGCAGAAATAAATATTATTAGTGTAGTTGTTTAGTTGTGTCTGTCTCTTTGTGACCCCATGGACCAGAGCACGCCAGGCACTCCTGTCTTCCACTGCCTCCTGCAGTTTGGTCAGAAATAAATATGCAGGTGAAAATACGTAGGGCTTTAAAAGCCATATAAATTGTTCTGGCTGTGAAAATACTGATTAATATAAGCACATGAAAGTCAGCATTTAGTGAAGCAGTACTTATTAATATGCCCATTACTTTCTTTGAATTATCATTTGTTATGTTTCATAAATTTTGGTAACACAGCCAATTTTAGTAACCAGCTATCATATTCCATGAATGTGAAATATGTAACTCTGTATCACACAATTAATTTATTCTGCTGAATTCTAATAACTACTGAGCTTTATATATAGGAATCCTATACTTAAAAAAAAAATCCAAGAGACGTATCTAACTTGTGGAACTCACTGCAACAGTATGATACCGAGGCAAATAAATTAACAGGATTAAGGGAGGGCAAATATTAGCTAAGTGTATAAATAGTGAGCTTAATCCACAGCTTCATTATAGAAGTCATTTCCTTTATTTATTTATTTGCAAAGGATATAAATGCTCACGGTGTTATAGCTTGAGTCATAACAGCTGTCTGAAAGGCACTGACCACTAACTGTGGCAGGAACCTGGACTAAAATGAGCTGCTTGTGGGATTCAGAGTGGCTACGGCTGCCTCAAAGTGAGTGTGAGCGCACCCTAGCTAAAGGAGCCTACTGTCCTCATGGTCTCAGGCGAGAGGTAGGCACACCTAACTGAGTGTTTATTATTCTTTGCTTTTGTTCTTCGTGTTGAGATCAGGTCTCTGGGCTGAGGTATTAGAGGGTCCTTTAGAAATGGAAAGTCTGTGAGCAAGCTCTCTGCCTGGTACCCTCTCCATTGAGAAATACTGAGTAGCATCAGGGATTAGCTGCAATATCTGAGCAAAAGGCCTCAGAGGGGCCTGGGATCATTCTGAAGGCTGCTTCCCACGTTAAGGTGTTTGGGTGTAACTGCTGAACGGTTTACATGCACACCTGAGCAAGTAGTACACGCACACGAGGGACAGGTGATTCAGCCACTTGTAATATGCAGATACATCTGCCAAGGAAAGTGGGGATTGACTGTTGTTCCTGACTATGCACATGTAGTGGCAAGTGTTCCTGAGGTTTTCCTCTTCCCCACTGTTATTGTGCATAGAGTTGCCATGTCCCCTTTAAAACTCTGAAGCACCAAGACTGCAGGATGCAGCCACTGGGTCTCCCAAACCATTCCTCACCTCACTGCCATGAACCAAAGCGTAACCTGGGATAGCTCAGTTGGCAGATCATGAGACTCTTAATCTCAGGTTCGTGGGTTCAAGTCCCACAATGGCCAAATTATTCCTACATTACAGGTTGTTGGACTAGTCGGGATATTATTATTATTATTATTATTATTATTATTATTATTATTATTTACCTCCATGTTCCCTTCCAACTCTACAATTCTATAGTAAGTATGTGCAGCTCACATTTGTTCTGCTTCCTCTTTCCTCCTCTTCACTTGTTGTGTTCACCTTTGAAATTTAGATTGCAAGCGCCTTAGGGCAGGGATCTCTCATTTGCTTCTTGGAAGTGCCTTGCACACTGATGATGCTATGTAAGAACTGGTGTAGCATCATAACTAAGAAGAGTGTGAACAATCAACTTGGATGTCCCTGGTTCTAATCTTGCCCCAGCCATAGGCAAGCTACTGCTTCTCCTAACCTCTCCCCTCACCTGCCATTTGGGGATAGCGTAAGGGCAGAATACAACCCTTTGCATGCAAAAGCTCCCAGGTTTGATCCCTGGCATCTTCAGGTAGGCCCAAGAAAGACCCCTGTCTGAGAGCTACTACCAGTCTATGTTTTTTAACAGATTTTTATTGTTGTTTTTTTTAAAAATACAATAACTATTAAAGACTTATCCAGCAATACTGAGGTAGGTGCACCAATGGCCTGATTTGGGGCAAGGCAGCTTCCCATGTTTGAATGAAAATAATATAACTGACCTACCTTGCAGGGTGGTTGCGGGATATATATATATATATATATATATATGCAGGTTTTGGTGTCCTCGGGTGTCTTCCCGTGTAAAAGTTGGGGTGTCTAGGCGACGTTTCGACGAGGTCTCACTCGTCATCTTCAGGCTGGTGCTTTCGGCTTCTTGTTACTGGAACAGAGCAGAATCTCAGTATGTTCAGGATGTTCCAGTAACAAGAAGCCGAAAGCACCAGCCTGAAGATGACGAGTGAGACCTCGTCGAAACGTCGCCTAGACACCCCAACTTTTACACGGGAAGACACCCGAGGACACCAAAACCTGCATTCCTGTACCCGTGAAAATCTACGAAAGCATATATATATATATATATATATATATATATATATATATATATATGCCACCAAACCTTGCATTCACTGCTTACTTATGAATTCCTGATGACTGAGAGCCACACATGTACTTGAAATGCCCTTTATGCTAATAACCATTACATAAATAACTGATTATAATAAAATAATTTCTCCATGTGTGCCCTGGTCCTCTCCCCCATGCCGTGAGTCTGGAGTCCTGCTGGCTACAGCACATGGAACAGAAGGGTGGATGACATGAACAGCTGTGGAATGGGGCAGGGGGTGCAGTGGGCTGCTAGTCTAGCTCAGTACCTTTAAAAGATATAGTTTCCGGATAAGGATTGGCCGTAAATAACAACAGGAAAGGAATGAAGTCATATTCAAAACAAAACACCACATACTGAAGCAACACAAAACATCCTTTCAACACTGATGTGCAACTTCCTCAAACCTGTTTGTTGTAACAGGCCGCATTATGAGAGGGTCTGGGAAAACCATGCACGTTTTCTGTTTTGAAACCTGGCAGAGTACATTATGCTCCTCACGAGGGACAGGGAAATGCTCCAGCTTTTCCTCCCGTGGTGCACATGGGAGCTCGCTGGAGTAAATGTATTCCTGTCTAGACTACAAGGATATCAAATATTGCAGGCGGGATGATTCTATAAGCAGTTTAGGGTGATCATATTGAAGGAGTGGAATGGGATAAGAGATGAGATTGTCCCGGAGGTTATTTGATCTTACCTGCCATTTCCACCAAGCCCGGCTACTTCATCAACATCTTTCAAAGGCGACTTTGCTGCGTCTCGAGCATTAACTGTACTTCTCAGCTCCTCTTCCCGAAGCCAGCCGGACAATAAGATGAAAGTCTTCTTTTTCTTTTCTTTTCTTCTTCCTCCCATGACAAAACAGGGGGGTAAAGTTTTAGGCTACAGCACCATATGCTACTGCAGCCTCTTAGGTACCAGCTATCCGGATGCAAAGTTAATAAAATAGAAGAGAGCAGTGTCAGTTAACATTGCCTGCCTGCTGCTTTTATCCTATTCGGAAGAACTTAGCAAAGGCAGATGTGAATTATCTTTTTTCCCTCCTCTAAGTTTTTTTTTTAATTGAAATATTATTGTAAAATTGTTTCATGTGACAGATGCATTGAGCTTTGGTGGGTCTCAGCCTTGTACCGGTAAGTCCTGAGGCTAAGTATATTACAGAGGGTTACTTGCTTCTAAAAACTCACTGGTCATCTTGACTAAGCAATCGGGCTGGGGTGAGGTGGGGACAAAAGGATGCATTGCTGCATCTATTCTGCTGCTTTCCCCCCATTTACAGTGAGTTTTAGTCACCGAAGGAACCCAAGAGCTCCTTCTTCTCGGAAGCGAGACCAATTTTATGTAACTGCATTTTGGGATGGGACAAGGGTTGTTGGGGGGGGGGGAAGGAAGAGAAAGCACAGCATAAACATACTAATTTACAAAGAGAATGTGATGGGAGAAACACTCTACCTCCTAAAATGACCTTTATTTTTTTCCAGCAGAGGATTTAAGATAAAGAGTATTAGTTAATCAGATTCTGGGAAGCAGCTGTTGGATGATTTACAGAGAGGGGTAAATGAGACAACTTTCCATTTTGAAATCAATGCTGAAAACTAAGTTATATATTGCATGTTTCCTTGCAGCTTTGCAAATACATTGTACTTTTATTTTCTGAAAAGGACGCCAACTAATACCCTTAAATAGTCCATGAATAGGGCCAGCAGCCCCTGGCTTCCTTTGTTAGCTTTTTTGCAGTTAGCTATGAGTAAATTTTGCAATTAGCTTTACAGCTAAAGTGTGCATTTCCATACATTAGCAACAAGAAAAATACACTGGAAAATAGAAACATGTCCACATGACTACTGGTGTTCCCGTGTTTGCCTTTGATGCATTCATTTATGGCAGAGCAGAGTATGATACTGAATCAATGTTGATCCTACGATAATCTGCACAGCAGGTGCAAATGGAACAGTTCGGATGTTCTCCTATGCTGTATTATTGAGCCACGGCAATCCACATGGCCAATAATGTTTCCATAATGCATACTAAAGAAATTAATCCTGCTTAGTGGAGCTTAATTAAAAGTTTCTTCCCTGCAGCATCTTCCCATTTTCTTGCTTCCTCTTTGATGCAGCGGGGGGTATGTGATGCCTGTTAGTTGCTCAGCTTCTGTTCCAGCTATATAAGTTCGTGCCTGGGTGTAAGTATGAATATTGATTTCCTTGCATTATCTGAAATATTGCTATTTTGCTATGGAATTTAAAAGAAGGAAAATAGTGGAAGGAAACCAGTACTTAAATCCCTCCAAGCAGGTAAAAAGGTAAAAAACTATGTTGCACTGAACAGGAAGAGATAGCAAAAGAGCAGAAGCTGCAAATAGGAAGCTTTTAATTAAAAGGTACAGTATCCCTCAATTGCATCAAAAGAACTTTGCATGTGCACACAGACAAGCTAGCACAGAAACTATATTTTATTCCCCCCGCCCCCAGTGGTGGTCCTTGACACCTCAAATTTCAGTGCTGCCCTGTGCGGTGCCAAAATCTGGCACCGCCTCCTACCTCTTACCTTCCATTGGATGTCAATAATTGTGGCGCCTGCTGCAGCACCCCAGAAGTTGCGCACCCAGTGCGACCAAACCAGTTGCGCTCCCCTAGATTCACCTTTGCTCACCCCAAAAAAGCAACAACAACTGGCCTGAGAAATATAGATTAAAAACTGTGTGTGTGTGTAACTAGAATGCAAAGGCTGGGCCTCAGCGTCTTGATTCTTCATAAAATATGAGTGTGCAAAGGATGGCAATTCCAGAGAAAAGGGCTCATGCAGTGCAATCTATGACTGTGGGCTCCATATTGCTCCCATTCATTCCAATGGGACTTGGGCAAGAGACTTCTCTAGCCCTGTGGAACGCCCTCCCACCAGATGTCAAAGAGAACAACAACTACCAGACTTTTAGAAGACATCTGAATGCAGCCCTGTTTAGGGAAGCTTTTAATGTTTGATGCATTACTGTATTTTCATATTTTGTTGGAAGCTGCCCAGAGTGGCTGGGGAAGCCCAGCCAGGTGGGTGGGGTATAAATAAATTATTATTATTATTATTATTTATTATATTGTGCCCATAGTCTACAATGTGCAAAACATGAGTAGTTTTGCAGTGAAGCAGTGCACCAGGGAGGCCACATTCCTTGTGAATGATGAGCAAAAGGAAGACCACATCTACTGCGTCCTTGGACCCCAGAACCCCTCTAAATATTCCCTTTTAAGATGATAGCATTTGAAGGCCGTTTTGCTCAGGTGTATAGAAAGGGTGATCTGATGACCATACATGGGGAAAATGAGTGGGGAGATGTTTGTAAGTGTCATTTCACATAATGGACACAGCTGCAATTACTCAAGTTGGAAACAGTTTCATATCAGCAGTTTCATTGGCACATGAGTCTGGTTGTCTGGTGGTTCTAGAACTTCACCTGCCACTCGCCATTCTCAGACAATGGTGTATTGTATTACTATCTTGAGAGAGTGCGGCAATAGTGGCGACGGCAAACTGTAACCAATACACACAGATAAGACTCATCAGTCATTTGTACATACACAGGCTGAACAAGCTCTGCTTTCCTCCATTAAGGGGAGAGCTGTGGCTAATTTGGTGTGCTGTGAAACATCATCATCATCATCAAATTATTGCTTTCACGTAGTAAGAGGGAGAAGGTAACAGAGCTCTGTGGCATCTGCAGATGGATGCAAAGTGACTGCTTTCAGTAACAATAGCTTTCCCCTTTGTGTTGCTGGTGTTGCCAAGGCAGAGTAATGCAGCAGATTTTGGATTCCATCAAAGCAGCAATCAATAACTTCTGTTCTATGGGCCTAACAATGTCCAGCAGCACCTCCTGCATTTTGCCCATGCTCTGATTTGGCCCAGGCTATGCCCACCTGATGCTCTGTGATGCCAGGTGCATGTATGACAGAAGATGATGTGGTGCAAAATTAAAAGAAAACAAAACTAGGAGTTTGCTACTTGAGTTCCGAATGTTTTGAATTGTGACAGAAAATGCAACAAATTTAAAAAGCACTGAATTTCCCAAGCTGGTAAGGAAGAAATGGGAGCCTGCTTAGAGAGGCTATGTGCCATTCTTCCTTTGAAGGCATGGGTTGTGACTTCATTTTTTCATTTTTTTACTCAAGCCATAGCTTTAAAGGAAAAATCAGGAGCACTCCTGATACTTTCTTTGTAGTCACAGGTTTTAATTGGAACCACCTGATGTCCTATGGCATCAGATGACTGGCAGATGGGTGACCCCACTACCTGTCAAAGTGGCTCATGGAGGGATATTCAGTTCTGGATCCCCATCCTTGCATTAAAGAGAACCATATACAAATATATGCACACACATCTACATGCATGACCACACACCCAGTGCAAAAAAAGCCAGTATCTTAGCCACAAGAACTGCACACAGTTTTAATTCTTATTTAGCTCCCAAATATGGTGGGTGGCGGGAACTATGGTCGCACTACTCTGAATAGTGTACATTCTTCATATCTGTTTCTATGTACTCCTGTAGAGGAGGGATTGGGCTCATTCAGGAGTGGTCACAGAGATGGACCAGAGCTGCCCTCCTAACATCAGTGTTACTGCCATTTTCGGGAACAGTGTAGAGGTGTAACAAAGAGGCAGTGAGGTTAGGGGCTTCACAGGAGCCCCAGTAGAACCACTCCAGTGCTCCTTCTCAGTGTACCAGATATTTTTGACTAGACCAAAATAAAAATGATGCAGAGCAAATACAATTGCTAGATCTTGACTGCTCCCCACCCCTCCTCTGGGGCTAGGGGCAGAAGGGAAATTTGATTTTGTTCACATTTTAATGAGAAACTACCTAATTCCCACTTCTCCAGCCAATATATGAATTTAAACAGCAATTTGCACTGAATTCTGAATTTTGCAATACAGTTCTCCAACGAAACAATACATATATATTGGGGAGAAATGTGCAAAAAATGCATGTATTCATGGAAATAACATCTTAAACACATTCGATTATAGAAAATTGGTTGCAGAAATGTGTATATTAGACAAAAGTGCACATCAAAATGTGTTCATTGAAGGACATTTGCATTAAAATGCACACAATTTTTCATGAGGATCCCCTCCCCCCGCACAGAAGTGTGAAGAACTGAATTTTAAAATGGGAAAAATGGGAAAGGTAGATAACTGAAATTGACACATTTGTCCATTCCTATTTGGGATTGCAGCAGCTAGAGATAGCATGTTGAGCAGGGTAGCTTTGTCCTATGTCACTTGGGAATATCAGGAATTAACCTCCATGATCAAGGGTGTGCTACATCCCATTTTATACTTAAGATGTTTATCTCTGAAGTTCAGCCATATCTCTCCAGCACAATCATGACATAATTTGTGTTCTACAGGGAAAATCACAAGAGTAAATGTAAGATGTTCAGGCTACAATCCTATATTCATTTATCTGGATGTGGGTCTGATTGAACTCCATGGGACTTTGTGTAAGTACATTTACAATGGTGCTGTCTGTGCTGGGGAAATAGTCACAAAACGGTGCAGACATGGGAGGGAATGGTTGGGCTTCTCTCAAACAAGCACCACACAGAACTAAAAATCAGATTCCAAAGTCAGATTGTCAGAACTTTGGGTGTCTACAAGCCAACAGAGAATTTGAAAAGCTGAGCAAAACATTTCTAGTACAAAAATCAACCCCCTCCCAAATTTGTTTCAGCACTTTTGCTGCTCTTTTTTATAGAGGAGTGCCATACTTTTCAATAATTGTAGTAGCACAGATTCCTTTCTCAAAAGTGTCCATACTTCATTGTAATGCTATAAACCCTTTTCCAGATTATTTTTGGACCCCTCAGATACTGGCATCTCTGGGGTGCCATGAGTTTAAATCCAAGTTTGTGTGATTTTGCCCTTGATGTGTTGGTCCTGCTATAAAATTGCTTTGTTGTAGTAGTAGTAGTAGTAGTAGGGAAGAAAATGCATTGTGTGTCCCGTCCAGTGCTCACAATGGCCTATACTAGTGGCAACTGATTTTCTTCTTCTTGAGGCTTTGATGATTGCCTCTGAGCCCATGGGGAATAACCCTCCCATGGGTTTCTGCTCCCAGACATATGGGAAATGGGCATTGTTACCAGAAGAAGCTGAACATCTGCATATTGTCCTCTTAGCATTTTGTCACATGGAAGCATGCAAAATTTGCAGCTTCTGCTTGTTTTGAAGAAGCCAGAGCAATGAATTTCCCATATGTTTGGGAGCAGAAACCATGACTGGGGGAGGGGGAGGGGGGAGCTGCGGTAAGCAGGTTAAGACTGAACTCATCCAAACTGGCCACTGAGGGTTCTGTTGCTTGCCCGACTCTGCTCTACCCCAAACAAGGAAAGGGGGGAAGCAGGTCCTAAAAAGATGCTAATAAATTAAATATTAAGGTCCTCTTTTCCTGCCCCAAGGATCTTTGCTTTGAAACTCTTATAGGGATAACCTACAGTGCCTGGGAAAAGAGCAGAGGCGCTGGATTTCTGGAAACCGTCCAAGACACTGCCCCTGTAAAACCCTATAACCTTCAGCACTGTGCTGGGAGGTGTTGCAGAAATAACGAGTGCATGCAAAGCACCTACTCGAATCCTCCCTTGAAGGGATAACAGCAGCAGTACTAAGTTAATAGCATTAAAAGTAATTAATTCTGTTTGTTTGAAGATGAGTTACCCTGGACTCAGTTTGATTTCATTCTTTGAGAGCAAGCGACACATAGACATAAAATCCTCTCGGTCTCTCTGTCTGTTCACTTGCAGATCATCATAGCGTGGGAAAGACGCAAGCTGCCGGTATCTAACCTCGGGATTTATGCCGCTAATCTGATTACCCCCATATGATGGACGTGTCCACTTGGAAGGAAATGGAGGTGGCACTGGTTAGTTTTGACAACACCGACGAGGTAGCGGAAGAGCCTTGTTTTTCAAATGACCTCAGGGCTGCTGGCCAATCGCACAAAGGGCATCCCAGCTGTACCAGCCTCCTGTCCAACTGGAGAATTCTCATCAACAGTGAGAACACAAACAATGAGACCATATTCTCCAAATTGTCTACTGAGTTCAGTGACCACCTGGGCTTGGAGAATGTGGGCATGGATGAGGGCGACCAGAGAGTCATCATAAACATTGCTGGGCTGAGGTTTGAGACGCAGCTCAAGACTCTTGATCAGTTTCCAGAAACCCTTCTTGGAGATCCTGAGAAGAGGATACACTACTTTGATTCCATGAGGAACGAGTACTTCTTCGACAGAAACAGGCCTAGCTTTGATGGGATACTCTACTACTATCAATCGGGAGGAAAAATCCGGCGCCCAGCCAACGTCCCTATAGATGTCTTTGCTGACGAGATCATTTTCTATGAGCTGGGCGAAGATGCCATGGACCAATTCAGAGAGGATGAAGGCTTCATCAAGGACCCTGTCACTCTTCTGCCAACCAATGACTTTCATAGGCAGTTTTGGCTGCTGTTTGAGTACCCTGAAAGCTCTAGTGCAGCCAGAGGGGTGGCTTTGGTCTCGGTCCTGGTTATTGTCATCTCTATTATCATTTTCTGTGTAGAGACCTTACCTGAGTTCAGAGATGAGAGGGAGATCAAGGACCTCAAGGCTGAAGCTAACAATCTAACCAAAGCCATTGCGGTCCCTAATACCTTCACAGACCCCTTCTTTGTGATAGAAACTGCCTGCATCGTCTGGTTCTCCTTTGAGTTGTTTGTCAGATTCATTGTTTGTCCCAGCAAGGCTGAGTTCTTCAAGAATATTATGAACATCATAGACATTGTGTCCATCATTCCTTACTTTGTGACCCTCACCACGGAGCTGATTCAACAGACTGAGCTAAACGGCCAACAGAACATGTCCCTGGCCATTCTCAGGATTATTCGCCTGGTGAGGGTCTTCCGTATCTTCAAGCTTTCCCGGCACTCCAAGGGGCTACAAATCTTAGGACAGACCCTCAAAGCCAGCATGAGGGAACTGGGCTTGCTCATCTTCTTCCTTTTCATTGGGGTCATCCTGTTTTCTAGTGCCATCTACTTTGCAGAGGTGGACGAACCACAGTCACATTTCTCCAGCATACCTGATGGCTTCTGGTGGGCTGTGGTCACCATGACGACTGTTGGCTATGGAGACATGTGTCCTATCACCCTGGGGGGAAAGATAGTGGGGACTTTATGTGCTATTGCAGGGGTGCTCACCATTGCACTTCCTGTGCCAGTCATTGTCTCCAACTTTAACTATTTCTACCACAGGGAGACAGAGAATGAAGAGAGACAAGTATTACCTAGGGAGGTAGAAAAAATACTCACCGGTGTGGTTACAGGGAATGGGAGTATGGACTCCCTGAACAACACAAATGAAAATTGTTCTCAAGACAAGACAAAAAAATATTGAGCAGTCACAGAAGATAAAAGCCTTGAAGGGTCTAAGGGTCTCTGACTGACCGATTGATAAACCATGTCTACTGTGTAACTCAATCTCTTTTTTTAAAAACAGCAACAACAACTTGGCTTGGGTTTTTCAGTCTTTCATTTTTGCTATCTGACTTCTTGTGACTTTTCGAATAAACAGAGTATTTCTTATCTCTCTTCCTTGATCCTCTGTCTCTTTTTATAACCAAGTGCTAGGCTGTCTCACATACTTGTTCCCTAATGTGAGAATTTATTATCAATGTTTTTTTGTTTTGCTTTGTTTTATAAACAAAGCTCTTACCCTTAATTCTAGGTTGGCCATAGATACTCTGGGTGCCTCCTCTACACAAATGGGGTTATTGCTGATGAAAATTAACAACAAGAAAAATTTAAACTGATCTTTGTTTTAATTGCTAGAAGAAGCAGGAATTTGACTATTGTGCCAAAATGTAGTTGCTGCAACTCCTTGCAACAGGAAAGCTTCCCGCTGCCCTTTTTGTCAGCCTGTCACAATTGCTGATCTCAGCAAAATTTGGAGGTTTTCTTGGTAGTAAGGGAAGGCACTGTGGATATGCTCAGAAATATTCTCCATTTCATTACAGTTTTCTGCAACATTTGGAGGTATCCTTGGTAGTAAGGGAAGGCACTCTGCATATGCTCAGAAATATTATTTATTTCATTGCAGCTTTCAGAACTGAATCCTGCTGCTAAATTATACCTGCTCAGGGAAGCTATCATGAATATGCCATGCAGTTTCCTTTGGCAAAAACTGACCACTTCCCCAAAAGAAGATTTTTTTTCAAGTCAGTCATTAAGAATGATTAATGCTAATATTTTGACTGTGGATGGAAAGAAGTGAAACTTTAAAATAGAAAGGAAGATAAAAGGAACTATTTCTGTATAATAACTTTGCATAAATATCCCATGATGCATGATGAATCACTTGGTAATCATGTAGAAGCGTCGGAGAAGACATCCGGCTGCAAAAAATGTTTTGTTCAGCTCTATAATTGGCAGTTCATTGACCGTGAACACTTGGTTTTATTTTTGCTTTAAGACATTAACAATTACATCAGCATTCCTAATATTAACCAGTGTCTGTAGTACTATATTGCTAAGGTAGGTTTTTAAAAATGCAAATTTTCACTGCAATCTAATAGCCACTAACTTTGAAAATAAGCCCCTTTCTTGGAAGTAGACATGTATCAAATTACAGTTAGAAAGGTATGAATGGCATCAATTCAAGTTTTCATACTATATACATGATATTAGGCGATATGAATTGCTGTGGTAAATTAATGCAGTTTTATGGTCTTCCTCAATGGATTTCTCACTCAATTTGACCCATATGCAATTGTTTGGCAGGATCTCTGGTTATTATGAGCCATTTTTGATCACAAGACGTGCTATTAAAATAAACCTCTTTTTTGCATTTATTTAGAATATATCTGAGCATATATTTTTGAACCTTGTTATGCATTTCCCACCAGCTCTGCTGAAAACTCTCCTCCCTGTCCTTACCAATGAAATCTGAGATTGCTCCCCTGTTCTCACAGCTTCTACCAAAAGCTGTTTGTTGAATAGAAGTTATGTATAAGATTAAAAAAAAACTACAGAAGCAGAAAGAGGGAACCTGCATAAAACTAGACGACTGCAATCCTTCTGGTGTATAGGATTGCCCTGGGTCAGATTAACAGGGCAAAATCCACAGCATTGGTTTCAAACAGATATTAAATATAGCAAATTTTACCAGCTAAGCATCTCTGACTATGTATGTAATTAAACACACACCCACACACCCACACACCTCTAGAGTGTCTTGGTTATTTAGCAACAATGCTACAACTATTAAGTATGAGAGAACTTGAAAGATCCAATTCTCAGGTAACATCTTTTGTATTTCACTCTGACAGGATTCCTCTTTCTGCTGCTCCTTTCTGAGCCCCTCCAATATTTCAAGGCATGCTCCTGTCTGCAATTTACCATAAAGTGTACCTGTTTCTAGACCCATTTCCTCTGTTTGCCCTTCTTTCATCCCTATCCCTTTCCACCTGGTTCAGCTCCCAGTGTAAAGGTGAGTGCCTGCTGCTGCTTTCTCAGGTGGCAACCCTGTACACCTGGACCTGAGAGCAAGTCCCTTTGCACTCAGTGGGACTTGTTTCTGAGCAGATATGTGTAGGGTTGCACTCTCAATCACTGGCAGCCCGCCTCTCGACCAGGGTATGTTGCTCAATGATTGTCGCATTTCATTTCATTCTCTTTCCTCACCTTATCTTTGTAATAATCTTCTTGTATCTTCCATAAACATGCGTCTTTTCTTCTCAGAATTGTGGGCATGGAGTGTTTTTGCCCAAATAACCACACAAAATAAACACAAGCTTTTGTGCAACCGTGGATGATTTTTCAAGTGTGGGTACCCGCTTTCCGAACCATTCACATGATGTAGAGAAGTACATACCTCCTTCTTTACAATGAGCATCAAATATTTCTTAGGTCAAATGGATGAAGTTGAATGAGCACATCACAGAATTCTAACTTCTATTGTCTAGTGAGGTTTCTGTGATGGACAGAAGCACTCTCAAAAAAGGTGGCTAATGCCCTCATCTGACAAAAAAACTTTGAGGAAAAAGCACTTCAGGATTTTTTGAATTTCCACATTCCTGTTATCTCCTTGTTTTAACTCCTCTCCTTGGCCATTTTCACACAAACCTTTAATTCAGATTAGCACACACACAGGGCCGGATTTAGGTTTGATGAGGCCCTAAGCTACTGAAGGTAACATATTTTAATATGTGATATTTTAGGGAGCAGGCTAGCTGGCGAGACCCATCACTTACATCATAGGAGCCCACGCAACACAAAACACTGTTGCTGTATGTAGGTTTAATTTTATTTGTTTTTTATCTTATATTTTGGAAATGTACATCCAGTTCCCCCCTTTAGATCTTATCTTAGATTTTGGAAATGTACATCCATATTTTTTCTTTAATTTTTTTGGGGGGGCCCCAAGAGAGTGGGAACCTAAGCTATAGCTTGTTTAGCTTATACATAAATCTGCCCCCACATCTTTGTTTCGATGCTATCTGTTCTTACTTAGATCCAATTCATATAACCATTGGATACCTGGTAGCTGACTGTGTGCAAATGTGGCTCATGCATGGAGCTGAACTATTGCACACCGCTGCAAATGCTTTTTAAAGAACAAAACAACAAACCTGACTCCTGCAGTAAAATCTGACACAGGATGGTGGCTGCAAATAATCAGATGGCTAGAAGCAGCCAAGGCGGTAGGCAAATCTCTCAGTTTCAGGTTCTCTCAGTCTTTCCCCCATTAAAAATTAGATTCTCTGCATTTCTACATCAGTTTGTGAATTTTGTTTAAGTCCTCGTGAAAATTCACCAGTGAATTTCTCCTAATATACACTTTTGTATGCAATTCTGTGCAATATACATGTTTTTGCAGAGCAATTTCCCCTGAAATAATGCATTTTGTATGCTATATTCACCAATATGTGCATCTTTATACACACATTACCCCAGTATATGCAGTTTCTTATGCATTACTTGGCCTAAAAGGAGAATTGCAAAATTCAGGGACTTTTGAAGGATGGCTGTGTTTCGATTCATGTATAGCTTCAGATAGTACAGATTTGGTAGGTTCACCTTTAAATGCAAACACTGTCAAGTTTCTCCTCCATCCCTACAGTAGGTGACAGCTTTTCAGTGGTCACTATACGCCAAATGTGACTTGATCTGGGGAGAGGAGTTAAAATGGAGGTAGCAGGAATATGAAGTCCTCTTTAAAGAAGTGAGCATACCTCTGTTTCTGGTTTCTGAAATAGGAGCCTGGAAGCTGGAGGCTGCAGAGCACTAACATGCCCCAGGCTGTTATTTAAAAAGAAAAGAAAAACCACACATGGCTGGTTGTGGCTCTCAGTCTGCCTCCTATGGAGGTCTGAATTGGGGGCGTAGGCTGTGGCTTGCCTCTTCAGTACCTCTGTTCATTGCTGATTTCAACCTCAAAACCTCTCCCCTCCATGTGATACCCTTTTTCCTCCAGTTTACTGGAAATCCCTTCTTTTTCTCTCAGTTGCTATGGCAACCATGAGAAGGTCAATTAGATAACGGATGTGCATGTAGGGATTAGATGTCAGATGGTTAACAGCCTGGCTTGATAGACAGCTTTTCCTCAATTTTTAACAACTTTGCTGTCGTAGTAACTGATTACCCTCAGTTGCAAAAACATAATAGCCTTCTGTAATTCAACTTCCTTCAAACGGCACAAGTGGTTTACACTTATGCTCAGGCATATTGTACCCTTTCCTAAATTACAAAATGTGCGACCCGTTTTTTTTAGTTTAAAAAACCCTCACTCCTGACTGCGCGCCAACTTTCTATGGAAAGCAAATCCACAAAGGTCAGGCTAACACGGAAAGCTGAATGAATATCTGTAAAAGTAAGGTTGGGAAATGCGATGCCCTGCTTACTATTTTGGGATCTTGAATTTAAGCTGCTGATTACAGAATTATACGAGTGGACAAGGCTTGATCAAATCCCACCACAGGCCATAAGGATACTGTGCACTTGCGTTGTATACACACAAGGACTGCAGTCTAGCTCGTTGTATTAATTAATCCAAAGAAATTTATTTCTAATGCTGTGGGATGCGGGTGGCACTGTGGGTTAAACTACAGAGCCTAGGACTTGCCGATCAGAAGGTTGGCGGTTTGAATCCCTGCGACGGGGTGAGCTCCCGTTGCTTGGTCCCAGCTCCTGCCAACCTAGCAGTCTGAAAGGATGTCAGTGCAAGTAGATAAATAGGTACCGCTCCGGCGGGAAGGTAAATGGCATTTCCGTGTGCTGCTCTGGTTCACCAGAAGCAGCTTAGTCTTGATGGCCACATGATCCGGAAGCTGTACGCCGGCTCCCTCGGTCAATAAAGCGAGATGAGCGCCGCAACCCCAGAGTCGGTCACGACTGGACCTAATGGTCAGGGGTCCCTTTACCTTTACTTTTTAAAGGGTATCATTAGCAACAGCAGCCTTGTCACCCCACTCCCAAATTCAAAAAGGCCAGTGGGCAGTATTAATAGTAATAGTAGTAGTAATTGCTGCTGCTGCTATCATCATCATCATCATCATCATCATCAAGGTGCTTACTCACAAACTCATCACCAAGAGGTAAGAAGGTGAGGCAGTAAGATCTGGCAGTTGGCAGCTATTTGGCCCTTTGACTACCTGTGTCTACGATAATGTCACAGTCCACACAGAACCGAGAAGTAGAATTAATCTGAATGTTGCAAACCTAAAATTACTGGTAATAATACCATATTGGCCCAAATATAAGCCGCACCTGCAAATAAGCCGCACCTTTAAAATTCAAAGGGGAAAAGGATAAAAAGACAATACCTGAATATAAGCCGCCTGCAAAAGTTGCCGTACAATCTCTAAAATCGTGAATCGCTATTCAATTGCTACAAATCCATAGGCACTCACACCCGTAAATGGCAAATGTAGAATAAAATCCTATGGGTACTAGAGAGGACCCGCAAGTGGGTTAAACACCTGTTCATAGCACTGTAAATACAAATAAAAAAAAAATATTGCACTGTAAAATACGGGGAAAGCCATGAATGACATTAGAATTAATTGCACAACAGTCTCAAGCTTGCAAATCAGAAATAAAACATTTTTTGTTCTGTTTTACCGTATGTCTGTTTCAGCAGTGATATCATAAAAGCCAATTTTTATAAGGTCGCGAATTTAAGCTACACTTTGACTTTTCATGGTCGGAATTTGGAAAAAAAAGTGTGGCTTATATTCGGGCCAATACGGTATATTAACAATAATGAATGAAGCAAACATAGTAGGGCAACTGGAGTGGAAAGTCAACAGTGATCTAGAGGAGGGAGGAAAATAAGCAAGGGTCCCACACCACTCTTTCAGTCCGGGGTTTGTTGACATATTTTCCAGCTGGCAATAGTTATGGTGGCCTCAGCCTCATTCTGGAGGGAGAGTTTGAAAACAAGTGGGGCAGTGGGAATGGTCTCAGATCAGGTTGTTCAGCACTGCTCACTAAGTTACCGTCACCACACTTTCTCCCTCAAACAGGAATGGTTGTCTTGTTTTTCGGTTTTGCTTTTTTTTGAAGGGGAAGAGGAATTCTCACTGGATCCAGCTGCTGGCTGTCCCTTGGGCCTCACCTCAGAAATCCAGCAGGCCTCTGGACCAGATAAAGGTTGCCTTTGATCCTTGACTGAAACAATCCTGTGGTGAAAGCATGATAATACAATCAGGTACGAGATATTGATATGATGAAGTACAGAAATGATGCAATAAGCTCTCACAGCCCTTTGTCCTTTACTGTTACCATTGGTGGTCCTGCTAGGGCCATTTCCCCATCTTAAACCTGATCTCTGGTGTGGCATGGATGCTACCCCACCCCTGGTGCTTTCCTTGGATTTGCTGCCTTGGAATTCCTCCTCCTTAGTGACACACGTTGATACAGGCTTCAGTTGCTCATGGTGAGGTATAAATATTCTGCAAATGCCTTGGAGGAGCTCTTTAGCCATACATTTTGGAGTATTGCCTTTTTGCCCAGTAACAGATTCTGGAGAATCCCTGCCATGCATTCCCCTCGTAATTTGGAGTCACTGTGTGGCACCATTGTCCCCTGGCTTTGGAATTATTGCTATGATTTTCATGCAATAAATAAGATTAAATTATCTGTATCTATAAAGAAGGAGCAAAGTCAAAAAAATCCCTCCCACTTTGATAAGAGCAAGACAGGGGCAAAGATTTAAGCTCTCTACCTTGGCCTGTCTTGAGGGTAGACCCCACCAGCTTTGTGTGAAACAAAACCAAACCCAGTGGCACAATGACATTGAACGTCACATCCTTTAAAAGACATAAACTACAGAAATATCTCACCTGAAAAGTCCCTTAGTTAGCTTGGATAGGCTGAGCCACTATGCGCAGCAGAATAAAATGGGAAATTTTGGGAATACGACTCTTTACCTACAAGTCTGAAGTAGTGCCATCCATTCAACTATCTCAGCATTCTTTTGCCTCATTCTGCTGAATGAAGCTGACTATGGCTTGGGACAGATTCAGCTAACTGGTCCCACCAGCAGAAGCCCATGAAAGATGTGCACTAGCACAGTTGGGCTTCCTTACCCCTTACCAGTAGTGCACACTGTTGGGGAAATCTCTGCTTGGCTTAAGAGCAAAGTGTTTTTCAATGAAGAACAATCTGGTTGAATAAGAAACCAAAAAAAACCCCTCATTTCACCACTTTGCTAAAAATAAGCACAGCCTGTGGTTTAAACTGTATAGAAACATGTCTCGTCTTGAACTCTTTAATGAAGTGAAACAAAAATCCATACATTAGTCATCCTTTACACAGTCTGGCTGGCAAGTCTAACTTGGACTAGTTTATTCTTATTCGTATTATTATGTCTGGCGGTTCCCTCACTGCGAGAAGCGAAGTTACAAGGAACCAGGCAGAGGGCCTTCTCGGTAGTAGTGCCCGCCCTGTGGAACACCCTCCCACCAGATGTCAAAGAAATAAACAACTATCTGACATTTAGAAGACATCTGAAGGCAGCCCTGTTTAGGGAAGCTTTAAATATTTGATGAATTATTGTATTTTAATATTTTGCTGGAAGCTGCCCAGAGTGGCTGGGGAAACCCAGCCAGATGGGCGGGGTATACATTATTATTATATTATTATGCTGGGACAGAGATGGTTAGACTGATACAGCTTTTTTTTTTGCCAGGAAAAGGATTTTCACAGGGAGTGGGGAGGATGTAGGAGTGGGATGAACATTTTGAATTTTTCTTTCCAGCTATTCCTTGAGTGGGGGCTAAAGCAAAACCCTCCTAAAAATACAACAACACGATGGGGAGGTGGGAAAGGAATTTCTATGAAATTTCCAGGAAGGGTTAGCCATCCAACTGACTTGACCTTAGAGGTGGCCAGGATTTTCCATGTTTTCTTTATATATATAATATTTTAAGTTTTAAAAGAAAACTTAAAATAAACAGTGCATCAACAAAATGAACACTGAACCACCTCTCTAGATAAGCAAGGTAAGCATTTTTTCAGTGCCATTATTTGCACTTCTGGGCAAAATTGTCAGATGAATCAGTTCCCAATCAGTTCCCAATGCTCACATCAGCACAAGTCTCCATCTGCAGCTTCCTGCTGGCTGCACTTCCTGGAAAGCCTTGGGATCAACTCCACAACAATTGCATTGTTTTGCTCCCAAGGCATCGCGTTGTTTTGCTGCCAAGAAAGTGTGGCTGGCCAGAAGTGTCTCAAGGTTCTCTCCATAGCATCTTACCAGCTGCACTTACAGGGCTGGTGGGGGTGTGGCCTGGGGAGACTCCCAAGGGCCAGAGAGAGAGAGGGCTAGAAGGGTGCATTTGGCTACTGGGCTTGGGATTCTCCACCCCACCTTTAACTCTTAAATTGCTACCATTAACTTTCAGTTTTCCTAATGACCCCTCCCCAGATGTGACAAAATCTGATGTGCGGGTTTCTTAACAATGTGTCCCCGAAGCTGTGAGCTTATGGAAAGTATACATTATGGAGATGTCTCTGGCAAGTGCAAAGAAAGCTGATTCTCTTCTACACAGCTTTCATAGATACCCCTGATTTGACCTTCGTCCTTGAGACCTTTTCATTTGTCAGGCTTTTTTCTTTCATTTTCAGAGGCCAAAGGTTGAGAGACATCAAAGTCCTTTTTTATCCCAAGTATCCTTACAATTATACAGGACTGCAGTCATGGATCCTGGCCACTAGAGGCCACTGTAGTCTTTATGCATATATAGAGAGACAAAGACAGCAATTGTTGGTGACGGAGTTGGTTTATTAGGGAGAGGGAATCAAACATGAACTAAAAATATCACAACGTAGCAAGTATCCAGACATCTGTTCCTTATCTCACATCCCAGTTACACACCCCATTTATGGGAGCTAATTCATTATTAAGTGTAGAACTATGGGTTGGCCACTCCCTCTCTCATCTGTTTTCTTGGTTGCCTTGTTGTGGAGCACACACTCCATATGCATAATGTCATATAATCCTAGAGTTGGAAGGTACCCCAAGGGTCATCTAGTCCAACCCCCTGCAATGCAGGAATCTCAGCTAAAGCAACCATGACAGATGGCCACCCAACCTCTGCTTAAAAACCTCCGATGAGTCCGCTACCTTCCGAGGGAAGATCAAGCAGCTCTTACTGTCAGAAAGTTGATTCTTAGCATCCATCTATCTCAAGAGACTATGGAGTGCAGCTCCAGGGGAGAAGTCAAACTTCTGGAGAATCACAGCAGCTGCTGTGGCATGCCGACACCTTCTAGGAACTATACATGTATTTTAAGAAGCAGATAAAATTGGGATATTATTTCATCTATTTCCATAAGGATATTGTAAGTGGCTTTTGAGATGTAACCCTGAAGTAGAGCTTCATACATTATAGTGACCTTTTTGATCATGCAGTGGGATTACTAGCATAAGATTAATAATATTTCATATTGCCCAGCTGTCTACAGGCTTCCAAAATGTAGCCCTTCATATCCGAGGTAATAAGAGCCTTATCTGTTGGTTTAAATATAACATGCACTCAACTGCCAATATGATAATGTTGTTGTGTAAATATACAATGTGACTGCATCTGGAATAAAGTTCTGGCCGCCTCACCTGAAAAAGTATTTCTCTCTCTCTCATAGTACTAGAACTTGGGGCTATCCAGTGAAGTTGAGTGTTGGAAGATTCAGTACAGTACAGACAAAAGAAAGCTCTTCTCACAGCGTATAGGAATTTGTTCCTACAAGAGATGGTGGTGGCCACCTCCTCAAACGGCTTTAAAAGAGGATTGAACAAATTCATTGAGGACAAGGGTATCAATGGCGGACAACCACAATGGCTATGTTCTACCATCAATGTTGGAGGAGGAATGCCTCTGGATAGCACTTACTAGGAATCAGAAGTGTGGATAATGCACTCCCATTCTGCTTGTGGGATTCCCATGGGCATCTGGTTGGCCACTGCAAGACAGGATGCCGAACTAGTTCTGCCTTTGGCTTGATTCCACAGCCACATCACACGGCCTCATGTACTTTCTCTACACTTGGAGAACACCGATGAATTTTATGTTTTAATTTCAATGGCAGATTCCAATTGTAAGATCACAGAGCGCACAACCAACGTCTTTGCTGTGGCCATCAAAACTAGATCACAATTATTGAAGGGGAAATTAGTCCAAATTTTCTGAATTTTTACCTGTTTCTGGATTTTATAATGTTCTTGCAAAAAGGGCACAATTTGTGTGCGGGGGCAGGTGCTTTGTTCCCCCCTACCCCACTTATCTTGACACTCTTACAGTATATTTGATGTTTATGGTCTGTTGACAAACTTGAATATTCATTATGTAAAGTGTAGAGTAACGTGACGACTCATTCAAAACATCTGCTGTCAGCATTTCCTAGTTCCTATAAGCTTTAAGTCTCAAGCATTCATTACCTCAGTGCCAACAAGACCATGAGGACTGCACTCATCTGCCTTCTGGGTGAGTAGGAAATTGCTAGGCTAAGAAATCCAACGTAAGCAAGGAGAAATAGTTCAGAGTGAGATCAAATGCATTGCACATAGAAGGCGGCAGACTCAGTCTCAGTCCCTGTCATCAGCAGTTAAGAGGATCAGGTAGTAGCAGGCAATGTGAAACAACTCTTTTCTTCCTGATACTCTGCAGATTGGCGTGTGCATGAACTTTCATTGGGCTACAACACAACAAACTGCAACGAGGACCATTTAGCCAAAGCCTTCAGCACACTCTATTTTCAGCGAAAGTGGTAGACACATATGCAAGGATTAGCACTAGCGTAACTCAACTTCCTCCCCTTTCCTCCCCCTATATGAACCCACACAGCCCCCAGCATCTGCGTTGGAGGTTTGGGAGAACCCCCAGAATAGCCCCAGGGGGCATGCGGGGGGGGGGGGAGGAGAGAAAGAGGGAGGACTTTCCAGCACACAAGGAGAAATCTTTGCATTGATGGACTGTTCTCTTTGGCACTGTGTTGAATACCAGGCTCTCCCAATAGCTCAGTTGGTAAAGCATGGTACTCTTGATTTCGGGGTCTTGGATTTGAGCCCCATGTTGGGCAAAAGTTTCCTGTATTGCAGGGGCTAGATGATCCTCATGCTCCCTTTCAACTGTACAATTCTATGATTCTATGATTAAGGAGGAGGAGGCGGCAGGGAGTTACAGGCCCTTCCAGGGAAAAAAAACACACACCTGGGAATATTTGAAGGATATCTATTTCAGTAAAAATGCAAAGGACCCTTTGGCATTTTAAAGATGAATGCATTCAATTTTGTGAGGAAGACTTTTCTGCTTTAGACATCTTTTTGCTTAATTTCCAAGCATCTGCCGTCTCAGCAACGTTCTGTTAAAAGAATCAATACAGGGCTTTCTATCCCAGCAAACAGGTGATTTTTAACACAAATTTATTTTGGTGTTTGGATCATTTTTCACAGGATTATCTCCGGATTTCTCATCCTCGAAAATGTAAAAGGTAGAAATTACTTCATCTGCTGCGGGATGAGGAGGGAAGGTCAGTGATAACTTAAGTTACTGCGGCTGTGATGCAGTGTATCTATGCCAGCTCATTTTCTTTGCAGTGAAAGCCTGCTTTTCATCATGTTGTCCCTTTTCTAAAGTTATCCATAACCACAGCAGCTTCTAAATTATTGAAAAATAAGGTTTTACAAAGCCCAGTCTGGGATGCTAGTTCTCCTGCGCTGCATAGAGCTCACTTGAACTTACGGGGACAGGCTAGTGCAATTCCAGCCATGTCAATGTGTTTGTATACTCCATATTTTTATGGAACATTCAAAACATTTTTGGTATTTGTTGGCAGCAAAAGTGGGACCATGCTGGTGATTTTCAGGGAGGGCTTCTCGCAGGGGCAGTAGTGGCAATCCTCCAGCTGGCGGCTAACCCCCCATCTTAAAGTGCCTTGTTCAGCAGCTTCCTGTTTTCACCATTTTCAATTTTGTATAATACACATATGCAAGTAAAAAAAGAAAGTGATAAAAATGCTTCTTCTTCTTTTAATAGGAGCACTTGGTCCACAGCAACAGCTCCCTGCTGCATATTGGATTCTTTTGGAATCAAAAGGTACATTTTGGACCATATCTGCAGCATTAGCAAATCATATGCTAAATAAACTGAATAGTGCACATAGCACCATGGAGTGGTGCCTGACACTGAACAGACACCAACACAGCAATTTCACCTGTTATAAATCAGCATATAAAGTCCATGCAACCATATACAAGTGACCTCATGGCACAGTGTAGATTGCTGTAGATTAGTAGAGCATTTGATTGCCACAGAACTAGCTGCAAAAATCCATTGACTAAGCAGCATTTAAAATTTAAATATTAAATCATAACAAAATCCAGGACAGGATAGCCAGATTAGGATTCTCAGTCTCAAGGATAGCTGTCATCAAGTTGCCAGATACTGAGATGAAGTAAGTACAGTGGTACCTCGGGTTACATACGCTTCAGGTTACATACACTTCAGGTTACAGACTCCGCTAACCCAGAAATAGTACCTTGGGTTAAGAACTTTGCTTCAGGATGGGAACAGAAATCGTGCGGCGGCACAGCAGCAGCGGGAGGCCCCATTAGCTAAAGTGGTGCTTCAGGTTAAGAACAGTTTCAGGTTCAGAACAGACCTCCAGAACAAATTAAGTACTTAACCCAAGGTACCACTGTACTACTTTTCCTGTCAAATGGAGGAGACTTTTCCTGGCCTCTTGCCATATTGCCATGTGACATTATTTGGACACATGCCTGCTGACTTGCTAGTAGCGATGAGTGCAGCCATGGTCCACCGTTGTCATTGGCCGATTCATCTGCCACTGTGACTCAACTGACAGGACCACCATAGAATTGTGGAGTGGGAAGGGACCCCGATAGTGATCTTGTCAAACCCCCTACAATGCAGGAGTCTCATCTAAAGCATCCATGACAGATGACCACCCAATCAGTGAAGGAGAGTCCACCACCCTGTGAGGCCTTGTGTGGATCCCAGATCCCCTCAATTGCTGCTCATTGCTTGGTCATCTATGGCCCTCTATCCTATCACTGTGACTTAATCAAAAGCTGACATTTATTCAGAGGGAACCAAGGCAGTATAAAATAGAGATGGTCTGAAAATATTGCATAGAGCTGATCATTGTTCCCTTTTCAGATGAAAGTCATTGCACTAGTTAGTACTGCTTCTGCATGTTTGGCGTAACTATTTGCTGGTTGTCCACACCTTCCTAAGTACTTGTCAATAAGACCTCTTCTGGATGAATTTGGATGAAAGAGGGCACCATTTCTGCCCTTGAAACACACTTTTTCTTTTCCTAGGTTTCTTTACTGGGCATGAGGAAGACACGGACTTCAATGGCAGTGGCATAGTCTGTGAAGAAGGATACAGGGTTGTATCTAGGAAAAAGATTTACCGGTATATGTGTATAACACTGTGACGCCAGATGGCGGTGTGGAGTCCCGTCTTTCATCGCTGTGATTTCCCTTCATGAAGTTTACAACACGTTTGACTGAAACGCTTCTTTAATGTGTCTTGATCCATCCTATGTTAAAGCTACTGTTCTGAATTTTGCCCCATGCTCTGCTTATATATCACAAACTGCTGCAAACATTAAATAATGGATTTTTTTTATTTTCCAGAAAAATGAAGAAAGCACTGCTTCAGGAAAACAACAGAAGGTGGAAAAGCCATAATCCAGTACTGTGTTTCGGTATCTATCTCCCATGTCCAAATTACAACAGAATGAAACTGGACAGACTACAGGAATGTTTCAGATCCAGACAAATATTCCTTGTTTGGTTGCCTTATCCTTTTTTAGAAAAAAGATTATTTTGCATTTTTGTAGACGTAACATAGAAGAAGACACCCCCTTTCCATCACAAGAGTACCTCCGAAAGTCAAGATGCTCCCATCTTTTCGATGTACCAGGATTCCAGAACCATGCAGATGCTGAACTCCAAGACCTTTCCTATTGATATTAGCATTTTCTCTCTGTAACTTAAAAAAACCCAATATCTTTTTTAGATCTCTAACATTCCTCTTGCACTTTCTATTTTTCGATGGGACAGTGTGTGCTCTTAACAAAGCAATGGATTGAAGAAACACAGCAGAGAGAACACATCACTATTATTGGAGCTGCTCAGCAGTGCCTTGGCAGCAGCACATTATTCGCAATAACTCTCTCTCTCTCTCTCTCTCTCTCTCTCACACACACACACACACACACACACACGGTGATCCTTGAGTGTGTGCTTGGGTTGTTGAATTGTGTGATAAATGAAGACTGTGAATGGATATATTAGACTGCATCGGGGCTTTGCATGGATGGACTTTAGAGGTCAATCCCCGTGAATGCCAGTTTGGTGTTATCCAGGACCAGTACACATGTGGGTAATCTGCTTGGAAATTGGCCCTTTTCAGTCCAGGATTCCAATGTGCTTTGATTCCAATGAATGTGAATGGATTATTAGGAGCACCAACCAATTATATATTCCACTTTCCAAATCATACTGGTCCGTCTTCTGAGATGAATATAAGGATAACTAAGAGAAACTAATGGGAGAACAAGGAGACACAGTCCTATCCCCTCTAGTCAGGTTATGGCAACATGTGATTACCAATGAGGGCAGGCATGGGGAACCTGTAGCCCTCCAGATGTTGCTGGACTATAACTCCCATAATCCCTGAGCATTTAAACCCCTAAATGGCCTCGGTCCAGTATACCTGAAGGAGCGTCTCCACCCCCATCGTTCTGCCCGGACACTGAGGTCCAGCGCCGAGGGCCTTCTGGTGGTTCCCTCTCTGCGAGAAGCCAAGTTACAGGAAACTAGGCAGAGGGCCTTTTCAGTAGTGGCACCCGCCCTGTGGAACGCCCTCCCATCAGATGTCAAAGAGAACAACTACCAGCCTTTCATAAGACATCTGAAGGCAGCCCTATTTAGGGAAGCTTTTAATGTTTAACAGACTATTATATTTTAATATTTTGTTGGAAGCCGCCCAGAGTGGCTGGGGAAACCCAGCTAGGTGGGCGGGGTATAAATAATAAATTATTATAATATTATTATTGGCCATGGTCCAACAGCATATGGAGGGCAACAAGTTCCTCCTTCCTGCATTAGGACTACCTGTATCTCACACTGTATTGCACAGTAGTTGCTATGCATTATTAATACAGCATGAAAAAGAAAATAAATCACAAGAAATGAATTTAACATCTTTTGGTGTTTTTCTCCCCTGCCTTGCCCTTCCTGCTGACCTCAGAAATGGCGTCCCAACTTCACTCACAATAACTGTAAGCTTTTGCACATGGATTACTACTAAAAGCTCAGCCTTGGGGAAGTTTATTAATTTGGAATTAACAGTTTTCAGGTCATATTTGCCAATGCCATGACCTGCAGGTTCTTTAAAGCAAATACTAATTTTAAAAGGACAACATTGGAGCTGCTACTTTTAGCTCAAATACACGGTTATGAATTTAAAATGCAATTTGAGTTACCGTATTTTTCGCTCCATAAGACGCACTTTTTTACTCCTAAAAAGTAAGGGGAAATGCCTGTGCGTCTTTTGGCACAAATGTGTGGTCCCTGGAGCCAAATCGCCCTTGCCCTGCACTCCTGGGCTGCTCTTTGGGGGTGGGGGGAGGAGCGACGCTGCTCTGCCGGCAGCCTCCACTTTCCCCTGATGCCCCAGCAAGGTTTGCAAGCAGCAGGAAGGCTGTGTGCTCCTGGGCTGCTCTTTGGGGGTGGGGTGGGGGAGCAGCAAATTGCCACCTCTCAGTGCCTCCTAAGTCAACTGCAAAGACTTGATTGCCTAACTGGATTCTGAGCTCCATTTGAAGTTTTAAAATATTAAGTTTGGGGATTTCTTCAAGCAGCAGTTTTGCGGAAATAGTCATAAATACATGCAAAGCATCTCCACAAACCAGTAATAGTGAGCTCAGCTAAAACTGAACAGGCATCTGGCTCAGGAACAGTTTAAACTGCACAACTATAACCGGACATCCTGTGTGTTTGTGTGTGGACCATGTTCCTAGCAGCTAATCTTTATTGCAGAAAAGAGGCACTGATATTCCACTCCAAATCTATAATCCATTATACAAATTCTTACAAGTACAGTCCACCAAAAACATTGTGTTCTCTTGGTATTGAATGGAAGCTATTTATCTGCCCTCTTTTCCTCCTCTGTTCTTTGCTCAGTCACTCCATTTTGAATCTTCCTTTCGAAACAACCATGCCTGTTTTGAGAAAACTTCACAGATTTAGGAACTGTGAAGTTCATTTGATTTCTTTGCTGTTCCTCCACACTCCAAGCACTTCTCATTTGCACAACCCTGGTTTCTCTCCCTGACTATTACCATTCTTCATTAATAACAGTAAAATGCTCAAGTTTTAGTTTATGCGACGGCTGCCAGTACTGACTTCCCAGTGATAATGAAAACAGCTACATTGTAATGGAATGTCTATCCTTTTCCCATTCTCTTCATTATATACTGTGGCTCACTTTAAAGCAGCAAAGCGGACAGGAGCAACCCGCTTTGCTGTTTTAAATAGTTTAGTACAACATTTGAGTACAATTTTTTTTTCTTGTTTTCCAGCTCTAAAAACTAGGCGCGTCTTATGGTCAGGTGCGTTTTATGGAGCGAAAAATACAATGAGTTGCTGTTGCTTAAAGGTACAATTATTTGGCAGTGCCTTTGCCAGTCCAGGAGCCTTTAAATGACCTTTTTTAAAAAGCATTAAATTCCAATTTCGATAGAATTGAAGCTCAAAAACATACACTCCTGGTTTAAATGAAATTTATAACCAACCAACCAAACAAACAACAACGATGAAATTCTTAGTGCACGACAACTTCAGAATGCCACACAGCTCTCAAAACAATATACTGAGACTTTAGTTATCTATTTAGCCAAGTTGTGCTCAGTGCCACAGTGTTTCCCAAATGCCACTATGATGCTGTGCCAAGCTAGCCCAAGACACTTTGCTGCCTGAGGTGAAAGACAAGAACACACCCTTTTCTCCATTTAATGCACACAATTCAATATGACGGGCACTTTTATTTCAACACTGGTCATGGGGCAATGCCCTCCACCATATTTGAGGGCAGCAGGCTAATTTAGGGGTCACAGGGCAGGCAGTGTGGCATCCAGAGCTATGCCCCTTAAACCCTCACTGCCACAATAATTGCTAGTAACCCTTCTGGTTTCTTAGGGAGGGGAAAACCCATCAGTAACTAAAATGGTCACAGTGCAGTGTGCATACAGAAATTGTTCCTCATTTCACACTTCAGTTAGATAAACAAGGAAGTAGTTCTTAATTGTAGAAATGGGGCTCGGGAACTCGCTCCCAAGTTAACTCGCTGCAGTTAATAGGGTCTTGGACAGGAGAATTCAAACCCCCAATCTGCCATTTTGGAGCGGGGAGGTTGCATCCTCGTTGGCACTAGCCAATAAACCCCCCAAAACATGGTGCTTGAGGCAGGGAAGGGGTCAGGGATAGGGGAGAAACTTGAATTAGTTTGCATTTGTAGCCAAATCTATCAATTCTACACTTTCTGAAACAATAAGCAAACTGAAGCCCAGCTATCCTTCAGAATTCTGTTATCAGAATTTTGTGATGCAGTTCTGCAACCTATCAGTGTTTACAAAAATAGCAATAGGAATGCGGTGGTCTACACCACTGAGCCTCTTGGTTAGCAGTTCGAATCTCCCCGATGGGGTGAGTTCCCGTTGCTCTGTTCCAGTTTCTGCCAGCCTAGCAGTTTGAAAGTTTGTGAGTAGATAAATAGGTATCGTTGCAGCGGGAAGGTAAACAGTGTTTCCATGCTCTCTGTCTTCCATCACGGTGTCCTCTTGCACCAGAAGTGCTTTAGTCATGTTGGCCACATGACCTGGAAAGCTGTCTGTGGACAAACACTGGCTCTCTCGGCCTGAAAGTGGAGATAAGCGTCACACCCCATAGTCGGTTTCGACTTAACTGTCCAGGTGTCCTTTACCTTTTTTTTTTACCTTTACAAAAATGCATAATTATTAAGGAAAATAATACAGAGGATTGCTGTGGGAAATAATGAAGGCAGTGTTTAAAGGCATATGTACTCAAGAAAAATGAAGACTCATTAAAATATAGAGGTCACCAAAGACACAGAACAGGAAGTCTCCTCTGTGGAACAAAGGCACAGGACAACAAGTTCAAAACATGAAAAAGCATAATTCAGGGGGAAATGTGCATGAAAATGAAGATACTAGTGAAAATATCATATGAAAAATACATTATATTAAGAAAATTGCTTGCAAAAAGGTGAAAATTAGTCAAAAACTGCCTCTACAAATGTGTTTATTAAGAGAAATTCACACTAAAATGCTGGTGAATTTTCAGAAGGATTTTTTTAAAATCGCAAATTGCTGCAAAATGGGGAGAGCCAAATGAAGATTGGAAGAATGAGAACTAGAGAGAACTGAAATTGACACATCCTTCCATCCCTAGTGGGGCACTCTGCTGGATCCCATGCCAACTGCTGCTGGGACCAAGAAACAGAGAAATGTGGAAAGTAGAGTCCACCCAGGTTTGGTATTTAGGTCTGTGTTTTTTAACATATTCAGAAGATTAGTGAATGGTGGCTCAGGGGAGGGCATTCTCTCCCTATGTTGTGGAACTCTCCATAGAAGTGTGCCTGGTGCCTTCATTATATAGCCTTTGGCAAATGCTGAAGATGTGCCTCTTTACTCTGACATATTTTTCGGACCCACTTTATTTCTGTGAATCTAAGTTGTTTTCAACTATTTTTAAGATTGTGTTTTAATTGTTGAAACCTGCCCTGGGACCTTAGAGTAAAGGATAGGTTATTATTACTACAGTGGTACCTCGGGTTACATACACTTCAGGTTACATACGCTTCAGGTTACAAACTCCGCTAACCCAGAAATAGTGCTTCAGGTTAAGAACTTTGCTTCAGGATGAGAACAGAAATCGTGCTCCGGTGGTGCGGTGGCAGCAGGAGGCCCCATTAGCTAAAGTGGTGCTTCAGGTTAAGAACAGTTTCAGGTTAAGAACGGACCTCCGGAATGAATTAAGTTCTTAACCCGAGGTACCACTGTACTATTATTGTTAATAATAAATGAATGAATAATGGTATAGAGTTAGGAGTGAGGTGGTGAAGTTGCTGATGATACCAAATGTTTCAGTGTGCTTTTTGTGAAAAGCTCCAAAAGATTCTCTCCTGATGGGATGAACAGTCAGTAAAATGGCAAATGCAGCTCATTGTAAGCAACAATAAAATGGTGTACCCTGGGGCGTTTGGTTTTTTTTTTTTTTTTGAAATTTTGCATATACTCTCAACTGACCGGGAAAGAGATCTTGGGGTCATAGTGGGGACTGAACTTGAATACTACTTATGGGAACTGTTCTAAACTTGTGGTTTCAGCATTTCTTAGTTCCTTTTTGCTTTAACTTCTAGTAACAAGCATAAACAAACCATTCATTAGCTCAGTACCAACAAGACCATGAGGACCACACTCAGCTGCCTTCTTCTGGGTGAGTAGGAAATTGATAGGCTAAGACATTCAACATAAGCAAGGAGAAATAGCTCAGAGGCAGAGCAAATGCATTGCATGTAGAAAGTTGTTGATTCAGGCTGCATATGCCCCATATATTTAAAGGCATATTTAAAACACATTCGCCCCCAAATGGTTCTCGGCATGGTAGTTTATGCTATAATTCCCAGCACCACCAAGAAGCAAAAGTTCTCAGGATTCTTTTCTCCCTCCCTCCCTCCCTCTCTTTTTGCAAGGGGATGTGCTTTAAGTGTGTTATAAATGCATGGTAGTATGTATGTACTGTTAGACAGGTAAGATACTAGCGGGTGATGTGAAAGACTCCTGTTTTCATTGGAGAAATGTCGGAGGTTGTGCTGTTAGGACTGGCTTGTGCAGGAACTTTCAAGTTTCATTGTGATGCAGTAGAATGAATTGCTGTGAAGACCATTTAGCCAAAGCCTCCATCACACCCCATTTCCAACTCAAGTGGCAGACTCTGATGTTCTGGGTGGTATTCAACTAAATAAAAGCACTAGTACAAGGGTAAGCACTAATGCAATTGGACCTCCCCCCTCCTACCCCTCTATGCACTGCACACTGCCCCCAACTCTGCTTTGGAGGGTTGAAGAATCCTACAGAAAAGACACAGGGGGAATGGGAGGGGAAGGGGGAACATTCTTCTGCATTGGAAGAAACCCTTGCTTTGAGAGAACATTGTCCTTGGTGCTATGCTGAATACAACCCTTTGTAATTATGATTAAGATGGAAGCGGGGGGAGGAAAGGGACAGACACAAACCTGGAACAACCAAAAAACATTAGAGGAAATCCGTTTCTGCAAAATATGAAGAAGTCTCTAGCATTTTAAAGATGAATGTACAGAATTTTATAAGGAAGAACTTTCTGCTTTAGGCATTTGTTGCCTCAGCAATGTTTCTTTTTTAAAATAAAACTCAGTATGGGGCTTTCTATCCTGGCAAACAGCTGTTTTTAATATCGTTTTTTAAATATTGGTCCTAGGATTTGTTATTTGTCAAGGGATTTGTCTTGGATTTGCTGTTGTGCACGAAGATGAAAGAGGTAAAAATTATTTTCTCCTGGAGAATATTTGGAAAAACGTGGGAGCAATAATTGATTCAATTTTTACAATTGTTTACTATTATTTTAATGTTGTTGAAGAGGGCAATGTTCTTGGCCTCTACTCCTTCCAGATATCCATCTATTTAAGAAATGTATTTAATCAAATGATCTATCAGCACATGTCATCACATGTCTTGCAAAAGAGTACAAATTTTGGGAAAAGGTGATGAAGGAAATTTCTGAATAATAGACCTCAAACTGTGGTTTTTATATATTTTTATGGGTCAAATATAGACTTAATATATAACCATAACATAGGAACTGAAAGTAATGTCAAACTACACGTGCATTGTCCTCTGTACCAGACTTTGGAATGAAAATAAAAGGGTGGAGAATTCCTGATGCATGGGTTTCACTTCAGAAGATGGCTAGCTAATTTGCAACTGCAAGATCCGGACAGAAAGTGAGATGGGGAGAATTAATATGGGCAGCAGTCAGCTTCTTAGTTGAAGCCCAGGGACAAAGGTTAATCCCTCTTTCTTTCCTTTATCTGCTGAATAGTCCATAGCGTTTATATTATGTACACATCCTATCCTCAAATGCAGTAGAAAGTACTTCCATGTAAAGATATCTTGTTCATGGGACTCTGCTTCTTTAAAAAATGTTAACAATTGCTGTTTCTTTGTAGGATCAGGTGGTCCACGACAATGGCGATTAGATAAAATTTTGAAGCCTTATGATATAGGTATGTTTTGGACCATGTTTGCATCGTTAGCACCTGTAAATCCCATGCTGGAGCAATTGAAAGAAAGGGTCACAATGCACATTGCTCCGTGGAGCCTGACACGGAACAACACGGCATTTGCACTTAGAATCATAGAATCATAGAGTTGGAAGAGACCACAAGGGCCATCGAGTCCAACCCCCTGCCAAGCAGGAAACACCATCAGAGCACTCCTGACATATGGTTGTCAAGCCTCTGCTTAAAGACCTCCAAAGAAGGAGACTCCACCACACTCCTTGGCAGCAAATTCCACTGTCGAACAGCTCTTACTGTCAGGAAGTTCTTCCTAATGTTTAGGTGGAATCTTCTTTCTTGTAGTTTGGATCCATTGCTCCGTGTCCGCTTCTCTGGAGCAGCAGAAAACAACCTTTCTCCCTCCTCTATGTGACATCCTTTTATATATTTGAACATGGCTATCATATCACCCCTTAACCTCCTCTTCTCCAGGCTAAACCTGCCCAGCTCCCTTAGCCGTTCCTCATAAGGCATCGTTTCCAGGCCTTTGACCATTTTGGTTGCCCTCCTCTGGACACGTTCCAGTTTGTCAGTGTCCTTCTTGAACTGCGGTGCCCAGAACTGGACACAGTACTCCAGGTGAGGTCTGACCAGAGCAGAATACAGTGGCACTATTACTTCCCTTGATCTAGATGCTAAACTCCTATTGATGCAGCCCAGAATTGCATTGGCTTTTTTAGCTGCCACGTCATACTGTTGGCTCATGTCAAGTTTGTGGTCAACCAAGACTCCTAGATCCTTTTCACATGTACTGCTCTCAAGCCAGGTGTCACCCGTCTTGTATTTGTGCCTCTCATTTTTTTGCCCAAGTGCAATACTTTACATTTCTCCCTGTTAAAATTCATCTTGTTTGTTTTGGCCCAGTTCTCTAATCTGTCAAGGTCGTTTTGAAGTGTGACCCTGTCCTCTGGGGTGTTAGCCACCCCTCCCAGTTTGGTGTCATCTGCAAATTTGATCAGGATGCCCTTGAGTC
This sequence comes from Podarcis melisellensis, assembly GCF_964234715.1. NCBI lineage: Eukaryota > Metazoa > Chordata > Lepidosauria > Squamata > Lacertidae > Podarcis > Podarcis melisellensis. The sequence continues at coordinate 48,226,735 of NC_138538.1, read as the reverse complement.
CATCATCCAAGTCGTTGATAAAGATGTTGAATAAGACCGGGCCCAAAACAGAACCCTGTGGCACCCCACTAGTCACTCTTCTCCAGGATGAAGAGGAACCATTGATGAGCACCCTTTGGGTTCGGTCAGTCAGCCAGTTACAAATCCACTGAGCGGTAGCATAGTCAAGACCGCATTTTACCAACTTTTTTTACAAGAATATCATGGGGCACCTTGTCAAATGCCTTGCTGAAATGAAGGTAGGCTACATCCACTGCGCTCCCTTCATCTACCAGGCTTGTAATTCTGTCAAAAAACGAGATCAGGTTAGTCTGACATGACTTATTTTTCAGAAATCCATGCTGACTATTGGTGATCACAGCATTCCTTTCTAGGTGCTCACAGACTGTTTGCTTAATGATCTGCTCCAGAATCTTCCCTGGTATTGATGTCAGACTGACTGGGCAGTAATTATTTGGGTCCTCTCTTTTCCCCTTTTTGAAAATAGGGACAACATTTGCTCTCCTGCAGTCTGCTGGGACTTCGTCTGTTCTCTAGGAATTCTCAAAGATGACTGCCAGTGGTTCTGAGATCACATCTGCCAGTTCTTTTAATACTCTTGGATGCAGTTCATCTGGCCCTGGAGACTTGAATACATCTAAACTAGCCAAGTATTCTTGTACTATCTCCTTAGTTATTCTGGGCTGTGTTTCCTCTGCTGAATCATTTGCTCCAAATTCTTCAGGTCGGGCATTGTTTTCTTTATCGGAGAAGACTGAGGCAAAGAAGGCATTGAGGAGTTCAGCCCTTTCTGTGTCCCCTGTTTGCATTTCACCATCTTCTCCTCTGAGTGACCCCACTGTTTCTTTGTTCTTCCTTTTGCTACGAACATACCCATAAAAGCGTTTTTTGTTGCTTTTAACCTCTCTAGCAAGCCTGAGTTCATTCTGTGCTTTAGATTTTCTGATTTTGTGTCTACACGTGCTGGCTATTTGTTTGAATTCCTCTTTGGTGGTTTCCATTTTTTCCATCCCTTTTCCATTTTTTGTACACATCCTTTTTAAATCTTAACTCAGTTAAAAGTTCTTTAGATAGCCACCCTGGCTTCTTTAGGCACCTTCCATGTTTCCGTCTCATTGGTATTGCCTGAACTCCCTTTCCTTTTAGTATTACTGTCCATGGGATCTCACCCAGCACTTCCCTAAGTTTTATGAAGTCGGCTTTCTTAAAGTCAAGAAATTGAGTCCTAGTATGCTTGGCTGCTCCTTTCCGCTGTATAGTAAACTTCAGAAGAGCATGATCACTCGCGCCTAATGATCCTTCCACTTCTACCGCACTAACCAGGTCATCAACATTGGTTAGGACCAGATCTAAAATGGCTGTTCCTCTTGTTGCTTCTCCCACTTTCTGGACAATGAAGTTGTCTGCAAGGTCAGTGAGGAATCTGTTTGACCTTATGCTCTTGGCTGAGTTTGACATCCAACAAATATCCGGGTAATTGAAGCCCCCCATTACTACTATCTCCCTTCCTTTTGCATGCTTGGCCATCTGTTCCAGGAAGGCATCATCTATGTCCTGTCCCATTAAACTTTAATTAGTTTAATGTAAATGCCCAGTGCACTTCCTTCTTTAAAAGTCTCACCACGGCAGAGGATTTCGCGCAGCAGCTAAGAAGGGCAGGAGAGGCAGCATCTTCCCAAAAGGAGTCCTGGAGCATGCGGTTTGTAAATCAAAAATAAGGTTTATTTACAAAACACCAAAAAACAATCCTGGCGACGAACCACACATCTCAGCAAAACACACACCCAAAAAGGGAGAAGGGGGAGAACAAACAAACAGGGGGACTATTTATACAGACTCATGTTCCTGGAAGCCTAATGACCTCCAGCTGCTCAGTGATTAGAGCGTTTCTGCTACTCTTTAACCCTTTGATAGCAACACCCCCTCTCGCTCGTAACACTGAGCTGTACCAACCTTAATACAAATTTAAACCTGAACAGAAACATTTATGAGATTGCGGACTCAAAGCTTTTGTAAAACCGTCTGCGAGATTTTCTTGGCTTGGACAATACTTTAGTTCAATTAAACCTTGTTTTACACTTTGGCATACATTTTGATAACGGATATCCAAGTGTTTTGTGTGCGCCTTGAATTGACCTGATTTAGCTAGTTTAATACAAGGTTGATTGTCTTCCCACACTCTGATAGGTAGGGAACATTCTCCAAACAATTCTTGTACCAGTTGCTTATAAAATTCCAGTTCTCTACATATATCTGATAACGCATTGAACTCAGATTCAGTTGAACTTAAAGCTATAAGTGATTGTTTTCTTGATCTCCAACCAATTAGTGCATTTCCAAATTTTATCGCCATTCCTGACACTGATTTTCTATCTGGTCCAGCATCTGCCCAACTGCTGTCGGCCCAACATTCAAGTTGTGTGCTGCCCTCTGCTGATAGTTTTAAGCGAAAGCTTTTGGTAGTTTGGAGATACCTTAAAACTCTTTTTACTCCTTGCCAAGCATGCATTGATGGTTTTTCAGCTTGTCTACACAGCATGTTGACAGCATATGTTATATCGGGCCGAGTCCACTGTGCAATGTGGAGTAGACTGCCTATCGCTGACTGGTAAACCCCGGGATTACAGAACTCTGCCTTTTGCTCAGTTTGAGCATCCTTTGTGTAACTTAACTCCATTGGGGTTTTAACACCAGCACAGTTGTTCATTTTAAACCTTTCCAGCAACTGCTGGATTTTAGCTTCTTGGCTAAGCCAATAGTTACCATTTTCATCTTGCTGAATTTTAACTCCTAGATAAACAGATACATTGCCTAGTGATTTTATCTGAAACCTTTCTCCAAGCTTTGTGGCAAATTGTTGTGCAAGTTTATCATCCTTTCCACTGTATAATAAATCGTCAACGAATATCAAAACTGCTTCTTGTTCACATGCCGAGCCTTTTAGATAAAGACACGCATCTGCTGCGCTCTTTCTGAACCCCATGCTCTCTAGAGCATCGTTTAAGCAGGAATTCCAATTACGGGCGGACTGTTTCAGCCCATAAATGGATTTGTGTAGGCGCCAGACCTGGTTTGGCTTGTCTCCTTCAAAACCTGGTGGTGGTGTCATATAGACTTCCTCCTGTAAGTCTGCATTTAAATAAGCCACATTGACATCAAAATGAAACAGCTTATTTCCCTTCTTAGCTGAAGAGGCTAGAAGCATTCTTAATGACTCCGATCTTGAAGTAGGGGCATAGATTTGAGAATAGTGAACACCTTTGCGCTGCGAAAACCCTTTTGCAACTAGCCGGGCTTTATATTGCAACTCTTCAGTAGTTGTGGGCTTTAAACGATATACCCATCGACAACCTACAGCTTGTTGCCCTTTCGGAAGCTCTGTACTTGTAAACACACCGAGAGACTTCATTGAAGCCATCTCTTTTTCCATTGCTTCCTGCCACTTTACGGCTTCTGAGCTTGGAAGCTGTTGTACTTCCATATAGCTTTCTGGCTCACACTGTGCCATATTTACGTATACACTTGTCACCTTAAACCGCTCTGGCGGCTTGCCCTTCGTGGCGCGTTTTGACCTGCGCAATTGCTCCTCTTGTGCCCCCTCTGACCGTTGGCTGTCAGAATCTGTCTCAGACTTTATGTCTGGACGTGCCTCTAGGGATAAAGACCTCCGTTTAGATACCTCCCTTGGGCTTGGTGTTGCAGGTGACCTGCTTTGCTTTTGCTGTCTGCTAGGCCTACTGACTGGCGAAGTTGGAGCACTCCTAGATTCTGGCTTTTCTACCTTAGGAGAAGAACCTCGTGCCTGATCAGAATCTGCATCTGAACCATGTGCACCATCCCCTTCTGGCTCATCACTCTCTGGACTTTCTTTCTCAGCATGAATGCCTAAATCATCTCTCAAAATGTCAGGGTTAGCGTGTAAGTGAGTCCATCCGGACTGCTCACAAAAATCAGCGCTCCTACTGAGGACCACTCTTGTAGTATCCCCACCTGGGTCCACAAACCTCCAAGATTTGGCATGTGGTTCGTACCCGCAAAAGATGAGTTTCCTAGCCATTGGACTTCCCTTTTTCCTTAACGCTTTTGGGATAAGTACATAGGCTTGAGATCCAAACACCCGAAAGTAATTAACTTTGGGCTTCTTCCCATATAAAGCAAAATAAGGCGTAGTATCAATTACCGAATTATATACTCGGTTCAGAATATGAGTAGCCGCCTGCCAGGCTTCCGCCCAGTAACTTTGAGGAAGTTTAGCATCAAACAACATAGAGTTTGCCAACTCTTGCAGAACCCTATTTTTACGTTCGGCCACGCCTCCTTCTTGGGGGGAATAAGGTGTAGACAGACGATGCTTAATTCCCTTTTTCTTAAAGAAATTCTGCAACACAGACCCGGTAAATTCTGACCCTCTGTCTGTCTGAAAAGCAAGTACTCTAGTACCGAATTCAAGTTCTACCGCATGAACCCAATTTTTAACTGTTTCTGCAGTATCTGCTTTTGTTTTGAGAGGAAAAAACCATGTAACCTTTGTTTTGTCATCCGAGAGACACAGTGCATACTTTGAACCTCCCATGCTAGCAACAGGCATTGGGCCACACAGGTCCATATGCACAAGTTGGAATACTTTGTCAGATTTCCTATCTGAACTGGGATAGCTGCATCTATGAACCTTCGCACTTTTGCATGCAGTACAATCCAAATACTTAGTACATTTGTTCAATTTGCACCCTTCTGATAATTCAGGTTGCCTTTTAACATACTGAAAATTAATATGCCCTAAACGGCGGTGCCATAAATGAACACAAGAATTATGGGTAGGCGTGTTCACACAACCAGCATGAACCTGTTCAACTTCATCTGGACTTGTCTCAAAATAATATAACCCATTTCTGCATTCCACCTGCAAAAGAGATACGTTATTCTTTGAAATAGTGCAAACCCCATTTTCAAACACAGTTTTAAACCCATTTCTATCAAGTTCTGACACAGACAAAATACACCCCTTTAGTCCCTTTAGCACGTAGGCATCAATTTCTGTTTGCAAACAATTCAAGAACACTGTGCCTACAGTCTCTAAGGAACGTTTAGTTGAATCTGCCATTGTCACAACTTTAGGGGTTTGCAAATGTCTGCAATTCTGCAAACGTACACTAGATGGCGCCACCAGGTGGTGAGATGCACCACTGTCGATCAACCAGCGTAGATTGCTGCCTTGGCCACGCCCTTGCATCAACGCCATTGCTGAAGCCATGTGCTGTGTGCTGTGGGAGTAGCCACGACCTCCTCCTCTTCTTCGACGTCCCCTGGAACTCCTTGTCTGGTAACTAGGGGTAACGGCCTTGTTGCTGTCTTGACCAGGTTCACGTGTGCAATTCCTGATTAGGTGGGAAGGGGAACCACAGCGAAAACAGTGTCTAGCTGCAAAAGCATTTACTGTGTGCTCAAACTCAGCATCAACACTCTTAGGCACAGCATAACTCCCCTTTAAAGACAAACCTCTTTCTCTTTGCCTTTTATCCTGTTCATCCGCAAGCCGAGAAGAAATGTATTCAAGGGTTAATTCAGTTGAAGGCATAGCTTCCAAAGTTAGAGCTAGAGTCTCATAGCTTTTATCAAGAGAAGACAACAATATGTATGACTGCTGCTCCATAGAGAAAGGAATGCCCAGCTGTCTTAGTTGATTAAAGGCAGACACCATTTTGGCAATATGTTCTTTCACACACGCTCCCGGTTGGAGACGTAAATCAAACAAACATCTTGTAGCATGGATCTTGGCCCCCGCAGTGTTTCTGGAATTTAACCGCTGCAGAACCGTCCAGACCTCATGCGTGTTCTTTAACTCAGAAACATAAGGCATTTGCTCTGGTCCCACTGCCAAAACTAGTAGACCTTGGGCTTTCCTGTCGCGTTTCTGTGAAGCTGCTGCTGCTGCTTTGGCTTCTGCAGACGCGTCTGCAGCTGCCTGTAAAGGCGGTGCTTCAGTACAGCTCCACAACTCTTTTGCTTGCAACCAAACCCTTACTCTAGCCTTCCAATCTTGGCAATTTTTTCCCATTGAGTCGCGTAAACGGGACAGTAAAACTTTCCTGGGACTCTGCCATCCTCCCTGGGGCTTAGGAACGATACTCACACACCTGTAGACCGTCTCCCAGCTGCTGAGGTGGCTCCTTGAGGAATCAGACGTCTTCCAGCGAGTACAAACTGCGCAGTGCCTCTTTAAAACTTTTCTAGGCACGTTGCAGGACTCAAGCTGCTTTGGAGGCTTTCGTTGTCGGCAACCGCTTCTGTCTTCACTCCAGTCCTTGCATAAATCACTCTGAACTGCTCTCCTTATCTCCTTCTTGACGTACAAACATCCCATAACCTGTCCCATTAAACTTTAATTAGTTTAATGTAAATGCCCAGTGCACTTCCTTCTTTAAAAGTCTCACCACGGCAGAGGATTTCGCGCAGCAGCTAAGAAGGGCAGGAGAGGCAGCATCTTCCCAAAAGGAGTCCTGGAGCATGCGGTTTGTAAATCAAAAATAAGGTTTATTTACAAAACACCAAAAAACAATCCTGGCGACGAACCACACATCTCAGCAAAACACACACCCAAAAAGGGAGAAGGGGGAGAACAAACAAACAGGGGGACTATTTATACAGACTCATGTTCCTGGAAGCCTAATGACCTCCAGCTGCTCAGTGATTAGAGCGTTTCTGCTACTCTTTAACCCTTTGATAGCAACATGTCCTCTGTTTGGCTTGGGGATCTATAGTAAACTCCCACAATGAGGTCACTGTTATTCTTCTCTCCTTAAATTTTGACCCAAATGCTCTCACTTTGGCTTTGAGGTTCTAAATCTTGGATCTCTTCACGGGTATACACATCCCTGACATATAACGCCACTCCTCCTCCTTTCTTGTCTGGTCTGTTTCTCTGAAATAGATTGTATCCCTCCATTATTACATTCCAATCGTGGGACTTATCACTTGTTATGAATCAGCGTGTAAATGTTATACGAAGCATGTACAAGCAACCCCATCACACAGCAGAATTTGCCAAAAACGTGTAGGCCATTGGCATGCATTTGATTGTCACAGTATGTACGCATTAAACCATGACAGAATCAACTTTAAAGTTAATACAGCAGCCTAAAGAATAGTGATCTGGGTGGCATTGCGAGCCTTGCCTCACCTTGGATCAGACTGATTTAACTGACCAATTGTGTCACAAATAACTCGGTTCTGCCCCCTCCCCCAACATAAAGCTTGTCCCTCTAACATTAGGCCTGCCCCCTCCCCAAATAAATCCTGGCTATGCCCTTGGGGCCACCATGTTATTCTTACTGGTATAATGATGTAGAGCCCTGACCCTATCAGAGACTATCAAGCCAGTATAAAATGGAGAGGGTTTGAAAATATTTCATAGCCAGCTGGTGGCAGTTCTTTCTAAAAGTATTTTGCATGAAAATCAGTGAGCTCATACTGTTTATATACTTGTCATTGTGATAGTTAGTATTGCTAAGTAACACTGCTTATATACTTGCGGATTAAATATTTGCTCCTTGTACACTTCTTCCTCGGGTGGCGCTGTGGTCTAAACCACAGAGCCCAGGGCTTGCCGATCAGAAGGTCGGTGGTTCGAATCCCCGTGACAGGGTGAGCTCCCGTTGCTCGGTCCCTGCTCCTGCCAGCCTAGCAGTTCGAAAGCATGTCAAAGTGCAAGCAGATTAAAATGTACCACTCCAGCAGGAAGGTAAACGGCATTTCCGTGTGCTGCTCTGGTTTCGCCAGAAGCGGCTTAGTCATGCTGGCCATATGACCCAGGAAAACTGTCTGCGGACAAACGTCGGCTCCCTCGGTCAGTAAAGTGAGATGAGTGCCGCAACCCCAGAGCCGTCTGCGACTGGGCTTAATGGTCAGCGGTCACCTTTACCCACATCTTCCTAAGACCAAACAGTTCTTCTCTGCCCTCAGTGCAGGAGGGCACAGCTTGCCTGTGGAATACCATTTTTATGTTTTCCTCTGTTTAGTTTATGTGGATGATGAAGACAGTATTACCAGTGACAATGACACATCCGTAGACTGTGGTCCTAATTCTGTTTCATATAATAAATCCAGCTGTGTCTGTGAAGAAGGATACAGGGAAACGACAACTTTGGGAACCAGTCACACCAGTTGTGAGAGTAAGTGTGTTAATTCTCAGATCCTTTAAATGGCATCTACTTGAGCTGCACAGTGATGAAATTTGATATTCAGTCATTGCTAATGTCATAACCAATGGCAATACGCCATTATTGTTCTGTCAATTCTAAACTGTTTCTCAGAGGGTTTTAATTGTCCTTGTTTCAACTGGCTTCTTTATTGTATGTTTTAATAAATGGCGTTTCATTCCTCTCTTATTGAATTGCTATTGTGTATTATCATCACAAATGAATGTCCTAATTGATTCTATAGTTGTAAACTGCTTACAAGCCATTCTGGAATGCAAGAAGTATATAAGTTAATAAATAACACTGGGGTTTTAGCCATCCCAAAGGGTAGAAAGTATTTCTTTATTATCAATAAAATCCTAATTCTGTAGGTGGAAAGATGGTGCAACTGTCAGGATCAGAAGCCGAAGCTCTTTAGGCACAGATATCAGCAGAGGATTGCTGCAAAACCTGGTGGGTTGAGGGTGGGGGCTACAATATATTCTTCACACATAGCAGTCTTCTCTTACACATATAAGCTTAAATTATTATTACAGTATACAAAAGCAATCCATGCTAAAAGTGTTTAGTATTTAGAAACCTGAACTCTTTTAGACCCCAGTTCAATACATTCAGAAATAACTAGTAGATATAATTTTTGATCAGAACAAATGGTGGCACAATCTGTCATCTCCACACACATAACAAGCACACAAATCGTACAAGTTTACATGGAGCTCATGCATTGCATGTTAGTTGTACATTATGTTTCCTTTACAGAAATTCCCTACCACTGCCAACCAGATATTGTAAGACAAAATGGTGGTCTAGGGGTGTGTTTCAATGCAACAGAACCAGAGGTATGTGTGTTGTGATATGTGTGAAATTAACACAGTTCTGTAAATCTGATATGCTTAACCTTACTGGGTTGGTTGGTATGCTAACACTGTCAATGTTTCTTCTTTGAAATGCAAATGGTGATTCTCCCCACTAGAACAGTAGTGCTAAATGCAGATTAGATGTTTTCATTGTTAGCTAACTCGCTCTCATTCTCCAAATCTGTTGAAAATTGAGGAAACTGGAGGGAAGGAGGAAATTGGACAAGGGAAATGCTTGATTCATGTTCTACTCACTCCTTTACTTTATGGATAAAGGACATTTAAAAAATGTTGAAGTGATTCCTTCCCATCTTCTGGAAATTTGTTTCTTCAGTTGGGCGGGTGGGTGGGGAAAACCATTTTCAACTGATTAGAAAAATAATTATTGGAACACATTATGAAAATCCTGTGCTAAGCATGTGTGGGAGGCAACCTGCTTATGATTTCTATATGCGGAGCTAATTACTCTATATATCCTCAATATTCATATATATTCATATATATATATATATATATATATATATGCTTTCGTAGATTTTCACGGGTACAGGAATGCAGGTTTTGGTGTCCTCGGGTGTCTTCCCGTGTAAAAGTTGGGGTGTCTAGGCGACGTTTCGACGAGGTCTCACTCGTCATCTTCAGGCTGGTGCTTTCGGCTTCTTGTTACTGGAACAGAGCAGGATCTCAGTGTTTGAGTTCCTATAAATACTGTTGAGGGGGTGTGGTGTATAGCCTCCAATGTTCTGGGCAGAGAGGAAGTTCCCAGGCTAGTGTGCCTTTTCTTCTTTTGTTCCTTAATTACTTGAGGGATATCTTGAGTGATTTCTTGAGTGATATCCTGAGTACCACTTAGGTGGGTCATTAGGTGTGGATTAGTTGCTAAAGTCTTCTGTCTTGACCTCTTGAACTTTGTGAAGAGTTTTTCTGAGAAGATGGCTGTACTGCACTTAGTTGTGCTCTGGCTTGGCTTCGTGTATAGGGGCGAGCTGTGGTTTTGTGGCCTGTGTCAGCCAGATCTGTGTAGGGATTGCAGGGGGGTGCAGCATCCGGAGGTGCCACCATACACGAAGCCAAGCCAGAGCACAACTAAGTGCAGTACAGCCATCTTCTCAGAAAAACTCTTCACAAAGTTCAAGAGGTCAAGACACAAAGACTTTAGCAACTAATCCACACCTAATGACCCACCTAAGTGGTACTCAGGATATCACTCAAGAAATCACTCAAGATATCCCTCAAGTAATTAAGGAACAAAAGAAGAAAAGGCACACTAGCCTGGGAACTTCCTCTCTGCCCAGAACATTGGAGGCTATACACCACACCCCCTCAACAGTATTTATAGGAACTCAAACACTGAGATCCTGCTCTGTTCCAGTAACAAGAAGCCGAAAGCACCAGCCTGAAGATGACGAGTGAGACCTCGTCGAAACGTCGCCTAGACACCCCAACTTTTACACGGGAAGACACCCGAGGACACCAAAACCTGCATATATATATATATATATATATATATATATATATATATATATATATAATATTTTGTGTTGCTCATTGTTTTAAAGTTTACTGGTTGTAAAATGCTTTTGTTGTATTCTGTCTTTGAGACTTTTATGTTCGTCACTAATAAATGTAATAAAAATTATTATTATTATGTTCCAGACCTCTCTCTGATGTTAAAGACAGGGTGTGTTAAGAAAGGGATTGGGGGAGGGTTGTGAAAGAACCACTGTTTTTGTGAAGAGCTGCTGGAAGGAAAGGGAGGAAACTGAAATAGGTCTTATCTGCCCAACATCTCTGTGAAGTAAGTTTGGCTGAGAGATAATGGGCAGATCCGCCCCATACATTTACAACATATTCAATGGACAATAATCACACAACTTCCTTCACAAAATCCTGGGAACTGTAGTTTGTTCAGAATTCTGCAAATTGTAGCCCTGGGAGGGGGGGAACTACAGTTCCTAGAATTCTTTGGGGGAAGTAATTTGCCTTAAATGCACAACTGATCTGCCCAGCAACATGGCCAAAGCTCTCCTAGTGAGCATCATACCTAAGAGGGGATTTGAATCTGGGTGTCTCTAATCCTAGTGCAACCATTATAACCACTATTTGGCCCAGCAAAATATTTTCTGCTCATGCCTGGGGAAATATCTGATCATTTGACGTAACCCAGCCTATACTACTTTTTTGGGGGGTATTTCATTGTATTTCCTTGTCAGCTGATCTCTGCCAACACGCATTTCTTCTCTTCTCTTAGAATTACTTCAGCCATAACACCAGTTTCTACTGCTCAGTGGTAGGGCCAGCCTTCAATGTTTTTTTATCCTTCTGTGAAAATGGCAGTGTGATACCAACTTCCTTGCAGGTAAGGCTTCCCAAGAACTGAGGCAACATTTGGCCACAGCATCTCCTTCCGGAGAGGTTCTGTGCCTTCCTGTTTGCAAGACTGTGTGGTTTCCTACTGTGTACTGTGGTCAGTGAAGGATGGGTGGATCTATGACAGTTTACACAGACAAGGCTTTCAATGTTCAAAACTGTTTCATTTCAAACAAATAAAAATATGGAGATCATGTGGCCCTGCAGGTGTTATTGGACTAGAACTCCTATCATCCCTACCCATTATCCATGGGAGAAGAATATAGAAAGAAAGATAATATTTTTTGGTCTTGAAGTGGTCTATGTAGTTGATATTAAGTTGTAAATTTTGTTGTTGTTTCACAATTAAAGAACAGACAGATAGGTAGATATTTTTTTTTTGCTCTAGGATAATGTACAACCATTGAGCCGTACAAAATCTACTGTGCTATGTACATATTCTGAGAATTCATTCATTTATTTATTGAATTTTTATACCGCTCTATACCTGGAGGTTTCAGGGCGGTTCACAAAAAAGATCACAATATATGAAAATAAAAACAATAATCCAATAACCCTCCTCTCCCCAAAGAGTCACATTTTAAATTTCAGCCAAATTTCAGCCAAAGGCCTGGTTAAAAAGGAATGTTTTTGCCTGGTGCCTAAATTTCAGTCCAATTTCAGCCAAAGGCCTGGTTAAAAAGGAATGTTTTTGCCTGGTGCCTAAAAGTGTATAATTAAGGCACCAGGCGAACTTTCCTGGGGAGAGCATTCCACAAATGAGGAGCCACTGCAGAGACGGCCTGTTCTCATGTAGCTACCCTCCTGCCTCTCTTGAAGAACTGATTGTAAGAAGGCAAGCAAGGTTTTGAATTGTCATGTGGTTTCTTTGCTTCTTGTAATGCTGCAGGACACAGTGGGCTCCGTTGACAAACTTCTTGTCAGCAGTTCCCTACAGAGTATTGAAACAAATGAGGAGCGTGTATCAGCTGTGACATTGGTTTTGGACGGACTGGCCTCAGCCGCAGTTGCAAAAGCTATTGCATCTCCAGAGCACCAATCTCAGACTGTGGTTACTAACTCAATAGGTAAGGAGAATTGTCCATGGCATTTTCTTGGCAGGGATACTGGAGTGGCTTGTCAGTTCCTGCTCTAGGTGGATCATGTTTAGTCAAAACTCTCCACTATGACCTGTCCATCTTGGGTGGCCCTGCACCGATAGCTTATAGTTTCTCTGAGTTGTTCAGGCGCCTTTGCCATGACAAGGCAGTGATCCAACTACCACACAATTGAGCTCATTTCACATGCTAGCAAGGTTATGCTTAAAATTCTACAAGGTAGGCTTAAGCAGTATGTGGACCGAGAACTCCCAGAATTGCAAGCTGGATTTCAAAGGGGCAGAGGAACCAGAGACCAAATTGCAAACATGCGTTGGATTATGGAGGAAGCTAGAGAGTTCCAGAAAAACATCTACTTCATTGACTATGCAAAAGCATTTGACTGTGTTGACCACAGCAAACTATGGCAAGTTCTTAAAGAAATGGGAGTGCCTGATCACCTCATCTGTCTCCTGAGAAATCTCTATGTGGGACAAGAAGCTACAGTTAGAACTGGATATGGAACAATTGATTGGTTCAAAATTGGGAAAGGAGTACGACAAGGCTGTATATTGTCTCCCTGCTTATTTAAGGCTGGACTGGATGAACCCAAACCAGAATTAAGATTGCCAGAAGAAATATCAACAACCTCAGATATGCAGATGACACAGCCTTGATGGCAGAAAGTGAGGAGGAATGAAAGAACCTTTTAATGAAGGTGAAAGAGAAGAGCGCAAAATATGGTCTGAAGCTCAACATCAAAAAAACTAAGCTCATGGCCACTGATCCCATCACCTCCTGGCAAATAGAAGGGGAGGAAATGGAGGCAATGAGAGATTTTACTTTCTTGGGTTCCATGATCACTGCATATGGTGACAGCTGTCACGAAATTAAAAGATTCCTGCTTCTTGGGAGAAAAGCAATGACAAACCTAGACAGCATCTTAAAATGCAGAGACATCACCTTGCCAACAAAGGTCCGTATTGTTAAAGCTATGGTTTTCCCAGTAGTGATGTATGGAAGTGAGAGCTGGACTATAAAGAAGGCTGATCGCCGAAGAATTGATGCTTTTGAATTATGGTGCTGGAGGAGACTCTTGAGAGTCCCACAGACTGCAAGAAGATCAAGCCTATCCATTCTGAAGGCAGTCAGCCCTGAGTGCTCACTGGAAGGACAGATCCTAAAGCTGAGGCTCCAATACTTTGGCCACCTCATGAGAAGAGAAGACTCCCTGGAAAAGACCGTGATGCTGGGAAAGATAGAGGGCACAAGGAGAAGTGGACGACAGAGGATGGGATGGTTGGACAGTGTTCTCGAAGCTACCAACATGAGTTTGATCAAGCTGCGGGAGGCAGTGGAAGACAGGAGTGCCTGGCGTGCTCTGGTCCATGGGGTCACGAAGAGTCAGACACGACTAAACGACTAAACAACAGCAACAACAGAGATTTAAGAGGGCTTTCAAAGCAGCAGCAGCAGCAGGAGGAGAAATGTTTTGTTTGTCTTCATTTTATATTGCTGAAACCCAGTGGATAAAATTCTGCTTCTGCTTCTCCTTTCCTTCCTTCCTTCTGTTTCCTTGTATTTCTGTTATGATGCTAACAGAAAGCCATGATTGGGGATTTTTTACCAGCTATATTGGAAGGTTGAGAAGGAAGGTTTGGAGATTTTGAGAGATTTCTCACACATAGGGATGGAAGAGAATTCTGTTTGGTCTGCACTTTAAACAGAACATACATGATTTGCAATTAACAGACTTATACATTGAGTGGAACACAGTTAAAAACTCCCCTGCATACAAAGGGGGTTGGGGGATGAGTACAAAATGTGTATATAAGGAGAAAATGGATGAAAGCACACAAACATTTTTCTTCCAAAAAAAGGTGCAGTAAATGGGTTGGAACAGACTTATTATTGAAGCATGTGAAACCAACTCAAATGGAAATAAGCTGATCCATACACCCCTAGTCATTTATAGTGATGGGTGAGCTCTCAATGGCTAGATCGGGAATGAGCTAGGCTTTTTGTGAACTTTCATGCTTAGTGTTTGGAAAAGTCAGTGTTTCATGGTTTGTGTTTCATGACATGTGTGCTCCTGCCTTCATGTCTGTTGTTGCAGTCCGTTCTGGGATTTGCTTTTTCATTGTCCCACAAACACATTGTTAGTCATCATGATGTGTATCTAAGAACCCTTCTTTGCTCATTGTAGTGATTCAAACCCACATAATAAGTGAAGAGGTTATTTCAAAAAATGAAGCTCTGCATTTAGAGGCTCAAGAAGACCAAATGACCATTGATCCTAGAGCAGTGATTGACAGGTTCACCCAAGGTATGCTTTCTGCTCATTTCTCAGATAACACTTGTTCAAGATAAAAAAAATAGCCACTTATCACAGTGCTTCTAAATCCCTTAGAAAAGTACCTTGAATATTCTCTTTCTTCAAACACACCAAACTTTTTACTATCTTTACCATGTACTTTTAACTAGTTTCATTGACTGTCAGCATCAATTTGACCTGTATTTCTCAGCAGTAAAAAAGTGCAACCTAATTGTACATATTTGAGAAGGAGGTCCAGTCTTCAGGTACAAACCACTGGCCCAGGCTGGGAAATGAGAATCTGGGACTTGTGGCAGGACAACTAGAAAATATGACTCCCTATCCCTTGTGGCTGGCATCAGGATGTGGTGTCCCTGTGTAGGGACAAACAGTGCATTGTGCAGACAGCAGCATGAGAAATTTATATGTGTGGAATTGCCTAAGGGACAATCAGATTCTTACTCCTGCAACACTCTATTCTACCAAAGAAAAGTACATGTGTGTATACTGAGGCAATCTTTGGTATGTGACATGTATTTTCACTATTCTGCCTCCGATATTCTTTCTGTCTCTTGCAGGTCCTGTCGCTGTGGCCTTTATGTCATACAGTGGACTGGGATCACTCCTGAGTGGGATTCTTCTGCAGGATGAGACTCAGCAGAGCAGGGGAATTCTGGGAGAAGTTTTCCGCATGAACTCCAGGATGCTAAGCGCTTCCACCAGCTGCTGGATGAGGAATATTTCCAGCCCTGTCAACCTCACCTTTCGTCACCTTGAGGTGTGTAAATGAATTCTGCAGAGGAGATCAGGGAAGTGTTTTTTCTGTTCATACTGTGAATATCTATTAAGACGTGAGAGAGACCCCTCCCCCAATGTCAAGGAAAAAGTAGAGCTGGGCCAAGATCCTCAGCTGAACTCCCTTTATTCATCCAAGCTTTGTTCCCTGACACTCAGATTCACAGGCAGATATCCTAGTTTATCAGAAATGTTGTCGTAGACATACTGTAGTTCCTTCTGTTTGTCATGTATTCTTTACCTGTTCAGGGGCGCCGACTTATAAAAAATATTGGGGGGCCCATACCGACTTATAAAAAATATTGGGGGGCCCCAAGACCTCCAAACCGCTGCTGCTGGGGGAACGAAAGGGGCGAGCCCTGGGCTGCCCCGACCTTAAGTGAACCTGTGAGGGCCCGCCCTTTGCGGCAGCCGATTGGCTGCCGCCGTGGGTGGCGAATATTAATGATGTATCATTTTTGTGCTTCATGCTGTGGCCACAGACATGTGATCTGATGGTGAATTTGGGGTGACCCAATGCAAAAATCCTGAGAATCCCTGTGGATCCATGCTTTGTAACCACGTTTTTGCACCATTGCAGCCCCAGGCAACAGTGGGTGTGTGATTTTGGGGGGGCAGGCTGTAGCCATGGACATGTTATGTGCTCTGATGGTGAATTTGGGGTGACCCAATGCAAAGATCCTGAGGATCCCTGTGGATCCATGTTTTGTAACCACGTTTTTGCACCATTGCAACCCCAGGCAACAGTGGGTGTGTGATTTTTGGGGGGCAGGCTGTAGCCATGGACATGCTATGTGATCTGATGGTGAATTTGGGGTGACCCAATGCAAAGATCCTGAGGATCCATGTGGATCCATGCTTTTTAACCACATTTTTGCACCACTGCAGCCCCAGGCAACAGTGGGTGCGTGATTTTGGGGGGGCAGGTTGTAGCCATGGACATGCTATGTGATCTGTTGGTGAATTTGGGGTGACCCAATGCAAAGATCCTGAGGATCCATGCTTTTTAACCACATTTTAAGTGGGGAGGGAAGGAAAAACACAGAATGGACAAGGAGCACGAGAGGGGTGTGCAGAGAAGCAGCTGGCTAAGAATGCAGGGGAGGGGTATAACGGCAGGGAGGAAAGGAAGGCAAAAGTTTTCCCTCACCTACCCACCCAAGCCAGCCAGCTCGCACACTCTCTCTCTCTCTCTCCCTCCTGCATGTTTTCGGCAGCACTCTGCTTTCCCCTCTCCTTGCCTGGAGGGGAGGGGCTTTCCCTGCTCTTTGTTCCGTTTGAGCAAACACAGCAAGGAAACAGAGGAGGGTGGGCAGTAAGACCCTGAGGCAGAATGCAGGAAAGCAGCCGCTTCCTCTTTTCAGGTTTCCCTTCTCCGACGCGCAGTTTGATTTTTGCCTGATTTTTCGGCTCCAGGGACCACACATTCGCTCTATAACACGTTCTATAACACGCGTGTTATAGAGGGAAAAATACGGTAATAATTTTCTTAAATTTTTTTGGGGGGTGGAGCCCCCCCAAATGAATTTTTGAGGGGGCTCGGGCCCCCTCAGGCCCCATGGAGTCGGCGCCTATGTACCTGTAACTTTGCGGCTCCTATTCTTTGCATCAGAAAGACGCATAACTTTCAGTGGACTTTCTCCAGGTCTTCCTCCAACCCTTCCCCTTTCTTACAGAATAAAGTTCCCCAGGAAAAAGTGGTTTGTGTCCACTGGGACTCTGCAAGCAGAAGTGGTGCCTGGTCCCCTGAGGGCTGCCAGCTCCTCCAGTCTAACAGCACTCATTCAGAATGCAGCTGTCAGTACCTGTCCAACTTTGCTGTGCTGATGGCCCCCACTCCAAAACAGGTGAGTCAGACTTAGGCCTGACAATGTCTGAGTTCCCTGTTGGAGGAAAGAGTGAAAGACCAGACCCTAAGTCACCGCTAATCCATTTGTTTTGGGTCTTGTTATAGTACCGTATTTCATGGATTAGATAGTGTGAGGCTACTCCAGAGTTAGTGGTGGAGAAACACATTCATAGAATACTTCTGCAAACTGCTGCAGGTTTCTCTGTCACCATTAATGGTTAAAAGGGCAATTCAGACACCTGATGTGCTGAGGTGCTGCACACTGGAGCTTGTGGAAGCTGAGGATTTTGTTCCTTTATGGAATCGAAATCTGCTAGATGCAGTGTAAAAAAACCATGTTTATCAAAAGTCAGTTTTTGGTTCTGAGAGCCACTGTCCTGTGTTACAGGGAGCTCTGATCCTCTCCATTATCAGCTACATTGGACTGATCATCTCGCTCATCTGCCTCTTCTTGTCCATTGTTACCTTTCTCTTTTGCCGCTCCGTCCAAAACAGCAGCACCTTCATCCACCTGCAGCTGAGTTTGTGCCTCTTCTTTGCAGACCTCATCTTCTTAATCGGAATTGACAAAACACACAACAAGGTATTTTGGCACATCTTTGAAGGATATGGCAGAGACTCGATAACTCTGCTCACTACCCCATCCAGTCATGCACTCTGATCCAAAGCAGTACAGGATTCTAGTACTGAGTACTGACAAAAGGGTGCCTTTTATTTCCATTCCAGATCCTGTGCTCGGTCATAGCTGGGACTCTGCAGTACCTCTTCCTGGCCTGCTTTGTGTGGATGTTCTTGGAAGGTGTGAACCTCTTCATCATCGTCAAGAACCTGAAAGTGGCAAATTACGGCGGTACCAGCAAGTGCATGAAGATATCCATGTACCTCTGTGGCTATGGGCTCCCTGCCATGATAGTTGGCATTTCTGCAGCAATTTCACCCGGGTCCTATGGGACCCATTATCAGTAAGTGTCCTTTTTAGAATATAGGGAGGCAGGGAGATCTGCAAAGGTCATCCTTTGAAGTCCTCTGTTTAAAATAATTGGATTGCCCATGTAACTAGTGCACCTCAATCTTGAATGTATTTACTGATGGATTTTATTATCACTCTACAGACCCAGGTTTGTGGGCTAACAGACACAAAGACCAGCTAAGGTTTTCCAAGCCCTTTCCACACACCCCAACACAATAAGGAAGTGGTAACTGTGATCTTAGTTAGAACGTTACTGGGCAGATGTGGATCCCACCTTCCCTGCAATCGCTGGATCCTCCTCCATCTATATTCAAATGGACATACTGGGCATTAGACATAAAACAGAATCAATCTTCATTGGGTTTCTATTTTCAGAATGAAACTACATTTATGAAAAAGTGTTTTTGAGAGGTATATAGTGAGGAATAGTTCCAGACTGTGTGGACTAGTTAGGGGAAAACAAACAAACAAGCTGAGTGAACACTGAATGTAGACTATATAATGTTGTGTACATGTAGCCGTGTTTTCAGGTGTAACTGCAGTTTTGGTGTTTGTGGGTTTTCCAAAAGTTATGATGATGGAATTTCTTTTTCCTTAGCTGCTGGCTTAACCATGAGAAAGGTTTTATCTGGAGCTTCCTGGGACCTGTCTGTGCCATAATCGTGGTCAGTAAAAATAGCTCTCATTCTCTAAAAATAACAGGAAAGTGGGGCAAAAATACAAGAAAACACAGACTGCTTGTTGAACATCTCCCTGCTTTATAACTGCTCAAGGAAAGGAAATATTTTATGGGCTGAGGTGCAGAATTCATAATTCTTGTTGTCAGCCAGATCTAGGCCAGGTCTTTGGCTTCATCTAATACTTGAAAGGAGTCCTGAGAGTTACTTCTATATTTGCCCTCATGCCTTCAGTTTAATTAGTTATCAATAATGTGCAATATCTCCTTTTTGCTACACTGATATGGGCTACAAATAATTTTGCAATGTCACTAGAAACTTTTTCAAACTGATAGTGAATCTGCATCACTCATCTAGAAGCTGGATATGAATAAAGTGAATTCCAGAGAGTTTGTTCATTGAAATGTCATCCTGATTGGTTTTCACAATATTTGCGGGAAGGTTATACAATGACCCAGTTTATTATTTCTGCTTAGTTCATGGAGCAGTTACATGAGTTACCAGTACATTGCCCCATCATTTTATTTCCTGCAAAAGGTGTGGTGTGTGTGTGTGTGTTTTACAAGCGGGTTTATTGCATGTAAGCACCAAATTTGTTTTCATTGCCCAACATAAATTTACTGCTTTGCAATTGAACCCCACTCACAAAATGCAACAGTCCTAAGAATTATGCTTCACATTTTCCCGTGGAGCACTTTTTATCCTTTCTCAAATTATTTTTCTTTTTCTCAGATCAACATTATATTTTTCTGCCTTATTCTGATGATCTTGCGTATGAAACTTGCATCTCTCAATTCTGAGATAACTACCCTCAGAAATACGAGGTAAGATAAACCACATAGTAGTGCAAAATCCAGCTGCCCGGTTTTAAGTGGTGATTTAAAAAACTGGACTTAGTGATTTGGCACCTGAGTTACTGGAACACTTCAGACATTGTAGCAAATCTTAACTGCTTTCCATCGCTACCCACAACTTTTCCAAGTCTTATGAAGCTTTGGTTTCCTTCTATTAAACATGAGTGAAGAACATGTACTTTCAAGGACAGCCACTGAGAAAAAGAGGGTTGTCTGGGATTCGTTCAGATAATACAACTTCCCAGTACTGCCCTTACCTTTTCATGACATCCATGCTGTTGCCTTCCTCTTTTGTAGGTCACTGACATTTAAGGCAATGGCCCATGTTTTCATCCTTGGTGTGACTTGGTGTCTAGGCCTCTTTCAGTTTGGCCCTCTGGCTGAGGTAATGGCATACCTGTTCACAATCACCAACAGTGTGCAGGGATTCTTCATCTTCCTGGTGCATTGCTTGCTGAACAAGAAGGTAATGTATGGAACAAGAGAGGGTAGTACTTAGAGCAAGCAATATCAAATAAAATGTAGGGCAATAGGATACAAGTGTCATTTAAATTCTACTCAATATTGATCCAGAGCAGATTCCAACATACAGTTAGCGGAGTAAAAACTTAGACCAGAGGCAATGAATATTTCATCCAGCAGAGCTTTACTGCTATTGAAGGCAAATGAGCATAATGGTCTCAGATCCAAAACATTCAGGATTGGCACTGTCCATAAGAAATCCAGTTGCAGCAGACTTAACTTAAACTTACAATACTTGTAATAAGTCTTAAACTGAACACTAACCCACAGAACACCACACCAGACGGAAAAGAGATAGAAAGAGAAAGTAAGTGAAACTCAGGCTCCTTCTGGCCCTGGTATTATAGTCGGCATGACCTTGACAGAAAGAGATAACAGAACCAGTTTAAACCAGCTGTACTCAGCTTCTCAAACATCATGAAGTTTCTTTCACACAGAGAAGCTTCCAGAATCCTCTTGAACTAAGTAGAATAGGAAAGATCTCTACACATCAGATCAATAGTTTCTGTACTAAGAAATGTAAATTGACAACAATATATAACTTAGTGCAAATTTTCAAGGCTGACTCCTGGTTTGTGGACCGTTGAACAAGGGACAATTTTGTTCCTTGCTCCCTGCAATACTCACTCCAAAGAAACAGAATTAGATTTAGTGTTTTTATGGGGAGACTAGAAATCTCTTCCTATTAGCTTTGTATTTTGAATCCTCAGGTGAGAGAAACATACTGGCGTTTGATTTCTTGCAAGAAAGATATCAAGCCTCCTGCTTCTGACATGACGATGACTTCTGTCCCCATCACCAGTCCCACGGTAAGAAAGGTGCACAATCCAGATATCTTAGCAATAATAATGTGGTTACCCTTGCTTCTGCCAGGTATTCATGGCATTCCATTGGATATCTACACATTTAGGGGGCAGATATGCTTCTCCAGCACATGCCATCCTCCTAGTAGAAACATAATCTCTCCGCAGATTGTAGCTGGGAGAAGATAGCTGGGCCATCATCTGGGTATCATATGCCTGGCTAGAAAGAGTAATGCTGGTGCAGGTTCTGAGATGTCTATGATTTCTGTACCTGTCAGTGTCCCCATGGTAAGACAGATGCATGATCCAGACATTTTCTCTAACCAGCAGTGATATGGTTAACCTTGCATCTCTCGGCCCCTAATATTCACAGAATTTCACATTCTTAGGACATCTGCCCTTTATAGGTGACAGATTTGCTTCTCCAGGGCATTTGTTCCTCCTACTATGAAATGCCATCTATTCACAGATAGCTGAGCTGTTGTGGGATTTTTATATACCTGGCCAGAAAGAGCAAAGCTGGTGTAGGCTGTGCATGATGTTGTACCTTCATTTCTGGGAGTTTTTCTCTACCTTTCTGGTTCAGCAGTAAATTGCTGAGTCAAGTGAAACCTTGATGCAACCTCGATGAACTCTAGAGAGCAATCAGAGCTCTGCCTGTAATAAAAAACATCACTTTGACCTGTGCTGTGCTGGACATTTTGAAACTTTCTTTTTCAACCATTCATTGCATGAGAATGAAAGACTCCCAAAATATCATGGGGGTGGAGAAAGGAAATTTCTTGGAAGTTTTGAGAGGGGTTTCCTTTCTTTAACTTCATCAGGTGGCCAAAGGTTTTCTTTTTTACAAGCTTTTTATTTTATTTTAATCCCATTCTGCTGAAATGGTGCAAAGCTCTTACTGCAGCTTCCCAATGGAAGGGAATTTCAGCCCAGCCTTAATTTCAGGCTCATTTTTTAATAAACTATTTGGTTTATAACCCTAGTACTGATCACTGCCTTGCAGGGTTTAACAGAGAGGAACATGGTGGGAGGAACATGTTGTTCATTGTGCAGCCTGGAGCTCGCACAGCAATTTCGCCCTAATTGGTCCCAATACCATTGCGTGATTGCAGTGCAGCCAACTTGGGATGCAACAGATTTGATAGATCCAGTATTCCATGGAATGTTTCGTAGGAAATGTGTTCAGATATTATGGATTACAGTTTTTAAAAGGACTGCTTTTTACTATTAGAGTTGCAGGTTGAGTGTTGTAGAAAATTCTCCCTGCTGTTAAATGCTGGTTTCTTAAAGGCTGAAGTGGCCGATAGGTTTCTGTGTTAAAGGTAGACAGACTCACACATTCTGAATTTCGCACTCTTTTGCTTATGCATAACCTGTGACCTAAGGAACTTCTTTCCTTATCTTTTCCAGAGGAAAGAGGAAAGCACTGCTTCAGGGAATCAACAGATGGTGGGATGGGGGGCAGAGCCGTAATCAAATACCATGTTTTGGTCTCTTCCTTCTGCATCCAAAATACAACTGAATGAAACTGGACGGACTACAGGAATTTTTCATATCCAAGCAATTATTCTTTGTTTGGTTGCCTTCCAGCTTTTTAAGGTACCAGGATTTTAAAAACCATGGAAACCTTCATTTTCAAGACATTTCCTATTGCTATTACGATACACTGTAGATCTCAAACACTCCTGTTGCCCTTTGAAGTTTTAGGTAATAGAACATGATGAGCTTAACAAAGCAATGGACATTGAACAGAGGAGAAGACTCATGGCTGTTACTGGGACTGCTTCATAGTGTCTTGGCAACAGTACCCTAATGGCAATAACTACTTACTTTAGGTAGCACTGATCAAGTCTGTACCTATATATTCATATTCTGGCTGAGGCCTTTGAGGCAAATTTTCCTTTGAAACCCAGGTTCTCACAAATATTTGGGAACATTAGAAAAGCTCAGCTAATAATTTCACCTGCTGTCACTTGAGATGAAATATGTATACATATATGCATACATACACAAATACGATGATTCTTGAGTGTGGAGAGAGAGAAAAACACCAGGAAACACTGAAAATGTTTGTTGTTATTTATTTTCTTTCCCTTTCCTGCCCCCCTTGTTGACATCGGAAATGGCACCCTATCTTAACTTAGATTAACTATAGGATTTCACACATGAATCGCAAAAAGCAAAACCTTAGCTTTGGGACAGTTTATTAATTTGAGATTCATAATTTTCAGATTGTATACTCTATGCCATATTAGCAGGTTCTTAAAATACATCATCCAGATGCTTATTTTAAAACAACACAATTGGAATCACTACTATTAGCTCAAATATCTTGCTATGAAGTTAAAATGAAATTTGGATAAGCTGATTACATGAACAGGCACAATTATTCTAGGTTGCCTTGGCAGCAAAACCTGTCTGTTTGCCCTGTCAAATGTACTATCATATTCTCAAAGGTGCTTGTTGAAAGCCTTTGAAGACTTGAGACACTGCTGCCAGCACGAGCCTCCGAGTGACCCAAACCTCAGTCCAAATACCCCAAACCTATATCTGAGCCAAAGACTCCCAGAACCCTGGCTAGCCACTTGGGAAAATCCATCCTCAAACCACAAAGCTCCTCTGGTTGGAATTCTGACTGCTTGGCCGTCTGACCAACCAAAAACCCTCACAAATAACTTATCACCCCCTTTCTCCTCAACTGACAAATCTCAGCTATCCTACCAACAATTGACAGTTAACTCGCAACTGACTGGAACCACTAGTTGGCCAGCAAATGATTTTCTTCTCATGCTTGGAATAATATTAGACCTTTAAACATGCCTGGGATCACTTAAATCACCACAACAGTTTCTACTGCTCAGTGATGGAGTCAGCCTTCCACCATCCCTCTGAGAAAATGACAGTGTGACACCAACTTCCTCACAGGTAAGGCTTCCTAAGAACTGAAACCATGTTTGGCCACAGCATCTCCTTCCTGAGACGATCTGTGCTTTTCTTTTGCAAGACTGTGTGGTTTCGTTTTGTGTACTGTGGTCAGTAAGGGATAGGAGGATTTATGACACTTTACTCAGATTATGCTTCCAATGCTCAAAATTGTTTAATTAAGAAAAATGCAGGGAGACGATGTGGCCTTGAAGATGTTATTG
This sequence comes from Podarcis melisellensis, assembly GCF_964234715.1. Lineage (NCBI taxonomy): Eukaryota > Metazoa > Chordata > Lepidosauria > Squamata > Lacertidae > Podarcis > Podarcis melisellensis. Next base: position 48,202,304 of record NC_138538.1, on the reverse strand, counting down.
GACTAGAACTCCTATCATCCTTATCCATTATCCATGGGAAAAGAATATAGAAAAACAGATAATATGTATCTGTTTTGAAGTTGTCTATGTTGTTGGTATTAGATTAATTGTGAAAAAACCACAAAAATATAAAGAATAGACAGGAAAGTACTTTGCTTTGCTCCAAGTCTCTCTCTCTCTCTCTCTCTCTCTCTCTCTCTCTCTCTCTCTCTCTCTCTGTGTGTGTGTGTGTGTGTGTGTGTGAGAGAGAGAGAGAGAGAGAGAGAGAGAGAGAGAGAGATAACTAAGTCAAAATCTCTGCAGAACTTAGAGCTTACAGGAGCCAGAGACTCCTATTTTCCTGCTGCTTTCCCCCAGGGAAAACTGCTGTTTAGTGCTCAGTTGGAGCAAACGGCAATTTGGGTTTTCTCCGGGCTGATCTTTGCTCTGATTTGGCACTAAAGAGTGGGTTTTCTCTGGGAAAGGAATGGGGCATGGGGGAAAAAATGCTCTGAAGCATGCCTAGTAAGCATGGGTCAAGCAGAAAACCATTTGGACTTGTGCTTTCTAGTCATGGGAAAAGCAGAAGTGTGGAGGAGCCTATTGGAGTGATTCTGAGAGTGGGCCTTTGTCCCTCCCCTCGCCTGCCCACTGACATCTGAAATGGCACCCCAGCTTCACTCACATTAGTTATAGGATTTTGTACATGAATCACTAAAAAAGAAGAAGATTTGGACAGTTTTTTAATTCATAATTTTCAGGTCATATATGCCACAACAGTGCTACCACCTGCAGATTCTTTACAAACTTTAGACAAATATTACTTTTTAAAGGACATCATTGGAGTTGCTATTTTTAGCTCAAATACATGGCTATGAAGTTAAAATGCTATCTGCGTAAGTCAATTAGATGAACGACTTGCTGTTGTTAAAAGGCACAATTATTTTAGACTGCCTTTGCCAGTCCAACTTGGTTGTTCTCCCGGTCAAAGATACTGTAGTATTCTCTGATGAACACGTCTCCTAGGTTCCAGCTGCCATCAAATGTGTATCCGAAACCACTAAAGCAGCCGACTTGTTTCTCCTAGAGAGAAGGAAAGGGATAGTCATCACATGCAGGAGGTTCTACAAAAATATCACCCCAGAAAGTAATTGGGTAGCAATGCATACAGTAACATTCCAGAACAAAGAAGGAAGAGTTTCTCCTTAAAAAGATAAATAATGTAGATACAACAACAATACAATAGTAATTGTGCACAAGACTGTACATTATGTGTTTGGTCTCTTAATCAACAGGATGATCTCCCAATCAATATAAACCAGAGAATTGTACAAATAAGCAAAGTATTGAAAAGTGATAGGAATCCTCCACAATTCCAAAATGCTTTTTGCCTACAAAGGTAGTGGGTGGGGGTGGAGAACACTCCCATTGGAATCATGGGAACACAGGGAGGTGCCTTAAGCTGAGTCAGACCACTGGCCCTCTAGAACAGTATTGTCTACAGTTTGACCGACTGAGTTTCATGCAGAAATCTTAGCCAGCCCTACTTGGAAATGCTGGAGATCTTCAAGTTGCAAAGCAAATGCTCTGCCACTGAGCTATGACTCCTCCCTGTGGAGCTGATGAAGAGCACAAGAGAATGGTTTCCTATCTCCTCCCCTGCCTTGCCCCCTGCCACAAAGGCAGCATTCAAGTGAATGCAAGAGGCAGTGACGGTACAGATGTGCAGCATGGGCCCATCCACATTCCTGTTTGGGCCATGGGATTTTGAAACACTCTAGAATGTATCATCACCACAAGAAGGAGATGAGGGGAGGAAAAATAGTGTTTGCTTCCAGCTTCTGTCTTCTCTGCAACTTCCATGCAAATATTTGGAACACCTGAGCGCTCCATAGATACATTGCTACATTTTGATGTAAGGTGTAATATGCATCCTGAGGATAAGTGGGCACCCAGGTTTTGCACTAATGGGGGCAACATTCTGGGGATAGGAATAATTATTCTGTGGTCAGAGATACAATATCTGTAGTCAGAGATACAATACAATTGTACTGTATTGTACAATACAATTCTGTAGTCAGAGATACAATACAATCAATAAATCATGTTGGTATGGAATTGGGATGCTGTTCAGCAGAGCAGAGCCATTATCCGAATTTGGATTGATTTTTTCCCTATCAGACATGCATGTATTAGCCCAGCATTTCTGACATTTTCAGCATATCTAATAGGATTTCCCCCTAAATATTTATTCCATTTTTTCTGTTTTCAGCCCATGTGTTCATAAAGATTTTGCACTTTAAATCTGCCCCAACCCCTTTTGAATTTGCATTCTTATGGCAAGTAAATGAGATTCGAGAATGATTATGTACCTTTAGAGTGTAGGCTGATGGAGGCAAAGGATAGTGGATTCCATTGATTACAAAAACAACGTCTGGCATATTGGAGAGTTTACTGCAGTTGATTTCACTCTGAAAAAAATAAGGAAGAGAGCTGAGTTCTTGTGTTGTTCTGATGATGAAGGAAATGAACTGGCAAACCTCAAGCTTGGTTAAGAAATGCAGTGGACTCATCCCAGTGCCAATCTCAGGAAAGAACCTTAAGAGAGAACTTGAGTATTCTGGACTTCCCTTCAGACCATCTAATGTAGCACACATGAACAGTGAATTGAACAGTGCATTGTAGCACAGTAACAGGGCATAGCGTGTTCTCCATCACTGAGAGCACATGTTGCGGTTGGGGATTCCAAGACACCTTGCTGTTTCTGGGCAGATGGTTTGGCCAACTCGTAAGCGGGGGCGGGCTGTTACTGGGGAAATTTAGATGTTGCCATTTAGTGATTGACAGCCCTATTTGTTAAATACAAGGCACGCAGCAACGGACATCCTCTTTCGCTGCGTGCTTCGGATCACCCGCCCTCCCTTCCCTAATGTTAGGCTGTTTGCTTGACCTTGCTATTGCCTGTCATGGGGTCGTCTGCTTTGGGGCAGGGGCCCGGTAGGAATTTTGCCATTTGGCTGATTAGTGTGTGCCACTTGGTTTTCGCCTACCACTTAGCAAATCGTCACAACTTGTAAGGTTTGCGGTTAGGCATTGGTCTGGAATTGGTTGCTGGAGGGGTATGGATTCGGCTGTGCCTGCTCCTCCAAAATGCTGCTGCTGCTGCTGAAGGGTTTTACCGTTAAAGGAACCCAGGGGTTCCCCCAAGCTTTTGTCCGAAACCCCCTGGCAAGGGGCTAGGGACACGCAAGCCCCTGGGAGCATGCTGGGGAGAGGTGAGGCATGGTTCCCAGTCCCGTCTCTCTCCCCAGGTGACTTACCCTTCCTGACTTCGCGGGGGGTGTGAATGTAAGAGCTGTCCCTGTGCGGGGGCAGTTAGTGTTACCAATGCCTAAGCAGCCACTGACATTGCTGTATTTGAATAAAGTTGTGGCCAAAATTATGCCAATTTTTTTTTTTAAAAAATTAAGTATCAATTGTGTTTTCCTTTGGGGTGTATTGGGGACCTCGACACGCAACTAGCTGAAGATTGCAAACAAATAAACTCAAAGCTTTGAGTCCAGTCTTCATATCCCAAACCATATCCTCTCAATTAAGATGATACAACCATCCATTCTAAATTCTGCTCTGAGACCAAATTCCCCATTCTAAAGGGATGCTGATGCCATGCTGACACACTGAATCTGTATGTCTGTTCTTTCTTGAAATATTGTGTTTGGGGAAAAGAAAGATATCACAACTGGGAATACAACTATTTTGAGGAGAGGCAATGGTACTAGATAATAGCAGCAAAGCTTGCCCCCCTCTCTCTGCAGATGGAGTGCAAAAGAATTGTGCACCTTTCATATTTGTACTCAAGAAGGACCTTCCGCAAGTTTAAGGTTGCATGACAAGGTACATCTGCTGAACTTCCTTCTTCTGCATAACTCTTAAAGGTCCTCTTTTGCCAAGAGCCAATAAACCCATGAAAAACATATCCTCACTTCAGCTAACTTTGTTAATTCAACATTAGGCCCATTTTTTCATTGGATGTCACACTGGTCCAGCCAAACTCCAGTTTGTTTCCTTTTCCTGCTCTTACCATTGCCTCTCCTTCCTGCACTCTCACTACATACTCACAAAGCCTTGCATGCCATATCCCCTATGCTCAGGCACATTAGTGTGCATGAGCAATACCATGAAGAACTGTGAAGACTAGGACTGGGATGCAAGCAGGAATCCGAGGTCAAGCCTAATCTTAAGCACCTTACTCTGCATGTATCTGAAATGTGAGCTCAGCTAATGATATGGGGTCTCTTTCAGCTACTGTGTGAAGACAATGGCCAAAAAGTAAAACTTACCATGCCAAAGTGCGTTGGAGTGGCTCCAATGGCTTTTTCGATTTTAATCATATCATATTTGGGGCCAAGCAAGAGGGATGTCCCTGTATCAACGATTCCGTGGCATCCACCTTTGCAGGCAATCTCTGTACCATTCACTAAAACGCTGAGAAATGAGAAATCATTAGACTGTGACATAGAACATTCATTGGATCAGACCACTGGTCCATCGAGCTCAGTATAGTCTATGGTGAATGGCAGCAGCTCTCCAGGATTTAAAATGTGTGGTTCTTCTAACCACGTTTGGAGATATCAGTTATTAAACCAGGGATCTTCTGCATGCAAAACATAGGCCCTACCACTGAGATACAACCCTTCCCCAAACATGGACTTAAAACAAAATGGATAGTGGGATATGATAAGTGGTTTCAGGAAGCTATCCATCCCTATGTAGCTTAGGTTCTCCATTGTGCTAGCCAATATTACATCACATATTGGAAGCTGTAGACGGTAGTAAAGCAAAATGCATGAACTATTGATTGTTAGGTCTTCAGGGCAGGAACCTGTCCTTATATACACTGTAGATCACCATGAACATAATAAATAAATAAATAAATAAATAAATAAATAAATAAATAAAATGATAATAACATTGACAATTCATCCTAACAACTGACATTTTGCAAATACAAAGTAAACTACATATTAGTATTTACATTTTATTGCAAATCCTTCTCTTCATTTCCTTTTGTGCCTTATATTTTTAGCTAGCCAATAACTAGGGCTGGATCTGCACTGACATGTAAAAATGCCATTGAAGGATTTTATTTTAAAGTTACATAGCTCTCAATGTAATTTCTCATTGCCAACTGATTGCGTCTCTGCAGCACAGCGCTGGTGTCATATTTTTATAACACATTTTAATGTTATAACTGACCAGTATAGATTTGGCCAATGAATATTAGTCACATAAAATTTCCATTGTTATCGTAGACGGCACCTACTTTCCCTTGTGGCAGTCCATATGTTAAGAGTACCTTAATGCTACAACATCAACTACTAACAATAATTCCTGCTTACCTATCCAGTGCAATCTGCCAAAAACCCGACTGATAATTAACAGGTATCCAATTAATACGACCAGTATAGTGAGATTGATCAATTCCACCAAAAATGAACTCACTTCCTCTTTTCTTTCTGAAACATGAATATATGGTGTGCTGTTACCAAGCCATTCATTCAGAATAAGTTGAACTGCATGTTAAAAAACGAATGTATCATATTCTTGTACCTCTGTGCAAATTACTACCGAAAGAGGAAAAAAAGAAAGGAACATTCGTAATGCACCAGTATCTAATTGTGAACAATGAAGGCTCTAAGATTCTGAAAGGTGAATGCTGTTAATACTGTATACTTTTCCTGTTTTGTTCTCCAGATCACCATGCTTCCTGTTCTGCTTTGTACATCACACACTGACTCCCCCCTTCATAATCTTCATAAGATTTGTTCTTCCCTAATTGGTTTTCATTGTGATTTTAAGGGAGCCAGTTTGGAGCAGTGGAGGCCATTCCAACCTCAGTTTACCTCCAGCCAGCCTCACCTGCCTGCCTGCTTGCACCCAGTCCAGGGAGTGTCATTGCCTGTGAGATGCCTTCCCCTCAGTCAGTCTTACTGCTGCCATTATATACACAGCAGGGAGGAGAATGGGGAAGAAAGCGAGAATTGGTTGTCTTTGCTTGTGACTGGCTATGCTTCCACATACTGTTTGCCTTCCTGCCTTCTGCCCTAGAAAGGCTAGCTGACATCACTCCACCCTTCACTCTGGCCTTTGTCTGTCTAACTACTAGCAAGTAGAAGGAGGGGGTCCCACTTATTTGCTGGCTAGCACAGAGATCCTTCCTTTGTTGCCTGGATAACTCATCACCTAGGCTATCACTTCAGCAAAGAAGCTAGCCTAGCTATTCCAGGAATTCGAATCCTCGATTAGATTTTATCACTTGTTGGATCCAGGAATTAAAGGGGTCTTGCCATACAGCCTAGGCCTCTCACAACTCATAACAATACATTTTGCTGACTACTTGACCTTAAAAATAGACAGGTGAAAAGGTCTTTGTAATGCTGTCCTCCCATTATTCTGGATGGGGTACTGTTGCAATTGGGAACAGAGATTCCATAAGTGTTTTTAGGTAGGAGGGTCTCAAGGTGATCCAATATTAAATTAAAATCAAAAGCGATGTGAGCTATACTGATGAGATATAATCTAATTTCCTATTCTGCATTTACATAAATTATAGAATGCTCTCCGTCTTCACTCTCAGCCTCTCAACCTTCCCACATCAACATAGTTCACCTGAACTTGGCTCTTCCCTTAAAGCAAAGCTCTTCTCTCAAGGAGCAAAGAGCAAGATGGCACAGTCAACAAATCAACTTAGCAGTAAAGCAAAATAGTATTTACCTGCTGAGATAAACAGAAAATTGGTGTTTCTCAAGCAAGCCTTCCTTCATCAGGCTATCAAAGAACGGAGTTGCTTTTTCTTCAGAAAGGGAGGGGTATGCTAAGCCCAGGATCCCATCAAATGGCATGTTGACAAAAGCTTTACCTGGCTCAATGGTACTCAAGCCAAATCCCTGATGAGAAATGGAAAGACTGGATACCTAGGAGAGAAGCAAAGTACAGTGAAGTACAGAGCAGGGTTCTACTAGTGATGTTCATCTGCTTATTGACACACACAAACACACACACACACACACACACACACACACACACACACACACACGTGATGTATTGAAGGTGCAGCCCTGTGCATGTTAACAAAAAGGAAACCTCATCAAGCAGTGTTCTGTCTTGCTTTTCTTTTTAAACATGTATGGAATTTGGCTTTCCAGAGAATAATATTCAAATGTGGATAGCGGGTAAGAGTGACACATCCCAGTTTTAAACGTTTTTATTCAGAAGTAAATCTCAACAATTTCATTGACATTTACTTCAGGATCCCATGATTTTGTACTGCTTCAATTTTGTATTACTTTGATGCTCACAATGGACTATGCTGCTATGTGGGGAATGCTTTGATGTATATTAAAAATCAAACTCAGGGTTGGCATGTTCCCACCATTTTTTATTTTATTTGGCAGTAGCCCTTTCTGCTTCCCCCCAATAATAATAATAATTCTCATTTTCTTGATTGATATTGGATTGAACCTTTCTATGATATGAAGTGATATCTAAGTATGTGTCACAGAACTATCATAGTAAGTCACCAGTTGGTTCTTTTTTGTTGTATTGTATAATGTTTTGATTACTCAGTAAAGTCTTTTTAAACAAAAAACAAAACAAAGCTATTAAGTTAAAATATATTTTGTTTTGAGTTCCTTTATATGCATCCATCTGCAGCTACATCTACATATGTATTTATGTATATATGTATACGTGTGTGTGTGTGTGTGTGTGTGTGTGTAGCCAGAGGAAATAATGGGCTGTTTTGTTTTTCCTGTGGTAAAATTTGAGTTCCAGCATTCAAACAGGCTGAGATTCACTGGCCTTGGAAATGCACAGAACCAATAGCTGAGTATAACATTGTACTGTACCTGTATAATACTATTAGTTTACCTTAACTGTATCAAATACCAATATTCCTTTCATGCTTCCGGTCCCATACACAATGTGGAAGTGTTTTCCTGTTCTGCGGAAGGTAGAAGACTTAGATGAGTCAAACCTCCGATGTTTTACTAAAAGTAAAAAAGAAAGAAAGCATTAAATAGATATTAAAATTGTGTTTAATTAATCATAGATATCAGGCAGAAATCACAGTATAAAATAAAACTATTGTAAAATTTTAAAGTAAAGGGTATTTGGAAAATACTAGCAATCTTGTTAGTCTACCTGCAGGAAATATTTAGATAAAATTGGGAGCTATTATTATTTAACTGAATAAATTTTCTCTCCCCACAGACATGCATATATTCATTCTAACATTTTCGTACCATTAACTAAAAATGTCTGTGTTCGATGATGGGAATTGAGTTTCACACAACCAAATCCACTTGATATTCTTGTATACTCTTATGCGTGTTTACTCAGAAGTAATGCCTCTAATGGACTTTGATGGCACTTCCTTCCAGGAAAGTGGGTATATAGGATTGGAGGCTCACTTGTCAATCCAATGCATATTTATTCAGAAGCAAGTCCCTGTGCATTCAGTGAGTCCTAGGTAACTGGAATTATAGCCTCAACCAGACTCTGGATTTCTGGTTGTGAAATAATGAGCCTATTCCTTATAGCTCCCCACCACCATTTTACATCTGACTAACATGTTTGAATACTTTGAGATACTCAGTTACTTACGGCATGCCTCACTACTGCACTTGACAGATGGTACCCAGAGATCGGATGACCCAGTGTCAAAAACAACAGAGAACTTCTGTGGCGGGGTTCCAATGTAGATTGTTCCATAGTATTCGAGCTGTTGATTTATAAAACAAATACACTTTGTAACACTTATTTTGGTTACTTCTCTCTTTTTTTCGGCTTTTGAAAATTTTAGTCTCTCACAGATATGCAAGCTAATCACTGTAAATTCGAGTGCCACATAACTAACTGAAGGGTGGAAGCAGGAAATAGATTCTTGGCAAAGATTGGTTCATGCAGAAAGGGGATTTCTTTTCCCTCAAATAAATGAAGAATAAACATCAAAATGTTCAAGCTGAATGCACAGAAACATAACCTACAATCAGCAAAGATACAACAGTAGGGCTACCAATTTCCCCCAGTGTCCTTCTGTGCATAGTCAGTAAGGTAAAATAATATTTTTCTGGCTCACATCACCCCAACTTGCCCTACATGTGGTTCAGTAGGGTGGCCAGATGCAAAGGAAGTCAGGACTCACAGACCTTTAATGGATGTGTAGAATTAGGGTTGTTATTTAGCAAAGGGCATTTCAGCAGGTGTTAAGTTTGCATGATGAGAAATCACTCCTGCTGGAAACATCAAAGGTGCAAGAGCTCTGTTCTCTTTTGCATCTAGCTCCCCCTAGGTGTCAATGGGATTTCAAAGTGCTTAACTATGGGTGGATCATGGGTACAATCCATCCAAAGTTAGTTTCAACATGTCCCATAGAAATCAACAAGGCTTTAAGCTAGCCATGACTAAATCATATTCGGTTGCTTTTAGTGGGAATGACTAAGTCTTGCTTAATTGTGCCTATTATGTTCTTAAGCCTGCATGCCGAGATAAATATAAAAAGGGTCTCAACTGAGTCTCATGTATATATTTGGGAATGTTGTTCTGCAGCACAGCAAATTGATAAAAGCAAAACATGAACTCACATCCAAGAAATCCAGAAGCGGTTCCTTAGACACATGGCCATTTTTTGCAAAAGGGAGGTATTGACAAAAGAAGCCATAACACTGTTTCAAAAGAAAATCTTCCAACAAGTTTTCCTCCCTGAGAATCTTTCTTAGACTCTTCCTCCTCTCCAAAGAAATCCTGGTACAAAACAAACAAACAAACAACAACAACAACGTATTTATATGCCACCCATCTGACTGTGTTACCCCAACCACTCTGAGTGGCTTACAACAGATTAAAACACAGTAAGATATCAAACATTTCAAACTTCCATATACAGGGCTCCCTTTAGATGTCCTCTAAAAGTCAGGTAGTTGTTTATTTCCTTGACATCTGATGGGAGGGCATTCCACAGGGCGGGCACCACTACCAAGAAGGCCCTCTGCCTCGTTCCTTCAGGGAGGGTGCAACTACTGAAAAGGCCCTCTATCTGGTTCCCCGTAATGTGCTTATTTTGCAATTAGTCTTTCCACTCTATAGTCCAAAACTTAAGAATAGGTTTGATGCAGTGTGTATATATGTATATATACACACAAATATAAGTGCGCGTACACCCACCCCCACCCACCCCACACGTTCTTAGATTTGTAGATACAATTCACACTCCCTTTCCTCTCTTGCTTGATTAGTTAATCAGAAAGCACATATGTCTGTGAAGTAAATATCAGCAACATACTGATAACTTACTTAAAGAGACATTCGGAGAGAGTAATAATGGTGAAGAGAACTGTAAGGCACTTCATCCTGCTTGTTCAGCAGAGGCTGCTCCAGTTTCTCTAGTGTTTGTTGCAGAAATGCTCTTATTTTATAGCTCCTTGTGAAGTATTCAATGTTATTGGAAGGGTGAATTATGATATTTCATCACAGAAAGCCCCTCCCATTCCAGGAAACCAAAACTGACCAGTCATATTTCTTTGTAAATATGCTGAAATTTTCCCTAAGGTGTGTCCTCATCATAAAATATTTTCAGTTATAAATAAATCCAGTGAATAAATTGCCATACATTATATTTTCATATCTTATTTGAAACCATGAAGATGTGCTGATGGCCAATGCAGGCCAGTAGTCTTCAACCAGTCCAGACTCAAGACTAGAGATAGTGGAGAAATTCATCCAGGCAAACTGAACAGGCCCATGGTTTGCGTGTTCATTGTCTTTGTGGTCTTGCTTACAGAGAAATAGGGTGGCTTTCCAATACAGGGGCTGAGCTTGCTTGCTTGTTTGTCTTTGAGAATTTTGCCAGTATGGCAACATTGCTTTCTATACAATTCAATCAGCTTCTGTCAGACTTGGCATCTGAACTGAAGTGCCTGCTACTACTGAAATCTGTATTTGCTTTAACTTCAGTCTCATTGATTGATTGTGGGGAAAATGATGTTAGCCATTAACTAATAACATTCACCATCTTATTCTTGTCTCTCCCACCCCTGCCCCCTGTGACTTTAGCCTCCTTCCTGCATTTTCTTAGTCCTTTCTCTATTGCCACTTACAGGTCTTCCCTCCTTTTACACTTCTTCCTTTTGTCAGCTCACTGCCTGTCCCCTTTCCCTCTCTGTTGACACCTTCGTCTACCTTCTCTTTACCTAATCACACAGCGGAGTCCTCTCTTTCTCTCACCATATTCTACTGTCTTTCACCAGCTTTTATTGCTTTTCTTATAGGCATTCAAAGCCATTCCATCACGCTCGTATGGCCCAATAAGAATTAGCTAAAATCATCTCTCCACCCCTTCTTCACACACGTAAATCTACTTCTGATGCACATGGAAAGTTTAGCACATATTTCTTCATGTGTAGCTCACCAGAACATTAAAAAAAATAAAAGTGTTGGTGTGAGGCTGAGTGAAATGGGCATATGACCAGATACCCTGAGAAGGGAGAAAGGTAAATATGAAGCAGGATGAAGGTGAAGGGCAACAGGGCCACTTGAGGCATTAGGAACTTGACAGCCGAACAGAGAGACCTCTAAATGGATCCCTTCTCTCTGCCCATTAAGGAACTTTCCCCTTCACCCAGTCTTATTGCAGGTTGCTGGGAGTATTATTGGAATAAACATGTGTTCCGGCTCCCTCCAATTCTTACCACCTTCAACCACCAGATTCCTGTCATCACTGGTAGGGTCCAGAGGATGCCATCATGGCAGCAAATGGGCAACCAAGCTCTCCCACTGTACTGACACTTCTGCATTCCAGCATCCTTCCATTCCTGGAGGAGTTGAGTCCAGAAGGCCACAGAAACAGGCTAGAAAGTGAACCAAGAACCTCTGCTGCATACAGAGGTAGAGCCAGGGCCAGCCCATCCATGAGACAAGGTGGGATGACCACCTTAGGCAGCGAGATCCACAGGGGCAGCAGATCCCGCCTCCAAGGAATGCATCACCTGCTGTTGCTGCCATTGCCATGTGCTCCTTGCATGCCGGATCTGCTGCCTCCTCAGCAGCCCCCCTCCATGCCACCTCTACAGCGACTTGGAGGAGCTACTGGTCTCCTCTTAGGTTCTGCATTCACCCAACATGATTCAGAGCTAACATGGGACTGAACTTTCAACTTAATGCGTTTTAAGAATTGGGTAGCAAGAAAAACAAGGAAACTTGGACCTAATCTAAATTCCACCAAAACAGATGAATCACTTTTATTTGGGTGTGATCATTAATGGTGCAACATCAGGAAGGTGATATAGCTTTCACAATCACTCGTTTCTTCAGAAGAAGTTTTGCAAAAGCAACAGCTGTGAGGATGAAGACAGCAAATAGGTGTGATTTCCTTTATGCTGGAGAAATTTGTAAGTTCCAACTCAAAGCTCAAAGCTGCAGTTCAGCTGCCCCAGAAATAAGGAAAGGCAGGTTGACTCTTCAGTAAGCTTGGTTATTTTATCCTTAACAGTTGTTTTTATCCTCCAGTCTTCCTTGGAGAATTGTTAAGGTAAGCAGCCTGTTTTTTTCCAGGAGCTTCCCCCCCACCCCCGATCACTTCCTAAAAATAGGTGATACATTGGCTACTTTCCAGGTTTGTTTCCATTCTATTCTCCATTTGGACAAGACTTATTTCTTTTAAAGAAGCCTTCTTGCCTATACTAGCTTCTTCGACATTGCTCATTAACTATGCTGGTATCCTTTGGTCTTTCATGGTATCTTTCCTGATCTGTACTATACAGTCAGTGGATGGTGAAGCAACCTAAAAACTCCTTGACCAAAAGACTCACCCATGTTCTAGCATGTTGAAAAGGCTGCCAGGTTTGGCCCTTGAATCAGATGTCTCATCTGGTCAGAATGTGAAATTGTGAAAGGAGGCCGTGAAAACAGATGTTGCTCCAGAGAAACCACTAGCTGGTGAGGGGGCACAGTCCTTTCACTGCCACACAGTTTAGGACAATATGTGATTATCAATAAGGGCAGGCATGGAGAACTTTTGACCCTACAGTTTCCATCATTCCTGAACTCCGGCCATGCAGGCTGGGGCTGAACTGCAGCTCAACAACATACAGGGGCCCACAGGTTCCCTGTCCCTGCAGGAGGAGTGCTTGTATCCGTGACAACTCTCCAGTTCTGTGTGTGGTATTAGTGTACAGTACTCGCTGTGTATAATTTATAGGGCATAAAAAAGAAATAAATGAGTAAAAATACTGTTGATGTACATTGGTGGCTTTTTACTCTCTCTTTCTCTCCATAACTTAAACTTGACTGATCCTGAGACTGGGCCCTTTGCCCTTGCCTTTTTCCTCCCCATTGACTTCAGAAATGGCACCTCAGCTTCACTCACATTAGCTATAGGGTACACAAGCTATAGGGTTCACTCACATTAGCTATAGGGTACACAAATCACATCCAAAAGCTTAGCCATGGAACAGTTTATTAATTTGAAATACATAATTTTCAGATCATATATGCCACAACAATGCTACCACCTGCATCTTCTTTGAAGGCATATGATGAACATAATTTTAATAGGATACCGAGTGATAGTATTTGTTCAAATACATTGCTATGAAGTTACGATGACGTTGGCATTAGTTGATTAAATGAGAAACTACAGCACTTGCATAGTTTAAATGCAGAATTTTTTTTACACTGCCTTTGCCAGTCCAACTTGGTTGTTCCCCCTGTCAAATATACTGTAGTATTCTCTGAGGAACATATCTCCTAGTATCAAGTGATCATAATCTTTGCTGCCAGAGCTAAAACCACTCTTGCAATGGTCGTCATCCTAGAAAGAAAGGAAAGGAAAGAATATCCTTAAGATGTGGGTGATTCGACATCCATATCAACCAAGAAATTAATCTAGGTAAAAATGCACAAGGAAGGGTTGCCATATTTTAAACCCTAGCATAAGGTAACATTCCAACATAAAGAAGGCGAAGGAAGGATTTTTCCTGGAAGAAAAGTCTCAAAAGGAAATAAATATTGTAGATGTAACACTAGGACAATAGTAATGGTGCACAATATTGTAAATCGTGTATTCAGTCTATAATACTTAGCACAATACCTTAATAATGAACAACCAAATTGTACAAGTTGCGTGTTGAGTCCCACAATGCCACCCACCAAAAAAATTCACACTTCACACATGATTTTTTTTGTTTAAGGTTTTTGGCATAATTTTGGCCACAACTTTATTAAAATACAAAAAATGTGAGTGGTTGCTTAGGCATTGGTTGACTATCTGTCCATGCCCTCAGGGACAGAGCTGGCCCTTCCGGATTCCAGCGGAAGCCAGCGTGGGAAACAAGTATTGGGTGAGAAATGAAGCTGGGAATCAGACTAACACTTCTCACCCTCATGTTCCGGTGGGGCTTGCACGGCCCAAGTCCGACTCCGGGGACAAGGACGAAAAGAATGGCAAGCCCCTGGATTCCTTTAACGGAATTCCCTTCGCATCATTTGGAGGGATAGGCACTTACCCCTCCAAGCACCAATTTAACCAATGCCTAACCGCCAACCTTACAAGTTGTGACGATTTGCTACGCAGTAGGCAAAAACCAAATGGCACCAGCCAATCAGCCAGATGGCAAAATTCCTACCAGGCCCCCGCACCAAGGCGAACGACCCCATGACAGGCATAGCAAGGTCAAGCGATATGAAAAAACCACCCTATAAAAGGGAGGGAGGGCGGGTGATCCGGTGCAAAAATGGCCAAGAGGACGTCCTACGTCTGGCCCCTGTATTTAAAGACTCTGACCCCTCCTCCAAATTGGCAACAATCAAAACTCCCCAGCAACCCAAAGTTAACCACTTAAAGGCTTGGGTTCCTCACCAAATTTGCCTAGTCACTGCAGGGTGGCCTGTTTCCCCAACCGCAACACGTGCTCTCTGTTAGGGAGAACACGCTTTGCGTGTTGAGTCCCACAATGCCACCCACCAAAAAAATTCACACTTCACACATGATTTTTTTTGTTTAAGGTTTTTGGCATAATTTTGGCCACAACTTTATTAAAATACAAAAAATGTGAGTGGTTGCTTAGGCATTGGTTGACTATCTGTCCATGCCCTCAGGGACAGAGCTGGCCCTTCCGGATTCCAGCGGAAGCCAGCGTGGGAAACAAGTATTGGGTGAGAAATGAAGCTGGGAATCAGACTAACACTTCTCACCCTCATGTTCCGGTGGGGCTTGCACGGCCCAAGTCCGACTCCGGGGACAAGGACGAAAAGAATGGCAAGCCCCTGGATTCCTTTAACGGAATTCCCTTCGCATCATTTGGAGGGATAGGCACTTACCCCTCCAAGCACCAATTTAACCAATGCCTAACCGCCATGGAGCCCTCAGCTCACCGCCAAACCACTCACAGCCTCAACCAAGACCTCAGCTTGGTCACCACCGCACCAATCCAAGCCTCATTCCCTGAAGCAGAAAGGTGCACACCATCAGCACTGGGGAAAAAAAAGGATGGCCTCTGAAAAAGAATCTTGGGGTGGGAAATCACATCACCACCCAGCTCCAAAACCTTTTTGACCACCGCAGCATTGATGCGTTTTCTGGCCCTTTCAGTGGCGGCCGGGCAACGACTGCCCCTCCAAACGCAGCGTTGCAAGAGCTTTGACCAAAAGATTCTCGCTGTTGGCACCATTGCCCGCAGCGTCTCCAGGTCACCCAAAATTGCAGCACGTAGTGACAAGCAGTCCATGGTCACTATGTCGTTCTCGCCCAGCTGCACCACAATAGCAGCTGGCGGCCCCTCCAGGAGCAACTGCCTCCGGATACTTGGCAGGAACTCTGACCAGCGCATTCCTCGTCTGGACAGCCAGGACAACTGAACGTGTGGAGGAAGACCGAGATCTGGACCCCATCCAGATTGCTGTGCTGCGACGCCAGCCCAATGGACGATACTGTGCCCCACCATCCAAATGCGGACCACCGCTAAACCTAATAAAAGTATAAAATAAAAGCAGTGTAAGATACCAATTGTCAGCGAACATAACCTTTGAACGCATTTGATTTCCAGCGACCCAAATCCTTTATTATGGCAGCTGACAAGCCCCAGTGGGCAGCTGTCGTGGCAGCCCCTATCCTAAAAGAATGGGGGGCGAAACCTTGTGCTGTGCCGCCACAAGCCAGAATCGCCTTACGCATCACCTTTGCAAACTGGTGTCTTGACAGGGGCAAACCATTCTCATGCCTTAGCAGAGGCCCCATTGGTTCACGACTAGCAGCACCTGACCTCAGCAGGGCAGCACTGATGACTGGGCCCCACCATATCGTCAGTACCAGCAAACATTGTGGGGAAGCAAATAATCCCAAGGCAATCGCATCCCGCCAGGCGTCGTTCCCCTTAGGGGAAAGATGCACCCCATCTGCCCTAAAGAGGGCAACAGCCTTGAAGAAAATAGCAGGGTGCAATATTACAGAACCACCTAAAGCAAGGGCCTATTTTATTTTATTTGTTATTTTATTTTATTATATTTACTTTATTTTATTCTATTGTCCACCACCTTATTAACATGCTTTCTGGCCTGCTCAGTGGTAGTTTGTCTAGGCATTGGTTCCCGACTAGCTGCACCTGACCTTAGCAGGGCAGCACCGATGACTGGGCCCCACCATATCGTCAGTAAAAATAAACAGTGTGGGGGAGCAATGAAACAGGATCAGACTCAAGCTCACCCCCAAATGCTCCCAGGGACTCTTGTGTGGCCCTACCCCTCGAAAAGGGTCGACAAAAGCATAGCGAATCCTTGGATTCCCTTAATGGAATATCTTTGCGCATTGGAGGGGATAGGTGCTCCAACCCCCCCCTCCAGACCACCTTGAACCAATGCCTTAAATTATTTTGAGTCCAGGGAGAGCTGCCATCAACTCAATCCAAGTCCTCTTGCATGCAGGAAAGCAAACTTATGCTGGAGGAAGACAGCAAATATTCTCGCCCAGCTGTACCACCAGCACTGCGGGAGGACCTGCACAGGTCACACTCGACCACACCAAAGGAAGGATCTCCTCCCAAAGCATTCCCCATCTGGACATCCAGTAAATGTTCACATGGGCAGGAAGACTGAGATGGCGCCCCATTCCAAACTCGTCAACATGCTTGTCAGCCTAGTGTACGATGCTGTGACCCAAATGTGCACAGCTGCTCCTATGAAAAAAGGAAATAACAGACAAGCATCAGCACAGACATCATTTGACACTTCTTGATATAACCCTTGTCAGCGTCAGACTTCCAATGACCCGTATTCACAATCCTGTCTACTGACAAGGACCCCAGTGTGCAGCCTTTGCAGCAGTCCTATTCGGAAGGAATGAGGCGTGTTCAGCGGTAAGCAAGCCGCAGGCTGTGATAACTGGTGCATGACGTAAGCACATTGATGCCTGGCTAACGGGAACCCATTTTCATGCACTAGGAGCGGGCCAGCCCCCAGGGAATGAAAAGCCAAATATTATGTTATCCATAACCAGGCAAGGGCCCTCCTCACTTGTGGCGGGAACCCTGATTGTGGCACTCCTGCCCACTAAGTCTGTTTTTGAGTTCCCGATTCTAAAGACAAGCTCCAAAGGATAAGGAAAAGTCCTGAAGCAATAAGCCTCCAGACTCTCAGCCCCATGCTGGCACCAACAACCATTTTCCTAACCCTCAGTGCGAAAATGCAATGGACTACTGAAAGGAATCTCGCCTTGATCTTTAACCAGCAGACAAGTTTTAACTTGTTGCAGATACTACATAGGTAAAATTGACAAACTTCCTGCCCGCTGTCCTATGAGGTTGGAGCCTATTCCAACCTTCCAAGGCCCTGCGCACTATAAACTTTATACAAGGGTCTCTGAAAATTAAGCTTCAGTGTAACAGATATTGCAGCGGACTGAATTCTGATAGTTATAACAGCACGCCCAATCTGCAGCAGGTGGACCAAATACTGCAGGATCTGCTCAGAGGATAGGGGCCAATTCATCTGAATGGCCGAGGACTGCCAGCTTAAGGCTAAGAAATCCATCCAGGCCATCCCATAAGAGCTAAAAGCAGAAGGGGAAATGGAAGCTGCTGCTCTCTGTAAATACTAATTGTTGTCAAAATGCCACAGGTGGTCTGGAAAAGTCTGGCAACAGCTGAGATCTGAAGCACTTCATCTGAAAATGGGATAGAGTGACAGCAACATCATTAGAGGATCCCGTAATTTGGAGAGAGGAAAGCACAATATTAAACCTTAAGCGGCGCAGTTCGAAAGCGTGAGCGGAGGGGCGGAGAATCTGCTGGAGCGTGAGGACTGTTTTGCCAAGACGCTCACCACTACCTGGTTATCAGACCAAAAGCAGATCCGATGGTCACTGAACTCCTCGGGCCACATGTGAACTGCTACTACAATGGGGAAAACTCAAGAAAAGTTATGTCACATGATTGCCTCATCACACCGGGCTTGAGGCCATAGCTTTGCACACCAGCGGCCCTTGAAATAAAACCAAAGGGCAAAGATCCAGCAGCACCAGCATGAACCTGAAAATCCTTGTGCAGGTTCAAGGTATCCTGCCATGACGAACTACTATTGCATCCATTCAGGAATTGCTACCATCGCCTGATATCTGCCTTCACCACACTTGGTAGGCATACACAAAGGTAAGGGCACCTCAGGCCGCAGGCAGCTTGGCCTAGTGGGAAGATTAATTAAGTGGCCCAGAGGAAGTATTACAAAATAACTTTCTTCAAGGCAGACAGCTTCTCCATAGGCAAGTGGTTTGTTTTAGCAACAATATCCACTGGATCCCTAAATAAAATGGGAATAAGGGCAAAAGGTATTGAGCTATTGCTTGCCAGCTTCCAGCCCCCGCTTGGGCAGGGGGCATCTTGTGCTGCCATCATGATATGCAAATTTACAGGGCCGACGCTGGCCAGAACCCCTAAAGAAGTCCTGACAAAGCTGCCGCCGAGCCAGCTTCCTTTTCCGACACACACTCTGTGCAATGCAAAAAACACGCTCTGTGCAATGCAACTACACACTCCGTGCAATGCACACACAAACCCTCCGTGCAATGCAACTACATACTCTGTTCAATGCAACTACACACTCCGTGCAATGCAAAAAACATGCTCTGTGCAATGCAACTACACACTCCGTGCACTGCACACACAAACCCTCTGTGCAATGCAACTACATACTCCGTTCAATGCAACTACACACTCCGTGCAATGCAAAAAAAACACGCTCTGTGCAATGCAACTACACACTCTGTGCACTGCACACACCCTCCGTTCAATGCAACTACACACTCCGTGCAATGCACACACAAACCCTCCGTGCAATGCAACTACGCACTCTGTGCAATGCACACACACTCTGTGCAATGCAACTACACCCTCCATGCAATGCACACAAATTCCGTGCAATGCAACTACACACTCCGCGCAATGCACACACACACTCTCTGTGCAATGCAACCGCACCTTCCGTACGATGCAACAACACACTCCGTGCAATGCAACAACACACCCCTGTGCAATGCAACAATACACTCCGTGCAATGCAAACACACTCTCTGTGCAATGCACACACCCCTGTGCAATGCCACTGCAAATCTCTCACGCAATGCAATGCAATTGCAGCCCGTGCAGCGCTGTGCCCTGCAACGCACAGAACAAACTGCAATGCGGGCACGCAAAGGTGCTTACTCCCACTTGCATATTGCAAACGTGGCGCCCGTTACATCCCTCGCAGTGAGGTAAACACCAAAAGGACCTAGGTGTCCAGGTAGAGCAATGGGGGAGCATGCAGCTGTCCCATACAGGGACCAATCCTGCAACCTGGGCATTACCGGCACTATGCGCTGACCCAGTGAAACCAATGCTTATAGACCACATAAGGACACTATTCAGGCCGGAAACGCTTCCAGGCCATCAAATTCTAGGACAAAGCCCTAGGATCACCTGCTAGGCCAGGCATAATTGTTTCCAGTGAAATAGGAGAGTTGAGGTAGCCCACAGCTTGCCCTTTTAGAAGGAAGCACCCCTTCAAGAAAACCCAAAGTTCTTTTATCACAAATGGGCAGAACTACCCAGCAACAGAATAGCCTAAAAGGAGCAGTTAGTTTTGTTTTGTTATAACAATGGCTAAGAGGGGGTTATGAACCCTGTCTCCCAGGTCCTAGTCTTACACTTTAGCCACTAAGCCACAATGGCTCGTCTCTAAAATGGCATTCACCACTATCAGGGCAAAACAAACTTAAAGAAAATAAACTTGTTCAGAAATGGCATAGTTCAAGAGCATATACAGAGTGCTCTAATCCTTGGAGGCAGAGAGCCTCTGGGGCCGTCTGCCTCAGATATACATTAGGAGCAACTGGGCCTGCAAGCAGATACATTCCTATAGCGAGAATGAGTCACGTTACAGAGACTTAACAATTAACTGCTACCTGTAGCAGACTTAGGCTTGGAAGTTAATGTGCAGGCCGAATAGGCCTCCCTGTTTCTGCTCTTGAAAATCTTAGTCTCATAGCAATATTAAAGGAAGCCAAATTAGTGCTCCCACCCAAGGCTAGCTTAAAATTTGGCCAACAGCGCTGCACACACTCAAATTAAAGCCAACCTTCGGGGATACTATAAACGAAAGTGATTCCAGCTAAGCTGGGAACAGCCCTGACTAGCCCCACAATTTCAACGAGAGAAATGGGGGAAACCTTTTGCGAAAGAAAGCCCCTAACGGGGGCTCTTTCCCTATTGGGAAAGGCAAGCCACAGATACAGGGAGAATCTTCCCACAGGGCAGGGTAAGGGGTGGGATGGGAAATAGAACAGGAAAAGGGGGGAATTAAATTATTTAAGGGACTAGAGAGGATTAAAAAGAAAGGGGAAATAAAGAAATAAAGAAATGTAACCAGACAATGAGAAGATTGTCCAAGTGCTCCAAATGATCCGGTGCAAAAATGGCCAAGAGGACGTCCTACGTCTGGCCCCTGTATTTAAAGACTCTGACCCCTCCTCCAAATTGGCAACAATCAAAACTCCCCAGCAACCCAAAGTTAACCACTTAAAGGCTTGGGTTCCTCACCAAATTTGCCTAGTCACTGCAGGGTGGCCTGTTTCCCCAACCGCAACACGTGCTCTCTGTTAGGGAGAACACGCTTTAGCAAACTATTTTTAAAATTATAGGCAGTCTCCACAATTCAAAATGGTTTTTGCTCTGCTCTGTTGGAAGAAATAATTGCATTGAAATGCCATCTTATCCCTGGAATTATGCTGGCTTAATGATGATAGAATCAGTTCCAGAAAAGGAATCTTTGCCAAGCCTACTTGGAAATGTTGGAGGTTTACACTGTGAACTTCTGTTGACAAAGCAAATCATCTACTATTGAGCTATGGCCCCTCCCTATGGAGTCAGTGGAGATCACAAGAGACTTATTTCCCATCTCCTCCTCGCTCCACCTCTCCTGCTAGCTATAAAGGATAGGATCACTGTGTCCCTCCGCCAAGAGAAGCCCTTCTTCGGGGCTACATGTGGTGTATTAAGATGGTGCTGAGAATGAGATTTAGAAACTCTCTTGATTGTGTCATCACTACAAAGAGGAAACGAGGGGAGAAAGAACATTATTTGCTTCAAAATTCTTCCCTATCTGCAACTGCCAAGCAAACACATCTGAGAGCTGCATACAGTATATATGTTGCTATATGTGATGGAAGGTTTAAGTCCTTCTCGGGGTCATCAGGCACCCATGTTATACAACATGTCAGAGGCAACCTTCCTGGGTTGGGAATCATCTGTAGTCAGAGATACTATACTAAACTGTCATAAAACTATGTTGGTGGGGAATTTGCATTGGCCTTTTTTTCTATAAGACTTGCAAGTTTGGGTCCAGTTTTTCTGACCGTCTCAGGATATCTAATAAGCTTTCTGCCCCAAAATGTATTTATTCCCCCCCCCTGTCTTTAGCCCATGTGTTCATAAATATTTTGCGCTTCTAATCTGCCCTAAACTGTTTGAACCTGCATTATTATGGCAAGTAGATAGTAGTCCAGTTCTATCATATACCTTATGAGTATAGGCTTGTGGAGTCAAAGGATATTGAATTCCATTGATTACAAAAACAACATCTGGCATATTGTGGAGGTTTCTGCAGTTGAAGGAATGCTGAAAGAGATAAGGAAGAGTTGAGTTTTTGCATTATTCTGATCATGAAGGAACTGAACCAGCAAACCTCAAGTTTGCTCGAGAAATGTCATGGATTTGTCCCTGAGCCAATCTCAGGAAAGCAAACATACCGCTTTAAGTGAGAACTTAATAACCATCTAGTGTAACTCACAGGTTTGAACAGCACACTGTAGAACACTGTAGCACAGAAGCACGCCATCTAGCTGAATATTACAAATAAATCATCTCAATACTTCACATCTAAACCTCACAGTCTAAAGCAATGGAGATGATGCAATCCATTTTTAAAGTCTGGTATGAGCCCAAATTCCCCATTCTAAAATGGGTGCTGATGGCAGGCTGATGTACTGAATCTGTGTTGAGAGATGTTGTCTGGAGGAAATAAAGCCAATGTATTTTGCGGACAGACTACAGTACGAAATAACAGCAGTGCTCTCTATCCAGGGCTTTCTCGGCCGCGGCTCCAATCTGGTGGAACTAGGGCCCTGCGGGACCTGACATCTTTCCGCAGGGCCTGCAAGACAGAGCTGTTCCATCAGGCCTTTGGTCAGGGCGCAGCCTGACACCCTCCTCTGGCAATCTGCACAGAATTTTGCTTGATGGTTGCCATTAATTTGATCTTAATTTGATTTTAATTAATTTTATAATGAATGTTTTTAGAATGCTGGACTACTTTGATTGTTGTTAGCCGCCCTGAGCCCAGCTTCGGCTGGGGAGGGCGGGATATAAATTAAATTTATTATTATTATTATCTCCCCCTTCCTTTACTGGTTGTCACAGCTTATTTTCTTTTCCTGCCATTTCCATTGTTGTAGCTTGGGTGCTCATGCACATTTGCATGCATGTGCAGTAAGTATAAGTATCATGAAGAACCATGAAGCCTGACACTGAGGTGCCAGCAGCTGTAGTCCAGGAGGCAGGGGCACCAACTTGGGCCCCAGATTATGGGTGCCCAATGGCACCTGCGACGTAACATGACGTGTTGACATTATGATGTCATGTTACATTGCACACACTACAGCAGTCCCTGGTAGGCCTCCAATGCAATCTCCGGGGTCATGTCTGAGGTCTCTCAAAGCCTCCAATGTCACTTCCAGTTTCTCCTGAAAGTGCTTTGGGAGGCCCCGCAAGGCCTTGGATGTGACTTCCGGGGCCTTGCGAAGCACCCTAAATCACATCGGAGGCTCCGCAGTGCGGGTGCCAAACACCCACCATTTTTTGTGTGGTGCCTGGGCCCCCATGGGCCCCCTGGAGTTGGTACCAGTGCCAGGAGGTATCCAAAGTCAAGTCTAATCCTCACCACCTTCAGTTGTGTGCCTCTGAAACCTGAGCTCCAGCTAACAATTAGAGTATGGAGTGTGGACACTAGAGTGATAAGGATGAAACGCACCCTCTATCTGTCCATGTATGGGACTTGGACGTAGAAGAACGGTTTTCAGCAGAACTAATAACTGCTGAAAGTTCCTTCTCTGCACAACTATTAAAGGTGCAAGAGTTTTGTTGTGTTTTGCATCTGGCCACCTTTCATGTACTGTATAGTGGATTCTTTTCAGAACCCTGAATATAGGAAAGGATAGCTAGATAGCCCAAAGCACATACAACAGTACAATAAACCCATGGGACATTCTCAGGTTATGTCATATAAAAATGGCAAGGTCACACATGAAATCACCATCAGTCAGAGAGAAGCTTCCATGGATCATTCTCTCATTGCATCAGGATCTTCCAAGAGCCAATCAGCCTATTGAAAAAAGGACATCACTTCATTTAATTGTGTGGATTTAGCATTAAGTTCACTGGAAGTGTTTATTTCACTGGACGTCACCCTCCCAGATTGTTTTCTTTCCCTGCCATTTCCATGGTCATAGTTTGTATGCTCATGTACATTTGCATGCATGTGCAGTATCATGAAGAACTATGAAGCCTGGCACTGAGGTTTCAGCAGTTGCAGTCCAGGCGATATCCTAGGTCAAGCCTAATCCTCACCACCTTCGGTTGTGTGCCTCTGAAACTTGAGCTCTAGCTAACAATTAGAGTATGGAGTGTGGACGCTGGAGTGAAAAGGCTGGTACCAGGCCTCTTTCAGCTACAGTATGAAGACAACCAGCAAAAGTCAATCTTACTTTTGTAACTCCAATGGCTTGTTGGATTTGGCTAATTTCAGATGCTGGGCCGAGCAAGAAGGACGTCCCCGTGTCAAGAAGTGCTTCACAGCCATCTCTGCAGGCGATTGCCTGACCATACACTAGAATGCTGAGAAATTGGACATCATTAGATTCTTTAGATTCTGACATGAAACGCAGAGAGCAGCTCTCCAGGATTTCAGAGAGGGAGTTCTCATAGCACTGCCTGGAAATATCAGCTATGCAACCTAGGTGGAATAAAAAAACCATTCTGAAAATGCTATTTTAAAAATAATAATAATTAAAAATACATTGAATTTTCCGTACGGCTCACCATCAACATCTTGCGTCACATTGTATATTTCACTTAAAACACACTTAAAACGTTTTCTTTGCAGTTGTATAGCTATGTCCCTGGAGCTTCTGCTTGCAAAGCAAATGATCATCAGCTGAGGTAGGGCCCTTCCCCAAACATGGGTTGGTTTTTTTAAATGGAGAGTGGGATGTGATAAGTACTTTCAGGTAGCCGCACTGGAAATAGTACAAGGCATAAAACAAAACTCATGAACTACAGATTGTAAAGTGCTCAGAGCAAGGACCTGCCCTCATATGCTCTGTAAATGCCATTTATAAGAACGGTCCTATATAAGTCATTCTAACAACGGACAGCTAGAAAACACAAAGTAAGTTGCACATTCGTATTTACATTTTATTGCCCTCCATCTCTTCCTGTTTAGCTAACTAGTAGCCATTAAAATTATTCAGACAAACTTTTCAGTTTTATTGTACCCAGTCAATAAGTTAAGATTAACAATAATATTGCTAATACTATTAATAAGAATAATTCCTGCTTACCTGTCCACTTCAATCTTAAATTTCCTATATGTGGCAGGAATCCAGTTAATAGGACCAGTGAAATAAGATTGATCAATTCCACCAAAAATGATCATGCTCCCATCTGTTTTTCTGAAACATAGATATATACTGTGCTGTTGTCAAGTCATTCATTCAGAATAAGCTGGACTGCATATTTAAAAAGTGTATGTATCATGTTCTTGTACCTCTGTCCAAATTAGACAGACAGACAGAGAGAAAGGAACTTTTGCAGTGCACCAGTATCGACTGGTGAACACTGGACAATGAAGGCTTTAAGATTTTGAAAGGTGAATGCTGTTAATGTTCTATATATCACCATGCTTCCTATTCAGCTCTGTATATCACACACTGACTTCCCCCTTCACAATCTTCATAAGTTTTGTTCTTCTAATTGGTTTTCATTGTGATTTTAAGCAAGCCAGTTTGGGGCAGTGGAGGCCATTCTGCGGAAATGGCTTCTACTCCACCAACCTCAGTCTACTTCCAGCCAGCCTCAGCTGCCTGCCTGCCTGCCTGCACCCAGTCCAGGGAGTGTCACTGTCTGTCAGTTTCCTCCTCCTTAGTCTGTATAATTGCTACCATTATATCCTCAGCTGGTTGGAGAATGCAGACAAAATCAGCTGGCTTCATTTGTGGCTGGCTCTGCTTCCATCTACAGCTTCCCTTCCTGCCTTCTGCCCTACAAAGGCTTGCTACCTCCCTTTCAAAAAACCATTAAGGTTGCAGTGCCAGGCACTGTAGCACTGACTTCTGAGCTGACATGTACAGGATGGGCTGTATATTAGCCACCCGATGGGAGGGAGCAATTTATACCCTTTGGTTCTTGATCTACCCCCAAAATAGTCAGGTGAAGTGGTCTTTGTGATACTATCCTCCAGTTATTCTGCATGGGGTAGGATAGTGAATTGGAGCAAAAACTCCTAAAGTGTTTTTTGGGGGGAGGTTTCAAGTTGGTACAATATTAAATTAAAATGAAAATGAAAAGGATGAAATACAATATTTTTTTAATTCCGTATTTCCATGCATTAAATAATAGTAAAAGAAGCAGGGGTGTTGACCTCTTCACTCTCTGCCTCACGTCTTTCCACCTCCCTCTCTTCCCACATTAACACTTAGCTCACCTGAGCTTGGCCCCTGCTCTCAAGGCACAACAAGCAAGATGGTGCAGTCGACTGCTGGGTACTAGAAAACTGGAGGGACCTTTTCTTCATCAGCATCAAGTAGCCTTGACTACAATAGCTTATTCATCCCTGGAGGGGCTCAGCATTCTGACCAAACTGGGGATTGAGGTTCTAGTCCCCTCTACCCATTAACCTCTGTGCAAACAAAGCACAGTGGCAGACAGAATTAGCCAACCTGTAAAGTAATCTCAGGTGCAGTTTCCTTCCATGAGTCCTCCATCAACATGCAACAAATCTTCTTAGCAGTAAAGCAAAATAGTGCTTACCCGCTGAGATAAACAGAAAATTCGTCTTTCTCAAGCAAGCCTTTCTTCATCAGGTTCTCAAAGAATGAACTTTTTTTCCAAGGGTTTAAGCCGAGGATCCCATCATATTTAGTTCTGGAAAAGGGGTCTTCTGACTCACTGGTACTCAAGCCGAATTCCATATTGGAAATGGTAAGATCAGATATCTAGGAGTAAAACACAGTCTTCCCTTACTTTTGTATCACGTTGTAAAGTACAGAGCAGGCTTCTATGAGCATTGCATTCAGGCTACAATCCTGTGCATGTTAACATGGAAGGAAACCTCATTTGACCTTTCAGACAATAATATTCAAACATTTATAGTGGCAGGTAATAAAATATTGGGGGTGGCAGGTAAGTCCCATCCTGCATAATTGATCACAAGACACAGTCCATGCGCACCATTTGAATGGCAAAGCCCATTAACTTTGAGGGGCGGCCCCCATCATATAATATTTGGGGGGTGAAGGGACCATGGCCCATAAGAACTGGCTTCTATGGATAGTGGGCAAGAGCAAATTAGGTCCTAGTTTTAAACCTGTTTATTCAGAGGTAGGTCTCATCAATTTCATTGATATTTACTTCAGGGTTGCATAACCTTAGTACTGCAGCTTTAATTTGTACTACTTTGATTGTAACAACGACAATTTAAAATAAACTGAATTCCTTGAGGAGCAGCCATCAATGTATATATACTGTGCATAAATATCTCCACAGAATATAAAGGGCTGATTCAGTTTTTACTGCTTTAAATTTTCCAGGATTCAAAAACATTGAGAAGTATCATCCTTGGAAATGCACAGAAGAGTCAATATTTTTATAAGCTTGTATTCTCAACTTGTCCTGTATCTATAAAATACTATTAGTTTACCTTGACTGTATCAAGTCCAAAGATCCCTTCCATGCTTCCTTTCCCATACTTAATGGAGAATGGCTGTCCTGTTCCTTGGAAGGTAGAAGACTTACTTGGGTCAAATCTATGGTGTGTTTCTAAAGGTAAAAAGGAAACAGAAATTAATTAATACAAAAACAGCTTTTAATCAGTGATCAATAGCAGAAACAAACTGAAGGTATAAATTTTCTGAAGAGAATAATTGTAATAAAAGGACATTGGAAAACACTAGGGAAATATTTAGATAACAGGAGCTGGGATGTATTACTTTTTTTACTAATCTCACCAAACACAATTTTTTTTACTAATCTCGCCGAATAATTGATGCTTTTGAATTATGGTGCTGGAGGAGACTCTTGAGAGTCCCATGGGCTGCAAGAAGATCAAACGCATCCATTCTTAAGGAAATCAGCCCTGAGTGCGCACTGGAAGGACAGATCCTGAAGCTGAGGCTCCAATACTTTGGCCACCTCATGAGAAGAGAAGACTCCTTGGAAAATATCCTGATGCTGGGAAAGATGGAGAAGGGGACGACAGAGGACCAGATGGTTGGACAGTGTTCTCAAAGCTACCAGCATGAGTTTGACCGAACTGCGGGAGGCAGTGGAAGACAGGAGTGCCTGGTGTGCTCTGGTCCATGGGGTCACAAAGAGTCGGACACGACTAAATGACTAAACAACAAAAGACTGTCCCCGGGACAGGTGAGGCTGCTGATCCCTTATTTTCAAATCTGAAAGTTGACAGCTATGTACAAGGTGGGGACTCAGATTGAGCACCTTGCAGCTGAGAATGGCAGGCTCATGCTGCTCTCTCTGTATTAATTGTAAACTACTGTAAATCTTCCAAGAAACTCATTACTTCTTTTTGGAGCTTGTTTGCCTGCCTGAGATCATTATACCTGATCACTGAAAACTAAGATCTCTCTCTCCAGCAGTGGAGTGCCCTGTTTTGCCACTTGAAGCATAATGGGATGTGCCCCCACTCTACTACCCTGCCCCCCTCCACTGCCCCCCTTACTTGGGCTGTGTGGGGACACTGATGACACATCAGGTAAATGGGTATAGGATTGCAAGCCCACATCAGGTAAATGGGTATAGGATTGCAAATTCTACACATATTTATTTAGACGTTGGCATCACTGAGTTCAATCAACCCTACTCATATGTAAATAGAATTATGACCTGAGTCTGCAATGCTGGATTGTGAAATAATGAATCCATTCCTTTACACAACTTCATAGGCCCCCCCAGGTCATTTTTAATATCAGAGTGACATGCTTGAAGACTTTTTTATAGTCAGTTACTTACGGCATGCTGGACTACTGCAATAGACAGAGGGTACCCAGAGAGTGGATGATCCAGTGTCAAACACAACAGTGAACTTCTGTGGTGGGGTTCCAATGTAGATTGTTCCATAATATTCAGTCTGTTAATTCATAAAACAAACACAATTTGCAAAACTTTCCTTCTTTTTAGGCTTTTGAACATTTTACTTCCTCACAGATATGCAAGGTAATCACTGTAAATCTGTGCTACATTTTTTTTAAAAAAAAAATAGTTAGAAAGGAGAAATTTATTTCCTGTCAAAAGTGGGATAATGTGAAAAGGGAATTGTTCAAATAAACAAATAATAAACGACATAATGTAAAAGCAGTATGTGCTTTAACATAACTCACAAACAGGAGAAATACAGCAGAACTGACATTTTCCCCACTTCAAATAACTTCTGTGCATAAGAAATAAGTGCCATTGTAAAAACCTGCAGTTTCTAAATATATATATAATAACAGATTTTAAAAAAAGAATAGATTGAGACAATCTGGGATATGCAGCGAAAGATGAAAACAATTTTAAGGAACTACAGAAAAGGGGGGAGGGAAGTCAAGATTCAAAGTGTAAGAATTACTGTTGATTGATTTGTAAAATATTTTCCTTTTTGTTATAATTGAAAATTATAATTTTTTAAAAAAAAAACAAGTACCATTTATTGCCATAGAAGAGCTCTCACAATGTTCACCACAAAAAGCAAGCTAAAGTACCATTTTTCTGGCCTACACAACACCCTGGCTTCATCATTTTCCTGCTCTGCCCTTTAATAAGATGCCTAGATGCAAAAAAGAACACGGTTCTCATACCTTGAAT
This sequence comes from Podarcis melisellensis, assembly GCF_964234715.1. NCBI lineage: Eukaryota > Metazoa > Chordata > Lepidosauria > Squamata > Lacertidae > Podarcis > Podarcis melisellensis. The sequence continues at coordinate 48,172,611 of NC_138538.1, read as the reverse complement.
AGTTGTAATAAAGGGGCGCTCAGCATCTGTGAACTTGAATGAAAAGCCACAATCTGCTGAAATTCCCTCTTCTACACAACTATTAAAGGTGCAAGAACCCTGTTCTCTACTGTATCTGGCTACGCTAGGTGTCAATGGGATTTCAATGTAATTAACTTTGGCTGGATCATAACTCCTCTATGGTAGTTATCCCGCAAAAGTTAGTTGCAACTTCTTATGTTGAAAACAACAGGGCTTTGTGATAGTCATGACTAAGTCCCATTGTGTGATTGAGTTGTGGCTGTGTTTTGCTGAATTGCATCTAACATATTATGTTGATAACCTCTGGGTGTCAGGAGAAATATGAAGAAGTATCTCAACTGAGCATCATGAAAACTTTGAGGAAATGTTGTTCAGCAGCACAGCAAATTGATAAGAGCAAAACTCTTTTGAACTCACCTCAAAAGAGTTCAGAAGTGGTTCTTCAGCCACCTGGGCAGCATTAGAAATATCTGAGTTGTATTTTGTACCAATGTCATAACGGTATTTCTGAAGAAGATTTTCCAGCAGATTTTTCTCCTTGAGTGTGTCTCTAACTTTTGTCCCTCTCTGCAAGGGAATCCTGGAACATAAGAAACAAAATTACTAGGTTTGGATTTTCTGTCTCCCTAAAATTTGCTATTTTGCAACCTGTCTTTCCACTCCATAACTCCAAACATAATAATAGGCTTAATATCACCATCCCATCATAGCCATAGCTAGGTAATCTTGCGCTCCTGGCAGAACTGTCCAGATTGTGCCTCTTAGCCACTGACAAATTAGGTTTTCTTTCCACCTCTCCTCCATCCCCCCTTCAATTCACCCTCTATTTAAAACCTTTTCTAATGAGGCAATAATTAATATTTTTATAGACATATTTATGGACATATTTTAGCCAATTTTGTGCCCCCCCTAGCCTGTGTCCCTGGTGGGGGCCCACCTTGCCACCCCCTAGTTACAGCCCTGCACACCTTCCAAACTCTCTTAACTACTAGATCTAAGTTATTCCAAAAATTTGGTACTTAGAAAATTGAAGTGAAAGTCTGCACCCACTCAATGCAATCAAAGTCTTTTTTTAGGATCAAGAAATAGTAACATAGCCTATAATCTTGCACACATTCATTCATGCATCTTTTCCATAGACATGGGTGGGATTTGAACAGCTTTTATGCAGGGGAAAGAAGCCTGTGGATCTCCAGAGGTTGTTGAGCTCCATGTCCCATCAGCCCCAACCAGCACGGCAAATAGTCAGGGATGGTGGGGGTTCAAGTCCAGCAACATATGGAGTGTTAGGATCCTAGTTCCTGTTGTAATGCATGACAGGGATGATAATCTCCTTTATCTCTCAATTAATTTAAGGAAGATAGCTGAAAAGAAAAAAAAAACTGTAGGTGTGTAGCGTGTTTAATATTTGACTGACATAAAATGAATTCTTTGCAGCCCATTTTTTAAGATTCCTTTTGTTTCTATTAGTGTCAGCAGCACTTCAAAGTGTGCTATTGGGCCCTCAATTGCTGATTACAAAGAACAGTTTGACAATTCCACTTTCTCTTGTCACTTCGGACATGCTGTGGTGACCTTCAGGTGCTGAGAATCATCCTGTTACTGCGCTACTTAAGGCAAGGGATAAAAAAAGCACACACACAAATGCCCCAAAATATTGTTCCATCTCAAATTAGACGTAGCCATGCTTTCTTCAGTGAGTCTATGTGCTTCTACCCTTGTAACTGCGGCCAGAGGACCATTTTGCATTTATTAACCTCCTCTCAGCTGTGTGTATATGTTATATATATATATATCTGAAAAATTATATAAGATTTGAAGTTATAATTCACACACTCTCTCCTCTTCATTAGTTAATCAGAAAGTGTAGCTGTCAGATGAGTAAATATCAGCAACAAAACAATAACTTACTTAACAAGACATTCGGAGAGAGCAACAATGGTGAAGAGAACTGCAAGGTACTTCATCCTGTTTGTCCAGTGGGGGCTGCTCTAGTTTTTCTGGTGCTTGTTAGGGGAAAACTCTGTTATTTTATAGATGCTTGAGAAGTGCCCACCATCATCTAAATATCATATTTCATCACAGTAAGTCCAGCCCATACTTGGAAATGAGAAGTAATCAGTCACCTTGCTTTGTAAACAGAATGAAATCATACCTAAGAGGAAGTCATGTATTCAGCATTTAATAGGGTAAATATCTCACTCGCTGGATTGTCACCTTGTTGGGGGTGAGTGGGCTTGCACATTCCTATCACCCTTGTGAGCAAAGCCATCAGGAGTCGCGTACTCCCAGCAGAGTCACCCAAGACGGTAAGGTCAAAGGGAAGGATCTAGACAAAGAATGATCCAAGAAGTCCTCAGAAGCTGAACAGGTGGAAGATAACAAGATATGTTACAATGGCTGTGAAGGTAGATGAAGGCTGCAGCAGATAAGAATCTACCAGTCGTTGTGGTACTCATGCCATCAAAATAGAGCCTTACTGCGAAGACTGAGTGTTGGTCAGCATGCACTGATCTACATACATAAAACAAATTCATGTGCAGGCTTCTTCCAAAACCCCATCCCAAACCCAAACCCCCAAAGTCCCATGGCCATCGGCAAATAGTAACGGGGGAAGGACCGTGAAATCTGGAATATATATATCAGAATATGCACTGCTTGCAAATGAAGCACTGTGACACTCCAGAAATTTTTCATGTGCAAACATAATTAAAATCATGACCACATGTGACCACCTCAAGAGCACATGAGCACAAATCATCATGAATGGGAAAAAAGAAGAGAAAAGGATGCCAGGAAGGACCTGAAATTGCACAAAAAGAAATGAATCAATCTTATTTTGGGGGATTGTCATTTCCTTAAGGGTGATATACCAGCCATTTAGGAACAGAGAAAGCTACCTTATACAGAACCAAGCTGTTAGTCCACCTACATTATATCAGCAAATGTTCTCATGCCCTTGATGGGTATATCTACCGGCATTGTATGTCCAAAGAGCAAATTTACCACTCTTATCTGTGGTCCTCAACACATATATTTGAGCACAATCACTTTGATGTCTTATTAATAACAAATGTAAATATTTATCACTGCTATTGGACTAAGCATTCTAATGGAAATTTGATAAGCTGCTCAAAATGGAATGAGATAAGCTTCTCAATAACTTTGCAGGTGTGTGTTAGGTTAAGTCTGAACGCTTAAGTCCAGTCAAAGGCGACTATGGGGTTGCAGCACTAATCTCGTTTTTCAAGCAGAGGGAGCCAGAGTTTGTCTGGAGACAGCTTTCCAGATCATGTGGCCAGCATGACTAAACCTCTCCTGGCGTGACAGAACACTGTTTACCTTTCTAACGCATTAGTGCCTATTTATCTACTTGCACTGGTATGATTTCGAACTGCTAGGTTGGTAGAAGCTGGAACAGAGCAATGGGAGCTCACCCCGTCACATGAATTTGAACTGTCAGCCTTCTGATCAGCAAGCCCAAGAGGCTCAGTGGTTTAGGGTATATCTGAACCAATTTTTCCTCATGGATTTGCACCTAATCGGAATGTCCTGTGATGATCTTCTGCACAACATCCTGAATTTTGCTTTACTTTCACAGTCCAAACCTGATGGGTAAATGTCTTTCAAGTGTGTGCTATTCAATTGTCTCAAACACAACAAGGGTTAAGAATTCTGAAAAATTTTAGTCAACTGGAGGTGCAAGAAAAACTAAAAATTATGAAAGGACAAAAGTCACTCTACACCTCTGAAAAAGTGGCTTGTTTGGCCTTTAGAACAGCAATTTTAAGGAGAAAAAAATTATTCAGGAGAGCAAACTCTTATCTGACAGAATGCCTGGTTTTAAAAATTATTTTAACGGTATAAAGTATTTTATTCTGTTTATGTAGTTTGTTTTTTGTAATGTCATTTTGTAATGTCACTTTCTACATATCTCCATTTGAAGAACTGTCCATTTATTCCTACTCTTGCCTTCCGGCTTTCCAGCTAATTCCTGATGCTGAGGAGGACCTCTCCTCTTAGCCTATGACTGCCAAGCTTAATCAGGAGTCATTGGTGAGGAACTTTGTCAGAAGGTTTTCGAATGTCCAAGTATGCTTTGTTGACCAGATCATCTCTATGTGCTTGTTGACACTTTCTCAGAACTCTAGTAGGGTTTGTGAGACAACTCTTTCCCTTGGAGGAGCCTTGCTTGGTTCATAAGAGCCAACTCCTTGGGGCTGAGGTCCCCCCCCAATAAAATATTTGAGTGGACCCATGGACCCCAAAGTTGATGGCCATTGCCATTCAAATGATTTTTGTGTACAGCATCATATGATTGATTATGTGGCGTGAGGCTTACCTGCCTCCCCCAATATTTTATTTAACTTGACACCCCAAGGTTGGACATTTTATCCTTATTAATACTTTCCACCAGTTTTTGCTGGAGAATTGTTATGGTAAGCAGCCTGCTATTTCCAGGAGGCCCCCTGGATCCTGTCCTAAAAATTGCTGATACATTGTCTACTTTCCAGGTCTTGGGTATGATGATCTTAGGGACAAGTAACATGTTTTTGTTAGAAGATCAGTGATTGCACATTTTCATTCACTGAGAACTCTTGGGTGGATGCCATGTAGACTCGGTTATTTGTCCATTTTTATTTTGTTTATTAGGCTTAGAACTTCATTTCTTATCAGCATTCATCAGTTCTTCAGAGTTGATCCTACAAAAGTTAAATCATGGTTCCGGGATCTGCCCAAAATATTCTGTTGTGACGGCTGAAGCAGAAAACTCAGTCAGCTTCTCTATGATTCCCTCACCCTCCTTTAGCACTCATTTGACTCCCTCTAGCCCAGCCATCTCCCTGCATATTTGAAGTTCTTCTTGTTAGTCTTAATCTTTTATGTGTGTTCATCAATTTCCTTTCTAGCATCCCTTATGGTGTACCTGCACATTTATTTATTTTTTGGGCAATGTTTGCAGTGATGGAGTGTAAGATACAATTACCCAGGGTGGGTGCGTGGGGCAAACCCTCAAGGGTGGTGGGGCACAGAGGAAGCCCACTGCAGCTTGCCTCGCAAAGTGGCACATGCGACGCACTCACATTCCGCAGCCAAGCAGAGGAGGGAGATGGCAACACTGCAGCCAACTCTCCTGCTCTCCGCCCCTGGGTCAGGCTTCACCCGGGAGTGGAGCTTACACGAGGTTCCACTGAGTGAGCCTGTCATGGGGGCACTTGGTTGCACCCCCTCCGAAGCAATACACCAGGGCCACGGTCCCCCAGCCCCCCCACCTTACTGTCTGCTTGCACTTTTTTCTTTTCTTCCCCCCCCCCCACCAAAGTTTGTGTTATTTTTTATCTCAGTTTGGACAAGACTTTATTTGTTAAGGGAAGCCTTTCGCCTCTAGTAGCTTATTTGACTCTGCTCTTTAACCATGCTGGTATCCTTAGGGCTTTCATGGTATCTTTCCTGATCTGTAGTATACAGTCAGTGGGTGGTGAAGCAACCTAAAAACTCCTTGACCAAAAGACTCACCCATGTTCTAGCATGTTGAAAAGGCTGCCAAGTTTGGCCCTTGAATCAGATGTCTCATCTGGTCAGAATGTGAAATTGTGAAAGGAGGCAGTGAAAACAGATGTTGCCCCAGAGAAACCATTAGATGGTGAGGGGGCACAGTCCTTTCACTGCCACACAGTTTAGGACAATATGTGATTATCCATGAGAATGGCACCTCAGCTTCAATCATATCCAAAAGCTTAGCCATGGAACAGTTTATTAATTTGAAATACATAATTTTCAGATCATATATGCCACAACAATGCTACCAACAGCATCTTCTTTGAAGGCATCTGACGAATATAATTTTTAATAGGACACCGAGTGATAGTATTAGCTCAAATACATTGCTATGAAGCTACAATGACATTGGCATTAGTTGATTAAATGAGAAACTACAGCACTTGCATATTTTAAATGCAGGACTTTTTTTACACTGCCTTTGCCAGTCCAACTTGGTTGTTCCCCCTGTCAAATATACTGTAGTATTCTCTGAGGAACATATCTCCTAGTATCAAGTGATCATAATCCTTGCTGCCAACGCTAAAGCCACTCTTGCAATGGCCGTTATCCTAGAAAGAAAGGAAAGGATATCATTAAGATGTGGGTGATTCGACATCCATATCAACCAAGAAATTAATCTAGGTAAAAATGCACAAGGAAGGGTTGCCATATTTTAAACCCTAGCATAAGGTAACATTCCAACATAAAGAAGGCGAAGGAAGGATTTTTCCTGGAAGAAAAGCCTCAAAAGGAGATAAATATTGTAGATGTTACGCTAGGACAATAGTAATAGCACACAGTATTGTAAATTGTGTATTCAGTCTATAATAATTAGCATAATACCTTAATAATGAACAACCAAATTGTACAAGTCAGCAAACTATTTTAAAATTATAGGCAGTCTCCACAATTCAAAATGTTTTTTGCTCTGCTCTGTTGGAAGAAATAATTGCACTGAAATGCCATCTTATCCCTGGAATTATGCCGGCTTAATGATGATAGAATCAGTTCCAGACAAGGAATCTTTGAGTTTTAAACTGTGAACTTCTATTGACAAAGCAAATCCTCTACTATTGAGCTATGGCCCCTCCCTGTGGAGTCAGTGGAGATCGCAAGAGACTTATTTCCCATCTCCTCCTCGCTCCACCTCTCCTGCTAGCTATAAAGGATAGGATCACTGTGTTCCTCTGCCAATAGAAGCCTTTCTTCAGGGCTACATGTGGTGTATTAAGATGGTGCTGAGAGTGAGATTTCAAAATTCTCTAGATTGTGTCCTCACTACAAGAGGAAATGAGGGGAGAAATAACATTATTTGTTTCAAAATTCTTCCATATTTGCAACTGCCAAGCAAACATATCTGAGAGTTGCATATAGTATAGATGTTGCTATATGTGATGGAAGGTTTAAGTCCTTCTCAGGGTCATCAGACACCCATGTTATACAATATGTCAGGGGCAACTTTCCTGGGATGGGATACTATACTAAACTGTCATGAAACTACCAGTATGTTGGTGGGGAATTTGTATTGACTTTTTTTCTATAAGACATGCAGGTTTGGGTCCAGCTCTTCTGACTGTCTCAGGATATCTAATAAGCTTTCTGCCCAAAAATGTATTCCATTTCCCCCTTCTTTAGCCCATGTGTTCATAAATATTTTGCACTTCTAATCTGCCCTAAACTGTTTGAACCTGCATTATTATGGTAAGTAGATAATATTCCAGTTCTATCATATACCTTACGAGTATAGGCTTGTGGAGTCAAAGGATATTGAATTTTGTTGATTACAAAAACCACATCTGGCATTTTGCGGAGGTTTCTGCAGTTGAAATAATGCTGAAAGAGATAAGGAAAAGAATTGAGTTTGGACATTATTCTGATTATGAAGGAATTGAACCAGCAATCCTCAAGTTTGCTTGAGAAATGTCATGGATTTGTCCCTGAGCCAATCTCAGGAAAGCAAACATACCGCTTTAAGTGAGAACTTAATAACCCTCTAGTGTAACTCACAGGTTTGAACAGCACACTGTAGAACACTGTAGCACAGAAGCACGCCATCTAGCTGAATATTACAAATAAATCATCTCAATACTTCACATCTAAACCTCACAGTCTAAAGCAATGGAGATGATGCAAATGGGTGTTGATGGCAGGCTGATGTACAATCTGTGTTGAGAGATATTGTTTGGAAGAAACAAAGCCAGTGTATTTTGCAGACAGACTACAGTACGAATAACAGCAGTGCTTTATCTCTCCCCCTTCCTTTACTGGATGCCACAGCTTATTTTCTTTTTCTGCCATTTCCATTGTTGTAGCTTGGATGCTCATGCACATTTGCATGCATGTGCAGTAGGTATCATGAAGAACCATGAAGGCTAACACTGAGGTACCAGCAGCTGTAGTCCAGGAGGCAGGGGCACCAACTTGGGCCCCAGATTATGGGTGCCCAATGGCACCTGCGACGTAACATGACGCGTTGACATTATGATGTCCAATGCAATCTTCGGGGTCATGTCTGAGGTCTCGCAAAACCTCCAACATGACTTCCGGTTTCTCCTGAAAATTGCTTCGGGAGGCCCCGCAAGGCCTTGGATGTGACTTCTGGGGCCTTACGAAGCACCCAAAGTCACATTGAAGGCTCTGCAGTGTGGGTGCCTAACACCCACAATTTTTGTGGTGCCTGATCACCCATGGGCCCCCTGGATTTTGTACCAGTGCCTAATCCTCACCACCTTTGGTTGTGCGCCTCTGAAACTGGAGCTCCGTCTAACAGAGTAAGGAGTGTGGACACTAGAGTGATATGGATGATACAGGGCCTCTTTCAGCTACAGTATGAAGAAAATCAGCAAAAGTCAATCTTACCTTGCCAATGGCTTGCTGGATTTGGTTAATTTCAGATTTTGGACCAAGCAATAAGGACGCCCCTGTGTCAAGAACTGCTTGACAGCCATCTCTGCAGGCGATCTTCTTAGAATTCACTAGAATGCTGAGAAATTGGAAATCATCATATTCTTTAGTTTCTGACATGAAACATTATAAAGCCACACTGTATGGAGCAGCTTTCCAGGGTTTCAGATAGGGAGTTCTCATAGCACTGCCAGAAGATATCAGTTATGGAACCTGTGACCTTCTGTTTGCAAAGCAATTGATCTGCCACTGAGGTAGGGCCTTTCCCCAAACATGGGTTGATGTTTTTTTAATGGAGAGTGGGATGTGATAAGTACTTTCAGGGAGTTGCATTGGAAATTGTAGAAGGCATAAAACAAAACACATAAACTACAGATTGTAAGCTGCTCAGGGCAAGGGCCTGCAATCATATACTCTGTTAATGCCATTTACAAGAACGGTTCTATATAAGTCATTCTAACAACGGACAACTAGAAAACACAAAGTAAGTTGCACATTCGTATTTGCATTTTATTGCCCTCCATCTCTTCCTGTTTAGCTAACTAGTAGCCATTAAGATTATTCAGAAAAACTTTTCAGTTTTATTGTACCCAGTCAATATGTTAATATTGCAAGGGACGCAGGTGGCGCTGTGGGTAAAACCTCAGTGCCTAGGACTTGCCGATTGTATGGTTGGCGGTTCGAATCCCCGCGGCGGGGTGAGCTCCCGTCGTTCGGTCCCAGCTCCTGTCCACCTAGCAGTTTGAAAGCGCTTTTAAGTGCAAGTAGATAAATAGGGACCGCTTATAGCGGCAAGGTAAACAGCGTTTCCGTGTGTTGCGCTGGTGCTGGCTCGCCAGCTGCAGCTACGTCACACTGGCCACGTGACCTGGAAGTGTCTTCGGACGGCGCTGGCTCACGGCCTCTAGAGCGAGATGAGCACGCAACCCTAGAGTCGGACACGACTGGCCTGTACGGGCAGGGGTACCTTTAATATGTTAAGATTAACAATAATGTTGCTAATACTACTAATAAGAATAATTCATGCTTACCTGTCCACGGCAATCCGCCATTGATATTTATATATGACAGGAATCCAGTTAATACGACCAGTAAAATAGGATCGATCAATTCCACCAAAAATGATCATGCTCCCATCTGTTTTTCTGAAACATAGATATATAGTGTGCTGTTGTCAAGTCATTCATTCAGAATAAGCTAAACTGCATATTAAAAGAGTTAATGTACCATGTTCTTGTACCTCTGTCCAAATTAGACAGACAGAGAGAGATAAAGGAATTTTTGCAGTGCACCTGTATCTACTGGTGAACACTGGACAATGAAGGCTCTAAGATTTTGAAAGGTGAGTGCTGTTCATGTACTTTTCCTTTCTTGTTCTATATATCACCATGCTTCCTATTTAGCTCTGTATATCACACACTGACTTCCCCCTTCATAATCTTCAGAAAATTTGTTCTTCTAATTGGTTTTCATTGGGATTTTAAGCAAGCCAGTTTGGGGCAGTGGAGGCCATTCTGCGGAAATAGCTTCTACTCCACCAACCTCAGTCTACTTCCAGCCTGCCTGCTTGCTTGCTTGCACCCAGTCCAGGGAGTGTCACTGTCTGTCAGATTCCTCCTCTTTAGTAAGTCTCATTGCTGAGAATGCGGAGAGAGGGAGAATTAGCCGGCTTCATTTGTGCCTGGCTCTACTTCCACCTACTGCTTCCCTTCCTGCCTTCTGCCCTAGAAGGGCTTGCTACCTTCCTTTCACAAAACCATTAAGTGTGCAGTGCTGGGCACACTTACTCAACAGTAGAGCTGACATGTACAGGATGAATTGCATATTATCCACCTAATGTGATGGAGAGATTTATCGTTATTGATCTACTCCCAAAATAGTCAGGTGAAAAGGTCTTTGCCTTTGCATTACAGACCTCTAATTATTCTGCATGAAGTAGGATTCTGATGTGGAGCAAAGACTCCAGAAGTATTAAATTAAAATCATAAGTGAAGGTAGCTAGATGGATGGATGTGTGTGTGTGTGTGTGTGTGTGTGTGTGTACCGTATTTCCATGCATTACAGAATAGTACAAGAATTAGAAGCAGGGGGGTTGGCCTCTTCACTCTCTGCTTCAACTCTGTCTTCCTCCCTCTCTTCCACATTAACACTTAGCTCACCTGAGCTTGGCTCCCGCTCTGTTCTCAAGGAACAAGCTGCAAGGGGGGTGCAGTTGACTGCTGGGTACTAGAAAACCGGAGGGACCTTTTCTTCTTCATCATCAAGTAGCCTTGACTACAATAGCTTATTCATCCCTGGAGGGGCTCAGCATTCTGACCAATTTTGGGATGGAGGTTCCAGTCCCCTCTACCCATCAACCTCTGTGCAAACAAAGCACAGTGGCAGACAGAATTGTACAGCAGGCAAAGCAATAGCCAACCTGTAAAATAATCTCAGGTGCATTTTCCTTCTATGAATCCTCCAAGTACACACAACAAATCAACATAGCAGTAAAGCAAAATAGTGTTTACCCGCTGAGATAAACAGAAAATTCGTCTTTCTCAAGCAAGCCTTTCTTCATCAGGTTATCAATGAATGAACTTCTCCGCCCAGGGCCTAAGCCGAGGATCCCATCATATATAGATTTGGAAAAGGGGTCTTCTGACTCACTGGTACTCAATCCAAATTCCATATCAGAAATAGTAAGATTGGATATCTAGGAGAAACACAAAATATTCCCTTACTTTTGTATCATGCAGTAAAGTACAGAACAGGCTTTTATGAGCATTGCATTCAGGCTACAATCTTGTGCATGTTAACATGAAAGGAAACCTCATTTGACCTTTCAGACAATAATATTCAAACATGGATAGTGGCAGGTAATAAAATATTGGGGGTGGCAGGTAAGTCCCATCCTGCATAATTGATCACAAGACACAGTCCATGCACACCATTTGAATGGCAAAACCCATTAACTTTGGGCGGCGGCCCTCATCAGATAATATTCGGGGGATGAAAGGACCATGGCCCATAGGAATTGGCTCCTATGGAGAGTGGGCAAGAGCAAATTAGGTCCTAGTTTTAAACCTGTTTATTCAGAGGTAAAGGTAAAGGGACCCCTGACCATTAGGTCCAGTCATGGCTGACTCTGGGGTTGCGGCGCTCATCTCGCTTTATTGGCCGAGGGAGCTGGTGTACAGCTTCCGGGTCATGTGGCCAGCATGACTAAGCCGCTTCTGGCTAACCAGAGCAGTGCACAGAAACGCCATTTACCTTCCCGCCGGAGCGGTACCTATTTATCTACTTGCACTTTGACGTGCTTTCTAACCGCTAGGTTGGCAGAAGCAGGGACCGAGCAACGGGAGCTCACCCTGTCGTGGGGATTCAAACCACTGACCTTCTAATCGGCAAGAGCTAGGCTCTGTGGTTTAACCCACAGTGCCACCTGTGTCCCACTATTCAGAGGTAGGTCTCATCAGTTTCATTAATATTTACTTCATGATTGCATAACTTTAATAATGCAGCTTTAATTTGTGCTACTTCGATTCTAACAACAACAATGTTAACATGAAAGGGAACCTCATTTGACCTTTCAGACAATAATATTCAAACATGTATAGTGCTGGGTAATAAAATACTGGGGGTGGCAGGTAAGTCCCATCCTGCATAATTGATCACAAGACACAGTCCATGCACACCATTTGAATGGCAAAGCCCATTAAATTTGGGCGGCGGCCCTCGTCAGATAATATTCGGGGGATGAAGGGACCATGGCCCATAGGAACTGGGCCCTATGGAGAGTGGGCAAGAGTGACTTAGGTCCCGGTTTTAAACCTGTTGGTCTCATCAATTTCATTGATATTTACTTCAGGATTGCATAACCTTAGCACTGCAGCTTTAATTTGTGCTACTTTGATTCTAACAACGACAATTTAAAATCAACTTCTTGATTACCACATATTGTGTTCTGAATTCCTTGAGGAGCAGCCATTCTATGAATATATACATAAATATATCCAAGTAATATAATGGGCTGATTCTGTTTTTACTGTTTTAAAGTTTCCAGGATTCAAAAACATTGAGATGCATTGGCCTTGGAAATACACAGAACAGTTAATTATTTATAAGTTTGTATTCCCAGCTTGTCCTGTATCTATAAAATACTACTGTATTAGTTTACCTTGACTGTATCACGTCCTAAGATCACTTCCACGCTTCCTTTCCCATACTTAATGGGGAATCGCTTTCCTGTTCCATGGAAGGTAGAAGACTTCTGTGGGTCAAATCTCTGGTGTCTTACTAAAAGTAAAAAGAAAACAGAATTTAATTAATATAAAAAACAGTTTTTAATCTGTGATCGATAGCAGAAACAAACTGAAGGTATAAATTTTCTGAAGAGAAAAATTGTAATAAAAGGACATTGGAAAACACTAGGGAAACATTTAGAGTGCCTGGGGAAACTCAGCCAGATGGGCAGGGTATAAATAATAAATTATTATTATAATTATTAAATTATTATAGATAACAGGAGCTAGGACATATTATTATTTTACTAAGGAAATTTGACCTAACCCTGATCATTGAAAACTGAGATATCTCTCTCCAGCAGTGGAGTGTCCTGTTTTGCCACTTGAAGCATAATGGGATGTGCCCCCACTCTGCTACCCTGCCTCCCCACCCCACCCCTCCTCCACTGCCACCCTTACTTGGGTTGTGTGGGGGCACTGATGACAGCTGGTTCCAGTGATATTTAGCAAGATCTCACCAAAATCTTGCCAGATCTTGCATGCTCCATGAGATCTGATGGGATATCACCAGAAACTGGTGCTGCTGCTGGTGCCAGCCAACAGGACACCCACGGGTGCCACCTCTTCTGCTTCTGCTGCCCGGGGTAGCTACCATACGCTGCCTCATGGGTGTGCCAGCTCTGTCTCTTCTTCCACCATATATATTTCAAAGAACCACATTGTTTTAGCATTATCATTTTGTACCTGTCACTAAAAATGACTGTGCACAATGATGGAAACTGGGTTTTACAAAATCAAATCTACTTGATTTATTGTGTACTCTAGTACGTGTTTACTCAGGAGTAACTTCTATAATTGAGTTTAATTTCTCCCAGGTAAGTGAGCATATAGGATTGCAGACTATGTGTATTTATTTAGAAGTCCCATTGCATTCAATGAGTCTTAAAGGTAAAGGTAAAGGTACCCCTGCCCGTACGGGCCAGTCTTGACAGACTCTGGGGTTGTGCGCCCATCTCACTTAAGAGGCCAGGGGCCAGCGCTGTCCGCAGACACTTCCGGGTCACGTGGCCAGCGTGACATCGCTGCTCTGGCGAGCCAGAGCCGCACACGGAAACGCCGTTTACCTTCCCGCTAGTAAGCGGTCCCTATTTATCTACTTGCACCCGGAGGTGCTTTCGAACTGCTAGGTTGGCAGGCGCTAGGACCGAGCTGCGGGAGCGCACCCCACCGCAGGGATTCGAACCGCCGACCTTTCGATCGGCAAGTCCTAGGCGCTGAGGCTTTAACCCACAGCGCCACCTGCGCTCAATGAGTCTTACTTTTAGACACCTCAATGAGTCTTACTTTTAGGCAAATAGAATTAAGGCCTCAACCAGACTGGTTATGATATAATGAACTCTTTCCTTTATGCTACTTCGTTTCCTTCCTTGTGTATATCTGGCTAACATGCTTAAACACTTGGACATTCTCAGTTACTTACTGCATGCTTTATCCTTGCAATAGATAGATGGCACCCAGAGAGGGGACGATCCAGTGTCAAACAGAACCTTGAACGGCTTTGGTGGGGTTCCAATGTAGATAGTTCCATAGTATGTCAGCTGTAGATTTATAAAACAAATATGCATTGCAGCACTACCCTGCCTCTCTCTTTTGGCTTTACATTTTAGTTCCTCATACTTATGCAAGATAATCCTGTAAATCTGAGTACTTAACTAAGAGGTGAGGTGGGGAGAGGCAGAAATAAATCACAGTCTTTCATAGGGTAATGTGGAGAGGACCTTGTTCAAATAAATGAAAAATAAACAGTATAAATTGTTGAAACTTGAAAGATACAGCAGTAGAGCTGACATGCCCTTCCCATGTATATCTGTTTATCTCACTTAATCCTTAGCCTTTTCTTCTCTTGAAAAGACTTAGAATCAGAGGCAGCAGAGGTTTAGAATCTGAGTTTTCCTTCTCCTTGATGGGCTACATTCCCAAGTTAACAAGCCCCATCTGCCCCTCACTTCCCTCTACAGCAGGGGTAGTCAACCTTTTCATACCTACCACCCACTAATGTATCTTTCTTGGCGGTAAAAATTTCCTTACTGCTCGTCAGTGCTCAATGGAAGGAGGATTCAGCTTGTGCCGTAGAACCCCCTACTGCCCACCCAGAATCCTGAAACGCCCACTAGTGGATGGTAGGGACCAGGTTGACAACCCCTGTTCTACAGCATGTACAGAAACCGCTTTCTTGACAGTTCCACCCACTATTGGTCTCATCCGCTCAATCCACCAGAGCCTGTCTTTTCATGCAGAGGACGTTCCCAACTCACCAAGGGTCTCACACCCATTGGCTCCCCTCACCTGATTTAGCTAGCAGTGCTGACAAACCTTTAAGGGTCTTTAGCAAAGAGACTCTGAGCAAGTAGAAGCTTGCAAGATGACAAACCACTCTTGTTGAAGCACTGTATTTTACACCACTACAGATATTACAGATGAAAGAACTCTGATCTCTTTTGCATCTGGCCAATGGGAGTTCCTAAATGCTTAACTTTGGATAGTGCTTAACTGGGGGCAATCCAGCAACTTGTCCCATAGAAATAAATGGGGCTTTGATCTAGCCATGGCTAAATCCCCTTTCCATGCTTTCAGTGGGAATGAATCATGGGTGTGATTTGCTTAACTGATTATGTTGACACTCCTGGGTGTCAGGAGAAATATGAGGTATTTCAATCAAACATCAGGAAAACATTGGTGAAAATTTGCTCAATGGCACAGCAAATTGATAAAAGCAAAGCAGACTCACATCCCCACGGTTCTTAAGTGGTTTCTTAAATCGGCCACGTTTAGAAAAGGCTGTGATAAATTCTGTATCAATGTCATGATGGGTTTTCTGAAAACTTTCTAGCAAGTTTTTCTCCCTGAGCATCCCTCTTCGCCTCTTCTCTCTCTGCAATGGAATCCTGGTACAAAATAAATGAATGATCATGCTTGGATTCTTTTCTGCTCCTGTCAATGTGCTTATTTTGAAATCAGCCTTTCATAATTAATAGGTTTAATGCCATCACCACATCCAAACATTCTCAACTACCAGGTCTAAGCATTTCCAAAATTAAGGCATGTAGGAAATGAAACTTAAAGGTCACATCTACTCAACATGACCAAAGTCTTTCTCAACATCAATAAAGACTAATATACATTACAATCTTGCACACAGTCATTCATGCATCTTCTCCATTGACTTCAACAGGATTTGAACAGATGTAATTCGGGGTAAGAGAACCTGTAGATCTCCAGATGTTGTTGAATTCTGGCAACGTAAGGAGAACTACAGCTTTCCCATCCCATCTGCAATAGAAGGGAGAAACACATATGGATCTGCTTCAACTCTCAATAATTTTAAGGAAGTTAGCCAAAAGAAAAGAAAAACCTGTAGATCTGTGGGTGTTTAGCATTTGACTGAGATAAAATGAATTCTTGAGATGCCTTTTTGTTTCAATTACTGTGAGCAGCAGTTTAAACATGCTATTGTACCTTCAAATAGTTGAATGCCAATAACAGTTTGGCAGTTCCACCTTCTGTTGTCTCTTCAGACATGAGCATCACCCTGCTACAGGGCTAGCAAAGGCAATGTGACATATTGGGTTAGAAAATATAACACACACACACACACACACACAACTCAAAAGAGCTGAAACAAAAATATTGCCCTGTCTCTAGTTAGAGATTAGTCACTTTTTCTTAGTAAAATCTACATTCTTTAAATTTAGAAAATTAACATTATTTCATATCATTGATAAAAAAATCTGGCGATCCTAAAATGACAAGAAAATCAATATTTCAATAGTTAATTTTAAAAACAGTTAGGTGTTGGCCACTTTTTTCCAATCTATGTTCTGCTGCACTTTTGGCGCCTACAACATATTGCTTTCTACTAAGTGTACACACACACACACACACCTATAGATGTGTTATTAGTTCTGAAGATGCAATTCACATTCCCTCTCTCTCTTCCCTTGCTTTATTAATTAATCAGAAAACGCAGCTGTCAATAAAGTAAATATTAGCAACTTAATGACCACTTACTTAACAAGACATTCAGAGAGAGCAACAAAGGTGAAGAGAATTGCAAGGCACTTCATCCTGCTAGTTCAGCAGAGGCTGCAGCAGTTTCTCTGCTAATTGCTCTAGAAACTCCATTATTTTATAGCTGCTTGAGAAGTAACCACCATTTTCTAAAGAACAGGTGGTCATATTTCATCACAGAAAGTCCAGCCCATTCCAGGAAACCAAAATTGATCAGTCACATTTCTTTGCAAATATGTGGAAATCACACATAAGATTTCAACATATACCAGGCATTCCCAACCTTTGGCCCTCCAGATGTTTTAGACTACAATTCCCATCATCCCTGACCACTGGTCCTGTTAGCTAGGGATCATGGGAGTTGTAGGCCAAAGGTTGGGGAAGCCTGGCGTATACCACTGTAAATATAAACAATTCCGTGGAATATGTTGCCATGCATTCTATTTCCAACTCCTGTTTGACACCCTGGAGACTCACTGACAGTCAGTGTAGTCCAGTGGTCTTCAACCGGTCCAGACAAATAATGATTGAGCAAAACAATTATTTTAATAATAATTTTTATAATTACTAAAATCATGTAATAATAATTTATTTATTTTTTTAAATGTTGGAGCAATTCATACAGGTGAACTGAGCACCAAACAAACCCAAAGTTTGCAAGCTTGTTGTCTTTGCGAAGTTGTCTTGCTTGCAGTGGAATTCTGTGGCTTTTCCTCATACCGGGGTGGTCCTTTTTTGAGAATTTATCCAGTATGACAACATTGCTTTTAATACAACTTAGTCAGCTGCTGCCATCATTGACATTTGAAGTGAAGTGCCTGCAACTGCTAAAGTTCCAAGGAATGCATTGCCTGCTGTTGCTGCTATTGCTATGTGATCCTAGGAGGCCAGATCTACTTGGAGGAGCTACTAGTCTCCTCTTACCCCAGGAAGGAAATGGTGGAGGCTGTCATCTTGAGTATCCTAGGTTGTGCATCCACCCAACATGATTCAGACCAGGCCCCTCTTCCCTGGCAGTGGGTAGGGTGCCATGTTTTTGCTTGCCTCAGGTGCCAAAATGTCTTGGGCCAACCCTGGAGGGGAAAAAACCCCTGTAACAATAGCAACTGATTCCATTCTTGACAATTAATAGCAATTCCCTTTATACCAAATAATAATTTGAAATTTAGATCCTTTGATAATTACTGTTACCAAACAGTAGGGCCATTTGCAGTGAAGCCTTATTTTCTGATAAAAATGTAAATGAATGATAGTTAATTGTTGTTTCCCAGGTTCCTCATAATTTGATAAATTTTACACTGCCTTACTTTGGTTTATAGTATAAACTTTGGTTTATAGTATAAACTTTATACAGTATGAATTTTTTGAACTCATTTAATGACCTCAAGGCCTAGATTTAATTACTGATTTTTTTATTAGGCCATAGGAATTCATTTCTCAAACATTGCCACATTCTCATTGTTTCCTCAGTAGCTGTTATAGGAAGATGTTGAAACCAAAAAAAAGCTTATATTGGATAAGATACTGATCATGCTTGCATATATTCATCTGGAAAAAGCTAGTTTTAAGAATTCCCATCTTTCCATTTTTACTTTATTTATTTATTCTTCCAAGTATAATAATTTACTGAGCAGGGAGAGTCTGTGGCAGAGAGAAGTGCAGAAGCAGAAGCAGAGATGAGTCAGGCTGGTGACCAAGCCAGGATGTCTCCCGCTCCTGCTGCAACAAGCTACCCTCCCTCCTGATCTCCCAGAACTAGAAGAGGTATGAAGAAAGAGGAGCAAAGACAGGTGCACCAGTGGAATCTCAGATTGCTTGGGAGGGACCTGGGAGAGAAGGAGACTTAGGCAGCTGGGGGAAGGCGAAGACCTGCAGTCCCCACAACTGCCTCATAGGGGCAAGATCAGCTAAGAAGAGCTGCCGTGCTCACTAGGCCTGGTACTCTTGAGCAGACCTTGTTTCTTCTAGTAAAGAATTAACTTCACTTAGTCTGTGTGATTTATTGTTGACCTGCTTTTGACACCCACTCCTGGCAGCTAGCAGCCAGGGCAGAAGGTGGGGGGGCGGGCAGTTCACTGCACCAGCCTGGGCTTGGGTGAAAGAACATGTCCACCTAATCCATTCTCTCTGCCCACAAGCCCAGTCAGAGAAGGTTGGAGTGCTCTGTAACAGAAGTATTTTAGAGAGCCAAAATTTTATGAAACTGTTTTTTTCCATTAAAAATATTTATTTCTCTTAAATAACACAATTAGTTCAGGTCCTGACAAGGATCTATATAGAAGGCAATGTACAGCTTATATGAGTCAAAACATTTTCTAATGTGTGGAAAGTCCTCTGTTTTCATTTCTTGCCTCTTAATGGTTTTTTTGTACAGTTGTACCTCCGAAGTCAAACAGAAACCATTCCAGAAGTCCGTTCAACTTATGAAACATTCCAAAGCATGGCTTCTGATTGGCTGCAGGAAGCTCCTGCAGCCAATCGGAAGCCGCAGAAGCCCCGTCGGACATTCGGCTTCCAAAAGAACGTTTGAAAACCGGAACACTCACTTCCAGTTTTCAATTGTTCGGGAGCCAGAACTTTCGACTCCCAAGGCATTCGGGAGCCAAGGTACGACTGTATAGTTTTATTTCTGTGAGATATATATATATATATATATATATATATATATATATATGCTTTCGTAGATTTTCACGGGTACAGGAATGCAGGTTTTGGTGTCCTCGGGTGTCTTCCCGTGTAAAAGTTGGGGTGTCTAGGCACTATACGATCATGGCCGTGATCGTATAGTGCCTAGACACCCCAACTTTTACACGGGAAGACACCCGAGGACACCAAAACCTGCATATATATATATATAGAGAGAGAGAGAGAGATATATAATGATACAGCAGAATACATTGCAAGAGAGTCGTTATGCTTCAAGCCTTGCGCAAATTTCATTTTATTAGGCAATTTTCCACAATTGCTATCTGTCATACTTGATTGTAACAATTTGTCAAAGAGATAATCTCCACATTCTTCCAGTGTCTCCTTATTACAAGCCTGTCCTCTAGCAAAATGGAACCTATTAAGGGTTTGAACTGTAAGTTAGTATTATCTTGTGTGGAAAGATGGAACAGCAGAAACGCTGGACATATTGTCCAGCAATTGCTTTTATTTCGACAAATATTTGGCCCCCAAACTGAACCACTTCCCCACATGTCCACCATGTATGTTGATTAGAGCCAAACGGGCCATATCCTCTCCAACAGTTTGGTGAATAAGACAATCTAATATGAGCTAAACATATAGGCGTGAGATACCATTTTTGCAATATTTTAAGTGCTATCTTTCATTGAGGTTGAGACAGATTTAAAAGGAAATTTCCCCACAGTGATGCCCAGACCTCTTTATTAATAGTGACAGTAGGCTTCCCACATCTGACTTAGACCATCAGATGTACCCATATCTATTAAGATTAGCATACTATACAGTCTAGACACCAGACTCTGTTCCATCCATTTCATGAAAACGTTGATGTGCTCCGATATTATCAGATACAGTTCTAAAAAGGGACACTTCTTATGAGAGTGGTAGGTCTTCATGAATATTATAAAAACCTCTTCCCTTACAGTGTGGTTCTTTCAGTTAAATTGCTATATTTGCTTTTTAAAGGTGGAAGTTGCTAATAAATTTCTATGCTAAAGCTAGGCAGGCTTCCCTGTTCTGAAATCTGGACTGAATGCCATCCAAAATTCAAATGAAGCTGCACAGACCACAGGAATTTTTCATATCCAGGCAATTATTCCTGGTTTGGTAGCCACCCCCCATCTTTTGAATGCACTAGGAATCCAGAACTGTGGATACTCTGGTTTTCAAGACATTTCTTACTGCTATCAGAATTTTCTCTCTGTAACTTTAAAAAAAATACACTGTATATCTCAAATACATTCACATTACATTTTTAGATAACAGAATGTTTGATCGTAACAAAGTTTGAACAAACACAGGGGAGAGGACATATGGCTTTGACTAGGGCTGTTCAATAGTCCTTTAGCAACAGTACCCTACTGGCACTGATGAAGTCTGTACCGAGAAACCTACACAAGTAACTATAATGATACATAAACAAATGTGGCTGTCTTTGAGTGTGGGCTGGGTTTGTTGTTGTCAACCTGAAAAGTGTGATACAACTTTAAAAGCAAATGAGGACTGTGGAGGAATGTGTTTGGACTTCAAAGATCAGTCCCCTCAATCTAATGAGCAATTCATCCAGTTAATTGGCATTAACTATAGGCTGACATTAACTATAGATTTCCGCACACGAATCACTACAGAAAGCCAAGCTTTGAGCCAGTTTCATAATTCATAATTTTCAGAATGTCTGTGCCATAGCAATGCTTCCACCTGCAGGCACTTTATAGTTATTACTTTTAGAAAGGCACAACTGGATCTACTTTAATTTTTTCTTCCCAAAGTATCACAATTTGCTGTATAAAGTAATTTCTTATGGGGGGGGGGGCGAGCAGGCAACTTACAATATATTTTAGTGGTTTAGATTTTTCTTTTGAAATTTAGTTGTTTCTTCTATATATATTTTTAAGGAAAAGCCTCTTAAAACTTAAAGCTCTCTTTGGTTAATATTAATCTTGCATCCCTAGCTCCACACCCAATAAGCACTGGGCTTATTGCAGCAAAATACCAGGCAAGGTTTTGCCCAGTATCTTGCCTGTGTGATGGGCTCTTGGGGAAAGGCTGTGCAAAACAGGATGCCCAGAAACCTAGGTGCTTATTTAATGAGCAATTTCTGCCACTCTTTCAGCATGACATGCCAGCTGTGGGTTTGCCAGTACAAATGCACACAAAGTGGTGAGCAGAGCTGGGGGAGAAATTTGATTCTGTTCACATTGAAAGGCCAGCCAACAAATGCCAAAATGCAGCCACCTTTCAGGATTTGGACTTCTCCAAATTTTGCGGGACAATTCTCCCGCAAAGCAATGGGTGCAAAAAAATAAAAACCCACATACCAGGGTTATGCATTGGTGAAAATAACATACAAAAACATACTTATGCATATTTGGCAAAATGGTATGCAAACATGCATATTAGGAAGCATTAGAACTAAAATTATGTGAATTTTCATGAAGATGTTTTTTAAATTCTGGAAATGTGGAGAACTGAAGTTAAGGCTGGAAAAGGAAGAAACTGGGAGAAAGCTAAATGGGTGGATTTGCCCATCCCTGGTGGTGAAGCTTCCTGGAGAAAGGATGTTTTCAGTACAGGATCCAGATATGGTTGCATTTCAATTGATCCAAATGGATTATTATGAGTAACATCTGATTATACACTCACTTTTCAAACTGTTCTTGCCTGCCTAACAAGGTGGCTCTAAGGATAACTAAGATAGGAATCACTTGAAACTATTAGGGCAGCAAGGTAACACAGATGTATCCTCTCCACCCAGTTTAGGGCAAAATGCGATGATCAATTAGGAATAGGATGGTGAACCTGGGCTTCTTTGGATGTTGCTGGACTGCAACTCACTTATGGGGGGGGCACAGGTTCCCCATTCCTGAATTAGGAGCTCCTATATCTCTAGTCACTCTCCAATTCTGTGCATTGTTTTATTGCACAGTAATTTATATTTATAAGCTATAAAAAAGAAAAGAAATAACAACAAATAAAGTATATTGATGTGTTTTTTCTCTCTATAACTTGCACTGGAGTGATTCTGAAAGTGGGCCCTTGCCTTTCCTTTCCCCTCCCCTGCTCTGCTTGCTGACCTCTGAAATGGCACCCCAACTTCACTCATATCAACTCCTAGGCAGTGAGGTCCCTTTGGTCCCCCAATAAAATATCTGAGCTCCCCCCCTTAATGGGCAATGCCATTCAAATAGTGTGTGCACACTGCTTCATGTGATTGATTATGCAGGGTGGGGCTTACCTGCCCCCCCCCTATTTTATTCAAATAGGCACCCCTGACTCACATTAACTATAGGCTTTTACACAGAAATCGCTAACAAAAAACCTTAGCTTTAGGACAGTTTATTAATTTGAAATTCACCATTTTCAGATCATATATGGCATAACAGTGCTATCATCTGCAGGTTCTTTAAAGACATTAGATAGATATTGCTTTTAAAAGTACATAACTGGAGTCGCTGCTTATTTGCTCAGATAAATAGCTATGAAGTTAAGATGCAATCTGAGTAAGTTGATTAGATGAGCAATTACAGGATGTTGTTTAAAAGCACAGTTATTCTAGACTGCCTTTGCCAGTCCAACTCGGTTGTTCTCCCGGTCAAAAATACTGTAATATTCCCTGATGAACACATCTCCTAGGATCCAGAGGTCCCCAGCTGTGTTTTGGAAACCGCTAGTGCATTCTGCTTGCATCACCTAGAAGGGAAGAAAAGGACAGCCATCAGATAGGGGTTATTCTACATAAATACCCATCTAGGTAAAAAATGCATAGGGTAACATTCCAACGTTTAAAAAAGGAAGTTGCAGGATATTCTCTGAAAAAGTCTCAAAAGAAATGGAGAGAAATAACACAAAGTCAACAACAAAAGAGACAATGGTGCACGTTATGTATTCACTCTATCAATAAATAATTTAATATCCTACTCAATTCAAATAAGCAAATTGTACAAGTATGGATAGTACTGTATTTAAAAGTTATAGGAAATCATGATTCTGACATTGCTTTTGTTCTGCTCTGTTGAAAACAATCATTGAATGGAAATGCAATCCTATCCTTGGAATTTGTACAGGGAAAAGGTCGTGCCAGTGTGGCGAATTTGCACTGCTGCACTGACATTAACCTTATTCCTGGTTGACATCACCACCACCACAAGGGGGGGGGGCATTTGATAGGGAGAAGAGCTTAGTTGGATGACAACAGAATGTGACAATATGCCTGCAAAAGAAGCTGTCTAAACGGGGGGGGGGGGGATACTTCCATTGAAGTCATAGGAAGATAGGGAGCTGCCTTATACTGAGACAGACCATTGCTCCATCCAGCTTATTATTGTATACACTTACTGGTAGCAATTCTTCAGGGTTTTGGAGATGCCACAAATGGAAGATGCCACAAATTGAAACTGGGGCCTTTAGCATGCAGTGTAGATGCTCCAGCCCTGAGCTACGGCCCTTCCCTGTGGAGTCAATGAAGGGCCCAAGAAAAATGCATTGATTCCTGCATAGCAGAGGGTTGGACTAGATGTTCCTTGGGGGTTGCTTCCAATTCTGTGATTCTATGATTCTATTAAGTGCTACTTGCTTCCTCCCACCTGCCTCTGCTACATCAGCAGCACAATAGTGGCACAGCACAATCATAGAATCAATCTGCCAGGCATCCTATATTGAAAACATATTGTATGCTAGGGTTTGTATGATGTTACGTTGCTGCTGTATCCAGGTTATTTTCTTTTTTCCCTTTTGGATGGAGTGGGGAAATTGTTAGACTCCCAACTCCCATCAACCCCAGGCAGCATGACTAATGGGCAGATATGATGGGAGCTGGGGGCACACCTCATTGGGAGGGCCACAGGTTCCCTATCAATGCTTTAGGGCAAGGCTTTGCCTTCAAGCCTTTGGTGTGGAAATGGAGGAGCTATTACAGATGGAGCAATCAGGGGCAGTGGGTGCAAAGGGGCCCTTTTTCTTGCATTGTGTTTCCAGTGTTAAACTTGATGCATTGGGAAATAGGATAACGCGGGGAGTGAGATTTTGAAATTCTCTGGATTGTACAATATCTGATAAGAAGAAACAAGGGGAGAAAAACAGAGCATATTTCCACATTCAGCCATCTTTGCAACAGTAAAACAAATACCGTATTTTTCGCTCTATAAGACACACCAGACCATAAGACACACCTAGTTTTTGGAGGAGGAAAACAACAAAAAAAATATTCTGAATCTCAGAAGCCAGAACAACAAGAGGGATCACTGCGCAGTGAAAGCAGTGATCCCCCTTGCTGTTCTGGCTTCTGTGATAGCTGCACAGCCTGCATTCGCTCCATAAGACGCACACACATTTCCCCTTACTTTTGAGGAGGGAAAAAGTGAGTCTTATAGACTAAAAAATACGGTAACTTGCAGCATTTGAGCACTGTATTTATAGCTTGATCTCAGGAGGCTATTTTTGGTGGAAGGTGTAATGTGAGTCCTCCTGGGAACGATCGGGCACCCAGGTCTTCCACCTTAATGGGGCACCTTTCCCAGGATGGGACTCATCTGTGGTCAGAGATACAATATTAACAGTCATGACTATGTTGGTAGAGAGTCTCTTGATCCTTGACAGGACAGAGTCATCTTCTGTACCTGGGTTGACCGTTTTCTTTCGTGAGATACACAGGTATCAACCCAGCTCTTCTGATAGTGTCTGTAAATCTAATAATATTTCTTCCCAAAGATTTCTTTCCTTTTTCTGGTTTGCAGCCCATTTGTTCATAAAGATTTTGCCCTGCTGATAAACCCCCAAACCCTTTTGAACTTGCACTCCTGATGAGTAAATACAATTCCGTAATTCAGTAAATATAAATCTGTTTTGTACCTGATTAGTATAGGCTGAAGGGGTGAGAGGATACTGGATTCCGTTGATTACAAAAACAACATTAGGCATATTGGGGAGGTTACCACAGTTGATTTTATACTGAAAAAGATAAGGAGGAGTGTTGAGTTATTCTGAAGGAAATGAACATGCAAACCTCAGGTTTGCTCAAGAAATGCAGTGCCCCCCCCCCCACCCACAAAGTGTGTCTCAGGAAACCACACCTTCCACTTTAAGTGAAATTCTGAAACTTCTGGACTTCACTCTGATAAGCATCTGGTATAACCCAAAGGCCTGAGCGGAATATTGTGACATAAAAGCAAAGCAACTCACTGAAGACTACAAGTGAATCAACCTAAAACTTCTCATCTAATCTTCATACATAACAACCATGTGCCCCAACCAATTCAGATAATACAGCACTGCATTTTAAACTCTGGTCTGAGTCTAGATTCTTCATTCTGAAGGTGGAGCAATTTTGCATGCTGAAGTAATGAATGCCTATGTACACTCTGTGCTGAAGAACACTGTTTGAGGGAAAGAACCCCTTTTTACAATTATCAGTCAGGATATTTTGAAGAGAGACAATAGTACAAATTAATGACAGTAAGGTTTCTCTCTCTCTCTCTGTGCGGGTAGTGTGGTCGGATCCAGAACTGGACAGGACTCTTGCACCTTTCATAGTTGTGTAAAAGAGTAAATGTCTTAGCCTGTCATGCAAGCTTACACCTACTGAAAATCCCTCTTCTACACAACTATTAAAGGTGCAAGAGCCCTGTCCAATTCTGCATCTGGTCACCTTACATAAATTGCAAACCGTTCTCAGAACATACAAAAGTCCAATAAACTCATGGGACATTCTCAGGTTACCCTTGTCATATGATAAAGGCAAGGTCACATGTGAAATTCCAGTCAGATAGAAGATTTCACAGATCATCCTCTCATTACATCTGGATCTAACAACAGAGGGCAATTTACCAAGAGTAAACAAGCCTTTCAGAATGAATGCCATCATTTCAGCTCTCTTTGTGAATTCAGTATTAGGCCCACTGAAGCTGTTTCTTTCCCTGGATGTCACCCAGGCTCAGCTAAACCTCAGCTTGTTTCCTTTTCCTACTATTGCCATTGTCTCTTCCTTCTGCATGCCTTATACATGCTCACAACGGATGCTACCACTCCAGTCTTACACACCGTATTTCCTTATGCTTCTGCACATTTGTGTGCCTCTGCAGTATCATGAAGAAACATGAAGCATGGGACTGAGATGCCAGCAGCTGTAGTCCAGGAGGAAACCGGGATCAAGTCTAATCCTAACCATTTTATGTTGCGCATATCTGAAACCCGAACTCTGGCTATGGATTTGAGTACTGACTGTGGATGCTAGGGTGCTTTTGAGTCTTTTTCAGCCACAAAGTGAAGAGAATTGGTCTGAGAGAGTAAATCTTACCTCGCCATACTGTGCTGCAGTAGCTCCAATGGCACTTTGGATTTTGCTAATTTCATATGCCGGACCAGCCAAGAGGGACGTCCCTGTGTCAACAATTGCTTGACAGCCACCACTGCAGGCAATTGTCTGACCATTCACTTGAATGCTGAGAAATTGGAAATCATTAGATTTAGACATGGAACATACAAAACTGCCATATACCGACCATTAGTCCATCTCACTGAGTAAACTCCAAGCTGACTACCAGGGGCTCATCAGTGCTTCAGATAAGTCTTCCTCCTAGCCCTACTTGAAGTGACTGAGCCTGTAACCTTCTGCATGCAAAATGAAAATGCTCTGCCATTGAGCAAAGGACCTTCCCCCAAACATGAACTTAAAACAACATGGATAGCGGGATGTCATAACTGCCTTAAGGTAAGCTCTCCATTCTCATTAAGGGAACGTTCTCTCCTGTGTTAGCTGATATTACATCATTGGAAATTGTAGAAGGCAATAAGACCACAGGCACTATAGCTTGCAAGCTGTTCTGGTCTGGGACCTGTCCTCTTACACTCTGTAAAAGTGCTGTTAATGAGGATTCTATATAACTAGATAATGATAATAACTAGTCAGTTCGACCTAACTGCCAACTAGCAACTACAAAGTAAACTGAACATTAGTATTCACATCTTATTGTCCTCTAGCTCTTCCTTTCTTTTTGTATTTAATCTTTTTAGATAGTAGTAGTAGTAGTAGTAGTAGTAGTAGTAGTAGCAACAGCAGCAGCAGCAGCAACAGCAATTTCTGCTTACCTGTCCACTGCAATCTGCCAATAACCTTGCTGAGTGACAGGAATCCAGTTAATAGGACCAGTAAAGTAAGAGTGATCAACTCCACCAAAAATGACCATGCTCCCACTTGTTTTTCTGAAACAAAAATATATGGTATGCTGTTGGCAATCAATTCATTCAGAATAAGATAAACTACACATTTAAAATGTGAATATCACTTACTTCTGTACCTCTGTCCCAATTCCCATTAAGAGAGAGAGAGAGAGAGAGAGAGAGCAGGAAGGTGTATAATATCTCACAGTGAATAAGTATTTATTGGTGGTTAGCGAATTTCGAAAGGCAAATTCTGTTAATACATTTCTCCAGTCTTGTCAAGTACATAATAATATTGGAAACTCTGGTCTGTATATCACAAACTGATTTCCCCCTTCATAATCTCATAATGTCTTTCATTTTCCTCCTCCTTAGTGTCACTGTTACCCTTGTAGTTCTCAGCCAGAAAGAGGACAAGAACTAGAATTGTCACCACCTGGAAGATTGCAGTCTTCCTTTCACAAGACTTCAGTCCTGTGCACACTAACTCATGAGTATCACTGTCTTCTAAACTGACGTATATAGAACTGGGCTGCATATTATACTCATGGTGAGAGGGGAAGATTGACACTTTTTGTTGACTCCTGTACCTCAGAAACAGGTGAAATTATCTTTGCAATAATGCCCTCCAGTTATTCTGGATGGGGTAAGTTTGTGATTTGGAGCAAAGACTCCAAAAGTGTTTTTATAGGGATATCAAGATGGTTCAATTGAAATCAAAAGGGATATTAACTCTACTGATGAGATAGTAATTACCGTATTTTTTGCACCATAACACTCATTTTTTTCCTCCTAGAAAGTAAGGGGAAATGTCTGTGCATGTCTGGAGCGAATGCCTGCGGGTGGCGGGGGGGATCTGCTGCAGTCGTGAGCAGAGAATCCATGGTTCCCCTTGCTTCCCTCCTCCGTGGTTACAAAGCATGGATCCACATGGATCCTCAGGATTTTTGCATTGGGCTACTCCAAACTCACTGTCAGATCACATGTCTGTGGCTACAGCGTGAACCACAAAAATCATATATCCACTATTTTGTTTAGAATATTTTTTTTCTTGTTTTCCTCCTCTAAAAACTACGTGCGTGTTATGGTCTGGTACGTGTTATAGAGCGAAAAATACGGTAATTAATTATTCTATTCTACATTTTCACAAATTATAGAATAGTAAAAGAATTAGAAGCAGAAGTCTTGGCCTCTTCTCTCCCTGCTTAACTCCGTCTACTTCCCTCTCTTGATTCCTCCCAGCTATACAAAACAAATAATATTACCAAGAGATAAAAACACTATTTACCGGCTGAGATAAACAGAAAACAGGTTTTGCTGAACTAAGCCTTGTTTCACCATGTTATCAAAGACCGGAGTCGCTCTATCAACAGCAATGTTTGGGTAGCCTAAGCCCAGGATCCCATCAAACTGAGAATAGACAAATATGATGCCTGGCTCACTGCTGCTCAGGCCAAATGGCTGATCTGAAACGGCAAGACCGGATACCTAGGAGAGAAACAGAGTAGACCTTTACTTTCATGTCAAGCTGTGATCCGCAGAGCAGGTTTTTACTACTAATGTATTAAGACTTTAGTTCTATGCAAGCAAACTAAACCCGGTAGGGTTTATTTCTCTTTTTCTTTTAACCATAAAACAAGATTAATCTGTAAAAAGGTGCAGAGCAAGTAGTGGCTCTTTTAATCTTGATTTTTTCTTGAAGATGAAACTTCTTTATAAGACCAACTGTGTCTTGACATTTTGTACATGAATCAATAACGTCTCCTATGTACCCCGCATACAGTGATCATCTGGGAGGCTTCCCTTTTATCAGATAATTTCCACAGGGCATGTGTCTTATATTCGTTCATCAATGTTTGTTTCTGTTTAACAGGCTTGCACCTTCTTTTTCAATCTGTTAATTCAGAAGGAAGTCCCATCTATTTCACTGAAATTTACTTTAGGATCCTATGACTTAAGGACTCCAGCTTTAATATTGCATGGCTCTGATTCTCAAAATGGCCATTAAAAATATACACTATTTGGATAATTTGGATAGTTTGTTCTGAATTACTTGATGTGCATCCATCTACACATCTTTGAAGGAAAAACTGCTTTCCAGTTCCAGCATTCAAGCAGACTGAATTGCATTGGTTCTAGAGATGCCTATAACATTGTCTTCGCAGTTTGTACTGTACTCATGTAATGCAACTGAACTGAGTTGAATTACCTTCACTGTATCATATCCCAAGTACCCTTCCATGCTTCCTGTCCCATACTGAATGGATATGGTCTGTCGGGTGCTTTGAAAAGTAGAAGACTGAGATGGGTTAAACCTCTGGTGCTTTTCTAAAAAGAAAAAGAAAACAGTGTTTAATTAATGTAAAAATGGCTTTTAATCATAGATATAAGACTACAGTATAAATTTGGTTGCTTGAAGAAAACTATTGGAAAAAGGAAAGTGTAGGGCATTTGGAAAATATCTAGTATATCTTAGGGATTTTGTTAGTCTACTAACAGGAAACGTTAAATAAAACTGGCAGCAGAAAAACTCATATATTCAAAAAAGCATATTCTTTTTAGCATTTTCATTTTTGTATACATTACTAAAAATAATTGTGGACAAAAAAAATGGGAATTAAGTTTTGCAAAACCAAATCCACATGATTTGAAGTAAAGCTCCATAATTGAATCTGAAGGAGCTTACTCCCAGGAAAGTGGGTATAGGATTGCAAGCCCACCTTCAATTCTACACATATTTATTTAGAAGTTGGTCTCACTGAGTTCAATCAACCTTACTCATAGATAAATAGAATTATGACCTGGGTGAAATAATGAATCCATTCCTTTACACCACTTCATAGGCCTTCCCAGTCCATTTTTAATATCAGAGTGACATGCATGAAGACTTTTTTATAGTCAGTTACTTACGGCATGCTGGACTACTGCAATAGACAGAGGGTACCCAGAGATTGGATGATCCAGTGTCAAACACAACAGTGAACTTCTGTGGTGGGGTTCCAATGTAGATTGTTCCATAGTATTCAGTCTGTTAATTCATAAAACAAACACAATTTGCAAAACTTTCCTTCTTTTTAGGCTTTTGAACATTTTACTTCCTCACAGATATGCAAGGTAATCACTTTAAATCTGTGCTAAGTACATGCAACATACCGTGGTACCTCAGGTTACAAACGTAATTCGTTCCAGAGGTCCGTTTTTAACCCAAAGCGTTTGTAACCTGAGGTACCACTATATTATGTTGATTACCTCTGGGTGTCAGGAGAAATATAAAGAAGTATCGCAACTGAGCATCATGAAAACTTTGGGGAAATGTTGTTCAGCAGCACAGCAAATTGATAAGAGCAAAGCATCAACTCACATCCAAGGAGTTCAGGAGTGGTTCTTCAGCCACCAGGGCAGCCTTAGAAAAAGCTGGGTTGTATTTTGTACCAATGTCATAACGGTGTTTCTGAAGAAGATTTTCCAGCAGATTTTTCTTCTTGAGAGTGTCTCTTACTTTTGTCCCTCTCTGCAAGGGAATCCTGGAACATAAGAAACAAAATACTAGGTTCAGATTTTCTGTCTCCCTAAAATTTGCTTATTTTGCAACCTGTCTTTCCACTCCGTAACTCCAAACATAATAATAGGTTTAATCTTACCACCTCATCTAAACTCTCTTAACTACTAGATCTAAGCTACTCCAAAAAAGGGGGGGAGCACTTAGGAAATTGAACTGAAAGTCTGCACCCACTCAATGCAATCAAAGTCTTTTTTTAGGATCAAGAAATAGTAACATAGCCTATAATCTTGCACACATTCATTCATGCATCTTTTCCATAGAATGGGTGGGATTTGAACAGCTTTTATGCAGGGGAAAGAAGCCTGTGGATCTCCAGAGGTTATTGAGCTCCATGTCCCAACCAGCAAGGCAAATAGTCAGGGACGGTGGGGGTTCAAGTCCAGCAACATATGGAGTGTTAGGATCCTAGTTCCTGCTGTAATGCATGACAGGGATGATTATCTCCTTTATCTCTCAATTAATTTAAGGAAGATAGCTGAAAAGAAAAAAAAACAAGTGTAGGTGTGTAGCGTGTTTAATATTTGACTGACATAAAATGAATTCTTTGCAGCCCATTTTTTAAGACTCCTTTTGTTTCAGTTAGTGTCAGCAGCACTTCAAAGTGTGCTATTGGGTCCTCAATTGCTGATTACAAAGAACAGTTTGACAATTCCACTTTCTCTTGTCACTTCGGACATGCTGTGGTGACCTTCAGGTGCTGAGTATCATCCTGTTACTGCGCTACTTAAGGCAAGGGATAAAAAAAGCACACACACAAATGCCCCAAAATATTGTTCCATCTCAAATTAGACGTTAGCTATGCTTTCTTCAGTGAGTCTATGTGCTTCTATCCTTGTAATTGCTGCCAGAGGACCTTTTACATTTACTAATCTCCTCTCAGTTGTGTGTATGTGTTTATATATGTGTCTATATCTGAAAAATTCTATAAGATTTGAAGTTATAATTCACAATCCCTCTCCTCTCTATTAGTTAATCAGAAAGTATAGCTGTCAGAAGAGTAAATATCAGCAACAAAACGATAACTTACTTAACGAGACATTCGGCGAGAGCAACAATGGTGAAGAGAACTGCAAGGTACTTCATCCTGCTTGTCCAGTGGGGGCTGCTCTAGTTTTTCTGCTGCTTGTTGGGGAAACTTCATTCTTTTATAGCTGCTTGAGAAGTGCCCACCATCATCTAAAGATCATATTTCATCACAGAAAGTCCAGCTCATACTTGGAAACGAGAAGTGCTTTGCTTTGTAAACACGATGAAAGAGGAAGTTATACATCCAGCATATAATAGTGTAAATATAAATATCAATGAAGTCAGTGAATGTGTTGCAATGCATTCTGGTTTCATCTCCTGTCTGAAATTCTGGAGAACTGATAACAGTCAGCATATGCTATGCTGAGCTAGAGGGACCAGTGGTCTCACTCTGTATTAAAGGTAAAGGGACCCCTGCCCATTAGGTCCAGTCGTGGCTAACTCTGGGGTTGTGGCGCTCATCTCGCTTTATTGGCCGAGGGAGCCAGCGTACAGCTTCCGGGTCATGTGGCCAGCATGACTAAGCCGCTTCTGGTGAACCAGAGCAGTGCACGGAAACGCCATTTACCTTCCCACTGGAGTGGTACCTATTTATCTACTTGCACTTTGATGTGCTTTCAAACTGCTAGGTTGGTAGGAACAGGGACCAAGCAATGGGAACTCAAGCCATCGCGGGGATTTGAACCGCCGACCTTCTGATCAGCAAGTCCTAGGCTCTGTGGTTTAACCCACAGCGCCTCCCGCGTCCCTTGACTCTGTATTAAACCGCTTATTTTTATCATTTAAATTTGTATACCACCCTTCATTCAAATATCACAGTGCAATTCACAACATATAAATAGAAAATGACAACACAAAATATGTAATAAAGCAAAAGCAAAGCAAAAACCCTCCTCCCTGTAATGACCCTTATCTTAAGTGTCATCAAGTATATGAAACGTATCATGGTTGAGGACTGGAGCACAGGATGTATGCTTTATGTGTGTTGCCCTTCTTGCATTTGGGTCGCCTGCCTTTTCCCTGTGGCAGAAGGCAAGGCGTGTTATGGTCCTCCCTACTGCGGAAAGGGTTGGGCGAGGGGTCAGAAGCAAAACCAGCTATGGCTACGCTTTTGTGTTTTTAATGAGCATTTTGCTCACATGACTTGCCCTGTTCTGCAGTCAACAAACAGAAAGACACCCCACAGTGGGGAAGGAAAGAATTTTATCTAACAGGCAAGGATGCAAGAAAAAGATGGAAGCAAGATTGAAAGGAACCTTTCATAGAAGCAAGATGTCTGTAACACTATCCCTGTTTTCATTTTCATTTTTCATTTTCTGCTCCATGGAGAGTGATCCATTAGTAAAATATTGGAGTAGAACCAGCACAAAGCCTCTACTGAAGGAGCCCTTTACAATTCTGTTTATGCTCTGGAGAGTCCACTAAAAATCAGAATGATCTCTTGCACTTTCCCAGACAGTTGTGAGGATGCTATTCCAGCAAAGGAGATGCTGATTCAGCAGGAGGACTGGAGTCCTCCTGGGCAGGTGATTAAGATACAAGCAGAATTGTTAGTGGATCAGTGGTACACAATGAGATTCATTTGGACTGTCTGATCAAAATCTCAGTAATTCTGCATATTGCTATGGCATGCTGTTTATTCTTTGGAGGCTCAAGAGCTATGGGGATCTGAACTTCATTGTCAGGATTCATACATTTAATTTTCAGGTTAATAAAGAGCCACAACAAAGGCAGGGGCCTATTATTTTCCAGTCAAAACCATGCATGCCATTAATTTTAGCCATTCTGTCCTTACCTATCAGGCTAGACTTCTGGCTTTAAATGTTAGCTTCCCAATCTTCCATGACCTCCAGGCCCCTGATGCTTGAAAAAGCTGCATCCTTGGGAATAACTTCAATTTAAATCAAGACGATATACTTCAAATAAATATGTTTACAAAGGGGTGTAACAGATATACATGACATATACATTGTCTCAGTGAGCAGCCACAGGCTACTTTCCAATGTTGTTAAGTACTGCCAAGGAGAAGGAATGCCTAGAAATATTCTTCTCCCCCCAAACCTTGATTCCAGTCTTCAAGCCTCCAGGTGCCAAATTTTCTCCTACAACCAGGCTCGAAATTCCTGTTCTGATTTTTCACTAGGATTCCCCTATAATCTACTAGCGATAAATAAATGCAGGCCTGCTCCAGTTTACATGAACTTGATCAATGTTTTATATTTTCAGGGGGAAGTATAGTTTTGGTGCAGGTAGGTTTTATGAAAGTTCTGTTGATTGCCTTTCTTTTTACTTAGCTGCTAGATTAACCATGGGAAAGGTTTTTATCTGGAGATTCTGGGGATCTGTATGGTCAGTAAAAATAGCTTTTGCTATGAAAAGATAGAAAAATGAAACGATTTAGTAGAACTGACTCTGGGACAAAAAACACAAGAAAATGTGGTGCCATCATTTCTTGCAGGTGTATAACACAACAAATTATTGGCACAACAACAGTGCATTAGTGGTGGTTTTATTCTATTTGTGTGTAAATGATTTCAGAATATGCATTGCTTGCAAATGAAGCACTGTGGCACTCCAGAACTTTTTTCACGTGCAGACATAATTAAAATCAGGACCACATGTGACCACCTCAACAGCACATGAGCACAAATCATCATAAATTTCAAAAGAAGAGGAAAAAATGGGGGGGGGGTGGATGCCAGGAAGAACCTGAAATTGCACAAAAAGAAATGAATCAATCTTATTTTAGGAGTTGTCATTTCCTTAAGGGTGATGGGTTACTGGGTTCATCGGAAGACGTCGTGGAAAAATAACAGCAGTGAAAACAAAACAGGAAAAAGGTGCAATTTCCTCCACACAGTGAAATTTGTACCTTCCAACTTCTCCTGTGACAGCAGCAAATTTACGGGGGCAAAATGGAAGGGGTAGAGGCAGCCAGCCATTTAGGAACAGAGAAAGCTACCTTATACAGATCCAAGCTATTAGTCCACCTACATTATATCAGCAAATGTTCTCATGCCCTTGATGGGTATATCTACAGGCATTGTATGTCCAAAGAGCAAATTTACCACTCTTATCTGAGGTCCTCAACACATATATTTGAGCACAATCACTTTGATGTCTTATTAACAACGTATGTACATATTTAACACTGCTATTGGACTAAGCATTGTAATGGAAATTTGATAAGCTGCTCAAAATGGAATGAGATAAGCTTCTCAATACCTTTGCAGGTGCATGTTAGGCAAAAGGTGAAGGACCCCTGAACGCTTAAGTCCAGTCAAAGGCGACTATGGGGTGGCAGCACTCATCTCACTTTTCAGGCTGAGGGAGCCAGTGTTTGTTTGGAGACTAAACCGCTTCTGGTGTGACAGAACATTGTTTACCTTCCCGCCGCAGTAGTACCTATTTATCTACTTGCGCTGGTAGGTTGGTAGAAGCTGGGACAGAGCAACGGGAGCTCACCCTGTCATGGGGATTCAAATTGCCAACCTTCCGATCAGCAAGCCCAAGAGACTCAGTGGTTTAGACCACAGTGCCACCCGTGTCCCTAGATGTGTGTCAGGGTATATCTGAACCAATTCTTTCTCATGGATTTGCGCCTTATCTGAATGTCTTGTGATGAACTTCTGCACAACATCCTGAATTCTGCTCTACTTCCAAGGTCCAAACCTGATGGGTAAATGTCTTTCAAGTGTGTGCTATTCAATTGTCTCAAACAGAACAAGGGTTAAGAAGACTCTTGAAAATTTTAAGTCAATTGGCAGTGCAAGAAAAACTAAAAATTCTGAAAGCACAAAAGTCACTCTGCACCTCTGAGAAAGTGGCTTGTTTTGCCTTTAGAGCAGCAATTTTAAGGAGAAAAAATTGTAGAGATAAGCTACATTCTTCAAGAGAGCAAACTCTTACCTGACAGATTGCCTGATTTTAATAATTATTTTAACTGTATAAGGTATGTGATTCTGTTTTATGTATTTTGCTTTTTGTAATGTCTTCTGCTACGCAAATAAATAATATTTGTATTAATTCATTCAAGTGTATGCAAATATATAGACCTGTCTCCTCCCAACCTTTATTCCTCCATTGCTCCTCCAATATCTGAACACTCCTGTTGTTGGAGAGTGACATAAAAAAAGCATTTCCACCTATTCTTCTGTCCTCCAACAACATTCACCTCATACAGGTTGTTTCTTACTGGCATTTTTCATGCCATGACGTTGCTCCAACTAATTCTGTATACCAGTGAGATGGAAGTTCTCCACTAGCACCTGTTTGCACTCCAGAAATATTATTGGTATGGATGGCCCATTTTAATGCAAAATATGTGGTACTGCTTCTCATTTCTCAAATATTCCATTCAATGTGATCTTCTGGTGCAATATCACATCTTCAGAGCATGCAAGACTTCAATGTTGATAGGAAAATGAGTCCCTTCTCTTGTTAGCGCATTCATTGCAGTGTGGAATGTGGTTACAGGAGTTCCAGTGACTAGTGTTAGATATTGCATGTGACTTCTGCACAACTCTGCCAGTTTTCCTTGCCATTTTGTAACTGCATTTTGGGACAAATGTTGTGTGAATGAACACAGTGATTCTAATCTGTCTTAATTTCTGGATAAAAAAAGTGCATAGTTTATGAAATTTGCTATCACAAGATGTGCTCGGGGCCACCAGTTTAGATGACTTCTTGGAGGATAAAGTGATTGGCTATCAGTGGCTACTAGTCTTGATGACTACACATTACCTGTAGTTATCAGAGTTATGATGCTCATTTCTGTGATACAGCCTCCTAAAAAATTCTATCACATGCTTATGGTTGACATAATTACTCTGATGAATATCAGTAACGGGATCACGCTACTGTTTGTGATTCACATAGGCATCTGGTTTGTCATTGTGAAAAACAGGATGCTGGACTAAAAATAGGTCTTTGGTCTGATTCAGCAGGGCTGCTCTGACGTTCTTAACACCAGAAGGGTATTTCGTCCTGCACAGCTGTGCCCCACAGCTGGATAGATTGTTTAAATCTCAGCAGCTTTTAGGGATTGCGATCTGAAGTTTGGTGAATACTTACTTTTCATTGCCAGTGCCGTCACAGAACGGCAGAACAAAAACTATGGGTGATATCCATATCCTTTGTCCCATCAGTACAAGGATTTCTGTCCATGCAATGGGATTATCCTCCCTCTTCTTGCACTTTTAGTCTTCAACTTGGTACAAGATGGGCATTTGCACTAGACAAACATTTGGCCTGGTCCAACAGGGCTCCCTATTCTCTTGTTCTATTTCCTCAATTCAATTTTATTGCATATTTCCTTTATTAGATTTGTGCGTGAGTTGTCATGATGCAACAGGGCATTTGAATTTGACACTGAAGTACTTAAATGAGTCGAAACACATTAGTTACCAACTTTATCTTAGTGAATAAATAAAGAGCTCTGGTGCTGTAGGTCACCTTTTCTACAAAGCAACCTTTTTAGGATGTTGTACGTGGCAAGTATGAATTCATTTAGCAGGCCACCGCCTCTTGCACAAACCTCTCATTGTCTGGCACATGGAGGGGGGGTGTTATTGCATGATATTTTAAATGTGCAAAGTTGTCACATTCAAAATGATAATGTGAGGAACACCACTATTATTCACATTTTACAGATGGGGAGCCAAGTGAAAAATGGAGACTTGCCCAAGGACAGGGTGGAACGTGAACCCAGGCTTGCCAGAGGGGTAGACAACAGGGATATCTATAGGCCACAAACATAGGCACATGGGCCATTTACCTGCTCCTTAGACTTCTGTGCAAGAGACTAGTTCAATCTCAGTCCCTGTTTTATCCATATTGCAGACAGGGGTGATAGCAGGGCCAACCAGCACAGCAGTAGACAAATTCATAGAGGACAAGGCTACCAATTACTACTAGCCATGATGGTCATATTCTACTGCCACTGACAGACGCCCCATGCCTCCAAATACCTGTTGCTCAGAACTGCAGGTGGGAAGAGTGCTCAGTTCCTGCTTACAGGCTTCCCACAAGCATCTGGTTGGCTATTGAGAGAACAGGATGTTGGACTAGATGGGCCATTGGCCTGATCCTGCAGGGTCTTCTTCCCATAGTGCATTCGCACAATTTCCTTTTTGTCCTATTGGTGAAACAGGTTTCTGAAGCTGTACAAAAAAACAGTAAAACCTATTTATCAGTGGCAAAAGTAAGAGAATTGTCCATGTCATGAGAAGTGGCCTCTTTTTCAAGCATCTATGAAAAGGCTTTGAACTTTTGGCTCCAGCCAAAGAGTTCCCAAAACAATACCACAATTTCACAACAAGACAGAAGTTCCATACATATATAATATTATGAACGACTGCAGGGAAATAATTCAAAGTACAATACAGCACACATGATGGTTAAAAAAACAAATGTACACATTACAGAGAAACATTCCGCATTATATGGCATATTCAGGCCCCATAATTCTGGGCTTCAATCCACAGTCAAAGCAATGTACTTGAGGCTGCGATTTGGATATACACATCTTCAGCAGTGAGCCTGCTAGGAATTCACGCTCAGACCATTTTTCAATAGATGTACACATTGTCAAATTGAGTCAAGATAAAAAGCAATGCTTTCCTCTTGATTCCAGTGAGAGCTAACTGTGTGGAATGCAGATATGGTCAGTCCTTGTGGCAATCATATCACTTGTCTTTCTCTTTCCCTCCAGCCATCCCCCTTGAGGAATGTTTCAAGGTTTTTATTAATTTATTTTAAGGATTGGCTTTTTATTTTCATATTTTATTAAATAATCTGTGAGGTGGTATCTACATAAACAGGAGAAACAATTCCACTGGC
The DNA here is from genome assembly GCF_964234715.1 of Podarcis melisellensis. Classification (NCBI taxonomy): domain Eukaryota; kingdom Metazoa; phylum Chordata; class Lepidosauria; order Squamata; family Lacertidae; genus Podarcis; species Podarcis melisellensis. The sequence goes on along the minus strand of NC_138538.1, from coordinate 48,133,581 downwards.
TGAGTTTCTGGGGGTGGAGGTGGAAGAGTGTTTAAGGGAAGAAGTAATAGTCTGCCCAGAGCATATGGAAGCCTGGAAACTGGTACTGGAAGAATACAGCACTCCCTCTCCCTCTCTCTCTCTCTGTGTCAGTAGAGGGGGTGCATGTCAACTGCAGAGCTCACCCAATAGCGAAAAAACTTATACTTATTCAGGCTTTAATAATGAAAATCGGGGCAGGGCCAAACTAGACGGGACTTTGAACTTTAAAGATTTAATAGCAGTCATGGATGAGGAGGAGGAAGAATATAACCAAGACCACAGTACTAGGGGCAGCTGGCAGTTGCAGAGGGGATTTTATTAGGGGAAATCTATAGGGGGAAAGGTTTGAACCTCCCATATTGCAATCCTGATTTGATTTTTTTCACACACACACACACACATGCTCAGAGTGGCATTTGAAAACCTTTAAAAACCAGTGGCTGAGGCTGATGGGGGACGTAGGCTGAAACATGTGTAGGGTTGGAGTGTCTGCTCTAGACAAGCCCAACTGATCAACAGCCTTTTTAGGATGGAGTGCAAACAGCAATTCCCCAAACTTATTTCAATTAATCAATTATATTCTAAAATCTCCCCTGATTAATTTGTGAGCACAATTCTTGTGTGTTGATGAATCACTGACTCCATTAATGTCAATAGACAATGCTTGGGTGAATGGACACTGAATTCTTCTCATAGGATGTCAAAGACATAAGGATGTGTTTAATATGCACTGCAGATTAGGAAGGACTATACAGCTTTCCTTTCCATTAAAAGTCCATACTCTTGAAGTCTATTGAACATCGGTATCGACCATCAATGAATTTGGAGCATATGAAGTTTGGCAAACATGGACAGGTATGATGTTGCCGTTTTCCAAAGAAAGGGACCTTTCAAAGAAAACACAAAATGAAGAATGTTAATAATATGCTATCAGTGAAACCCAAGGTAAATGCTTTAGAACAGAGCTGGGCAGACTTGTGGAATCTACTTTGTGTTTTTGCTAGAACTCCCAGGTCCACAGCAGATCTGGTTCAAGGGGTGGAAGCAATTAACTATTGCATCCCAAAAGCTATTCACTGGACTAAACTGCAAATATGAGTACAAATAGACATCTACAAATACTACAAGCTGGACTCTAATACTCTAATACTAGCCAGCACACATGTACAAAGATCAGACAGAAAGCAACCACATCAGATGTACAGTGGTACCCCGGGTTACAGACACTTCAGGTTACAGACGCTTCAGGTTACAGACTCTGCCAACCCAGAAATAGTACCTCGGGTTAAGAACTTTGCTTCAGGATGAGAACAGAAATTATGCGGTGGCAGCAGGAGGCCCCTTAGCTAAAGTCATGCTTCAGGTTAAGAACAGTTTCAGGTTAAGAACGGACCTCCCGAACGAATTAAGTACTTAACCCGAGGTACCACTTTATCGTGTCCCTCTCCTTCTATTGCTCTTCTGCCTCCACTCTGCCCTTGCCTCCATGCCTGAAGACAAGTAGACAGACAAGCCAACCACTGCTCAGAGACATTCCACACCCCTTCAGGCATGGCAGCACCCTGTCCAAATGTGCTCCCCCTCTTCTGACCAACTATGTTTTGTTTTGTTTTTGTTTTTTTTTAAATAGTGCATCAGCAGTCATTAAGAACATTAAAATCAAAGGATGTTGGTTTGTGGGCCGTGGCCACTTGCAAATACCTTATGACTGATGGGGTGGCATTCATCTCCCTCTTGCCCTAATGGCGTGCACATCCGGAGCCCCCGGAGCCACAAGCTGATGGCGCAGCATGTCCCAACTCCACACTGGAGGTCCCTTTCACAGGCCTAGAAGAAAGATGCACCACAGTAGTATGAATTAGCAACATGGAGGAAACTACTATTGCTGGTAACAAACTGACTTGTCTGGAGGTGCAATTGTATCTAGGAAATTTAAAGGTGTGGTGCCCATCTCTGGTGAAGAGCTTTTTAGGATAGAAAAAAAACCATTATGTCTCGGAGACATTGCGGAGTAGGAAGAGTAGCCATGTTGGTGGTGATTATAGGGGCACAGGTTTTTGTGTAAGCAGTAGTAACGTTTAGACAAGGCTGGCACCAAGGGTAAGGGCCTCCCAGTGTGTCTGCCCCTCTCCTGAAGGCAACAGCATTGCAGCAATCTGTGGTGGGTGCCTGTGAGCTGCCCATTGTTTCTATTTTCCCCAGCAGGTAGCATCTCTCTGTGGCATTGTGGGAACATCCAGAAAGCGGCTAGGATTGTTGCTGTCATATTAACATGGAGGAGCTGAAGGATATTTACAAATTTATCTGGGCAGCCGATTTTCAGAAGGACAGTCCACAGGGCATTATGATTTACAGTGTCAAAGGCCTTAGTCAGGTCAATAAATGCCATATACAGGGGTTGGTTTTGCTCTCTGCATTTTTCTTGAAGTAATTGAGTGGTGAAAATCATATCCACTGTCCCCCTAGAAGGTCTAAAACCATTTTGGGATTCAGGAAGAGTAGCCTTCAATATTGTTATGAGACGGTTTGCTAAGAATTTTGCCGACCGCAGCTAATAAGGAGATGCCTCGATAGTTTCTGCAATCTGTTCTATCACCTTTTAAAAAGAGATTGATAATTTTGGCATCCCTAAAGTCTGCTGTGATCTCTCTCCCCAATTTTTTTCAATGAGCTTGTGAAGTTGTTGTGTAAGTTCAATTCCGCACACTTTGAAGGCTTTGGCAGGTATCCCATCAGGTACACAACTCTCCCAGATTTGGAGATACTGCAAGCTCATCTCTAATTTGCCTTTGGTGCAGCTCTTACTAAATATTTTTCTCTTCACTCTGCAATCCTACCTGACTACTCCTCATTTGTTTTGTTTTTTCTTTTGGAGCATGAAAAATCTGATGAATTGGTTACACTGGACTGTATTTGGTATCCCATTGGCACAACGGTTTCCACTTGTGTAATGGGAACTCCCTTCCCACCCCCCACCCCCCAGTGTCTGCCCTACACTTCCCCAGAGGGTTGGGGAAACATCTAGAAAAGCTCTAGGGGGCATGTGGGGAAGGAGTGGAGGAGAGACTCAGTGCTACATTGCATTCCACCCTCTGAAAGGTGGGGTGGACATAGTGGATCTTGCCATTGAGCACTCCATTGGATAATATGTCATAAGATCCCTTCCAGCTATGACCTTGCATAATTTTTTAAAAAAATGGTTATTGGTTTATAGATGTAGCCCTAAAGTGGGTTGATCTTTTTAAAACATCTACTTCCACTGTCATTCAAAAACCATCTGACTCACTCACACAGCTGTGACAATTTAAATAGATAAAAGTCAGGACAAATACGTAATAATGCAATTTGCTGCATCTGTTAAAATTCAAATAGTTTAAATTAAGTAAAGATGAGGAAAATAAGTATCAGTCTTATTCAAGGAAATGCCAAACAAATAAAAATCAAGTTCTGCCAAGCTTATTCATGAGACATCACATTGAAGCCATCAGAATTATTTAAGGAACAGGAAGTAACCCATCAATAATGAAACTACCACAACCCAGTTATTAGAATATGAAGTTTGACAGTTTCATCCTTGTTTGATAGGGGGGGGCTGGGGAAGATGACTGTGATGGAGTATTGACGAAACAGTGGTACTTGACATTTGACTTTGAATTAATTTGAATTCTTCTTGTTTTAGACCTATATAGAATAGCATTTATGAAGTTGTTTAAAAGCATTTATATCACAAAAAATTCCATGCCACATCTAAATAAGTGCTCTGTATCATTGGAAGCAATTTTATTTTTCACAGAAGAATACTGTTTTTCCCTCAAAAGACCACGTAATATTTTTGTCCATTGAAGAAGTGGAAGTCCTTGCATCAGCTGATGAGACTCCTTAGGCGAATCCCACTGATAGTTACACATTGTTGCAAAGCAATTTCCCATAATATGGTGCTTTTATAGACTATTTTCACTTATATATGCATTGAAATGCTTGGGTGGTTACCCTGCCTAGTTTCCATGCTGTGCTTTTACATCAATTTTAGCAGAAGCTGCCTTGAGCCTTAGAAAGCCACCTTATTAATGCTTTGTTGCTGTTTTATCAGCTGGCTTTTCTGCCACTTCTACACCATCTTTATATATATAGCAGTGGCTTTCTAAACACTTAAGCAGCCTTCAGTTCTAAAGAGATTTCCCAGCAGCTTCATAGGAAGCTGCCTTATATTGCATCAGACCATTGTTCTATCTAGCTTAGTATTCTCAACACTGGCTGGCATCTGCTCTCTGGGATTGCAGGCAGAGATTTCTCCCAAGCTGTACCTGGAGATGCTGGGAATTGAACCTGCAACCCTCTGCATGCAAAGCAGACAATCTACCATTGACCTACAGTCCTTCTCCAACCACAAACAGGATTTTGCCCTAGAGCTGATGTAGAAATCAGCTGCTGTGTGGAAATAGCTACTCACGCAAGCGCTCTTCTCACATGAGTGGTGTAACATGCAGTACTGAAACTTATGAAACATCTCTGGGGCTACCTTTGCCATTTTTCTAAACACAGAATAAACTGCTGCAATCTTCTATAAAGGCCTTAATTAACACATGGAGGTATTAATTAGGTGTTAAAATATACTTTAAATATAAAATTTGCACCAGCTCTGGTAATAATAGGCATTTTAAAGCTACTTTAAGTTGTGAAACAGCAGCATTGGGGGGGGGGGAGTTTTCTTATCATTTTGTGTAGGAAATTCTATATTGGAAATAAACAAGTTTGGCAGAATCAGTAATATTGAGTGGCAAAAACTATGTATCCAATGTTAGTTCTACTTCAAGTAGACCTACTGAAAGTAATGGACATAACTTAGGTCCATTAATTTTGATAGGTTTGCTCTGAATTGATTTAGTGTGATACAACCCACTATCAAGGAAGAAAAGCATTTCAATAATTAAGGTTGTGTTTATAGTGAACATTTAGAGAACTATTCTGTATCGCAGACAAAAAAAAGCAATTCTTACTATTCAGTATTGCTAGTCAAATTCAGCATTGTTGTTTTTAAAAATTAAGATGGAAAAATAATTTGACATTCATTTAGCTTGCACACTAAACTCTTGAACCATTACATAAATGGGTTAGGGTCACATTTTAATTCCCCACCCTCCTCTGTGATCACAAATATTTTTCCAACCACCCCCCCCCCCAACTTCAATATAAGTTCAAGCAAAATATTTGCACCCAGTTCCATGACTCCAGGACCTGGAGCTTTGTGAAGCTGAAAATACAGCAAGCCTTAAATAATTAAAATACTTTGTGTCACTCTTGTCCTTTTCTTTTGATGTTTTATTTCTTTTGTTGTCATTTTGCAGGGTTAGATTTGTTTTTTTTCCCTTTTCAATCCCGAAGTTGCATTAAATGGATGTATGTCCTTAATAAAGGGTAAAGTAACATTTTTACTGTCATATTAAAAAATGAAAGCCATCCCTTCATTTCTTCCACCCTGGCTCTAAACATATAAACATGCAAATCACAGTCCACTTCTTTCAGTCAAGCTTGTCCCATCAACTTTACCAGTGCAGTGGTTAGACCTAAGTAGCAGAGCCCAAATCTGAATTAAGCATGGCCATATATATCAGCTGACAATAGAAGGTAACACAGCTTTCTAATTGCTACTGTAAGTATTGCCATGACATTAAATGATAGCAATTCTAGTTTTTAAAATGCAGATTTGGGGCTTCTGCCAAGAAGACCTTTGCTCTGGAGAACAAATTTCTAGTTTGCTTCTGACACACACTTGCCAAAATCATGGTCCCATCTCCCTAGCAAATGGGGTACAAGTTCCCACACATCCCTGCCAGACCTTCTGCCACAATTAGAATCAGACGACCGAAGTAGAAAGAAAAGAACAACTTACCCCTGTGATTACTGCACACTCATACAAGGTTATCAACAGAAAGATGCACATGATTTGGATAGTTATTTTCATGGTGCTTGAAAGAATAAGGAGATCCTTGTCTTTTCCCTCCTCTTCACAGCCTCTCTTTCATGTCACGGCTGCACTGTGGTGTCGCGAGTCCCTCTTCTCCTTTCTGCCTTGTTAGGTTCTCAACGAGAGCTGATCACACCCCTCTCTCCTGCCTCTCTATTTAACATCTTCTCAGCCCCTTTCAATCTCTTTTACTGATGTGAGACTTGCTGTGATGATCCCCGATACCACAGACAAGGCTCGTATCCATAACATAGCAAAACAGGAGGAGGACGATGATGACAGCAGTCTGGGGGCTTTGAAAGATTTATTGCACGTGGAATTTAATCACACATCATTTTTAAGATTGCTTTATTTTTAATGTAATGTTGGTGGATTTACAAGACGTTGAAGTCTTGTGGCTTTAATTATCCATTTGTATGAATTTACCAATTTATTATCACTTATTATCATTACCTTTAGATATCAAAGGGAGTTTAAGGTGGCAAACATTTGCCATCACAACAACCCTGTGAGGTAGGTTAGGCTGAGAGACAGTGACTGGCCCAAGGTCACCCACTGAACTGACTGAGTAGGGATTTGAACCCTGGTTTCGCAGTTCCTACTCTGACACCCTAGCCATTACATTACAGTGGATCACCAGTGTTATGCCCATATGTACACCTTTAGGCCTTTAGAAAGGAGTGGGTGGAATATAAACTAGAAGTACATGGTCTCCTCAGAGACAACAGTGGTTAGATTACACTAACTGATGCATAGTAACTGAGTTGGCATAAGCAGTGGGTTACACCACCATAGCTAAAGGTTGAGAACTCTGTACCTGGAAAGAGAATCTCAGCCTTCTAGTCCTATCCAACAAGTAAAAGACAAATTCTCTTCTGTAGGCATAGGCAAACTCGGCCCTCCAGATGTTTTGAGACCACAGTTCCCATCATCCCTGACCACTGGTCATGTTAGCTAGGGAGTTGTAGTCCCAAAATATCTGGAGGGCCAAGTTTGCCTATGCCTGCTCTACTGAGACCAGCACATGGTTAGAAGCACAGAAATCTACCTTATGCCAGGACCTAGCCCATAGATGTCTACTCTAGAAATGGCTTCCTTGGATCTCAAATGGAGGGATTTTACATCACTGTCTATCCAATTCTTTTAACTGGAGATGTCCAGAGCTATATTTGAGGCCTTCTGCATACATAGATGCAACAAAGCAGAACTAGGCTAAGACATTTTGCTGCCTGATGTGAAGGGCAAGATGGTGTCACCCTTCTCCCATTTCTGCTGCATTGGCAGTTGAACTTCAACATTAGTTATGAACAGCCAATGAGGACAAAATGGGGCACATGAGTTCTGTGTGAGTGTGGAGTAGTGGTTAAGGGCGGTGGACTCGTAATCTGGGGAACCGGGTTTGTGTCTCTGCTCCTCCACATGCAGCTGCTGGGTGACCTTGGGCTAGTCACACTTCTTTGAAGTCTCTCAGCCTCACTCACCTCACAGAGTGTTTGTTGTGGGGGAGGAAGGGAAAGGAGAATGTTAGCCGCTTTGAGACTCCTTTGGGTAGTGATAAAGCAGGATATCAAATCCAAACTCTTCTTCTTCTTCTGAGCACATGTTAATTTATACATAGAGATTCAAATTCAGAAACAAACACTAGAATCTAACTGGAAATGCACTGCATCTCACCATAGTGGGAAAGACTGGGACCAGGGGGCTTTTGATGTGTGTTTGCTGTCCAGGTGCTGACTTATGATGGGCAACTTCAAGGCCCCTGAAGCTCTCCCATCTGATGCCTCTTTCTCATGAAGTTGGACAGAGCCCTTCAAAGAGAGAGCTGTTGTTTCTAAAGCAGGGACACTGTTAGAGCTCTGGGACTTAGAGAGCAGGATAGGTTCCACTAACCCACCTCTTTCAATCTCCATTCTAAAAGGGTGCTTTGATCGAGCAGTGTCACCACTGCACCCTCCTTCTGCTGGGGAAACAAATGTTTCCAAGACGTCCTCCTGAAATAATATTCTCAGAGAAGTGAGGCTTCACTTGTGAGAAACAATGGTCTGGTTGCAGTATCTAGTGTGGCCAGCAAATCTCAAGGGAGAACATGAACTGGGTAGTCCAAGAGCACATGCGATTTCTGTGCTTTACTGTCTTTGTTGCGACAAACAATGCAAACTTAGTGCCCCACTACCAACAAGTAGCAGTGGGCTGAGAGGGGTCCCTTCCTTCTTAACTTACCTAGGTAGTTTGCAGGCTGCCTCCCTCATATAGAAGTGCAGCTAGGAAAGAAGAATGGATGAGAAAACGGTGAACACCTCTCACCCACCCCAAGTAGCTGATGGCAAAGGCAGAAATTAGCAGAGAAAGGGCAGTCCCCTGCACCCAGTTAAACTCTGGGTCATTAAATGTGTCTGCATTCACCATGAACAGCTCTTTGTAAAAATGCACACAATGTTTTTTGGGGGTGGTTTTTGCTAATTATCAGAATTGCAGCTGCAGTCCAAACTAAAATTGCTCTTCTGAAACTGCTATTTCCATTGGGAGGAAATCCCATATTGGGAGGAAATACCCTTTTGGCACCAAGGCAAACAGCCATTTTAAAGTTGTATTTTGCCTTTCTATCTGCTGTGATTCTGATAGTTTCCAGGGAGCCTTCCTCAGGTGCAGTATATATATATATATATATATATATATATATATATATATATATATATATATATATATAAAGTAATCATGAAATACAATGATGCATCTTTGTATTAAATGCATTTGATGTTACATCTAATTTGGCCCTAATTGTGAGAAGCACTTTATATGCCTGAGATGGGGCTCACTGCTGTCTGAGATAAGAAGGGGAGTTCATGCTCACCTGAGCAACTTTCTTAAAGTAAAGTGCCTTTCATGGTATTTGTGGATAGTCACTAAGCTAACTGTAGAAGTTGCCTCCGATTTAATCAGCAGAAGTCAGAACTCAATGTGTAAGGGCCCCTCCAGAATGGAGTTTTGTTTTGCCGGTGTTTTCTGCAGCATATCATGTCATCTGGAGGGGCACCCCTGTACTGTGTTGCAACCAAAGTGGGACAAGAAAATCCTGGCACATTTTTAGTAAAAAAAGCTGCAGGGTTTTAGCAGGACATTATGGGACATGCAGTGATTTGCAATGAAGCAGTATGTTCACCCCAAAACCTTTACAGGCAGTATTGAAAGCAGAATGCTGTATAACATCCCTGACATCATCAGGTGCATAAATCATCATGACTGCACAGTAAAGAGGATTTCTCAAGGGACCCCAAAGCATCGATCAGCAGCAAGCAAAACAGCAGCATCTTCTCATGGCAAATGAACATGGCACACATGACAAGAGCAAGATAAATGTGAAAAAAGAGCAACCGTCCACAGGGTTCCAAGGTTCAATTGCAGAATAACTTGCAAAGTATGGCTTGACTATGTGCAAGGGCATTGCAGGCGCAAATTAGTTAACTGTGGAGAGAAATGTTTCCGTTTTATTATAAGTCATTTGTGAGTACCCACCTATCTGCTTAAGTCAGAATAGGTAATAAATAAACCACTGATATATTTATATTGCAGCATCCTGATGAGTCAGGAATTAGAATTAGAATTAGAATTATAAGCCAGGAGCCCCTAGACTCCTCCTATTAATCTTCCTGGCATTTGCCTTAGGATGACATTTATTTTCAACTAACCTTACTTGCTTTTTGCTTGCACTGAAATCCTCCAGTGTGATCCTGGATCTGTAGAGGCTGCTGCTGTTATAGTTGTTCTCATTCTTCTCATTCCCACCTTCACCATAATCATTGACAACAATCCTGTCCTTCTATTGCATTAGGCTCTATCTTTTTCATAACCAGTGCCCACCATTTACACCTACCTACACCAAGAGGTGCTTAATTTGTTTTCAGCACATATGATTGTCTTTCTCCTTCTTTTCTTCCTCCTTTCTTTTTCTCCTGTCTTTCCCTCCGTCAACTTTCTCCTCCATCCCAGCTCTGTCCTCTGAAAGAGTAGACTTGGCCCGCCACAGGCTACTTTAGCTTTAAAATGTGAAGGAAAGAATCACAAAACATGAGGCGATAGTTAGTGAGTCAATAAGAACAAAAGTGGTGTATTCTGGTTGGATGCCAGATGCCACAAGGCAAGATGAATTGGGAGTTGCAGGACAATGGATAGCTCCAATACAGCTATCCATGGTCCTGAAGCCAGCTCTGACAAAGCCTCTTTCTGAACCCCTGCCCCAGACTACTTTCCAGGCTCTGCCTCCTTGTATTGAACTCAGATCCTTAAAGGGCAAACCGTCTGTAAATTGTGGGGGTAAAAATTGCTCCATTCAATCCAATTTCTTTGATTGGGTTGGGAGTTGCATATTAATATACACTAAGAAAATGTTCAGGTATGCAGAACTCCTCAGAAGATCACCAGACTCTGTGTAATATGGTGTATTGCTCAGTTTGTGATTGATAAGGCAAGTTCCAAGTCTTACTCCAAAATAATTAGGAAATGGTAATATGTCAGAGAAATCCTTGTTTAATATGCGTACTAGACCAACCAGATATATGGGTACAAAGCAATGCATGAAGGAGTCTGATGCACTCAGCATAATTCTTTAAAGATAACTCAGTTGAAACTGATGTGTTTAATCCCAATATTCATAATTTATTGAACACCTAAAAGATATAAGCCTAAGAAAAACAGGTCTTGCCTGGATGGGCTTGTAATCTAATATATTGTGTAATATGGTGTATTTACAAAAGACAAAATAAATTAAGCTAGAGGAAGAAAAGGAATATGCCGAAATTTAAATTATAACACTTTAACCTTAGATTAGGTGAGGGTCAAACTAGACATTTGTAATTTTATTTAGCCTTATTTGTTTATCTTCTTTGTAAATCTCTATGAAGGTGTTGTTGTTGTTGTTGTTGTTTACAATCAAGTCATAAAATCTAGAATTCTAGAACTGGATGGGACCCCGAGAGTCATCTCTAGTCTGACCCCCTGCAATGCAGGAATCTCAGCTAAAGCATCCATGACAGATGACCCCCCCCCCATCCTCTGCTTTAAAAGCACAACTTCCTAAGGGAGACCGTTCCACTGTTGAACAGCTCTTACTGTCGGAAAGTTTTTCCTGATGTTTAGCAGGAACATCATACACCCTGCTTCTACTTACCTTGCAGTATCCCCCATTGAACTCAGTGGGGCTTAATTCCAAGTAGTTCTGCATGGGCTTGTGCTGTAAAATGGTATCATAGTAATGCAACATGAAGCAAAGTAAAAGAACAAACCAAAACAGAAAGGAAATTCAAAAGAAAGGAAAGAATGAACTCCTTTGTTTGTTAACAATTGAAATGGAAAGACCAGGGCTATGGATGGAATCTGAAAGCAAAACTATCAAAACTGTTTAGCTTGAGGAAGGGGAAATGTCAGACTGGAGATTACAGTCAAGCCTTTTCATGTTTATTGCAGTTAGAAATCTACTGGAAATTTAGCAACAGATTTGACACGAATGGAATATATGCTAGATAGTTGAACTATATAACTGGAAGCACATTTCCTGTTCCTAATTTAGATGCTCACATGCCATGTTTAATTACCCAGTTCTCTAAAAGTGCATCAGCAACTTTCTCTGCTGGGAACCAGTAATTATTTAGAAGATGGGACTTTTTAGATTGCCCTGGTGCTTCAATACCATCCCAGGGTGCATGGCTGTGAGTTAATTACCGTGAACCACCGAAGAAACCAAGCAAATAAGAGCTTATCCCAGCAAGTGAGCAGAAATCAAATGTGGCAATACAAAGGTACATCCTGTGAGGCAAAGCTGACCTGTTGCCTGTGTTGTGTCCTGTGGTTAGGGTTTCTCATCCCATTGGCAACCACACTTCCTTCATTTAATTTATGAACTGGGATCAATGGATTGTAAAGGGATGTGACTCCACCCTTGGAGGTTGTGTTCTAGTCATTCACAAATGAGATAATTCACATACATGCATGAATGTGTGTGTGTGTGTGTGTGTGTGTGTGTGTGTGTGTGTTTGGGTCTACACACACACACACACACACACACACCATTCATCCAGTCTATGATGCCCAATTATTATTATTATTATTATTATTATTATTATTATTATTATTATTATACCCTGGCTTACAGCATATATAGAAACATAATAAAGCATCAAACATTAAAAACTTCCCAATACAGAGCTGCCTTCAGATGTCTTCTAAAAGTTATGTAGTTCTTATCTCCTTGACATCTGAAGGGAGCGTGTTCCACAGAGAGGGTGCCACTATTCTATTAAAGAAACAGACATAGTTGCCCCCCGAGGGTACTCAAGGGTACGGAGTACCAGCACTTTTTTCCCTAGAAGAAAAGCACTGGAAAAGCACCCTAAATGGCCTCGGCCCAGTATACCTGAAGGAGCGTCTCCACCCCCATTGTTCTGCTCGGACACTGAAGTCCAGCGCCAAGGGCTTTCTGGTGGTTCCCTCACTGCGAGAAGCCAAGCTACAGGGAACCAGGCAGAGGGCCTTCTCAGTACTGGCACCTACCCTGTGGAATGCCCTCCCACCAGATGTCAAAGAGAAAAACAACTACCAGACTTTTAGAAGACATCTGTTTAGGGAAGTCTTTAATGTTTAATAGACTATTGTATTTTAATATTTTGCTGGAAGCAGCCCAGAGTGGCTGGGAATACCCAGCCAGAAGGGCGGGGTATAAATAAATTGTTGTTGTTGTTGAAAGGGGAGGAACATCAGGCTTGGGCGTAGTCCATCTGGCAGTCCATGTGGCCCTCAGAAATTTCCTCAGGCCACATCCCTCACTGGTCCTACTCCCACCCACCCACCCGTGCTTTTGCCCAGCTAGAGTGTGAACTTGAACTCTGATTACACCTCTTGCTTGTCTGGATGGAGGATAAGGAGGGGTGTGAGAGTGCACATATAACCTAGCTTCTTGTACAAAGGTAAAATTGCCATTCATTGCTCCGCCCACTTTTTGCCTCTGGCCCTGCCCACCACTAGCATGCAGCCCTCAGAATGCATCCCAGAAATGAATGTGGCTTTCAGGGCAAAAAAAGGTTCCCCACCCCAAAATAGTCCTTAAGAGGAAGAGAAGAAAAAAGAGCCCTGCATGCTCAGAGAAAGCACCATGTAGTCTTGTTTCTAATAGTGGCCAACCAATTGCTTCTGGAACGTCCACAAGTGTGACATGAAGGCACTGACCTGCCTGTGTGTTGTGTGTGTGGCAGAATGAGATCACTTGCCTCAGAAGAGGCATTTGCTCTACTGAGAAAACTTGCCTGCAGCAGTGGCATCATCCACACCACACCTGACTCTGGGGTGGGGGACCAAAAGGATGTCCAAAGGACACTTTGCCCAGTGCCTCTTCAACCAGGCACCTGCCCTGGCAAGGCAGAATGAGGAGCATTTTTCAAACAGAGAGTTTCTCAAAAGCTTTGCTTAGTTTCCCTGATCAATAACATTTTAATTTTCTCATCTGACAAGGCTGGATCTATTGACACACAAGATGGGAATTTACTGTAACTGGCAGTCTATTTGTATCTATCTTTGACGCTGCACATTTACTTTCTGAGAAGACGAACCTTACTGGCTTGCGGTGATTTTTTTCCAGTGTGCCTTCTGGAAAACAACAACACTGCTTGAGTCTGAGAGAAGCTTAAAAAATTATTTACTTTGCGGAGCTTGAATCTACAGCAAAAGGAAATGAGAATAGATAAAACCTAACTGTATTCTCAGCTGTGAGGGGTGGAAAGACTGGGCACAATCCTCTAGGAAGTTCTCCTGCACAGGTTCTGTTGAAATGAGGGAGAGGGAGATGCAGTGAAGAAAGGGCCTTTTCTGTAGTGGCTCCCCAACTATGGAATGCCCTCCCAGTGAGGATGTGATAGCTGTCTTCAAATATCTGAAGGGCTGTCAGGTAGAAGATGGAGGGATTTTGTTCTTGGTTGCTCCAGAGAGCAGCATGAGAACCAATGGGTGGAAGATGCAGAGAAGCAGATTTTGGGTAAATGAGAGGAAAACCTTCCTAAATAGGATGTGTTTGATACTGGACCAAACTGCTTTGGAAGATGGTGGTGGCATCTATGCTGGTGCTATTTAAGCAGAAGTCACAAGAGATGCTGTTGTTGTATCCTACATTTTAGATCCTGCATTGAGCAGGAGGATCCAAAAGATGATCACCATGGACCCTTCCAAATCTAAAATTCTATCCATCCATCCTCTTTGGCAGACAAACATTTTACCAGGCTCACAAAACATGCCCAAGGCCACCCGGAAAAATTGGGGCTAAGAAAGTATTGTGCATGTTTACTCAGAAGTAAACTGGGACTTTCTCATTGGTAAGCATAGGATTGGAACCTGAACCTTCCTGACCAGCATTCAATTCCCTATATCAAATAGATGCATCATTCCTTGGCAAGTTCTGCTACAGCAATATCTTCTTCACAGTGATAGACACAATTGTAAAGAACAGACTTATTTTAGTGCAGCATCAATGTATTTCAAAGCACTTTGCTTCTGACTTAATGAAGTGAATTACAGGAAGCAGCCTTAACTGCTCAGGCTCTATCTAACAGCAACAGTAAGTCATCTACATTGGATAAGCCAATGAAAATGTATTTCCCACCACGAAAAGAAGATGGGACCAAAAGGCCAATTTAAACAGCTTGTGTAAGCAAATGTGTTTTCATAAAAGCTATATTAGCTTATCTCCTGACTAGATGCAATAGCAACAGAGCCATTTTCTTCAACTGCAGGCCTAGAATGTATGCCTCACATCAGGAAATGGACCACCAAGGCCAAGAGGGTGCCACATTGGTTAATGAAGAGTCAAAGAAGCTGTTAGAGGTAAGAAGGCTTCAGAAAATGGAAGTCTTGTCAATATGAGAACAGGAGCACGAACTTTTGCCAAATAAACACAGGCAGACAATGAAGAATGCCACCACCCTGTCTCACCTTGTCAGAGTAAGGAAGGGAGAACAGCTCAGTCCCACCACACTAGGCACTATTTAAATACTACACAGTCTAAAGTGTTATAACAGAAAACTGCTTCCAGCTATAGCTGCAGCACCAAATGAGAGCATCCTTGTGGGGGGAGTAATATTTTTGTTACTGTGCATATGGATCATGTCTGGCTTTTCACACACTAAAACAGAAGATGCTATTGTTTAGTCAGTTCTCTGTGTTCATGCAGTTCTTCCTAGAACTCCTTTATATCATCTGAAGCTCAGCTTAAATTCAATAAGGTGCCTTTGACGCCTCGCAGTGTGAGGTGAACATCTACTCTTTGTCGGAAATATTCAATGATGAATTGTTAGGCATCACCCTGGATGGGTCCCTCTGGAAATTTGAAGAGCTGTGTTGTAAAGGAAGCACCAGAAACTCATCAGTTAAAATCTCCCACCAGATTTGGAAGGTCAGAGTCAGAATGGAGGAAAGGGCAGGATTAAGCAGCAGAGCTTCTTTTAATGCCCCTGGGGAAATTAGGCCATATTGATGCAGTTATATTCACACAACAATCATGGCCCACTTGGCAATCACATTAGCAGCTGTATTCATCCTTCTTGCAAAGCAAGGACATTGCTTCTACCATACTAAGCAGGTTGAAGATTGTTGGTACACGCTGTTAGGTAGACCTGAGATGGACTGGAGGAACATGAATA
This sequence comes from Podarcis melisellensis, assembly GCF_964234715.1. NCBI lineage: Eukaryota > Metazoa > Chordata > Lepidosauria > Squamata > Lacertidae > Podarcis > Podarcis melisellensis. Next base: position 48,117,921 of record NC_138538.1, on the reverse strand, counting down.
AACTTAAGCATGTGGCAATCAATGCAGGAGACATGATGCAAGACTCATGTTCAAAAAGCTCAGGAGCAAAGACAATGTATTCAGTGTAGCGCTGTTCTAGGGATGGGGCAGAAGAGAATATTATTTCTTTTGATTTATTTTAATTAATAACCATTATACCACTTGTTTGAACATAAAACCTTTAAGCGGTTTTTTTGTTCTTGTCTGCTACCTGTTGCACCTGTTAAGGAACTTTAGAAACTGTATTTAAGAAACTGTAAAAAAGAAAAAAAGAAAGAAGTGTATGTAGCAATGGTACCTAATGGCTGATGCACTCTCAACCAATATATCCCATGATGTTCTCATAGCTGTTGTTGCTCCCCAAAGAGAATTTGAAACGGTTTGGAAACTGCCGCCATCTAGTGCCCAGTAATGGTTCCTCCCTCCTCCAACTGCTACAACAGGGGCTTCTTGCCCTGAGGGAGAACAGAGAAGCAGCAGAAATCAATCTTTCAGTGAAGCAGCACTTACATTCTGGCATTCCCTGCCTATTAATATTAGACAGCTGCCTTCTTTGCAATGTTTTGGCACTTGCTAAGAACTTTTTTGTTTACGCAAGTCTACCTTAAAAAAACCCTCTTGATTTTATTTATATTTTGATAACTTTATGATGTCTACTGTTTTAAAAATCTGCTTTTATTGCTATTTTTAATTAATATTTCATACCATTTTATGTAAACCACATTGAGATTTTTAAATGATTATTAAGCGGTATATAAATCAATCATTTCTGCTTTTGATAGAGTTACAAGCTTGGTGGATCAGGGAAATGCATATATGTCGTGTATCTTGATTTCAGTAAGGCTTTTGACAAAGTCTCCAGCGATATTCTTGTGGAGAAGCTGGTAAAATGAGGGCTGGTTGAAGCTACTGTTATAGGTGGATTTGTAGCTGGTTGTCTGACCAAACCCACAGAGCGTTCGCTAATGGTTCCTTGTCATCCTGGAAAAAAAGAGACAAGAGGGATGTTGCAGGTCCCTCATTGTTGTTCAACATCTTTATAGTGACTTGGATCAAGGTATTGAAGGGACACTCATCAGATTTTCAGATGTCACCAAACTGGAAGGAGTAGCCAATGCTGCAGAAGACAGAATAGGGATTCAAGATGACCTGAACGGGTTGAAGAACTAGGCCAAAAGTAACAAAATGAATTTCAATAGGGACAAATGTAAGGTTCTACACTTAGGCGGGAAGAGCCAGCTACACAAATATAAGATGGGGGGGGTACCTGGCTTGCAAGTACATGTGAAAAGGATCAAGGAGTCCCAGAAGATCACAAGCTTAACACAAGTCAACAGTGTGATGCAGTAGCAAAAAAACCTACTGCTATTGTAGGCTGCATCAACAGAAGAATAGTGTCCAGATCAAGGGAAGTAAGACTACTGCTTAATTCTGCCTTGGTCAGACCACACCTGAAATACTGCGTCCAGTTCTGGGTGCCACAATGTAAGTGGGAATGTGTGCAGAGGAGGGCAACCAAGATGATAAAGGGTCTGGAATCCAAGCCTTATGAGGAACAGTTGAAGGAATTTGGTATGCTTTGTCTAGTAAAGAGGAGGCATAGCAGATGTTATGGCCATCTTCAAATATCTAAAGGGTTGTCACACGGAATATGGAGAAAACTTGTTATCTCCTGCTCTGGAGGATATGACCAGGCAGGTGTAATACTGATGCCTGAAAAGAGAGCCTTCTATAAAAGTATGTATGGCATGGATTGATGGATTTAGGAGGATAAGCAGGTGAGATTCATATCCTGCCCATGTCAGAGACACAAAGGAAAAATATATATTGGGGGCTTATTTGGGCTTTACACTTTATCTTGTTATCTGAAAGCATTTTGTTCAGTTTTATCCAGGTGTGTTTTTCTTTTAGCAACCTTCATGCTTGTTTGAGAGATAAATCTGTGTCCAACCTGGCTTTTGTGTTAACCCCATATAATAAATTACTCATCTGCACTACAGCTATGTACACATTAGCAGTTTGAAACCACTGAGGTTGTGTGTCCAACCCTCCCCCCCACTGCATTTCAAGTCTCATTTTTTCCCTGCTGTACACAACAGGGATGTTTTCACTTCATAACCTGATTTGTTTCCCCATGTCTGCACCTCCCCACCAACTTCTAGTTAATGAATCTGTCATCTGCGTATGCACTGCCCTAGCTCCTCTGATATCACAGAGAGATAAATAAACTCAGGCCATGTCACTAAATGCTACCTTGGAGGTTTTAGGATAAGAATTCAAAGGTCTGTGTGCAACTTTTGTTAAATACAGCCTCATAAAACTAAAGCTTTTAGATCTACCTGTGTGGCCATACTACTGGACTGCATGCTAAATTGTCATCTAATAGGAACAGGGCTTTCTTTGATATGCCTGCAGTATCATGGAATGCCCTCTTGGGGGAAGGCTGCTTGTAACCTTCTTTGGCAACCTTTCACTAACAGCTTTATCATTTATTTTTTATCTGACAGATTTGTGAGGAGCCCCTTTTTCTTCTTCTTCTTCTTCTTCTTCTTCTTCTTCTTCTTCTTCTTCTTCTTCTTCTTCTTCTTCTTCTTCTTCTTCTCTTGCTGTTGCTTTAGCTGATTTAAAGTATTAAAGTTGTGTTTAGATTTTTATGAGTTTTAAGGCTTGCTTTGGATAGAATCTTATTTTATGATAGAAACCACTTTCAAACTTTATTTGTTGCTGCTGAAAAGCAGTTTACGATTTGGATTAGCACCTTGTTGATATAAATCAGTTGAGCAGAGAGTTGCAGTAAATGTTTAGCTTGCTGTAATCAGAATGCATTTGTATGCTGCACATGAGAATGAGGTAGAATATATATGGATTTTCATGTTTGGGTATCCAGTGTGCATAGGTGAAACATCTTTTTCGGATGTTGTTTGTCAGCTGAGTGGCCTAATACAGTATAGCTGCTGGGGTAGAGAGGATCAGAGCTGTTTCCAGAGCTGTTTAACACACTGGATTCTGGACTGTGGAGAATGATGAAGGAACTTTCTCTCTTGTTCACAGTTACTTGTCCACAAAATGATAAACCTTTATTTCCCCCAAGTAAGTCAATTGGTTTTTCACTTTCGGCTTGTGCTTTTAAGATGGATGGAATTATATACATCTTACATCCTCATAGGCAATTGGGAGTATCAATAGAGACATCACTCTTTTCGCTTCTGACATGCTCATCAGGGAAAGAGTGCTGAAGCAAAAGAATTAATGTGGCATTTGATTTAATACACAG